>NC_090836.1:14320000-15520000 GCF_028021215.1 Eschrichtius robustus | reverse complement strand
TTCAGAACAAAGAGAACAAGGTATTTAAATATACGGGGCCTCTCAAAAGTATATCCGAGTTAATGACACTCATTGAAGCACCAAGACCAACGTTGGATCCATTAATGAACTTGATTTCTTTTTTGGTAAATTATGTGCACTGACATTTACACTTCAAGTTTTTCCTTAAGTTTTGATATCCATATAATATCAGAGAACATAGCTTAAGATAACAGTATTATTTACACAGAAAAGTAAACAAGTGCACATAATTTTTAAGGTTCCCTTATTATTTTTAATTCACCAGCCTACTTTTATAAATTCACTCTATACATAATGTTTAAGAATTAACAAAAGAAATATTGTATAATTTTCTTTAGAATTTTAAATATCTAAATAACAGAGAGTTTAAGTAACTTTTTTAAATGGTAAAGAATCACAGTCACATTCAACTGAGGCTTCTTGAACCTCAATAATAGGTTCTTCAAAGTGCTGGATGGAATGTGTGATAGAAAAGATCCTCAACATTTGATCTACATATGCTGACCAAGGAACTTAGAGAAGAGCTGAAAAGGAAATCACAAAACATATTAAATCATATCTAAAAAATAAAGGTACATAATTGAGATTTTAGGATAAAAGATACTACTGAGACAGGCTCTTGGAAATTAATGGTAGGGTGAGTCTCATGGGAGATTTCTCTGAGAAGAAAAGTGGAAAACAATATAGAGAGGTTCAAGGCACCTGGTAATGGGCCAAAACAGAAAAAAGAAAGAAGGTGACAGCCTTGGCATCATCAGTCAAATTATCCCATGGGGGTCTCCCAGGGCAGTCGTTATAGCAGATCCTGAACCAAACACCCAGGGGACACTTGGTGGTAGCACAGAGATAATAGTTCTGGGAAGGGACTCTGTCCACCAAGGCTCGGGATATTCAGGAAGGAGGATTAGTGCCCAAGGAAGGTTATACGGTCACCTTGGTGAAACTGCAGCCAACGTGGGCTCTGAGGAACCTTGAGAAAACTGTGGTCTGAATTATGAAGCAGCACATACCCGGAAGCCTGCATATGGGAGGGGTGGATTTGAGCACACAGGGTAGAATTTAAGACCCCACACTCTGGAGCATGACTCCTGGATTCGAATTGTGGCTTTGTCTCCTGCAGGCTGTATCCTCTGGCAAATCATTTTATTTCTCTGGGGTCTCAATTTCCTAATCTAAAAATGTAGATAAAAGTGATACTACCTCATAGACTTGTTATGATGATTAAATAAGTTACTGTATGAAAAGTACTTAGAGTAAGGCTTGAAATATAAGAAGCACTGTATTAAATGTTAGCCATTGTTATATGACTTCTATACACTTAATGTTTCATGTTTAAATTGTATTTTCTGTTAAAGTAAACTTTTTAATATATTTTAAGGGACTAGAACTTGTTTCACATTCAGATACTTTTGGACTTTTGGAAGTGGGGAAGAGGGAATATGTCCCCTGCTTTACTTGGGACATACTGATATAACCAACAAGCATATTTACTTAGGTGATATACTAGACAGTATGTAATTCAGTAATAAATGAAGCATATCATGAAATAATTCATGTTCTGTAGAATTAAAGAAGAAAAGAGTAGTTGGTACTAGAATAATCTGAGAAGATTTTGTGGATGAGGTCCAGAGTCTCAAGGGATGGGTAGGACTGAATCAGACCTAGATCAGACACCCCCTCTATTCTAGTAATTTTATGATTCTTAGGGAGCGTTTTTGATGAGGCTATGCATGTGAGTTAAACAGACAAAGCAGGAATGAATGTATATTGACAACGTGATCTATCCTGACAAGAATTCATCTGGGAATAATAGAGGTGGTGTGGATGAACCTTGATAAAGACAATCAAATTTATAAGGTCCTCAAAAGTAAGAGGTAAGAAATGGCAAGTCAAAGACAATTACTGAAGAGAAATGACGTGCCCTAATTTAGATGACTAGATGCCTTTTAAGTCTGCCATGGAGAACAAGTTATTTACCATAAAGTTGTAGAAAGAAGTTTAATTAACAGAACATACTACATAACATCTGAAAGTGAGAAAATTAGCCTGGCAGAGATATGCAGGCAGGATACTGAGGTCTAGCTCACTGCTAGGAAGATACTGGCTTCAGCTCTATTTGCTGTATTAGTTCACATCCTCTTAAACAGGAAGGGAAGCATGAGTCAACAGAGGCAAGCTCACCCATCTCTAAGACTCTGCCCCTTACAGATCTGAGTGTGTCAGATGAAGTTGGAGGATGTGGAGGGATGGGACTCCGGCAGACAAATAAAGCCTATTTATCTTTTTCCTGTGGCCATGGCCTGAAAGAGCTTTTTTCGTCCAATATATAGTTTTCTCCTTTGTTTTAAATTGTAGGAGGGATAATTTGTGAACTGCAGCACTATGATTGCTTTGTCCAAGCAATGACATGTCAAACACAGGCTGCAGCCCAATCACGTTTTTAACCTCCACCTTTCCTGGCCCTCTCTATGCTCCTCCCGTATCTCCCCACCCTGTCTCAATGACATGTCAATAATTGTGCCTGCCTTACTGCCACCCACTTTAAAGAAAGGCATCCCGGTCAGACCCTGATGGGATAGCCTGAGGGGACTATTTTTGGTACCATGTTAACCCATCCACCTCGGGTATAGTTAATGGGACAAGGGATGGCAGCTAGACTGAAAGGCTGATTCCTACTCATGAGATCCCCAGAGCTCTCTTGAACTCCAAAGGACCTTCCAGGCTCTGTGACAGATGTCCTTCTGCTTTTCCTGAGGCAGGCTGTCAGCCCTTCCTTGGGATTTCTCATACAAGTCCCTTGTCTCCATTAGTTGAGGCAACTTGCGAGTCCCTCATCCTTGAAACCAAGGATCTGAAACAGCTCTGCCAGTCTTCAAGCTAGTGTCTTTGGCCACAGACAGTTGTCAACTAATATTTGTAGTTTTCTAAGTGGATATAAACAAAAGCTTCTTTCAGAGGTAACTTTACTATTAAAGGGCATTTTCAAGACTCAAAAAACCTACCAGACTCACCGAAAGAATTTCTAATGGTAGAATTTCAGAAACAAACCAGATAGCAGGAAAGAATATTTTTGGCAGGGGCTCTGCCTGGAGTTCCTTAATCATATATACTTTCCAACAGTAAATGTTGAAAAAACCCTAGAGCATGCGATCAAAGTCTTAGCTTTGGGCCCTAGTCCTAGCTCTATTTCTTGCTACTTCTTTTAATCGTGGGCAAGCCTCTTAATTCTTTGGATCTCGGTTTTCTAGTTTGCATATTTATTGTCAGAATAAATTAACTATAAGGGCTCTTCCTGCTCTAATATTCTGTGATTCTGTCATATTGCTTCTACTCAACCACAAGAGCAGCCTATACATTCAAGTTCATGAAACAGAGATTCCTTGCAAAAGTGAAATTCTCCAAGTGTTTAGGACATGCATCCCCATGAACTCCCCTGACTCCCTTGGAATGGAGACAGATTCTGCACTATACATTCTGGAAAAAGGAGAGAAAAGTAATACCTGTGTGGGAACTATAAGTACTGTTTTCTTCTAAAGGGCAGCGCATATATCTATTAAAAACTATAATTTGTGTTTCCAAATTTCCAGTTGAAAATATTAGAAAAATTAAAAATTAGACTCAAATAAGTTTCAATATCAAGAAATTATAGGAAAGGACACTGTATTTCTCTATTTAAAATATTTACTAGGATAATAATTACAGCTAACATTTATTGAGCACCTAAAATTTGCTAGCAATTTTGCTATACATTCAAAAACTGAAGTTCAAAAGAATCTTATATTATAAAATGTACCACCCTTCTGACAATAATTTTGAGTCTAACCGATCATCACTGTGTTGTGCCCAGACTCTGAACTTGATGTACACTAGTGTTGCCCCAGACTTGCTTAATAAAAACTATATTAAAAATAGAAGATAGTCACCAAATATTCCAATATTTGTATCATCTTAGAGATGAAATTAGTGAGTCCATATCTCATCATAAATCTCTTTTATCCAAATTATTTTTCTGGACATAGTTCAAGTAGAACAACCAATTTATTTATGTCAGCTCTTGCTCTTTTCAATGACCTCTTATTGAGTAATGTATTATATGAGGAGGCTGGTTAGCAAACAATAGCTTGCTACAGAAACACTGACTCAGGCCTTCTGCTAGACATTCACATTGCTCCTTTTCTATCCCTTGGCAAAAAGACACAAACTTGTTGTAGAAATGACAGCTTCATACCAATGACTGTTCACCCTAAAATCATCTCAAATGTGAAACATGTGTCTGCATTCATGCATACTCACACATTCACTGCTAATCTTACTTGGTAAAATGACTTGTCGCTTCCAGGTCTGTGTCTTGTGGACGAAGATTATTATACACATATTTCAGGTCTTGGATTCCACTTAGCTCAGGCAATCCTGCAGGTAGCATCTTAGCAACACAAGCAAACACACAAACAAAACAAGATAAATAAAACAGAAACAAAAAACCTCAGAATAAATGTAAATCAAATCTCCATCTTGTCTTCTTGTTGAAGAGACATATTCAGCGTGGGAGAATAGAAATAATAAGAGCTCTAATGTCAGAATTTCTGGACACATCATTTAAAATCTAAATGATCTTGAAAAAGTCTCTTAACCTGTTTGAACCTCTATTTTCTCATTTTTAAAGTGGATATAAAAATATCCAAAAAAAAAAAAAAATATCCAACATGTTCTGGGAGAATCAAATGCTAATGACTAAGAATAGAGTATAGAGTATAGAGATACTCTATATAATACTCTATAGAGTATAGAGATACATATAAATTATAACACAAAAATTATATCACAATACCTATTTTCAAGAAGAAAAACTTAATGCCCTAAAACCTGTAAGTGAAGTGTCCAGGTCAAATGGTGTGTAAGGACAGAGAATAAAACTCATCTTTCTGGTTCTTAATCTTAGGCTCCATTCCTTTGCTTTTTAATCTTATGTTCTTTCATGACTCTATGACTCATACTACAAGAACACAATTTTCCCTAGTTAAGTGGTGACTGAATTTACTAAAAGTTATTAAAACAATGAAACAATTAAAGATTAAATTGTACAAAGGCTCAGGTATCTTTTCTGCCAAACTTTGGAAAAATCCTACGCTTAAATTACAGTATAGATTGAAGGGATAATATTCTCTTTAGTTATAGGCAAACATCTTAGAAAAAAAAATAGACCTTTCTGAGATAAATTTGAACCCTGAGAAAAAAAAGAATATCATCAGTGTACCTCATGACTAAAATAAATTATTCCCTGCTCTGGGAACAGAGGCACTTTTACAGCAGTGGGAAGTTAAGAACAATGTTGTTGATCCTAAAAATAATAGATAAACTGAGAATACAGCTATGGAGGATGGGTGAAGTTGTGATTGACTTGATGAAGTTCAAGTGAGAAAAATGGGTTTGAAACTGTTTTCCTTTCCTACTCTTCCCACCCAGACTGAGGGGATAGAATATATAGGTGGACAGAGGAGAGCAAGATACCTTCCATTTGTTTGCAGAAGAGATCCAGGATAGCTTTCTGGAACATTGGGTATCCTGTGGGTGAGCGACAAGAGATGGGGCTGAAAAGGCAAGTAGTGCAGGATGTTTTAGCAATCAGAAAGGTTTTGTACTTTGTCCCAATGGCAAGGAAAGTTCTTTTAATGTTTTAAGATGAGCATTAAAAGAATGAATTGTGTTCGAGAAAGATCATCATGGTTATATGTGAAAAGTAGATTGAAGTGCGGCCAAATAAGAGGCTGGACTAGTAGACTGTTTAGGAATGAAGAAAAGTTATTACATTTTAAATATACGTAGGAAGTAGAATTGAGAAAACTGGGTGATTGGATATATTTGGAGGGTTGGGTGGGGTCTAAAGCATGAATATAGATTTGGGAGTCATTAGCACGCAGATGGTAATTGAAACCATGGGAATGGATTAGGTAGTCCTGGGAAGTTGTCAGCTGTCTTTCCTCATGGATGTCTTTCCAATGGATGATATCAGATTCATGATATCTAAATTTGAGCAAATTTTCTTCTCCCATAAACTCTTCCTCCTTTTTCCTGTTTCATATTTCACTGCCATCATTGTCCAAATAACAAGAAATTCGTATCTTCTTTGATTCTCTTTTTCTTGATTCCCAATGTCAATCACTTAATTCTATAAAAACCATCTCAACAGTCTCATGTATTCATTCCCTTTTCCACTGCAATTATTGTCCTAGTTCAGCTCCTCATCTTCATTTGCTTCGATAACTTGAATAGCGCTTTTCTAGTTCTTCATTTGCTATCTCTCTAATTACATAATTTCTGAGTTATCTGTCTAAAATCCAAGCTAGATGATGGTACTCCCTTCATCAAAAACAAAGAAACTTCTAGGTTCTCAGGTGACTATATATAAAAGTCCAAAATGTTCATTCTGTTCTAAATGCCTTTCTTAATCTACCTGCGATCTATCACTTCAACCTCACCGTCTACATAGGTCTCCATCTGTGCCACAGACTGGGTGCACTTGATTCCCCCCATTTCCCACACATGTCACGCCCATGCTCTTTAAGCATCCACAGACACTTATACTTTTCTTTCAGCCAGGATCCCTTTCCTCTCCTTCCTTGTCTATTGAAATTCTTTTTGAAGGCTCATCTCAAATACGTCTTCCTCCGTGAAATCACCACAGATCCTCTTGATAAGATTTTATAACTTGCTTTCTTTGTACAGTAATCCTATTTTGGTTACATGTCTTTCATAGTATTTATTTCTGCCTAGCTTTAACTACGTTTTCTCATGTGTATGTTTGTCACGTTAGATTTTAAGTTCTTTGAGAACATAAATTAGGTTTTTATTCCATGTTGAATTGTCTATATTGTTAACGTGGTGCTTTGTAAGTAGTTAGAACTTAATGAATGTCTGTGAAATAATGAATGCATGAGTGAATGAATGAAAATATATCTGTCAGGCATTTAAAACCTATAGATAGCAAGTTCAACCCCAACTAATAAACTTAAAATCAACCATAGGGAGATACATTGCCAATAGCAACTAGAGTCTAGATTAGGTTTTATCTTATCAGTTCTGTACTTAGAGTTCTAGAGACATGTGTGTATTTATTGTGGCAGTTTCCCCCGTTATCACACTATGACTGTCCATTTACTACGAATAAGCTTCTTCCCTAGATATGAATTGCTTTCTAGTTTCTCTGGATATTCTGAATTCACACCTGCTCATTTAGGGCTCTGTCAAACATTTCCTTGGGAAGTAGACCCTATACTTATCCCTTCCTACACACACACACACACACACACACACACACACTACACACTACACACCAGGTGCCAAGTGCATATGGCTTCAAACCCAAGTTCTCTCCCTTTCATGTGGCTGATTAAAGGTAACAAGTGCTAACTTTGCCCTTGTTGATGTGCTTCATTCCTTAGAGAGGAGGCTTTGAGTGATGTGACTCTGCACATCAGAGTATGGATGGCCTCATACCTGGGTCCACTTAGTCAGGTCTGTTCACTGACCCACAGAGATGTGGTTCAAGTGCCTCCCTGGCTTAGATTACATGGGTTATAACTTTAATTGGGGCAGTAAGAAAGAAAAAGCATGGCTAGCACAGATAATAAACAGATAAGTTCTTTTTTAAAGGATAGGAATATTAATTTTTTTTTTTTTACTTTTGCTCTTCCCCTACTAAATCCAAATCTATTTTGATAGTTATGCTTAGGGAAGCAGACACTCTTTGCCACCACGTAGAGAAGTTAGAAAGATTTGTGCTTGGAAATATCTGATATAAAAATGGGTGTGATAAACATTTTAAACTGGGTGAATGGTCCCTATGTTCTTTGGGAGACTTCCATAATAATTGCTACTGATTTTTTAATAAGAGAAAAGCTGACGAAATACAGGCTTTTAAGTTAGTGAATTCAGCTAGCAACATTCTTCGGTCTCTACAGATGTTTTGCTTTTAAGCAAGATGGGAATTTCATGGATTATTTTCCCCAGATTTTCCCAGGAGTAAACAAAAAGGACTGTGAATATGTGGAAACATGCTGCTCTCAACCAAGGATGAACAATTAACTCCATAGCAGACTCACCAAACACTTGTGGCTCATAATCCTTTGTTAGTGACCATTCATGGAAGGTAGAATTTATGACCCATATCAAGTATTTCTCAAGTTGTAACTAGGTTATGGCACAGTAGATTAACTTCTTTTTAAGTAAATTAACACAAAAAGAGTTAGTTTGAGAGAGAATTGAGGGAAATATAGATTTCCCACATAGGTAGAAAATAATCTTTTGTAAATTTAAATTTGGTTTTTATTTTATAAGAAGCTCTACCAGAGAAGGTGTGGTCTTGAAACCTTTACTGATGCTTTGGTTATCTACAGAATCCCATAGGAAAAAAATGTGAAGAGAAGAGTTTCAAGAGGTAAATAACCAGAAAGAGAGATAATAACACACTGCTGTTTTACATATCTTTATTCAGTGGTCTAATTGGTCCACATTGCTGCTTAGCTCTGCTTCAATTTCTGTAAAAGTTTAAATCTAAGATTATAAGATTAATCTGAATTAGTGCACTTCATTGCCAAAATTTCTTCATTAGCCTAAAAGTCATGCTTGAATAATTAAAACATAGGGAAATTTTTTGCAAACACTATATACCAGAAGCCTTCAACATCTGATTTTAATATTACTTCATGAGAAATTATTTCAATACTTGATTAAAATACCATATATCTACCTCTTTTAAATGAAATAACATCATACAAACTCTTCAATGACTATTTAATATATTATGACTCACATGCTAAAAGTTTTCTCTTTAGGTAGGTAGAAACATTTATTAAACAAAAGAAAAAAGCCCACCAATAGCTTTTAGAATCATTTTTTTTCCCAAAAAGCTGTCCTTTCACGTTATTTTAACATCCTTACTTGTCATTCAGCATAATTTTACTGTCACCTGAGAAAGAGTATGAAACGATATTTGTGCTTTTCTGCTTCGAGTTTATTTTTGAAACGTCTGTCACTGGTTGAAGTTGTTGTTAGAATATGGTACTTACTCCTAGTATGCAGTTATTTATATAGCATTTTAGACATTTAGAAATGCTGGATACCTCATTTGCCTGTGTACATGAATTTTACCTTCCTTATTAAATTAAAAATTTTAAGACCGACTGGGTCTCATATGTTAATGTATCCTCCACAGCTTCTGGCACATATTAAGTACTCAAGAGCTCATGGATTCATGAGTTAGACCCTGCTAGAGCCCAAAAGGATATTAGAGTTGATAACTACCTGGATATTTATTATGAAATGGAGTCAAGGTCATGGACTCAGTCTTTGTAGGGTTTTACCCTTGGTATGAATGCAGATTATGAACTATAAACCATCTCATAATTGCAATATGACCTAATAGAATTGGGATACAGAATGAATTTCTACCAATATGAATCATTGGCTGTTACTGGAAAGCCAATTTGAAGACTCTGGAGATGCGCAGGACCTTATATATCCAGTTTATATGTGAAGTGACCAAAGTGTCTTTCTAAATGAAGGACTACATGTATATAGTATATTTAGAAATCCATATTTTTCAAGACAGAGAGGAAAGAAGTAAGGTGTGTATGTTGTTTGAAAAATGAAACACGGATCAAAATCAAATCTTCACTGCAACAAGGTCAACATTTATTTAGCACTACCCAATAGAACTTTTCTGCTATGATGGAAATGTTTTGTATCTGTGCTGTCCAATATGGTACCATGAGCCAGATGTGGCTATTGAGCACTTGAAATGTGGCTAGTGAGACTTAGAAGCTGAGTTTTAAATTTTATTCAATGTTAATTAACTTAAATTTAAATAACCAAGTGATTCGGGGATACTGTATGGACAGTGCTCTTATAGGTTAACAAGGATCTAGTATAATAAATTAATTGGATTCTACTATGTGACAGGTACTGTGCTAAGTGTTTAGATTAATTATCTAATAGGGTTATTATGAAATGTAAATCAGTTAATACACATAAAGCACTTAGCATAATGCTCATGCAAAGTATTCACTATTAGGTCATTTATCAGTCCTACAAGGCAGATGTTATTACCTTCATTTAATAGATGAAGAAACATGAGTCCTACTGGAGTTAAGTAACATACCTGAGGAATGTACCCAGTAAAATGCCAAGCTAGAATTCAAACCCAGGAAGGCCCTGCACCAAGTCTGTGCCCTTAACAGCATCTAGTAGAATTGTCATTTGAAGGCTCTAAACCAGTTATTTTTGATGATTGTATTGACTCCAAACACCATGCTGATTTACAAAAGATGTATTTCTCTCCTACAATTTGCTGCAATTACTAGTGTATGTATGTACCCAAAGGAACCACCACATTTTTGTCCCAGTAGATATGTCTATCAGATCCTTCTCCTCTCACCCTGACTATCTGGTCTGTCCATTGGACAGTGGAATGAAACATTAAAAATTCCCCTGTTGGTCAACAGAGAGCACCCAGGAACATGACTCAGTAGACTCAATGTAGTAAATGTACTACCCTCGAGTCAAGTTGCTAGGAAGTCACCTTACATTTTTGGATCTCAGTTTCTTAATCTGGAAAATAAGCAAGTGATCAAAGGCAGAGATTGGGAGAGAAACCAGGAAAAATCCCTGCTTGTTCTACATCATTGGGTTGCCATAATTGAAAATGAGATAGTATTTTAAAAATACCTTTGAAAAAATTCTAAAGCACAGTGCAATTGGTATAATATTCTAAATTACTATCCTTGACCTTTAATCAAAATATACTGAGATAACCCCTGAATACATCAATATTATTGTGAAGAGAAAGGTTTGAGACAATAACTGTGAACAAATGTTATGAATTATTAAGAAATGTATTTATAAGCTGTACAATGGTACTTTTAGTTTGTTCATTCCATTCTGTTTTGAATAGCTCTTTGGGGAACTCCAAGCCATTAGCAAAGATAGACTACTGAAAGAGAGCCATAAAGGAAGCTTATTATTTCTGTTATTTCCCCAAGGGACTTACCATTTCTAGCAGGTTCAAGAGCAGGCGGCTGTGTCTTCTGACAATATTATAAGCTCGGCAGCAAAGCTCCACAAAATCTTGGAAATGCTGTGGGTTTTTCCCACCCTCTGTAATAAAGTACTCCATCTCTGAAGTAAAAATAAAAGGGGCTCTGTCCCTATAAACCAAAAAACAACACCAACCATAAGCAGGAAGAGAAACGGTTTGAAGGGTTAAATTAGGCAGTGACAGCAACTTATTTCCATTTGAAATTTTTTGTTATTTTCTCTCTAATGCATGAACCTCCTTCATTGTAGGACAGCTGGAGAAACTTACTAACTGTAGACTTTGAATAATGTAGCTGAACTGCAACAGAGAAGGAAGGGTAAGTTATTTTACAAAGTTGACCTATATTGGCTCAAATAGTTAATTCCAAGTTATAGTTGATGTGAATATTATTCATTAAAATTAATGTAAGGCCCAATTAATAACTAAGGTGATTTTACAGAAAGTATATTTATTGCTAAATTTTGAAATGATAGAACAGATCATGTATTTAACCTCATGGTGCTTTTTTTTTTTTTTTAAACCTTTCTTTTTCCCTTAGATGGTATGCTGACCCTTTAGGTAAAAAGTTTCAGGCAAAAGCTAAGATATAGTGGGCCAACATCAGTCCCGGGATCCCCCTTTTGGGCCCCACAGCCAGCCACCACTGGGATCCTGTCCTGCCCACCAGTGGGTTGGCAGCCTCCTCTTGAGCCAGAGCTGGGCAGCCAACCAGATGGGGGGCCAGCCCTTCCTACCTGTGCACCCACAGTAGTCTGCCTCATCACAAAAGAAGGGCCCACTCAGCCCACATAAAGGGCACCCCTAGAGCATACAGCTCTGCCGACCAGAGGGTAGTGTGCTGCTGGGCCCCAGAGGACATCTCCTACATAAGGCCATTTCTCCAAGGTCAGGAAACATAACTGACTTACCTAATACTTAGAAATAAACACGGAGAATTAGGCAAAATGAGGAGACAAAGAAATATATTCCAAAGAAGGAACAAAACCCCAGAAGAACTTAGGAAGTGGAGATAAGCAATCTATCCCATAAAGAGTTCAAGGTAATGGTTGTACAAATGCTCAACAAATTGGGGAGCATTATTTACAATAGCCAAGATATGGAAGCAACCTAAGTGTCTATCGATAGATGAATGGATAAAGAAGATGTGGTGTATATATAATGGAATATTATTCAACCATAAAAAATAATGAAATTTTGCCACTTGCAACAACATGGATGGACCTAGAGGATATTACACTAAATGAAATGAGTCAGACAGAGAGAGACATACATACCACATGGTTTCACTCACATGTAGAATTTAAAAAACAAAACAAACAAACATAGCAAAACAGAAACAGACTCAGAATCAGAGAACAAAGTGGTGGTTGCCAGAGGGGAGGGAGGTGGGGGGATTAGTGAAATAGGTGAGGGAAATTAAGAGTTACAAACTTCCTGTTATAAAATAAATAACTCACAGGGATGTAATGTATAGCATAGAGAATATAGTCAAAAATATTGTAATAATTCTGTATGGTGACAGATGGTAACTAGACTTATCATGGTGACCATTTTGTAATGTATACAATATTGAATCACTATGTTCTACAGCTGAAACTAATTATGATGCTGTAAGCCAGTTATAGTTCAAAAAAAAAAAAAAGAAAAGCTAAGATATGTAATGACAAGTTCTTTCAGAAGGTAATCTGAAAAAAACAGATGTTACCAACTCACTGTGATATGCTTAGTTAAGGGAAAAAAGAGGTAACTATATTTCATTTCTGGAAAAACAGAAAAACAAAGGACCAGAAAGAAAGACCAGAAGATCCTGTTTTCCCTTTATTTGTCAGTTTTTTCTCATGTTATTTGAAACACGAAGAGACCTGAGATGAAGTGTTAGTGCTTCTAATAGAGAGAGCAGAGAGAGGGCTGCTCACCCCCTCTGTGATGAGGTCTCCCTCACTGAATAAGAGCAAGGATGAGACAGAGTTTCAATACTGATTTGGCCAAACGTCATCTAGAACAGCAGTCCCCAACCTTTTTGGCACCAGGGACAAGTTTCATGGAAGAGAATTTTTCCACAGACCAGGGGTGGTGGTGGTGGGAAGGGATGGTTTTGGGATGATTCAAGTGTGTTACATTTACTGTGCACTTTATTTCTATTATTATTACATTGTAACATATAATAAATAATTATACAACTCACCATAATGCAGAATCAGTGGGAGCCCTGAGCTTGCTTTCACTTGCCACTCACTGATAGGGTTTTGATATGAGTCTGCAAGCAATTGATTTATTATGGTCTCTGTGCAGTCAGACCTCTCTGCTAATGATAATCTGTATTTGCAGCCGCTCCCCAGCACTAGCATCACTGCCTCAGCTCCACCTCAGATCATCAGGCATTAATTCTCATAAGAAGCACACAACCTAGATCCCTCGCATGCACAGTTCACAGTAGGGTTCGCCCTCCTATGAGAATCTAATGCCGCCGCTGATCTGACAGGAGGTGGAGCTCAGGCGGTAATGCGAGCGATAGGGAGCGGCTGTAAATACAGATGAAGCTTCGCTCACTCACCCGCCGCTCACCTCCTGCTGTGCGGCCTGATTCCTAACAGGCCACGGACTGGTACTGGTCTGTGGCCTGGGGGTTGGGGACCCCTGATCTAGAAGCATTTGAAATGCGAATACAGTTTTGAGTAAAATGTTGTTTAAAACATAAAGATTTTTGAATGAATTGAAGACATTTTAAAATTTGAGCCTAGCAGCCTAGATATAACTAAGTTCAGTTCAAGCAGTAACTGAGAAAAGTCAAGGATTATTGAGGAAGCCTCTTAATTTTTTTGGTTAATTTTATGTATATATGTATATATATACATATGTATGTAATTGTTTGTTTGTTTGTTTTTTGGCCATGCTGTGGGGCTTGCAGGATCTCAGTTCCCTGACCAGGGATTGAACCTGAGCCTCGGCAGTGAAAGCCTGGAGTCCTAACTTAGACCACCAGGGAACTGCCAGGATAATTGTGTTCTTTATTGTTGCTATGCTTAGCTATTTTAATAAAAACATAGTAGTGAAACTGCACCTCAGATTGGGTCTTGAACCCACTTGCTGGGACTTGAACCCAGCCTAAACCCAGATTGGGACTTGAACCTCCGAGGCCGGAACTTGAACCTGGCCAAAATCCTGATTGGGACTTGAACCCATGCGACCGGGACTCGAACCCGGCCAAAACCCAGGGTCTTCCAACTGAGATCACACACCTGGTTTCAGGACTTAAGGAAGCTCAGATTCTTGATGTCTCATTGCAGAAAGAATTCAGTGAGAGACAAGTGATACGTAAGAAGTGGATTTATTTAGAGAGAAACACACTCCACAGACAGAGCGTGGGCCATCTCAGAAGGTGAGAGCGGCACCAGGGTATGGGGCTGTTAGTTTTTATAGGGGTGGGTAATTTCATAGGCTAATGAGTGGGAGGAGAATTCCAGCTATTTCGGGAATGGGCGGGGATTTCCAGGAATTGGGCCACCGCCCACTTTTTGATCCTTATGGTTGGCCTTGGAACTGTCATGGCGCCTGTGGGTGTGTCATTTAGCTTGCTGATGTGTTACAATGAGCGTAGACTGAGGTTCAAGGTCTAGTAGAAATCTACTTCTCTGCCATCTTGGACACATTTGGTTCTAATCAGTTTATGTCATGTCCTTGGGCTATGTCATTCTTTCAAAGGTTGTGCCCTGCCCCCTTCCCTCCTGTTTCAGTAGAGCTGGAAATCTCACTAATTGAACTTAGTTAACCAGACCTTTCAGAAGTGTGTATATTCAAATCAGAAAGCCACAACTCAGGTATTTTGTAGCTGATCTGGGGCAGTGGAATCTAATTGCAGGCAAAGTATTTTAATGAAAATAAGTAAGCTACCTCTGTCTGGCTGTGGTTTTTAAATTTTATTGTGTGATCCATGCTACCACTAAATGTCTGGAGGAGAAGCTGATGTAATAATTTCCCCACTTAGCTTTATATTCATTCATTCATTCATTCATTCATTCAAGAAAATTTATTGAGCACCTAGACACTGAGGAATTTCTTAAGAATCAAGTCCAAATTTAAAAAATTTTGCTCAAAATCCTTTTATATTTGGCCTACATTGACTTATCTAGCCTATATGCTATGAATTTACTTTACAGCCCTTTACTTTGGCCAAGCTGGGAGCACAGATGTTGAAAACATGAGATACAGCATGGGTTCTAATCCTGGACCTGCTGTATCTCAGTTTCCTCATCTCTGAAATGGACAAGCAATACCTAGCTCTTAGAATTGCTGTGAGGATTAACTAAGAACATATACACAAAGGCCTGACACAGAGAGGACTACACACTTGTGAATGGCTCTATGAGGTTCTATGCAGAGGGCACAGACTGCAGGCCTGCCAGCCAGGCTTCAAACCATGTTCTACCACTTAGTAGTTCTGCAACCCTCAGCAAGTTACTTATCCTCTGTGTGCCTCAATCTCTTCCTCTGTAAAATGGGGATAAGAGCACTTGACTACTGGGATTGCTGAGAGGATTAAATGAGCTAAAGCATGTAAAAGTACTTAGAACATAGCCTGGCACATAGTAAACACTCAATAAATTTTAAATACTCTAATTAGTCCCCAAACTAATAAAAATGTTCTAGAGCTGAACCTAGTCGAAGCTAAATCTCCCTTTCTCTTCAAAAATGCCATCTGTAGAATCCCATCTCTCCTTCAAGGTTTAATTTACTCCCAGCTCTTCCATGTAACCTCTTTGGTTGCATAAGCCCTTAAGTGGACCTTTGAATTTGGTAGCATTTTTTACATATCACTCTCCCACAGAGTCATCACTACTGCTAACATTTTAGTGAGTTGTAGCAATATCCTAGACTTCCATAATCAGAATAAAATCTTAATTTTGTATATAAAAGTTTTCCAACTCTTTTTTCTTACTCTCTATACTGTTGTATATTTGCTATATTGAATGAAACTTTTGAAATAATTTTGGAAGAGCACTAAATTTTACAACTTCCTGAAATTTTCTTTTCTAACGTGATAGATAACGCTTTTCTTTTCAATAGAGA
This sequence comes from Eschrichtius robustus, assembly GCF_028021215.1. Taxonomy (NCBI): domain Eukaryota; kingdom Metazoa; phylum Chordata; class Mammalia; order Artiodactyla; family Eschrichtiidae; genus Eschrichtius; species Eschrichtius robustus. The sequence goes on along the minus strand of NC_090836.1, from coordinate 15,503,820 downwards.
AATGTATGTTTGACCAAAGCGATTTCTCTTGGAAAGTTTTTGTAGTTATGCTTAAGTTCATGTGATAACACATTTCCTTCTTCCACGGTAACCACCATTATAAATCAGATGAAGAAACATTATAGCAGAGAGTCAAATACACAAAGGAAACATATCCGTTAGAGAAAATATAAACTAATAATAAGAACCCAAGTTTAGCTGTGTTTAAATTATTATCATAGTTTAAAATGCTGCATCTTTTCTATATGATTTGCATGGCTCACTTCTGAGCAATTTTAAAAAATAACTCAGAATTAGACTAAAATTTTTCTAGAAATGGAAAGAAGCCTCACGTGTGAAACAGAATCCTATCCCATCCCTACAGGCTGTAAGAGCTGTAGCTGGTACGTGATTTATCAATCTACTCAAATGTGAACCTAATCCTAGGTTGCAGAATTAGTGTACTGGAGCCTATGTCTGAAGTTTAAGCAGGACTTATAAACCTGAGATATAAATTGGCTGTGGCAAGAGGGAAGATTGGAAATGATTTCATCTCTTAGAATCTATACTGTGTTGCATTCTGAATAAAATGTTGAAAATCTCTCATTTATAGCTGTGCAAATAAACCAGAAATTTCTTGTTGTGACTATCCTACCTTTTCTTTTTTTTTTCTTTTCCAGATAAGTGGTTTTACTATTACCTGCCTAAGTCCTAACTATTCATGCTTCTGTACCTTTTACCTGTATAGTTTCCCACTTCTGGACATCTTTTCTATTTCTCTCTCTCTCTCACCTGATGTTGTAATACTAAGGGATCAGGATCAAAAATTTTTTCTTTTAAGAAGTCTTCTTCTTCTTTTTTTAATCCCAAAGGCTATGCATTTATTCCTTTCTAAATGGTATATAATTTCATTTTAGGACAATTAAATATGTGTTTGCATTAATGAATATATGAAATGACAAAATTATTGAAATGGAGAACAAATTAGTAGTTGCCAGGGGTTAAGGATAGAGGGGGATCGGGGGGTGAGAGGGAAGTGGGGTAACATGAAGCATCCTGGGGGTGATGGAGCTGTTCTGTATCTGGATGGTATCAATATTAATAAGCTGGTCATGATATTGTACTGTAATTTTATAAGATGTTACCATTGGGGGGAACTGGTAAAGGGCACATGGGATCTCTTTGTATTACATCTTAAAACTGCATGTGAATCTACAATTATCTCAAAATAAAATGTCTAATTAAAATTTGTATAAGACATATGGATATAAATATTGATGGAAGCCTTGGATGTAACTGATACCAGTTTGCTGGAGACAGTACAGTGAGAAGACAAAAGGACTAAGATAAATCTTCAGGAATCTGACATCTAGTGGCTTGGTAGAAGGGAATCATCCTGCATTGGATACTGAGTAGGGGAGAAAAACTAGAGGGTGATGATGTATCATAGAAGGCAAGCAAAGAGGGTATTATGAAGAAGAAATAGTCAACACTGTTGAAATCTGCTGCTAAATTAGGTAAAATGAGGAATAAGTATTGTTGGGTTTAGCATTATGGTCATCACTGATTTTATCAAGTAATGAAGAATAAAGCCAGATTGAAGTGGTTATGGAATAGGAGGTAAGAAAAGGAGACCAGGAGTTTAGAACCTCCTTCAGGAAATTTGGGAAGGTGAGCAAAATGGCATAGAAACTATTTTTTTGAGGCAAGGCTAAACTTTGGAGCGATAAGCATATTTAACAGGATTATTTAAAGGAGAGAGGAGGGAATTCCCTGGTGGTCCAGTGGTTAGGACTTGGAGCTTTCACTGCTGTGGCCCAGGTTCAATCCCTGGTCAGAGAACTAAGATCCCACAAGCCACACAGCATGGCTAATAAATAAATAAATAAATGGGAGAGGAATGCAAGGAAAAATGGATTATTGATAGCATAATGTATGTAAGAAGATGGGAGGGAAATGGTTCCAAAGCACAGATGGAGGTATTGGCTTTAGAAATGAAAAACTAATCTTCTATTATCACAAGAAAGAAGTTTATATGCAGATATAAGTTTGTGAGTTTTGTACAGAGTACAAAAGCAGGCTCTGTTCTGTTTCTTTTTATTTTTCCCCAAAAAAGTAGGAGGTGTGGTTGTCTGTCTAAAATAAGTAGTAGTAAATAATGGGTTGGAGAGATCTGAGGTTTATCCTGTGAGGATAAGTATTGTGGGATTGCTGGGCCATGAGGATGGCCCATTTGAAACTGAGGACAACATCTGCCCTGTTGTGTCAATGCTTTCTTGCAGTGCTAGGCTGCTCAGTGTCACTAGCCCTCACAGTGGACACTGCCCTATTCTGAAATACATTATTAAGGTAATGGACCAAGCATGCTAACTGTAATGGATGCGCTCTGAAATAGCAGAGGTGCTGTATCCTTAAAATGAGCATTCTTTCATTTATTGAACTATTCCTTAAACAAATATGTACATACTTGAAAAATGAATGATGTTTGATTTTAAAGTATCGAGCACATAAGCTATTTGAGGACATAATTATTCACAGAAGCAACTTCCTTATATGTGAATTATGCAGTCTAAATAGTACCACTGGGCTTCATCCCAGCAGTTCAGGGTGGTCTTTGGCCATACCGAGTTCAACAAAACAGTCCCTGGCGAGCTCGGAAAACTGGAGTCACATCCCATGAGCATTTAACTTCTATTAGATTAATGATTCCTATTAGATGTATTTTTTTTAATGTAAGAAAAAAATTAAAAGAGAGTGAGCAATTGTGCCTGATTTTTCAGTCATAAAAGAGCATATGGCCCATAGATGGGAGAGTGGCCCTGCTATTGTAACACCTGGTTTTAATGTCTGAATGCCTCCCATCATGCAAACATCTTGCAACACATTTGATTATAGTTGTTAAAGACATGAATTTAATATATATCATGGCCATAAATGCGGATAACTATGTCATCTGGTACTAACTAAAGAAACAGCCATCTTTCCCAATGCTGAAGAGGAAACAGTGTGTTGGAATTACTGAGAAATGGAATTACCAGATTCCCACATGGCACCTGCCCAAGGTGGACTATAGCAATGAAGACTTGTATCTTAGTTTGTGATTCGTAAATTAGAGAAAATAACAGTAGCTACCGCAAAGAGTTCCTGTGAGGATTAATTAAGCTAATGCACATCAAGTATTGATAAGGCTTTAAAGGGTAATTTCGACTTTTCCTTTTAGAATCTGATCCCATATACTGGATGACACAGCACCACCCTAAGAAGCACTGCTTTCTGCCACTCCCAGTGACATTTCACCACAATCTGAGAAAAGCTATGTGTTTCAGTAGTGGTGATGTAGGCAGGGGATATGGAGAGAGGACTGGAAAGACAGAGAACTCAAGCAAGGATTCATGATGATAGAATCTGTCTTCTGTGCTCTGCGAACATACTTATTTCTTCCTTTTATAGGATAGTTCATCTAATATTTACTCGAGCAATGGATAAAGCCTGTAAATGGACACATACAAATGGACATGGAAAGGCTCGAGGGCTGAATATGTATTTGTACCCTGAACTGAAATGTGGGACTCAGTAATGAGGCGCATTTTATGTTTATTATTGAAATTATTATTAATTTCATGAATTAAAAATGTTTTGTCCCCAGGAAATATCATAGTAACATTAAAATATATTGTTTTAAAGATTCCTAAAAGCTGCAGACTCCCGTCATTGTGAATGGTGATATTAGCATACAAATAAATGACTACAGAGTACATTGGGCAATGTTTAAGCCTACACTTTTCCTGATATCACAAATGACCTACATTTCAGAGAGCACATTTTGCTGTCCAACAGAAAGAACACAAGTCTCTTGTCTCATATCCATGAGTTATTTGAGAAGGCAGATTTGGAATCTCCATTGGATAGGATAGAACCTTGTATAATTAGACAACACAAGAAACCTCATATGTGCAATATAATAAGAACATAAGGGTGCATGTACTATTACAAAAAGAACATTTAACACCCTGTGAGAGCTCCAAGCTCTCAGCAATTATTAACTAAGGAGACCCTCACCAATAATCTCTTAAGTGTAAAACATGTTTTTTCCCTGGTCTAGCCTCTTTTATAAATACACTGTGGGTCCTAAGTTAGACTCTGGGAGGTCCCTGATCTTTAACTGCTTAATAACTTTAGATACTGACTCTGGAGTTCCTCCCAGGCTCAGGTACACTGTCTCTCTTATTTGAAGAGGGTAGTTAAAACAACTACCTCTTCACAAGGCCTACTTTCCTAAGTCTGATATTTTGGGTGTGAGTTTATAGTAGATCAGGATTTTATGAGAATGGCAACAGAATGGTCAGTTCCTCCAAATTCCCATGTTTCCCCGACCTTGAGCTTGAGTTCAAGGGAAAGTGCACAGTTATGCTTTGCATGGAATTCCAGTGTATGCTTGGAACAGAAATTAGTCTGGATATAGGGAAAAGATTATTAATGCTATAATGCTTGGGTGACAATGAATGGTAGTATCGCATTTTAAATACGATAAGATTTTAAAATCAGGTTGAAGGTATAAATCAAGAATAGCCCAAGTTACCTCTGAAAACATTTAACTCATGATCAATATTTATGTATAAAGCTTGAAATGGACCTTTTATCTCTTACTAAGTTTAACATCAGGAGTGTCTCCCCCAGCACAGAAGCAGGTACTGTTTCTTCATTTGGGTACCAGAAGAAGTTCTAATACTAGGCTCATGTTTAGGAGATATCTGTAGTCTTTCTTCAAAAACTAGACTCAGACTCAGGGTTATGAGATGCTTATATTGACAGGCACATTGTACCTTAGACCAGCTAAGGAGTCAGCACTCATGTCTGCCATCTTAAGCATGCTTTGTTCTCACTGGGTGCAGGAAAGCAGAATCCTTACACTATTTAAATTGTTTTCTCTCTCCCCTTCCCTCCTTCCCTATCTTTGTTCCCCTCTGTGTCACAAACTTTTCTTCCTTTCTCAAGCACCCTTCACTCTTTTCATCTGAAAATGTGCAAGTCTCTTTTTGAAGAAAACTCATGGTTGGGTGGTTGGGTTTTTTAATTAGAGAAACTGTTTTTTTTTTTTTACTTATAATGGGAGGGAGGTAAACATAAAGGAAGTTACTCAAAAGAAAGCAGGTGATAAAGCATAGTGGAATGATAAATTGAAGTAGAAGAGGGAAAAACAACAGTGAGAAGATGGGAATGACAAAATAAACTTCATTTCTTGAAATAGTGAGAGTGCTTTGGAAAATCCAAAGCCCTATTCAAATGCTAGGTGTAGTTTGCCTGAGATTGACTTTGTGACTGGAGAAGGCCTTTGTGAAAATTACAGTGTACCAAATTTTTTCTTCAGTTATTTCGCTGTGGTAAAATACATATAACATAAAACGTACCATCTTAAACCATTGTTAAGTGTACAGTTCAGTGGTATTAAATATATTCATCATGTTGTGCAACCATCACCACCATTCACCTCCACAATTCTTTTCATCTCTTAACACTGAAATTCTATACCCATTAAACAATAACTCCCCATTCCCCCCTCCCCAAGGCTCCTGGTCACCACCACCTTAGTTTCTGTATCTCTGTAGCTATGATTTGGACATCATGTAAGTGGAATCATACAGTCATTTGTCTTTTTGAGACTGGCTTATTTTGCTTAGTGCAATGTCCTCAGGATTCAACCATGCTGTGGAGTGTGTCAGAATTATTCCTTTAAGAATGAATAATAGTCTACGGTACGTATATTCCATATTCTGCTTATCCATTCATCTGTTGATGAACATTTGGATTGCTTCCACATTTCAGTTATTGTGAATAATGTTGCTATAAACATGGTTGTACAAATATCTCTTTGATACTCTGCTTTCAATTCCTTTGGGTATATTCCCAGAAGCAGAATTGCTGGATCATATGGTAATTCCATTTTTAATTTGGTGAGTAACAGCCATACTGTTTTCCACAGTAGCTGTACTATTTTATATTCCCACTGACATTGCACAGGGGTTCCAATTTCTCCACATCCTTGTCAAAACTTATTTTCTGTTTTTTGACAATAGCCATCCTAAATGGTTATGAGGTAGTATGTATCAAATTTTGAGTCTCATCCCCCAGACTCCCACATGTAAAAACCATCAGGTAAAAAAATCCCTGGGTAAATTTCCAGTTAGAATAACAGAATATGGCAAATTCTTAATAATTTTATCTTCAGAAAAACTGCTGCTTCTCAGGTCAAGAAAAGTAAATTGTATGGCATTTTTGTAGTGATCCTTCACTTAACCAAAATTGAGCCTCTGCTAAATGTCAGGCACTAGCTAGGCGCTTAAGATACAAAGATGTTCTTATGGCACTCACAGTTGGAGAGGTATTAGATAGTGTGCTTTTCTTCTAGAAAGTTCAGATGAAATTGAAACCTGCTTTGAGTTAAAGGAACCAGAGTGTTTCTTAATAAACAATCTTGTGAAAACAGACCAGTGAAACATCGAATTTCAAAGAACACTAAGGTAGTAATTAAAGCATGTGGGAGATCATTAATACCTATATGGCATTTGGATTACTATGAATATTGTACTAAACCAGAATGACTGGAGTAAGACAAAAATTAATCTTTTAATCTGCTAATGGAGTTTTTTCCCAAAGATGGTTAAATTGAGGACATTTAGAATATAAATAATATAATACTCAAATTAGAGCTTAAACATTAAACATTTTTAAATTAATGGTAATTAAATATGGAAGACAGTGTCAAAACGATTATAGATACAGATAATTTTTATGACTAATATTGAGATGAAAATTCTGAGGTCAATTATATTAGGTGATTGTTGATCTGTTGGGATAAAACTTGAAAATCGGGTATAAATCATGTTGTTAAAAAGACAGATATATAATATTTTGATCACCCAGGTGTATATATTTTAATAGGAAAAGAACAGAGTTTGACTTTTGTTGAGTTCTGGAATGATTTTTCATCTGTTTTAAATGGATTTATGTCCTAGAGTGTGGTGGTAAATATTTAATAACCAGCTCACTTACTTTTTTTAGGAAAAAAAAAAAAGCTCTGATTTGTGACATTTGCCAATTTCCATGGTGTATATTCTCCCACCATGGCTGATTTCAGGCTACCAGTGGAATGTCATTGAATGTGGAGTTGAGAAAGAATACACATAATAGGCTCTTCCAAGCCAGTGTGAGCCAGCTCCAGCACACCTCTGCTCATGTCTAAAATTGTATCAGAAGTCAAAAGTGACTTGGTGAAAAACATTACAATCCAAATAAACCTAATAGTGCAATCTAATCTATCAGGCAACAAACTTCAAAGTCAGAGAAGTTCAATTTATAAATTTAAAAAGTACCAAAAAGTACTTTAAAAAGTACCAAAATAAGATATTTAGATAACTTTGAACAAAAAGAAACAATAATTACCTAAAGATGCAATCTCATTTCTTGTCACTTCATTTGGAATACTTACATTATAATTAATTCCAACAAACATTTATAGAGCCTTTACTCAGTGCTAGGAACTCTTCCAAGCATTTTACATATATCAATTAATTTAATCTTCAAAACAAATCTGTTTTTCATAAAAGATTAAACTGAAGCATACAGAGCCATTTGTTTAAGGTCACATCATTAGTAAATGATAGTAAGGGATTAAAAAAAAAAAAAGCTTAGTCTATCTCCAGGGTACCTGCCTTTAACTACTGCTCATACAGCCTCTAAAATTATCTAGAAATAAGGCTGCAAGAAAGACTTCATGCAAGTCTGGCATTACAAAGTGAAAGACCATACAGACTGGAAATATAGTCTGAAAAAATAAAAGTATGAAACAATGAGTTAGGAGAACGATAAACATCACCAATAAAGGCCTTCCTTAATTTCTCCTCCTCTGTAAAAGAAAGTCACCATCAAGAAATTATTGAGTGGAAATTTAGAGTTTATTACAATAATATCTTTTATGCAATGAAAAAATTACTATATGGAAATCATTGTTACAGGGGAACTTTGAGTGAAAAATTGTGGATGTATAATTTGTTAACCACTTTAATTTGAATCTCTGTAAGAGAAAATAAAGAAATGAAGATAATAATTAGGCAATACTTCAAAAGAAAAACCAACCGGTTTCAGAAAGTTGGTGAAATTTCTCATTGTTTTCATTGTAGGGATTAGCCATTGTTTTCCCCAGAATCATTAAATAATGCTGGGGCTGAATTGTCCTGTGATTTAATCTGCTGGTGTAAATCCTCTTCATCTAATCTCATAATTAAAACCGGTAGGGAAGAACTTCTTGTTTATATACAAGATGTGAAATCCTTCAAATTCATAACTGAGATGTAATTTTTTTTCTTTATTCAAAGTTAGAAAGTTAGAGCTTCAGATTTGGTCTAAGCATGAAGATGGGCTTTCCAGATTTCTGGACAACTGAATTAAGAGCAGTGGTTCAGGGAAACCTGAGCAAAGACTCCTAATGAGAGTGTTGCTGGGATGACTCCACATAATTCAAAAATCAGGACAGCCCAGTGTTTATAAACATGTCTTAAGCAGAATCACACGGACGATTAGTGTAAGATGTTCTGGAATGATGATATAAGCATCAGTACAAAGCATGAGTACAAAAGGGCAATGGCCCAGCAAGAAATCCCTTTATTTCTCAAGATCTTCCTTGTAAGGAGAATATCACTTCATTGCTGCTTCCTCTTAAGGAAACCAAGGGAAAATCTCTCCCCAGATATACTGCATTTGCTTTCGCTTTGTTGGCCTGCTAATTTCCACTATTAAGTGCTGTATCCTTGGCTAAGGGTTAAATCTTAGAGAGGGATTTTATGTTATGTATGTGATTTCTTTTTGTCAACCCCAAACTTATCCACAACTGGAAACTGTATTTATGTGAGGTTGAGCAATTGTATTATGAAGTAAATCAGTTAATGTATGTTAGTGACACTTTGTAGACCATAAAAAGTCACACAAATACTTTCCTTCCCCATGTTTTTAAGGAGTAGACAATAGGAGAAACACATGTGTCTGGGATACATATGCTCTTTACTCCCTGCGGGCGCTGCATTTTATGTTAAGGAGTATGATCCTGGCTTATTGCTGTTTATCACTGGGGCATTTATATGGCCTTGCTAGGCTATGGGAGATTAGGATAGTCATAGGGCATGATTTACAAACCTGGCTTTGTACATTAGGGAGTGTTTATTAATATATCTAGTATGTGTACAGAAGAAGCTAGGTGGAGCTGGCTTTTCTCTAGAGATCAGTTTTATACGTAATAAGTGTAGTACAAATAAGAATGTTCATTTATCCTAGGGGGATTCAGAGGCCTGATTTATGAGACCTTTGTCCACCTAGCAACGAAGAAGAACAACCAGTGGACCTAGGATGGAAGACATCAGTTGCTTAATGAAACAACAATCAAATGAACTCCAGAAACAACTGAAAGAGACTTTGAAGAAAATTATAAGATGCTGCCTATAATTCAAAATATATAGTGAGTAATAGGGAGTAGACATAGTTCAGTTTAACCATTAAGGAAACTCAGGGCAGAAGTATCAGTATCAAGAAAGAAATCCAAGGATACATTGCCAATGAGTCTTACATAGCCATTGGTGGAGACAGAATCCTGCAAACAATAATCCAAATGGGTCATAATGCTGCAGTTGGCCTCCTTAGCTGGTGCTCAATAATCAATAATCTCAAGGGAAGACAGGGCCAACTTCATTTTCTTTCATCCAATTAATAATTATTGAAAGGTTGAAGGCTGACCTGTGAATAGTTTATTGGCTGGCTAATTCAGAAAACAATATTAAGAACCTACTATAAGTGAGGCTCTGTGCTGGGCACATTTTCATGACCTCCATAACGGTTGCATAAAAAAGATTTAAATTGCTGCACTTCAGAAGTAGCAGTAGCTGCTGTAACATCAACAAACAAACAATTGGGCTCCATCTTTTCTACAGACCTTGGTGGATATCTTTATTATAGCACTTACTATATTGTTTAGTAACTTGTTCTTTACTTTGTATGTTTCCCCAACCGAAACTTTTTCTGTAGAGCTGGAATATCTTTATGCATCTTTTAACCACCCCCAAGGTCAGCACAGATGCTGGTCGAATAAATGAATAAGGGGGTTAACCCGAATTCTCACTGGACAATACAGCAAAATAAATAAAGATGTTACAGCTTTAATCTAATCTTTAAATTTCTAGGAAAGAGTGGATTGAGGGAAAGTGTTACATAAGTAAATTATGCAATATGCTCGTATATGTTAATTAACATTTGTCCTTTATAGACCAGATATCCCTCCTCTGTGATGTTCTAATTGTCTATACATCTATCTCTGCCCTCACCACATTCTGGAGTAATTATTTATGTGTCTGTCTTCCCAGTATTTTAAAGAAAGAGTAAGCCCCAGTGAGGTGGTAAAAGTGTATTATTCATCTTTGTATCCCCAAGGTTTATCACAGTCCTTGGCACACAGACCATCCTCAACAGATGTGTAAGGAATGAATGAATATGTGGTGCCTCTTCCTGAGCTTAGTCATTATAGAAGGCAATGTACTGAAAATAATAAAAAGTGAGACAATTCCATCTGTATGCCTCCACAAAATAGAAGCTATCAGTTTATAAGAATTAAACCTTATTATGTAGTTTATATTGGTATTTTAATACCAGATTACGACAATCTGGTGAAAATTCATCTTGTTATATTGTAGGAGACTTTTATGTCCTCTGTTGAAGAGCTATTTTTAGCTAAAAGTGACTGATTAGTCTTTGGAATGGTCTGATCCCATTTCTACTTTAATATGAAGTATCCTTTTGGAGCAAGGGACTTTTAGATTTCTGGTTCCCTTGCCCCCAGCTCAAATAAAATAAAACAAAAACCTATTCAACAACCAGTCTTTTCCTTTTCAGTAAATGATATAATTGTTTGCTAAGAACAAAAATCCAGGAGTCATCCTTGAATATTTTCCTTTCTTCTTCTACCCACCGGGCCCATTTTCCCAGCCCATTAATGACTGCCAATGCCAATCAATTAGCAGGTCCTGTGGTTCAGATTCCAAAATATATTCTGAATCTGTCAGTTTTTGCCACTTCTTAACCATTAAGGTCTTGCCTTAACTATTGCAATAGCCTTCGAACTGGTCTCATTACTTGACAGGACAGCAGGAGAGAGCTTTGAAATCCACTGAAATCCATCAATGGTTTGCCTCTGAACGTAAAGTAAAAGCCAACCTCTACACCATGTCCTCAGTGCCCTACTTGATCTGGCCTCCACCAAACCCTTTATCTTTCCCTCCTACTACCCACCCCTCTTTATTCCACCTCCAGGCCCCAGGCCTTCTTGCTGTCACTGGAACATGCCTGCTTAGTCCATGCTCATGGATGTTATTTTTGCTGTTCTCTCTTCCTAGAATACTCTTCCCGTGGATCTCCACAAGGTGATTACTCACCATACAGCTATCTCTCATTTCTTTAAGGAGGCCTCTTTAAAATAGCATCCCTGCCCCTGTTAATTTCTATCCCATTTCTCTGCTTTAGTTTCTTAGTAAGAAATGAAACTCCTCATTTCCTCGTGTTATCTTTTTTAATGTCTGTCATCCCTACTAAAAAGACATCACGGTTTGTATCTGCTTTGTCCACTGTTGTATCCCCAGAGTCTTGAATGGTAGATGCTTACTAAATATTTTTGGAATAATTCAAGCCTAATTCAGTGCAGTAAGTGTGCTCCTTTTACATGTAGACCAGGCTGGTGATTGTTATGGGCAATATACCAGATGTATTGAGACCATGAACTCAGGCCTCGTTGTCCATTCAAGGCTTATAAGAAAATGAACAGATCATATTTCATACAATTCAGACTGGAGCAGTATTAGTACCCTGTGGGAGAAGGCCAATTTAATCTACTAACAGTTTGAGGAAAGCTGATTTGTTCCATTAACAGTCTATCAAAAAAAATCTTTCCCTCAATATTATTAGATATATAGTCATGTTTACGTTATCTTGGGGAATTTGAGAGATGGGGAACAAGTCATCTGCTGGGTTTCTACGCCATTACATGTTATATATCACTCCGGGAGATTGCTTAATTACATTAATAAACATTATTTGAGCACTGACCTTTTTATCCCTCCAAATGTTTGTGCATGACCCAGGAATTTTCCAAAGTCAATATGAAACATGTGGCCTGACTTTGTCAGCATGATATTGTCGTTGTGACGGTCACAGACTCCCAGGATGAACGTTACCACACACCAGCCAGCGCAGGAATAGAAAAAGTTCCTCAAGGCCTAATTGGTTGAAAAATAATAACACAACAATGACACACACAAAAAATGAGCAAACGCAGAGGTAATGGTAAAAATACGATAAAAAGCAAAATTATATAATCAAGAACCAATTCTACATCTCAGTTGAGTGGATATGATTAAATGGTTGGTTCTTGACACGCTACAGAAGAACATGAAGCAATCTGTTCTTTAGCCTAATGAGTGTTTTTGTTGAAATGGGAGAAAATAACTTTCATTCGGTTAAAGCTAATTTTCACAGTTTATTAGAGAGGATTCTTAGTGTTATTTTTTAATGTCACAAATATACAATAGTGGATACCTTTTTTCAAGGTAAAAGAAGAAGGAACAATATGGTCCAGTATTGCCTATTCCCATAGAAATTTAAAATACCAATTTTTTAATATTTGAAATTTTTAACACAGAAAAAACTACACTGAGATATCTGTAACATTTTATGTTTATCCTACAAATATGTCATCCAGTTAATGCCCCAAAGGGTTTTGGTACAGTATATACCAGTGAACTCTTGTGCGGGTAGAAGCAGATTCCACTAAGTTAGTTGTGGCTTATGTTTCTTTAATAGACAGAGGTTTCTTGCCAAAATTACTCTTTTTTCAAAAAAACTGTCCCCTGGGTATTCATTGTTTTGATCGATGATGCAACGATGAGTGTAAGCACGAGTGACTGGCTGAGCCACAGGTATGGGCCTCCTCAACTAGCGAGTGGAAGACCACGTGGCTGGACTACATACCAGGACACCTTATTTCCAGGTATCCCAGGTGCCTGAGCAAGTCTTTAATTTGTCTGTCTAGATTTTCTCTACTTGTAAAGTGAAGATAATAAAATATGTCCTTCACAGGGTGGTTAAGAACATCAAATGTACATGGAAACACCCCAAACAATATAACCCCAGGGGTTTGTGCCTAACTCAAGCTACAATTTGGGGAAAGGCTAAAAACTAGATTTCTAGATAATCGCATCTAATTCCCTGTTACCTGGCCTCCAAAACCTGTATTTTGCTCTATTCCAATCTCACAGAAGTCTGGAGTAGATGAACTCTTGGATCTCTCCTTCATGGCCCAGGCCAGCTAGGGTGACCACGCCTGCCAGTTTGCCCAGGACTGAGGAGTTTCCTAGAATGAGGGATGTTTAGTGCTCAGGACAGTTCTGAGCAAATCTAAAGCTGGCCCATATTGCATCTTTGTGTGAATTAGCATAAAGGTGCCCCTGCCTCTGGGGCAGCTGTACCAGTTCATGCCTTGGCAAGTGAAACAAGGCCTGGCTCTAGCCAAATCATCCCCTAATCTGGGAGCCCTGGTAGAGGGTGGAACCTGTACGATTGTAGACTGCAGGCTAGATGCCAGGGCATAGTGGGAAAAAATGTTGGCAGTCAAATGGAATAGTATACATTTTGTAAAGTTCTGAGATACAAAAAAATAAAAACTCTATTAGGCATTCTGCAAACATTGAAAGAGTGAGGCATGAAAAAACAGAACTTGGAGGAAGAAATATATTGCAATGGAAGGAGGGAGATATATAGAAATTATAGGTTGTGTACAAAAAGGCACAAGTAACTTGAAGGAGGTAGTTTTCAGGAGCATCACCTCAGGTGATATTGCTGTAAGGGAAGCAGCTGAGCAAAGAGAGTCTTTATTGATAGCCCAGAATTCCACCCAGAGGGAAAACCAGACACAGAAATTGTTATCTAGGTAATATACCATTTAAACTCTGTCATGATTACTATGCTGATGACTGAATGAATTAGACCTCAAGATGGACTTAATTTACTTTTTCATAAATCAGAATATCTAATGAGCCAGAGTATATCCTTATTTAAGTACATTATTTAAAATTTGCTGCAGAAGGACAAACCTTTTCATAATCCACCTTTAAATGGTTGTGCTGACTGAACCATTTTTTGATTGTATTTTCTTTCAGTGGTCCTATCAGTCCAGAATGGCGATGGATTTTCGCGAGGGTTATAGCATCGGGCACCATCTGCACCAATCCTGGTTGATAAAAAAGAGGTTATGGAAATACTTCTTTCTTTACAGGATGAGGGATACTTAGGAAAGGCATCTTGATATAGATAACAACATCAATAGTTGCCAGCACTACTCGGATTACCCTTTTTATTTCCCAATCTTCTTCTCTGAAGGAGTCTTACCTAGATGGTATTGCTTCTAATTTTTCCTAAATCCTAGGGAGCGATGAGGCTACTTGTGTTTGGATCAGATGTATCAGAGCAGCTTTAATATTTTTTCTAGAACTACAGTAGAGAGCAAATCTAGATGGTCTCCCAGAGACTGCACTGAGTCAATAGAGCAGTGAATTAAATAACATATGGCTTGTGCATTCATTTAGTTTAAGGGAGGACATTCAAACTTGTGTAACAAGCATATTTATGATGTAAGTGAATCAAATACAACCTCTGTGACAAACATTTCAAATATATTATAAAAATCAATGTTCAGGTTAATAAAAGCTTCACTGTTCAATGTGTCATTTCTAGGAGTGAACAGAGTAACTCTGCAGTGAACATGTGCAGAACCACCTGCTTCTTCCTTCTCAGTCCGCATTAAAGTGAAACTATGATAACAATCTTTTTAAGGGAGCATATATTGATTGAACTTCAATAGGAGCTTTGCCCCACTAGCCATGCATCCATCAAGGCTTCTTTTCATTGTGTTCCTAAGGTTATTGGAATGTAAATATTTTCAAGCCTTCTGATTTTTATTCTGTACAGAACAGCAATTTAAACCCGGTATTTAAAATTCTCCCAGGACTAATGTACACAAAACAACCTGTAATGTACAGTTCTGTAAATAAAGTCATTGAAAGAAATTAAAGTCTAGAATTTCTGATTTCCACAATCTTGACAACTGCAAGAGTTGCAAACACAAATGCCCAAAGGGACCAGGGACATAAATGTAATTATGTGAAAAGAGAGAAGATTAAGTTTTAAAAATTGACTATTTCATGGTCTACCTTAAAAATATTCAAATTAAACAACAAACAAGAATATCACAGTAATGGTAAATGAAACATTTCTCAGTGCTGAATTTGGCCAGTGGCAGCTGGTTGCAGGCTTAATCTCTCTCTCTCGCTCTCTGTCTCTCTTTTTTTGCAGCCTTAACCAATAGCCCAGCCCAGCCCAATCATGACCGTTAGGCATCTATTGATACATTGCCTCATCAGAAAGAAATTTAAACATGGAGAGTGGGAATTCAATGTTGCAAAAATAACCTATTAAAATCTATTTGTTAAAAACAAAAAGAAAGAAGGAGATGTAACATCCCAGAGATAAATCCTGGGCATATCTTTAATATCATAACACTTCTCCCTTCTCCCCCAACAGTATTAGGCTCTTGTGCTAGTTTTCTTGTGCTTATTAAGTGAGATAGCAAATGTAAAGCACTGCATTTAACAGTAATATAATTACTCTAAAAAGAGTAATATAATTCCACTTTCTAATCCTGAAATTTTCCCTCATTTTTCCAGTTCCTCCCTTTAACACTTCCTAACAGAAAACCACCTTCTACCTGGTTCCTGCGTGCCTCATTGCCACCTTGCATCTGACCATGCCCCAAATTAGGACTTAGATTACTGCACCCTTTAGATAGGGTGCTGTAGCAATGTCAGTTACTCTTCAGACCACATTTGTCTTCAGGGAGTTAATCATTGCTAAATCCCAAGCCATTTGTCATGTCTTTCATTGTTGACTACCCAGAAAACTTTGCACTAATTTATAACAATCATGGTGGCTAAATTCTGCTCATTAATTAAAACCATAAATTACATTTTATACATTTTAAGCTAGTATGTATCATACACTTTTTAAATACTTCTAGCATAATTCTGTGCACAATAATATGTGTGGCTCCATTCCCATAGTTCTCTAATGCAGATTCCTCAAAATTTAATGCCCATATGTATTACTTGGGGATCTTGTTAAAATGTAGGTTCTGATTTAGTAGGGTGGGAGTGGGGTCTGAGATTCTGAGTTTCTAACAAGCTCCCAGGTGATGTCAATGCTCCTGGTCCACTGGTCATACTTTAAGTAGCAAGGTTCTTAGGGACAAAACTTTTCAAGATGGTATCACACAAAGCAGTGGGTCTCAAAAAGGTGTGCATGAGAAACTCCAGAGCAGCTTTTTGCAATCACTGAGACTTGAGCCTCAGTCCCCCACCCTCCATCTCCTCCCCACCCCTCCCCAATGAAGAGCCTGATATAGCATCCTGCTTGGGTCCTAGATATAGCTGCTCCAACTCTCCTAAGTAATTTTTATGTCCATCAAACCTGGAGCAAATTTAGAGCAATGAAATAAATCCTAAAGAATTTTTATCTGCTCTGATAATCTCTCCCAAAGTTCCTACAACATCATATACAAAGTAGTCATGAGAATTATAGTCAACAATAATGTTGATAAAGCCATGTAAACTTGTGGCCTGGAGTATACTCTCCTTAAGGGCAGCAGCCCTGTTTAGGTTGTTTTAGTATTCCCTATCTTACTTTGTGACATTTCTTGAGAACAGTAGATATTCAATAAGCCTTGGAACCTGATTAAAAATGGAACCTAATCTCTTAAAAGAAGACATTTACTTTAATGATCTCCATTTTTCTTGAAGAAGTATTTTTCCAGTACAACCTTACAACCAAAAGAAATTGTTGGTAGATAGCGGGAAAGAATAATTTGTTTGTCTTATGACATCTGTAACTTTGGGCAAGTCTAGAGTTATTTCTGCTGGATTATTTTATTAACTTTAAAAGTCTTAGCCTCCATTACTTCTTATGATTATAAACAGAGAAATGAGTAGATGGAATTGAAGAATTCCACTGAGGTTGGTGTTGTATTCAATTTCTGAAGAAAAAGTAATCCATGTGACACCAAAAAGCTCAGCTTGGTTCATCTAAGGTTTATTCTTACCCTTTCAACATATTAGGATATGAAAGAATTAGGTCATTTACACGAGAAAAGGGAGAGAAAAACTCAAGGAATAATGATCTCAGAGTAGCAGTAATAAAAGACTTTTAGGAACTAGAACTTTATGAGTTCGGGAGTGGGATACTTGGCATGGAAACAAGGGCCCTATTATCAGAATAAAAATAATTGGGCAGTATGACTTGTAACAGTAGTCCTGAAGTATCCAATTGCAAGTTAAGCTAACTAGGAGGTGCTTCCATGCTTAGTTTCCAAAATCTTGGGTCACAGTTGGCTGGGGTACTGAGCCTAGCAGTGGGACCTCAGGAACTGGAGGGCCAGGCAATGACAGTCTCTCTTTTGAGATGATGGGTTTAAACTGTAGTTCTGTCTGAATTAAAAAAGAAAAAAAAAAAGACAACATAGTTCTAGGTCCCCTTTCCAGTTCTATGGTTTTTTTATCCCTTTGTTTATGCAGATGCATCTGCTATAATTCATACTAATTAATTTAATGAAAAGCTAAGTGGCAATGGCCCCATGTAAAAAAACTTATATGATTTCCTAGAAATTACTTCTTCAATTTAGCATGACTGTAATTAAGTACAACTTTTACCTCTGATGTTTGAGTAATTATTAGGGTGGATCTTCAACATTATTTTCATTGAAAATGTGTATAAGTGTAATTATATTTCCATATTAGTGGCTTGGCTTTTATCAAGAAAGAGAAATGCTGAAGTATGCTCAAAGTTTGCATGAATGGTCATCTTTGACTGTTGATATTACACTTTACTCAAGTCTTTTAGAAACTGAATGCATGTTTATAATGTATTTAGAATTTTTAGAACTCCTTTAAGCATTTGCAACTTTGTAAATTTTGTGTTAACAGGCAACAATTATATTTTTTTGAATGAGTAGACTTTAATATTATCAGCTTAGAAAAAGAGAAAAAAATATGTGTTAATCATTAATGTAACTAACCCTTAAGGACACACAAAAGGATATTACAGTTAACATTTGAGTGGTCAAGAGTCCTAATTAATATCTTGAAGGACATTATGCTTTACATAAATCATTTTGGCTTATTGTTTTTGAAAATAATTCTTTGTAAAAAAGAAGAATGACCAGGTTTAGTTCTTTGGATTTTAAAATTTGTAATCTAAAATGAAAGCTGTGGCAACTCTGGGGGCATATTACTGATGAATGCGTGAGATAAATAATGTAAGTCAACCAGCTTTCTAATCTATACTGACCTTGGCCTTTTCCTGTGGATAGACATCTGTAAATGATCATTTGCATATCCAGGCCCTCCTGCAGCCAAATATTGTCCATCACATGAATAATCTGCAGAACAAGCATATCCTGACGAAGATCATCTCCAGCCTGTTAAAAACAAAATTATAGACTCCGGGTTTCTCCTTGAATTCCATTAAAAGCTTTCAAATATGGTATATGTCATTTCCTTCCTTGAATAATTTTCCAGCCTGACTTAGGGTGGTTTCAATTGTTTTATTAGCACTAAGAATACCTTGTGTTTCTGACAGAAGATCAAAGAAAATGAGAACTTTCTTTTAAATGATTACAGAAGCTTTAGCTATTAAATTAGAAGCTGCTTGGAATGTTGTTCCCTGATAATAATCTTTCAACTTATTATCCATGTGCAATGTCTTAACCTCAAAGTCTGGTGAAGAGAGGTTGGACGAATGTTTATGCAAATTTCAAACTCAGCCAAGTGAAATCTCTTTCTAAGGGAAACATTATTTGATGTGCCATAAATTTATGCACTGATAAACAGTTAGCCTACCAAGAGCTTCTTGACTGGGAGTATAAATAGCACACATATAATTCATCAGACTTTGAATCATTGACTTCTCTTGTTATGAAGGCAGTTAAGAAGTTTTCAGAGTAAACAGCCTTTGATAATAATAAGAAATGATAAAGAGGTGTTTTTCTAGCATAGGTGAAGGACATAGAATATGTCCAAAGGGGAAGGACAGTTCTATACTTTTAACTAATAAGAGGCTTGGTTTTGAAAATGCTTTCTAAATTATAGAAAACTATGCCAAGATGAGATTTTGTGTTCTTCTTTTTTCTTCACCAAAAATGCAGTGCCGGGGTAACATTAATGCTTGAGGTTTACACAGATAACAGCAAAAGTATAGGTGTGTTAATCATTATCTTCAAAACTAGTCAGAATCTAACAAAAATGCCACTCTGCGACCTTGTTGTCTGGTTTGGCTGAATAACTTATCAAATTTAACTGAACAACTGGCAAATGCTTACTTTTTACTTACAGCTCCTTTTTCTGTCCCTTTTTCCTACTTGACTTTTACTCTTAACCTTTTACTCTATTGTCCCATGGGATTCATGACAAAGACTGATATGGCCCTTATTTATATTTTATTTAAAAAGAAGACAACAACCCAAATTACTAAAATAAGCAAGTGCTTACAGATAAGAATTTTATGCTAAATCATATCATTTGAGTTTCAGCTAATTTTGATTTGAACTTAGGTTAGTATCTAGGCCAAAGGAAGACTCTCCCCCTTGGAACTTTACCACAATTCTGCTTTCTGTATTACTCAAAAGTGATTGCATTATTTCATTTATTGAAACATACCTCCCGGAGTTTTGCACTGAAGATTCATTGGCTTTGAGCCAGTAATGTTTGATTTATTGAAAATCATAGTTTGGCATGTACTATAATTCTGTAAAAATGCAGAATCAAAAATAACTGGAATCTTCTGTGCTGCTGCCAGAGGAAAAGAGCTATAATAATTTCTTTTTGTGAGTAATAAATCAATAGTTCTACCAATGGAATCAATTTGATGTTTCAGGAGGGCTACTGTACCTTAAAAATGACGCTGATGTTTTTGCCCATTGGATTAGCATTAATGAAAGTAATCTTCAACGGCAAAGCATTAGATGTGAAATATGAACATGCCTATGGGACAAAAAGAAGAGAAAAATGGGTAGCAAAACAAAGCAAAAAGAACAGTTTCCTTGCAATCATGGCCCCTTGCAGAATTTGTTATATGAGCATGTGTAACACATATGAATAATTCTCACACTTTAGAACAAAGAAACATATTTATTAAAAAAAAGACTTTAGTCTACCAACCAAAGCCTTTATTTGTAAACTAAAAATGCCAGCTTTTCGGCAGGTTGTAAATCTTCAACTACATTTTTTTCTCACTAAACAGTGATGATGTGTAGGGAGTTTAAATAAACTAAGTAGTATGTAGGTATTGTGCTTATTGTGCTAGTTAGTTAATACCTAAAAGATGAAATCGCTATTTAAAAAAATATATTTCCTTTTCATTCTTTCTGCCCTGCAGCATACTTTAAGGAAACATGCATATAGAATTAACAAAGACCTGAGTTCAAATTTGGACTCTGTAACTTATCAGCTGTAAGACCTTGGACAAGTTACTTAAATGTTTGTATCCCACTGTAAAATAGGGATAAAACTCTTACGTCACACATTTTTGTAATAGGTATATGAGCTAATGGATATAAAATACCTTTTACAGTGTCTGACACTAATCGGGTACTTCAAAAAGATTAATGCATTCTTCTTCACTTTTTGCTAATGAACATTTTCTTATCTTTACAAGTAACAGTACAACATATATTTCCTATTCTCGTTTCTTTCATTTGTACTTTACATTTCTATTTTCAGTTTTATGATATCGACTACTGTCCATTATTTTCCTTTTATGTGCTTACCACTGTTTGAGTGTTAAAAGGCTGTATGTCTTTAGGTTATTAGAGAGTTCACGTTGACAGCGAAGAATTAAATCAATAGTAAAGAAAGGAAAACGACTTGATACTTTCAATTAATCAACTTAGTAAAATATGACATCAGTTGAATATCAGTTTGAATGACATCAGTTGAACATCAGTTTGAATATCATTATTTCTGATAAGTCTGAAATCAGTAGAAGTTGAGAGGAAAGGATCTATTTCTTAATCTATCAACACAAATCTAACCTAATCCCTAAGCAAACAGAAACCCTTGTTTACTGAATCAATTTGAGTTTTATAGTAAAAGGATGAGGCTGCTTGTTAAGTAATGAATTCTCGCTGCAAGAATCAGTCAATCAGGGACCATATGACCTTCTGTCACGGTATTGAATTAGGAAACCCTGTATTAGGCCAGAGTCTAGATCAGTGGTTTTCAAATTCTCCTCATTCAATTCTGGGGGCTGGGGTGGGAGAGTGATGATCTCTCTGAGGTATGCCAAGTCCAGGGAAGAGACAAAGGGCTAAGAAAGGCTGAGGGCAAGGTTTGGTCCCTCTTCTTAATTATATCACTCAGAGCTATATTGCTTTCATTGCTTAATATTTTGCTTTTCACACGCAGTATATTTTTTGAGAGTCATGGCAAAAATACTATACATTTGACAGCTAGTATGCACAAAGCATTATCTATATGCTAATAGAAAGAGACACCATATCCACCTCTCATAGAGCCTGCAAAAGTTGGTATGAATGTATACACGCATGCATTTCACAGCTGAATGAAGAAGCATTTGAAGAAGAGAGTCTTTCAGAGATGAGCTGAATTTGAAGATTGTGAAAGACATAGATTGGCAAACAGGTAAAAGAAAAGGTTTGCTAGGTAGAAAAAGGTAAACAAGGACACCTTAGATTAGAGTAGAAGTTAAAAGTGGATTGGGAGGGCCATAACCAAGAGATAGGAAAGAATGAATCAAAATCTTGGAGGATATTTTATGTAAATGGTGAGATAAAAGATCTGGAATAGAGAAAGGAAGATAAGAAAAGCTAGAATGGAGAAAGGAAGATAGGACCTCTGGTCTTAAAAAGTGAAAATTAGTGAAATAGACTTAAAACAGTTTTTAAAAAGGAAAAGAAACCTATTAGTAAATGAAATGTCTGGTCTTTACTTTCCCAGGAGGGGAGGAGGATTGCATTCAGTTATTCCCACTCTCTCATATGATCTACCCCTTAGTGAAACAGGAAATGGTCCATTGTGATTAGTGGTTCCAAGGAGAGACGGGGGTGAGAATTCTTCTTATAAAGAAAGTTTAACCAAACCTAAGACCGTTGCTCGCTGTCTTGGAGACCCATGCTTTAAAGAATGGATTGAGCCAGGCCTGAGTACTTCTCCCTAGTGTAGTTTACTGATGGTGATTAAAGCAGAATGCTGACTTTACATGCAGGCTTTCCTACACTCACTACAGTCACGGGACTTCTCTCCAGAGCGAACTCTAATGCACGATAAGCTCAGTAATGACTTTCCCCAAATCACTGCATTTATCAGGTTTCTCCCCAGATGGGCTCTCTGATGTACTGTAAGATTGGTGCTATAAACAAAGACCTTCCCACACTCACTACTACTTTCATAGGACTTCTAACCAGTGTGAATTCTCTGATGTGTAATGAGGTATGACTTTTGACGGCATATTTTCCACATTTACAGGGCTTTTGCTTGTGTGAAGTCTGTGATATAAAATAAGACATTTACTAGACTGAACGTTTTGCCATGCCGCATTCAAAAGGCTCTTCTCTGGTATGAATTTGCTCATAGTCAACTAGTTGAGAGGTCTGACTGAAGGCTTTTCTACACTGCTGACATGTATGTGCTTGTTCCCTGGCATGGAGGATCCAGTGTCAAATAAGACATATACTCTGACTGAAGGTCTTACTACATTCCTTACCGCCGTAAGGCTTCTCCCCAGTGTGAACTCTCTGATGGTCAGTACGGTCTCTAACGGAACAGAGAGCGTTCCCACACTCGCTTGAACATGACGTTTCTCACTTGTGTGAAGTGTCTGATGCTGGAAAAGGGTTCTACTCTGCATGAAGGCCTCACACTCGTTACACTCAGAAGGCCCCTCCCCAGTACAGGCTACCCGATGAGCAATGAGCAGGGAACGCGGAGTGAAGGCTCTAACACATTCGTCACCTTGATGAGGTTTCTCCCAGTGATGGAGTCTCTGGTATTTATTGAGATGGGAGGAGTGATGACAAGTCTTCCCACACTCTCACATTCATAGGGTTTGTACCCTCATTGGTTTCTCAGATGAACCACTGGCTGAGGGGTTTGTCTGAAGGTCTTACTACACTCATTACACTCCCAGAGGTTCTTCCCAGTACGGATCCTCTGATGGCCAACCAGATGCGGGCTCTGACTAGAACTCTGCCGCATTTACTGCACTTCCTATGTGATGCGTGTCCCTTCAGACCTCCTCGTTGTTCAGCAGGCCTGGAGGACAGACCAACATGTTCTGCAGGTGAGAGCACCATCCTCCACATCCGCCCTGTTCATTGCTGTACGCTCAGGCACAGCTGACCAGAGCAAATGGGACAAAGAGGCGGCTCTACTTGGGGCACTTCCCAGCCTCAGGGAAAGTGCCGATGGCTGCAGGTTGCTGTAGGGAAGGAGTGTGGTCCCGGCCACAGCACTATGGGTGATGACTCCTGAACTGGTGATGCCCCTGGCATGGTCTGCTCACCTGGACACTCACAGCAACGATCCACTAGAGCTGGTGCCCCACATCACCAAGGCCTGCACAAGCCACAACACATAAGTAATTTTCACCAAGGCCTGCACAAGCCACAACGCATATGTAATTTTGATTGAAAACAATCTTTCTATTCCTTAAACAACAATGACAAACCAAGAAAGCAGAAATAAAAAATAACATCTGGACTCAATGAACTATTGATATATTGTTCTTTCTACATTAAGATACTCTGTGTTTTTGAAATGTTTCCATGTATCTTTAGCATCAATCAGTGCATACTGCTAATGATTAAAAGGTTACACAGGGCTTCCCTGGTGGCGCAGTGGTTGAGAGTCTGCCTGCCGATGCAGGGGACACGGGTTCGAGCCCTGGTCTGGGAGGATCCCACTTGCCGCGGAGCAACTGGGCCCGTGAGCCACAATTACTGAGCCTGCGCGTCTGGAGCCTGTGCTCCGCAACAAGAGAGGCCGCGATAGTGAGAGGCCCGCGCACCGCGATGAAGAGTGGCCCCCACTTGCCGCAACTAGAGAAGGCCCTTGCGCAGAAACGAAGACCTAACACAGCCATAAATAAATAAATAAATAAATAAAATTTAAAAAAAAAAAAAAAAAGGTAACACAATTTTTTAAAATCAGTGACGATTTGGATTTTAGCCCAGATAGACATATCTCAGCTTATAAAATTGATGCCTTATTTTGTTATTATTCAAAGTACGTCTATGCAGCACATTTGGAAAATTTGTAGGGTGTCTTTGCAGCAGCATAATTGTAAAGGTGACAGTATTAAGCTTCTAGTAAAACTTCTTCTATTCATACTAATGGTCTGATTTTTCTCCTAATTATTAAATCTGTTTTTCTTGACTGCGTTCCGACTTTAGTTAAGTAACACTTATTGTGCATGCATGAGAGTTTAACCTCTTCATTTTTAAATCTCACTTATCAATCCTCTTTATTAGAGTCTTCTACTCTTGGACTTTTGAGAAGGAATATAATAAAGTTCATGGAGAAAGAATGATTCTAAGTCAGAGAAGGGTGGCTGATAGAGACTTAGGAAGAGAAGGAGTTTGTGAGTACAACAATGCCAGGAAGGGCTTTCCAGGCATGAGTAAAATCACAAACATATATGGCACAGTGACTCATAAGCATCAATGAATTTTAAATTGAATCAAAACTGAGATGTTATAGCTAATGATATACTAGTGTCCTAGGCATGGGCATGCACATAATCTAAATAAGCATGAAATTAAACTAGCCTGCATGGGGTCGCCAAATCAACCATTTTGAATAAGTCAAGAAATCAATTCAGTGAGAAATGTCTTCATTTTTCCCCACTGAACTGTGGTTAGTGTGTTTCTAAACCAACGAAATATCTGATGAGGTTAATGTGATACCAGCTGGTCACAGTGCATCAAATAGAGCACACACAGTTTGGATGGGACTCAATTACTTTTTTCTTAAATAATTGCAATAACAATTTATAAATTGTTTTTGCCATTTCAAAAACATCCAATGAACTAAACAATACACAATAAGAATACTCAACTTATCTACTGAATACATTGACTTACATCTCCATCAATTCCCTTTATGCACAGGGCAGGGTTCAGAGGAAGGTGACAGGTATTTGTACACTGAAAGAATTCTTCTAGTCTGCCAAGTTCTTTCTTCAGGACCTCCTGTGAAAAATCATTAGAAGAAGCATTTTCGAAACTGAAAAGAACTGGACTTTTCCTTCAAGTTATAATTTCTTTTGTTGATTAAATAAACTCCCTAATTCAGGGGTTGCACACTTGGGTGCTTTGGGGTCAGGTGGGTGATGTAGCCACATATGAGGAGGCAGTGGGCTAAAGACAATAGGGAGTACTGGGGAAAATGGGGAAGTAAAGATTGCATGTCCTTTCTGAAGAACTTTAAATTCAATTAAAAACAAAACCAAAACAAAGCACTGTTCTGTTCAAACGAAACACGATGGGTTGGACTTGACCTGTAACCCACCAACTTGCAACCCCTGCTTTAAGTAATTATTAACATGATCCATTTATCATAATTCCCTGAAATCTTAGTTTGTAACTCTCAAGGTTTACACTTAATAGTATAATACTTTTTAGAAAAAAATTTACATAGAGTAGGAGACAAAATAATGACAAAAAAGATAATTATAGACCATTGATAAATGTCAGAAGCAGTAATACATATGAACAAATAGTTTACTAAATGCCAGTAAGTGTATTTCTGATACTTGACTCACTCCCTTCCATAGTCCTCTGTACATGTGGAAGGTCTGAGACCACAAATGATACCTTTAGAATTGTGTATCCCCTGACACAAAAAGGAGAAAAACAATAATTCAGAAATAATAATAATTCAAAATTAAAAAAAAAACTCCTTTTAGCCTACTTTGAAAACTGTTTAAGCCCAATTCTAAAAATGAGGATATCAGATTAATAGTGTTTAACTAACTCTCAAAAGTTTCTTAGCTCTTACTCCGGGTTCACTGCCAAACAATAGAATCTACTACTCCCAGAATCCAGCAAAACAAGGTGGAGAAATGAGGCAAAGCTCCACAGTGGCATTCTTTTTGTCTTCCTCTTTTGTCTTTTCTATACCTGGATTTGCCTGAAGAGCACCATGGAGGGGAACCTCTGCTCTCTTTAACTAAAATCTCTTCACTTCATATAGTTAGGTTTAACTGGGCTTTAGAAAAAAAAAAAGAAGAGAAAAAAAGCTTACAGTAACTTTTGAGAAAATATAAATGCTTCTCCCACCTCTTTCTTTTTCTCTTTCTATTTTCATGTGAAGATGTGTTATCACAAGAGCAGCCAGTCAAGGTGAGAGAAATGCATTTATCTGAGAGAATAATGTCAGTATCACTGGAACGTGATGTAAATAGTCAAAAAGGCACTGTATTAACTGTAGCATGCATCTTAAATACATGAGGGAGTTTGAAACATAAGAAATAAAGACCAAACCTATACACAAATTTTGTAAATTTTAAGCCAAATTTATTTTACTTGCTTTCAACTTTTTGTCTACCATTAGAAAATAATTCATGATTTTGCAGTAATATGGAGAAATCATAGAACTTTTTTTTTTTGCATTGCCTATCATGTTACTAGCCTTAAGGCTCTTCTGCGCATACAGAGTTTATATGTCTCCCATTTAAAAATAAAGTCCCTGCTTATGCTTTTTATTTTCCAATTTCTCCTAGGTAGGTGAAGTAGCATAGCTTCTGGCATTACTGCCAAATGAAGTGACTTCCAGCAAGAAAAATCTTGTGCTAGGAAAAAATTCTGGGACCCTTTGCCTATTTTCATATCATTTTGTTGAAAAGTCTTGTTGATTTTAAACAGTGGGTGGAGAGAAACTATGAGCTCCCTTGAGGACAAGATTCGTGTTTTAGGCATCTTTCTATCCTTATCTCCTGGTCTGTAGTAAGTACTTGTTATTGAATGAAATTCTTAATACAGTGAATGGATGTCCACTATCTCACTGCATCTAGAATGTTGAACTTAAGAGAACCTACTTAATGATCTATATCAGTGAAGGGAACTAGTAATGCGGTTAATTAAGAAGAGCAAGTGT
This sequence comes from Eschrichtius robustus, assembly GCF_028021215.1. NCBI lineage: Eukaryota > Metazoa > Chordata > Mammalia > Artiodactyla > Eschrichtiidae > Eschrichtius > Eschrichtius robustus. The sequence continues at coordinate 15,476,542 of NC_090836.1, read as the reverse complement.
TTTTCCATTAGAGCAAGAAAAAGAACAGCCAGATCCATTATTATAATCAGTGATGAAAGAGGCACAATATTTTGACTATCATCCATGGATGTTAGAATAAAAGTATTATTCAATACTATCCACACCACTATTGATTTCTTTCATTTAATTCATTTAATTTGTTGTGGAAAAAAAAAAGTCTTTAAAAATGTGACTTTGATCAGTGCAGTGTGAGAAAAATCTAGACCTAGATTTTGTACCTTGGACAAGGGTGCTCTGAAAAGTCCCCTTGTGTACTTCTTCCATGAGTCTGAATTGTGCTGCCTTTCTGAGTAAATTACTTCATCTGGTCATTTTAATCAAATTGCCTTTAAATTGGTCTCTTGTCAGGTACTGTCTATGCTACATGGCTATTTAGATAAAAAAATCATGTCCTGGTGATAGATATTATCATTAACATTAGGATAGTAAATTGAAAAAAAAGTTGATCAAAAGAATTGATTTAAGTGTCTTAAGACAAAGTGTAGTCAAGGAATTTACCTCCTGTGTTATGAAATTCAAACTTAATTGAACCAGGTTTAAGAAATAAAACAAAACTTTATTACATGAAGATTGATTTTGCAACAAACCTGTCTTTGAGGGTCACTGGCAGATTTGACTTTTTCACCAATGTCTCCCAGAATTTTGATGAGTTTCTTTTCCTTGGAAAACTCATCACTCAGGGCTTTTCCTGCACAGAATTGGAGAGCAGCCAATAGCTTCTGATACCAGCTTTTAAAATAAGCTTCATTCTGCGCATCCTTTAGCAGCCTGAAGGAAAGAGAGAAAACGAATTCTTGTATCTAAAGCTGATTTTTAAAACACCTCTAGCAGGAACAATAAGTGTGTTTCAGACTAATCTGTATGTGGTGGCTTTGGGCAGTTTAACAGGCCAGGCTGGGGAAAATGCTGTTTATTTGTTGGCAGTCATCATTTCACCTGATAGTTAATGAGATTCCAAGAGTGAAGAATCAATAAGAGACCTGCCTTTTCTCATTTCAGTTCACAGTGCACTTTTTCCTCTTTCAGGCTTCTTAAATTCTATAGCAAATACTTATCTTAAGAGCATATATTTGACTTCTTATTAAAATACAGACAGAGCATTTTAGAAATGGTATTTATTAGTCACTACACTATATGGCAACTCAACCACCAACCCCACATTTTTCTGCTTTTCTTCAAAAGATAATGTCTCCACACTGTCACATACGTAAGTATTGCTCTTTCTTCCAACACCTCCCTTTGATTACCTGGAGGAAGATATTGTAAAGGCAAGAGCATGGTTTTTGTTTTCAGGCATTTCTGGATTCAAATCTCAGCCCTACAACTTAGATGTAAGTTAGGCCAGTTACTTAACCGGGCTGAGGTTAAAATAAAGAAATAACTCTGACTCCATAGAATTGTATGGAATATAGAATAAACTAATGCTATTCTAATTTGAAAGGGCTTAGCACAAAGTATATACTAGTAGTCGAAAAACATCAGTTTATCTGTATCCTGCAGCCTCCCCAAGCCAACTTCTGTCACTGTCTGGCAGTCTGCTTGTATCACGAACACGGGAGGCATAGAACAAAAAAAGGGAAGGATACTTCGCTAGATAATGGAGCAGTGACAATTATTTGATTACGCTTTCTGCCATGTGACAATTTCTATTGCCTTGAAATTAATTCCAACATGCTTAAACTTTACTTTTTATTATGCCCTAAAACACTGAAATAAAAGACTGATTCCCTTGAATGTTAACCTCTCTTTGATTGATTCTTTAATTCTTAACTTGTCTCTAATCTTCTTCTCTTCTGAAAAATAATTATCATTCAAAGAACTAGAAGAAAGTTATTGTGAGAATGAAATACTGAAAAAAAAAGGATTAAATACCTAGCAGCCAAAATATATATAGATGAGTTTCATTCTGCATTCCTAATTTTGCATCTCTGCCCAATATGTATTGTGCTACAGAGACTCTAAGAAACACATCATTTTCATTTGTTCTATGTTCTCTGTTCCTACACATCTGAGTTAAAAAATTAATTCAATGAACCTGGCTTTTTTTTTTTTTTTTTTTTTTTTTTTAGGTAAGGGCTTGTTCCCTTGTCATTGTTACAAAGCTAACTTATCTCCGAGCACCTCTTTTACTTTACCAAAGGGAATATAATAATGCTGGAAATAATGCTGGAAAGCATTAAAAAACAAAAAAATTCTCAAGGGTCTAAAGATGTATTGATGGAAAATATAATCCATTTATACTTATACCTTCAATGTAAGAAGAATAGTTGACAATGAAAAGTTTTCCAACCCACCTGTATGGTGAGATTTTTGAAATGTCAGATGTAATAAATGTATCACATCATTATTTGGAGGCTCTAAGAAAACGAGTGTTATGTGAGTATGAATTGGAAAGCCCCAAAGAAAGCATCCACGTCTGAAACTTCAAGATATTTTATGCAGAATTATACCTCAGAGATTTTCACAGTATTTTGAGGACTTTGGTAATATACCATTGTACAGTCTACTTGGTTTTCAGTGGAGGTAGGAAATTGATGGGTAGAGTATTTCTATATCCCATATCAATGCTTGCCAGCATTTTCATACACTTTGAATATTGAGTTACTTGTTTTTAAAGATATTTAAAACCTGTTCTGGTACATAAATATAACTCTATAACCACCTGACTGCTATATACATGATAAAAGGAAAGGTTATTCTGCATAAAGTCAACTTTTTACTAAAATTATTAAAGAAAATATATATTTTAGGGGTGGGGAGTCATAGGAATTGTCAAAATTATATAATTAGTATTCCTAATACTCAATTCTTATTCTATGAGAAATGTATTTGCTTCTCTCATGAGCAGCTGATTCAAGGAGGGAAAAAGAATCAGTTTGATTCCTTGCTCAAAATAAAACAGAGCAGGGGAGATTTGCAGAGAGAATATGTGACTGTGTTTTAAAAAATTTAAAAGTGAAGAAAACTCAGTGCACTCCATTGTGATTATTTTCCCTATAGAACATACCTCATGCAAACTCTCATTCCTGCCATGATGACATGCTCTCCTGGTGAGATTTGGTTCAAGCTCTATGGCTTTTTATCCAACTTTAAAGTTTTTTACAAATTGCAGAATTGAAATCATACTGTGTTACAGATGACCACAAGAGGTCAGTTAGTCTATTCCTGTGTCTTTAGGCACAGTCACTTTAACTGATGAGAGAAATTAACATGTCCTTTAATTTTAATCAATTCAGAGAAAGTTGGACTATACAGTTTTGGGTGGAGAGTTAGCCAATTCTACGTCAATGACCTTCACCATCAGCAAGTGGTTAAAACCCTCATGTGGTAGTTTTTACCCATTGCCTCTGTTTGTTAAGACTGTGGAAAACAGCTAGCCACTTTCCCTTGAGCATTACAGGAACCCTTTTCATAAGGCACTGTCACTGGGAGACACAGAATTGCTTATGCCAAATTCAAAAAAAAAATTTTTTTTTTAAGTTTAGGTCAAGGGACTGAGAAATATGAAGTAAGACTTGGTGTTGAAAGATTGGGCTTTTAAGATGCAGACAATGTGACCACGTACAAACTGTGAGGTAAATCTCAAAATGTCAGAGACCTGTTTATCCTAGTGTATGCGAGATCCAGGAATGGTTCAACTTGATATTATTTTGTATAGGTGCCTTATGGACTGTAAGTAATGACAACATTAAAATGAGAATAAATGCATAAAATCTAGCTGATTAAAGGTTTGGGTAGTGTTGAGTATGAGAGGCAAAAAGCAAGAAGAGAGGCAAAAAGCAAGAAGAGAAGCAAACATAACCCAGGTGACTGAGCATATTTGTTATAGGATATCATAAAGGCATTTGCCTAAGTTAAGGAGCTAGTGGTGGACTCAGATACACAAACCCCAGCTAGCATGAAATGGAGATTTTCCTTGGAAATTAGAGCTTTTCTCCATTTCTTCATGCACAAAGTGCTTCTGATCCCATGGCGAGTGACTTGCTGGAGGCCCAGGAAAAGTACAGATAGTTCTCATTTCATCAGTCTACCAGCAGGATAGAACAGACTAATCATGCCAACCCAGCCCTCCTTGCCTCATGACTCCCTTCAGTGTAGGTCTTAATTTTAGTTCTCAACAGCACAATATCACAAATTAGGGGTTGCCTTAAATTTTTTACCCACTTGTGTATTTCTGGTGAGTGAAGAGGGGAAACAACATCCAGAAGAAAACTGAGCTACACATGAAGATGAGTGATTTCAGGTCACTCCAGGACCTCCCCTTTCCATTTCCTCTATTGGTGGCTACTTTATGGGGAGTAAGATGTGTGACTCAATAGACCAGGTCTTAGTGAGCACAGGTGGATTTTAAAATGTGACTTCTTCAAGTGTATTTATAACCCTGGGACATATAAAGGCTGAAATCCAATACTTGATATGGAATTTTTAATTTTAAGGTTTCAATAGTGTGTTACGAAGTGAAAAGCATATATCTCTTTAGCCTTTACAACTTTATTTTACTTCTCATTGGTTGAGAGATTTATTTAATATTTCCCTAAACTGAGGAACTTCATACATTTTATTGTCTTGCAAAGATAACTGTTTCCTATGACTAGCTCATTTTTAGAATACTGATTTGCTCTTTCAGAAATATAGCACTGAACTTATTTTGAATTTTGTATATAAGGAGCATTACACGGTCCAAGTCTGTAGAAATGTGATTTCCAATCAATAGTTATTTTGCAACATATGTTTGTCAATAAGCCACTTTGAAACAACTTGAATATAAAACTATTAAAAGGGAATAAATTCAGAAAATAACGAAATCCATACTCTAGAGATTTTATACATTTTTAGAACACTTAAATATATGAGAAGGGCCCTTAAGGTATGTAACTGACTTAATTTTATCCCAATATTTCAATTTATATATCTAATATTTATTACCACCTCAAAAACAGTCGTTCAGAATGTTACAGTTCATACTTATGATTTTTCCATTGTGTTCATATTATGTGGTAGATTTATTTTTCCCAACTCCATGCTTTCTTCCCTGAAGCTTATACAACCACAGTCTTTGCTCTGTGACTTCCAGTGCCTTCCCAGAGGCAGCATCTACTTCTCCACCCCTTGTCTGGATTGGCCATGTGACTCACTTTAGCCAACAGGATGTGACTAGATAAAATGTATGCCCAAGTCCATGGGGATGCTTTAAATGTGCTATCATGGATTGGTCTGCTCTCTTGTACTTCTGTTATCTGTCACGAGGACAGCGTGTCCCCGCTGGGGGATGTTCCTTCAGTGCTGGAATGGGAGAGCAGAGCTGAGCATTGCTGTGAGGAGCCCAGTGCAGCCAAGTGGAAGTACAGCAAGTCTGCAGCCTGCATGCTGCATAAGTGAGAAATAAGTTTTTTTTGCTGTAAGCCACTGAAACTTTGGGCCTATTTGTTGCTATGGTAAAAATTAATGAATATGCCAAGTTTCATATTATTTCTTTTTCCCTTTTCTTTGTTTTTGTTTTCATTTGCTTGTTTGTATTGCCTTTAGAATATGGAGCATATTTTTTAAACCTCCCCAGTGTTAGCCCTGAGGATACTTTGGGGCAAACCTAATTACTGAAAATAAACAAAAGTCATCTGGAGACAAGTCTGGTGAATTAGATGGGTGATCAATTTGAGTATAACATTTTAGATCAAAAAAACTATAAAAGTAATAAAAATGGCTTTCTTCTATGGATCCTAAAAAGCCCCAAAGTGTATTTCAAAAATGATTTGATCTGGTTCATTTGGACATGTATATTATGTTATACTGCTAAAATTTTATTGTTATTTTATTACACTAACATACTGTTTGGCTCATTTAAAAGTGTGAATAGGCTTATGTACCATCTGCTGTCTGTCCAGCCAAGTGTTTGAGTATCGAATAGGAAATTCTCTCTGAGTAAAAATGCACTAATGAGTGCAATAGGGCAATGGCAAGTCTTTTTTAAAAGACTTACATAACACAGGACTAGACAAATCTAACACATTACCAGACAAAGGGTCTGATGGCTGAGGGCAGTGAGGGAGGCAGTACACCTGGCAGTTTGGGAAACTGAGCTCTGCTCTAATGGTAACAGCTGGAAGACTAAGATGGCTAAATAGGGAGGGGATCAATGGTTTTGGACAAGGAAGCATCTATCTATATCAGCATTTAATGGAACTCCCTTTATTGCCCTGGAGTTGGCGACCAAGACCCAAGATTAAAGAAAAGAGAGTATCCTATGTTTTAAGGATAGCCAAAGAAACAACCGGAAGTCAGAGAACTCTTCGAGGTTTATTGGGAGATGGCCAAAATGGCTATGATACACCAAGTGTTATTGCCCCTCCTGGACCTTAGTATATATTTGCAAGTGGGGGTAAAGGAAAGGGCTGTTTGAGAGTCATGAGTCATCAGCTTAGTGAGGAATAGAGTGGATCCGCTATCCCCACTCATCCTTGCAAAGTCCAGTGAGGAGGGAAGCTCAGAGATACCCATTGATTCAGATGTGTGCAAGAATGGGAGACTATTGCCTCATTCCCAGGTTAGATTTCTGCTCTAAAAGAGGGTTTGTTGAAAGACAGGATAGCAAAGGAGCAGCCTGCATTTTTGCACCCTAACTGGCCAAGCAAGGATGTGTGAATTTCTCAAGGTTCAAATAAACACATGTAAGGTAATTAAATGTGATCCACTCCTGTGTAGGAAGAGGTTGAGCCAAAGGCAGATCTCCTGGTGGGAAGCCCTGCAAGGCTACCCAAGATACGCACTCAGATGAGGTAGCCAGCTTTGACAGTGAACCCAGAGCGGGCCTTGATGGAAAGTCAGAGACAACAGACAGGGGATTTTACTTGCTTGCCTCAACAAGTGTGAGGGTCACTTTCCTCTTTCTCTTTTTTTCCCACTCCAAAGTCAAGAAAAGCTAGAACTAGAAGACAGAGAGAAGAGGAGTGAAACAGCAGACAATATTCTCCCCACCACAAGTCCCCTAAGCTAAAGCTTGGCTGGTGCTGGAGGATGGGGAGGAGGTATGTGTCAAACTGGAGAAGAAAACAGAGTTTTAAATTGGACAAAAGTGGTGAAGAGTTTTTTGTTATCGAAAAGTGATCAGGAAACTATGGAATCTACCCTGGTTTTAATTAGAGAATGTAAAAGGGCAAAAGTAGTATTTTTAAAATAATAAAAACTTTTATTGGAGACCTACCAATACCAAGCTCAGCCAGTTTAAAGAAAACTAGGCGAGACCGTTAAGCATCTACAAGTCAGTGCAGGAAGAAACATAGCTTCGGAAAATGCACTGATTGCACTGCACGAGAGAAAAAGCCTCAACATGCAGAACGAAAACTGGGGAATCTTGCCCCCCAAATCTTCAGAGAGTTGGCTGAGATTTGTCTTTTTGCCTTTCTTCATCCCCGTGCAGCCACTCGCTGCTCTTATAGAGCATTGCCGATTCTGGCTTCATTTGTGGATGATCATTGTTAAGCACAGAACTGTGTTCAAGAAATCAAAGTTGTTTCGCCAAGAAATAGGTTATTAACACTGAATATATGTGGATATATAGGTATATATTTACTGTTATAATTGATACTTTATCATCATATCAAAATCTTTAACAGTTATGACCAGTTGCATAGTTAATTATAAGCTTAAATGGCATTTTTCTGAATGAAAATTAGCCATAGATGGTACCCAGTTTGCGTACACACTTGTAATCAGGATGACTGTTAACACTGCAATGTTGCTCTATTAGGATCATCTGGAAGCTATGAAGGAAAAAAAAAAAAACTATGCTGAGCAGGTAAGTTTCCCTGAATAAGATTCTTAAATCTATAATTAGGAATCAGAGCCTGTTCCCACTCATCTTGCTGAGGGATATAGTCAATTTGGGAGATACAGGTAAATAAATAAAACTCCTTCCAATCCACTCATATGTATTCAAATGTTCACATGTTTAATATACTGAATGATGTGATATCAGAGAGCAGAAACTCTCCTCCTCCTCTCATTCCAACACACACTTCTGCTTTAGGGTAAGTTATTTTATTCAAATCATTTTCCTTAGCTTAGCACCAAGCTGTGAATGGCTATCAGTGACCTCTCTCAGCCCCCACTGTTATACTCCTTACGTGCTTACTAACCCTAAAACAAACAAAACAAAACAAAACAAAACAGGTGGGATTTTGGCCCTGGGCACACTTTAGAAGAGATAGCTTTCTATGAGACCCTCCTGTAATGCCTTTCGCTTTTTTCTCATTCTGGTTTTATCCCCTCCCTGATCCCCAAGAATCCCTCAGATCCTGCCACTCTTCCTTTGCCAAAAACTCCACCTAGCTCTGCTCTCTCCTGTTGTGTCCTGGGATCCCAGTTAGTCCTTGTTTTCCTTACTCCAAACACATGTCTCTCACTGTAAATTACACTCATATTCTCAGAGAATTATATTACATTAGCATAGAGCTGAACCCCATTTTGAGATAATCCCTCCCACCCGTCCCGTCACATTTATTAGGTGAGGAAACTGAAAGATTTAAGAGACCTGCCTAAGGTCCTGAGGACTAGAACCCTCAGTTCTTAACCATTGCTCCAGGCACTTTCCACAGCACCATATTTTGTGTCTGTTATGGACCAAATGTTTGTGTCCCCACAAAAATTTGTGTGTTGAAGCTCTAATTCCCAATGTGATGATATTGGAGTTAGAACCTTTGGGAGGTGATTAAGTTTAGATAAGGCCATGACAGTGGGGTCCTATAATTAGATTATTGCCCTTATAAGAAGAAGAGACTGGAGCTCTGCCAGGTGAGGATATGGAGAAGGCATCCAGCGTCCATCCCTGAACCAGGAAGAGGGCCCTCACAGGGAATTCAAATTGGCCGGCACCTCAGTCTTAGACTTCCCAGCCTCCAGAACTGTGAAAAATAAATTCCTGTTGTTTAAGGCACACAGTCTATGTTACTTTTTATTGCAGCCTGAGCTGATTAACACAGTGTCCTAAAAACCAGTAAAACATGACTTGGAAGATGATTTTCCACTTGCATCACCTCTGGCAAGAAACGTAATGCTTTAGCTCTTCACTTTCCTACTCTGTAAAATGTTGGAGTTTGTGAGGTTCGGTAAGATACCTTCCAGCTCTAGGGCTCCATGACTGTAATACTTAATGAACTTATCCAGCATTTATGCCAGGCATTTTCCAAGCATTTTACGTAGCTGTGTTAGGTAATCCTCACATCCGCTCCAGGTAACGTGATTCCTTCCATTTTACAGATGAGGATATTATGGTTTATAGAGGTCAAATAACTTGTCCAGAGTCACCCAATCTGTGGACCAGGGGTTCAAATGCAAGTTTATCTGACTCCAAAGCCTTTGCTGTTCACCATCATGCTGTACCACCTCCTGATATCCTAACACAGATACCAGCTGACGATTTAGCCCGAGACTAACACACAATCTAGAAATTCTCTTTTTGCTACTTTCTTATTATGTTTCTCTTTAATATCTTTCTCTTACTTCCTGTTTCCTAACCCTCAGAAATCTCATGCTCTCCTTACTTCTTTCTTTCCAAAGTTCCTCATTTAATTTTGGCCTGCTACCTACAAATTCCCTGCCAAAGCCACCAACAAATGCTAATAATGTTTTCCTTTCTGCTTTTAACATTTTTTTGAACTTTTAAAGAAGAGCTTGTTAACCTAAATATATCTTTGTGTAAAATACTTATAAGCAGGAATACTTTTCTCTCCCCTACCTCGCCTGTAAAAAGAACAGAATATGTGGATCTACTTTGATAATGCAAGTAATACACTCACCTCTGCTCTGTCCTTCCTCACTTTAAAAAGTGAGACCAACCCCACAACTTCAAAGGATCTGGACTTTTGTGGTTTCTTTATACAAGTGGTGGTGCTGAGTGGGGCTAGGAGAGCGGAAGGAGAAGATGCTGAATTGAAAGTAACACCCTGCTTGCACTTGGGGACCTAAAAACCCTGTTGAGCTGTGCACACACAACAGATGTGCCTTGAGCTACGCACCTTAACTGGGCCTGTGGTGCCAGATAACTCCAGGTTGTGGCAGGAGAGAAATACGGAGTCATTAACAACAGCACGTGTGCCAAAATAAAATAAATTCTGCTTGACATCTAATTAATGTTCAAATCCATGCTTGTGGAATTTTAAACTAGTCCAATAGATGTCTACATTTTCCCTTACTTACATTTGAAAATATGGTTCTGAACTGAGTTCCTAAACTCAGCCTTTTTATATATATATATATATATTTTTTTCTGAATACATACATAGTTACTTTAAAAGCAGTGTAAGCAACTTTTTCATAAAGTTTCCTTAACAAAATTTCTTTTAACGGCAAAGCAATTCCTTTGCTATATGAATGTCTCATAAGAACAGCAACCTAATAATAAAAATCCTCTTTACCCCTCGGCCTTTTGTTCTTGCACAGCTCTCTGGTGAAAGTTGAATAATCATTACACTGTGCAGTGAGCAAGTCATGTGTTTGAACACAGCCGGAGGGGCAGGTGTACAGGGCTAAGGCAAAGCTTGCTTTGAAATACCTAGCTTCCCCAGAACCCGGTCGCATCAGAACCTCAGTTTCAAATCACAGCTGGGGCGGCCGTTTCGCTCTTCATTCTTCAGAGGCACGGATAGCGTGGTTTATTCTGCCAGGATATTAAAGATTCCCTGAGATACTCTCCATAAGATCTGGAGCTGTGTTTGATGTCCTGAGAAAATTTCTGGGACATTCTTGCTCACTGTCATGAAACAGCGTGTCTCCTGAAGTCAGCAAGCACCATTTAATCCCTCTCCTTTTAGAAATTCAATACAGCCTTACAGATGTTCTAGGAAGCCTCTATAACCTACCTGGTTAATTTTCTGTCGATTTCTGTGATGCTGTTGTTGTTGTTTTGGCTGTTGTTCAGGTTGTACTTGCCAGCCAGGGATAATCGCCCTATCCACTATATCGTATGAATGTGGAAAGAGGACTAAGCCTATTCCATCTCCAGTGCTCTCTGTATGCACAAGTAACTTAGCAGTTCTAACCTCAGTCTTTCCATTTCTAAAATGATAATAATGATTGCCCTATCATCAGATCTACGTTTCTGTTATGGACTGAATTGTGTTCCCCAAATTCTTCTGTTGAAGCCCTAACTCCCAACGTGACTGTAAGGAGGTAATTAAGATGAAATGAGGCCATAACGGTGTGGACATAATCCAACAGGACTAGTGTTCACATAAGAAGAGGAAGAGACACCGGGTAAGTGTGCACACAGAAAAAAGGCCATGTGAGGACCCAGTGAGAAGGTGGGCTGTCAGTAAGACAGGAAGTCTGTTTTCAGGTCTTACCAGTAACCAACCCTTCAGCACCTTGACCTTGGACTTCTAGCTTCCAGAATTGGAAGAAAATAAATTTTTACTGTTTCAGTCACCCGGTCTGTGGTACTCTGATATGGCAGCCCTAACAGACTAATATAGTTTCCAACCTAGAGCTCATTTTTCCAATCCAGACCTACATGTTCATCTGTCTACAAGATATCATTCTTGGATTTTCTTAAGGCATCTATCTTAACCTTAACATGACTAATTTCATCATCATTCCCCCCAATACCTGCCTCTTTACCTGAATTACTGATCTCCATGAATATAACCGCCAGCTTTCCATCACACTAACTAAAAATGAGACATGATTCTTCTCTCACCTTCATCCCAATATCAAATTTGTTACCATGGCCCATTTTGTTTATCATCTAAATAGCTCTCAAATCTAATTTCTTCTCTCTGCACATACTGACAGGATTTAATTGAGGCCTTAATTTCTTGAAGGTATTACCTGAATCTACTGGTACTTGATTTTCCTACCACCTGCATTTTTACTTTTTTTCTGACTTAAATTAGTTCTCTTAGTCTAATAAGTCCTGTTCTAGTGATTAAAATCCATATAGCCTCAGGATAAAATATAAAATCCTTAGTGTAACAGGGCACTTGATGATTTAGTGCATCTACATCTTAAAGTCCTATCTCTTATTCCCATTCATGTTTTTCCATCCCAAACACAAAGTACTACTTATAAAAAGTTATCTCCTCTGCTTTCACAGGCTATAATGCTTTTGTATTGCCCCATCCCCTGTGTCTGAAATGATATTTCAATATGCCAACATCTGTTTATCCTTTAATATTTAACTTAATTAGCACTTTTTCTAGAAAGTCTTTCTTAATTTTTTCCAATCTTGGGCACGTGTGCAGCATCCTCTCTGTAAGGGTGAAGTATTTTCCTGTATCCATTATTCTTACCACACTTACTGTGTTTGTTAAAAGGGTGTTTTAATTGCTTGTTTTTTTTGATCTCTCTCTTACTAGACTTTAAATTCTTTTTCTTTTTTAAAAAATTTTATTGGAATAGACTTTAAATTCTTTAAGGGAAGGATTATGATTTTACACTCTTGTGTTCTAACAGAGTTTCCGATCATGACAATAGCCAGTCAATATTTGTTGAAAAAATAAATTGACTACTAAATTAAATAAACTTTGTCTTAAAATCGGTTTCTTCTATTTCTTGATTAAAATTTTAGGATGTGAACTAATTTGTTAATAACTCTGGAATTATAGCATCCTTTTAAATTATGTTTTCATGTGCTATTTCCTCTAATCTCCAAGAAGTTTAATATTACACATATATTTAAACTATATTTATTAACCTACACATTAATTAATATATATTTGAGAATTTTGAAACATTCCAAGCAATTACTAGAGATTCTCCATCATATTGTGATTTGAGAGCTCAGATCATGGGGAAGAAGTATTGGAGGAATTTCTGCTGAGCAGAAACAACTAAGTCCTCTACACATGAGTGAGTTCCGTTCCTGAGAGCAAGTTTGTAAGTCCAATTTGTTCGTAAGTTCAACGAAGTTAGTCTAAGTACCCAACTAACAGAATCGGCTATATAGTACTGTACTGTAATAGGTTTATAATACTTTTCACACAAATAATACATAAAAAACAAACACAAAAAATAAAGAAAACATTTTTAATCTTACAGTACAGTACCTTGAAAAGTACAGTAGTACCAGCTACATCACTGCTGCTTATACGCTTGCTTCTGGACATCCTGGGTTTGAAATAAAGATACTGTACTAATGTACTCTACACAGTACTGTACAGTAAAGTACACAAAAGCACAACCACTTGTAGAGGATCATGCTTGTGACAATGTACGCCAGACACGTGAACTAACTTACATGATTGGACATGCGAATGCATGTTCACATCTTTGAAAGCTCACAACTTGAAGGTTTGTATGTAGGGGACTTCACCTAATTAAATGGACTTAGTTGAGGATGGTCATATTGAAAGTACTTCACTGGCAAAGGTACATGAGCTACGAGGCAGGTAATTTGTAGAGAAGCTATCTTCCAAAGCACTTTTCTGTTTGATAAACCATGCCATTTTAGAATTGGATTTTCCTGTATCTCAGAGGGAAAATTACAAATGTAAGAAAAAAGTACTGTATGGTTGTGAGCAAGAATGTGTCTGTGTGGGAGAGTGGATCTATTTAGGTGAGTAATCAGAGCATTTATTTCCAGAGAATTTCCAAAAGCTTGTTGTATGATATTTAGATTGGATGTTAAAAATAATGTTGGTACAAAAAAAGTCAGACTGTAAAATTTAGTCTTAAGATGTGAGCAGTTATAATAATTAAAAAAATGTTTATCTACCCAAATTAAAATGGCCTGTAACAACCTAAGGGTGGATTTTATTCCTATTGTTATTTTGGGTGGGGGCCTCCAAGTCTTTTCCACTTTGGACAACCAAATCATCTAGTCTTTTATGGGACTCTCCTTTCATAACTCATCCTTTAAGAAAAGTTTCAGGAGCTTACTTTAATGAGACTCTCTATTTGTCTCAGAAATCAACAGTGGAGTTTGGATGATAGTGCTCAAAGGGTTGATAACTGAAATTGCTTTGGAATAAATTAGTTAGGAATTTTCTATTTTTTTTTTAATGATACACACATTAAAAAAAAAAGAACAAGTAGTTTACTGTTCACATTTCTTAGGAAATAACATTTACTCTTAGCCAGGATTTAAAAATTATTCATTTGAATTCTGAATCAAATATTTACATGCTCTATTTTTGGAGGTGTTCTTCCCTAAATTAGTATTTTATGTTAGCCAAATCCAATAATGCTTAACTTCTTATTTTCCTTTTTTCATGCTTTAACATTTTTTCTGTTTCCCTCTATTTCAATTAGCAGCAGAACAACATAACTGATTTATTTTAATGATTTTTCTGTTTACAGTGTAATGATTTTTTCACAAATGAGGAAAACAGGCTGATGAGAGGATAAGTTGATAATTAATTTTGCTCATTTCGTTTCCTAAGAATTCTGGAAAAGTATAAATAGACAAAGAATCCAGCAAGAGAAAGTTTATTATTTTTGCATGATAAATTCTGCTTCAGGGAACCTCATTCATGGTCTCATTTCTCTCTCTCGGATTGGTAATACCATTGGTAATCAATTAAGAAGTTGTAATTTCAGTTTGAAGGCTTTGAAATATAAGCAAAAAACAAGCCAAGAACTCAGACATATCTGAGAGTGTAACGTCGTTGGGCCATTTAATTGCTGTGTGACTTTCGTTCTCTGATTTAACCTCTCTGAGCCTCAACAGTATCTAATGACTGCTATGAGGGCTAAATGATACAATTCAGGAGAGTATTTAGTGAAAATCTGACATTACTATCAGCTCAATAGTAACAGTAGTTGTTCTTGCTATTCCTAGAAATACGCAGTTTGAATTCTAGTTTATATTTCTCTAGATTTCATAAATATTTTTAGTTACAATGTGGCTCATTTTACAACAAATGTTTTTCTAAACATGACCTAATGGAAAACTTAAGCTTTTCTCAATCAGAATAGCTGCTGAATTAAAGATATTTCTTATTTGAATGCTATTTAGCCAACATGCTCAGTTTAATAAAAAATTAGGAAGAATGGTGGAGAGCTTTCTCCACTGTTCAAGACCAGTCTGGTCCCAAGGATATTCAAGTTCAGTATCCTCAGTTTGTTTTATATCATTATCAAAAGTACTAGCAAAACAACCACTGGAATAACAAAGAGAATAAACATATAGTAACAACAACAATCACGTAAGTCAAGGCACCAATGTACGAACAGTAATGTAACTGATTCAGCAGGCACTCTAAAGTGACCATTATTACTGATAAGACTTAATATATATGAGTATTTTTCTTAGTTTCAAAACATATACTGAGTAGTTGCTCCAGACATATTTACACTTGACCCACATAGCTGTGCTTGTTGTTTTTGATATTTGACCTGAATTGGTTGAGCATGCAAAGAAGTAGCAGTCGAGCATAAGATAGAAATCAACTTTGGAAACTCCCACATCATATAAATGGCTAGACTGGCCCAGATACGTGAGGGCATTTTGTCTTTTCATAAGACACAACCTATGACTTGTAGGTTAACATTTGCACAGTAGTGAGAAAATAAGTATTTCTTTCAGTGTTTGCCCAATAAAAAATACCCCGAAAACATAAGCTGTAAAATGGGAGTTGGGCTATAGAAAGTTTTATGGAAATGATTTTATTTGGAAGTTTTTGTTTTTTTTTTAAGCAGCACACATTTTTAAACAAAATCTTATTTAGAACCATCTTCTTCCTCCCACCTCTCTCTTATTAGGAAAACAGGTAAAAAGAGATTTGCCCAATTGAGAATGAGGTAGGCAGCTGCCTAGACCAATGGTTGGTTTTGGTCTCCCCTTTCACACTCTTGAGATAGCTCCAGGGAATTTTGTGGTTTGAAAGAACACATGTTTAAAACATACTGGAATAGATAAACTTTTCTATTTTTATAGATTTAATGGTTGAGGCCGAGAGAGAAATAGTGATTTGTTCTAGTTTATGCAACTACCTTATTTATTTTATTCAAAAGATAGATACTAAGCATCTACACAGACCCTGATAATACAGTAGTGACCAAAACATGACAGTGCAACAGTGACCAAGACATAGTGGTGATCATGATGACCAAAATTCTTATGGCCATGGAGTTAACATTATAGTGGGGAAAGACAGATGTTAAACAAATATGAAAATGGATTAGCAAGATAATTTTAAGGTGTCAAATAAAGTGACTGGAATGCAGACCTTTAGATAGCTGATAAGTACAGCCAGTAAAAGAACATCTTTAGACACAAATCCAGAGTCCCCAAAATACAATTAAAATATCTGCAGATGTTTAATTTCTAAGATGGGGATACACTTTAAAGAAAGATACTTTAAGCAAAAGAGAAAGAATTACAAACATGTAATTACAACCACTTCTTGAACTAAATCAACTGCTTAATCTGTTTCATATTTTTATACATTTGAACATACTTTTTGAATCAAGAAATGCAGAATGTTCCTTCAAATTTGAACATAAGGGAAAGTTGAATTAGTTTTTATTTTGAATAAGTTAGTGACTGAGAAAGTTCACTGTAGCAGTATAAAGTAATAGAATCACATTTCTCACGGCTTTTTAAGGATATGTCATTTTGATTTTTGTGATGCAGCTTTGAATTTGATATAGGCTTTCTTATGGATTTAGAGATCTTCCATAATTAATTAGTATCCAAATATTCATAAATATTAATTACTGACCATGGGTAATATATTTTATTAAGAACTGTCAGAAAGCCATTGAAGTATAAGAATTCCTTGTCCAAGGGGGCACATCTAGCTTAACATGGGGAATTAAGATACACTTAAAAACATAAGATCTTACACTATGAGGATCAAATAATGGCATACAAATTTTTGGTATAGAAAATTGATTAGAAAAAAATAACTGTTGTTCAGAATGATTGCAGAAAGGTCATACGTAAATTAAACCATAAGAAATAAGTAAGACATGGATGGGGTACGTGTTGGAAAAGTAGAAAGTTTCCAGAGATGAGTCATTTATAAGCAATGACTCTGTGATGGGAATAAGCAAGGATTATTCAGGAACTAGTAACCTGAAAAATCTGACAAGAACAGAGTTTATGGAGGAGACTAGTGGAAACGAAGTTGTAAAGATAGTTTTGTGATAGATTATGGAAGATCTTAAATACCTAGCTAAGAAGGTGAGATTTGTTCTATAATTAACATCAGGGACAGTAGTATGTGCATTCAAGATTTAGGAGTAGGGAAGAGATGTTATATTCATATAGGTTGCAATTTGTCTTATCCTGTTCACTCATTTTGCAGGGGAGGAGACTAAAGTCCATAGGGAGTAATTGTCTTGCCTGAGGTCAGGCAACCTGTTCTTCTGTAGCAGCCCCTTGGTTTCCAGTGCATTTTTATAGCTTCTCAAGATGAGGACAAGTTTTTGTTTATTTCTTTTCAGATAACTGCATTGCTGAGAGTGGCTATGGTACATGGGAGGGGCAGAGAAACAGATTAGACTAAGTCTGATACAATGCTTGAGGTCTCACAATGGTGTTTCTTGATTTCTGAAAACCTATTTGCTCTTCTGATAAATAAAACCAATCTCATGCCCTTCTTTAATTCTTTTTTGGAAATTTTGAAACCAAGTAAATTATTTTAATGATGAGCAATTAAATATAAAGTTCAATTTGAGTTTTGAAACTATGCATAATCCTGTTGATATGAGCTATGTCTCTTTCTCCTCATTCATACTGACATTGAGAACCTCTAACCTGAGCACAAGTGGTAGCAGGAAGGAAGAAAGAGCTGCAAGAGATTCTTTGAGGAAAGAATTGCTGGGCCTTACAGAACTGGGTGACTGGATATGAAGCTAACAGAGGAGATGGTAAGGATGCGTCCAAGGCTTTAGTTTCCCAAGAGTGTTCATTCAAGGAATGTCAACAGGTCAAATGATTTGGGGAAAAGCTACATAAACAAAATTGTTCTAAAGCACAGGATTTTTCAGAGCCTTAAACATCTTGAAGTGCACCATGACTTTCCAGGATTGGAACAGAGCATTCGGCCCTTTGAAAATTTACCTGACCTCTGAGCTTTACCTGTGTGGGACTGTGATTCCTTGGAAGACATTTTGGTGTCTACACCTCTATGTTACCAGAAAGTTTCTACCTTAAGGCTCTCTGACCAAGTGGCAGAGATGAGGGTCTCTGTGTCTTCCTACCTTGACCTTGTGCCCTAATTTTAACACTTCTACCAATCAGCAACTTTGACAAAAATCTTGGCCTTGACTAACTCCCACCCCAAATGCTGGTCTGGATCCATTTCTATTATGATTTTAACTGCTCCCCTGCCAGCCACCTACCTTTACTCATGCTTATATTATTATAATTAATAATTTCCCAATCTATAATGTTATTATAGATAATATACCATTATAAATAATAATCTTCCAAATTGATTTCTACCCTATTATGCCTTAAAGTGGAAGTCCACTTCCCACAATGGTCAGAAACAGAAGATGAATGGAGTAAAAGATGAGATGTAATAGTAGAATGTAATAAAGAAGGAATGGATGTTGGGCTATAACTCAGGTCAACTCTATGTGGCTCCAAATCGTCTAACTAAGTTGGCAGTGCCAGGTCTCATAAAGCCTAAAGGGAAAAAAAAGAGTAGCAGGTCACTACACTATGTTTTTTCATACTTAAAAAATTTTAAGCACGTAGGGAAGATAGCTAGAAGGTAAAAAGTGCTCATATTTAATATTACAATAACTAGTTGGTCTAGTAAGTTTTTTTAAAAAAGAAACTCCATAGGTAAATTAAGCATGCAAGTAAATTTTAAATTTTAAAATTTTTTAAAGAAAAAATAAAATGAAATATCAGAAAATAATATAAAAAACCAAATATGGAAGGTAGGAAGGGTTGGAGGGAAGAGAGAGAGAGAGAGAGAGAGAGAGAGAGAATGATTTGGAGAGTGGAGGAAATTTGGGGAAAATGGATTATTAGAAAGTATTTAAAGGGGCTAAGGTGTTAAATAAGAGATGAGCAACTATAGAATAAAAGTCAGAGTTTTATATATATATATGTATATATTTATAATAGCTAGTTCAAATAAAACCTCAACTACAATCTGAAATGTGATTATAAGTATAGTATAATTTGAGCATATTCAGCATGTCTTTGAAAAGGTCATAGTTAAAATAAGCAATTTATTGCCATCAATTATCAAGTTTATGAAAGTATTTCTAAGAAAACATTCCCATTCTCTCCTTCCCCTGTGGGAATTACTCCTTTATTTCCCATAAGAAATGATTATTTACATTTTATGCAGAGTCAAAAGCTTCATTGCACTGGTATCAAAGAAGCTACATACTGCTTTGCAGGTAAGAGCCTCCCTATCAGAAATGGGCCTCTCAGGCAGCTCCAAATTAGGAGCAGTAGTTTAGGGACTGAGGGGAACAGAGGAGCCTCTAGTCACATTTCCGTATGAAGCACATTTAACTCTGATTTGGAAAGAAGGTTTGAAAATACAATACAAAGGCTTTATCTGAAAAGTTGATTGAAACAATCTAGGTGTATCATCAAATAACATATTCAACAGTTTCTAGAGACCCTTTTGCTGGAAAGACAGATTACAGGTTTAGGATGTTATAATTTCAGGGAAATAAAACCACGTTGGCTTTTTTCTCTCCCTAAGATACATTTCAATCATTGCTTTATCTTATGCATTATTTACCTTCAGCCAATGAAATTAAGCTGTTCAGTTTCACATGAATACACTGACTCATGTTCTGGTTGTTAAGCACATGGCTTTTTTGTTCACAGCAACAAGGGTAAGATTAAAATATTTTTTAAAAAAGGAATTCACAGAAGCACTTACATTCATTATTTTTTATGAAACTCAATCCTTGAGAAACCAATTTTGAATCACAAATGGTTGAAAATTGTTCTTTAATCACAGAATATTACTGCTCAAAGATCATAAGGCATAACAATTAATCACAGTGTATTACTTACAGTCAATAAAGGGAGAAGATGTCACAATAATTATTTATTCCCTGTGGTCTCATAATCCATGACCTTACCTCACACCGAACCTAAGGAAACCATGTCAGTCAGATCAATTGAACAATCAAATGATCCAAGATGTTCAAGAATTTCCTTTTAGCATTTAAAGAACAGGCCCATGAATTTAAAGATGAGGCATTCCTGAAAGCAAGAAGGAAGACTAGCTGGCAGTTGTGAGGTAGTGAGTAGAACCTGGCAGAAAGATGAATAAGAAAAGGGGCAGTGATCCTTGTGAGAGGCTGATAGGCTGAACATTTGATGATGGGAAGTGAGGAGACTGTTTCCGCAGATTCCCAGGGAAGAACCTTATTTATCAAATGTGAAATGTTGTCAGGATTCTTGTCAGGTAAATCTTGTCTTACACTGGCTCCTGATCCAGGTCTCCTTTGCTTCACATAGTTGAAAAAATTTTGAAAAATTCTCTATAAATGAAACTTTATAAACCAAACAATATTTTAAAGATTCTGGCAGGAGAGAGCATTCCAGAATCAACAAGGAAGCCAATCAAGGATAAATTTTTGAAATGAGAAATATCGCTCCCTTGCTCCCATGCTTCTTGGTTTTAGAGGTCAGCATTTTGTGTGTCAGATTTCCTACCAGAGTAATAGGAAAGCACCAGGAAAGATCCTAAGAATAGGAGTAGAATCAATTCTCTGAAACAGTGTCTATGTATTTAAAATCTGTTTCCTAGCTTTGAGCAAACTGACATAGTCATAACTTGTTTGACTGAACTGGTGAATCAATGAATAACTGGACAGTTCAGTTTACAATATCAAGTCATTTGTATATGGCTTCCTATCTTTCAGCATTTCAAAAATAGTACACTATGAATGACAAATGTAAGGTCATTTAGTACTTGTTCTTCTAAAACATGGTAAGCTCCAAAAGTGAATGCAGTAAAAATAGTAATGAAAGGTAAAAATGAAGAGTCCTATTGATTGTGTTTTGTTTTTAAGAACAGTTCTTGCATTATCATATTATTTCTATTAAATTAGAAACATACAAAGTGAAAAAAGAGGTTATTAATTCTATTTGTGTCAAATGTTAATACTGTGTTCATGTGTGATTGAATTAGAAGTTTGCAGCAGATGAAGGTTAGGGAAGGGTAATGTTGATTATCTGACCCTGGGGTTATCTTAACAGAGCTTTCTCCTTTCTATGTTAAAGTCAAGTGGTTTGCTATTCACTTTTTCCCATGTGCTAGTTCTTGAACTTTTCAAGCTTCTCTAAATAAATTCATCCATCCATTCAGTCATCGTGCCATCCAAATAAATGTTTAAACTTCATGAAGGCACTAACGTTTTTCAAGTCTATTCTTAAAATAGCTTTTTATTAGTTAACTGATTAAATTTATTACAAGTGTTACAAGCTTGGATTTATGTAAAACATTTATACAAATAAAATACAGCTATGTATTTTAAATATTGTGGTATGGTGTAGGACATCATTTATAAAAGTTCTACAAATAAAGAAGCTTGAAACCAATATTTTGGTTCCAACCCTAAAGATAATTGGTGTTGGAAGCAGAAATTCAAATATTTCAAGATGGAATGTAATAATGCTTAAGGATATTATTCCAGTTTTTATTGACATTTTTGCTTTTAAAAAAAGGTTCATTAAGCCCACTATTTCTTTGTCTGCTTCCACTGTTTATGGAAATTTCACTTGGTTTCATGTTCACATGAGAAATCCACTTTAATAAATTGTGTTGTTTCTACCTTTAATGTATATCCTGAATCTGATTGCTTTGTGCCTCTTTCATCACTATTACTGTACTCCAAATTTGGGCTATTTGAACTGTTCTGCCTGTTTTCATCTTTACATCCCCATTGCTTTCTCCAACCACACATGCATGTGTGTGCACACACACAGACACCAACAAAATCTGTTACTGCACAACAGCTGTTAGGCTTCTAAACTAAATCAGTTTATATCCTTTCCTGTTCAAAATCCATCAAGGGATTTCTACCTCATCTACAATAAAATCTAAAATTCTTGCCATGGCCTATGATGATTTGACCTCTACTGACCACCGTGGCCTCACTTCCAACTACCCTGGCTCACTCCACTCTACCACCTGGCCTTCTCTAGTAACGATGTATAGTCCCAGCTCTCATTCTTAAGGGTCATCTCCTAGGCATTCAAATGGATCCCTCCTTCATTTTGTTCAGATGTTTGCAGAATATCTTACTATCCCTACCAGCAGCATCCTGAACACTGTTCTATTTGTCCTGATAACACTTGTCACCACTTGACATCATAGATTTATTTGCATTTTTTCCCTTCTAGAACGTACACCCCTAAAAGCACAAATTTTGTTTTGTTCACTGATACATCCCAGCAACTATGAAGTACTCAATAAAGATTAAGTGAATGAATAGATAACCAAATGAATGTGCATGCCCTTTCTCTTATCTTGCTGATATGGACTAACTAACTCCAAAGTAAGCCATAGAAATAATGCTTACTATTTTACACTATTTAATCCTGGAATATCTTCACAACTCTGACAGGGTGATTTTCTTGAGATGTGAATTCAAGGTTAAAGCAATTAGAAATCAAAATTTTAGAAACATTGACCCATTTAAGATTATTTTCAGTCTAATTCTATGATAAGGAATTTTTAAACTGTATACTTCTTCAAAGACAGTCTATAATAAGTCTCATGCGGCAACAGTATTTATCATAATTTATTCTGTATCAGGTAGATCTTCAATTTTTTTTGTCTATCATACCAAAGAGACATAGTCGTTAGGAGTGTCTGGAATCACACTGCTCAAGTCCCAGGTTCAGCAGGTATTAGCTGGATAACTTTGGGCAAGTTACTTAGTTTCTCTCAGACCCACTTCCTTTATCTGGAAGAAGAGGATATTAATATAGTCCGTTCTACAATAGCACATATTTCTGTAATGTGAACTAACTCATATTAGATTAGCATATGGGGGAATGATGTTAACATAATGCAGAAGTCACATTGGTTCATAAGCAATTTTTTTCCAGCACATTAATATTTTGTGCCACTAAGAAGCAACTGAATGCAATGTATAGCAAAAGAGTTGAATACAATAAACCATGGAGGAATAACAATAGTATTCTAGTAGTTTCGAGTAGTATCCAAGTTCTCTGCTCAAAGTGGCCACAAGCTTTCTCATGAAAGAGCCTTACACTTGTTTCTATCAAGGTAATTTTATCTTATATTTTTAAGTTAAAATATTATACTTACTTTATTATTTCGTTATTAGGAATTTAACATCTTTTAAAACTGTTCTGGTATTTATTACTAAGATTGTTATTGTTTTGTCTAGTTCTCTAACAACAATATTCATAGAAATTTTGAATAGTCAGCCTCAACACTTTTCCCCCCATAATCCTTATTTCCTTTCAGTAAATTATTCTGCAGAATGTGAATTTTCTTTAGGAATGCATATGGCTGTGGTGAGGATTACATGAGATAATCCATATGAAACTTACTAGAGTGTCTGGCATCTAGTAAATATTCAAAAAAGAATGCCTGTCCCACACTCTTGATGTGTGTGTGTGTGTGTGTGTGTGTGTGTGTGTGTGTGTATGTGTATGTATAAATTTTGTTGAGAGACTACTAAATTGCTAAACACTGGAAATGCACAGATAAGTAATGATTTATCATATGCATATTGCTTCTTATAACAGTATTAAAGATATATTTTAAAATTGATCATTGACTACTGTTTCTGGCAGTGCAGCAGTTTAAATATCCTGACCAAGTCTATTGCAAAAGAAAACCCCAATGCTAGATTATATTAAAATATTTATTTTTAAATGTATTAAATGCATTGATGAGCCAGCAGGAAGGTAAAGATTTTTCAGATACCAAAAAATAAGGGAAAGCAGAAATATGGAGAAGTAAACAGGATTCTGAAGCCAGATTTTGCCTGGCATTTGCTGAACTTGAGTAACATGGAATTTTATTTTTCACATGGGGAGATAAGGAACAAAGATTGTACACTAAGAAGAGGAATTTAATAAGAGATTTACACATAAGTCTTGGAGCCCAAAGGGATA
Source organism: Eschrichtius robustus (assembly GCF_028021215.1). Classification (NCBI taxonomy): domain Eukaryota; kingdom Metazoa; phylum Chordata; class Mammalia; order Artiodactyla; family Eschrichtiidae; genus Eschrichtius; species Eschrichtius robustus. Next base: position 15,452,493 of record NC_090836.1, on the reverse strand, counting down.
GGCCTTTAGTGTAGGAGTGAACTAAAATCAATTAGACATTTTCCAGAGCACTGCAAGGAAAATTAACTTTCTGAAAACTTGGTGCTGGGTGGAGAATTCTTTTGGCTCCTTTCTGAGTATATATATCTCATACATATATACCCCAGTGTTCAAAAAATCCTTAAGCAAATAACTTAGTTAATATCATTATGGATTGAGAGAGCTTTCAGCCACACAGCAGAAGCAAATGCAAATCCTCTTTGAAGGAAACTAACTTCCATCCAGGCAGGCCTTATACCAATGGATAGAATTCTTACAGATAAGTTTCCAGAAAGTAATATCTCTTAATCAAATACCCTAATATACATAAGGAAACAGGACACCATGAATCAGAGTCAGCAGCAATAAAAAACAGAAAAATCAGACCCATAAAGACTTCAGCTATTAGAATTATCAGACATACTATAGAAATGTTTATATCTCATATGTTTAAAGAACTAAAAATAATAAAAATGATGAATAGGAGAAAGATGGTGTAATAGATAAATAATAAAAATAATTTTCAGAAATAAAAATGTAATTAAAATAAATTTAAAGCTCTCTCTCTCCACACACACACACACACACACTCTGCAAAACATTAGAATTAGCTAAAGAGAGAATTAATGAACAGAAGGAAAAATTTGAAAAACATTATTTAGTGTCCCGTACAGAGAGATAAACGAAAAATGTGGAAAAGCAATAAAAAATACAAATAAAATAGAGTGAGAGGATGTAATGTATGTTTAATTGGATTTCAGGAGGAAAGTAGAGAAAGAATGGGGGAAAGACAATATTCAAAGAAATGAAGATTGAGGAATTTCCAGAACTGATGAAAAACATTAATCTTCAAGTCAAAAGGCCCAAATTCCAAGCAGGATAAATAAAAACAAGTCAACATCTAGACACATCATAGTAAATCTAAAGATAAAGAGAAGATCTTAAAAATGACCAGAAAGGAAAAATAAAACTACAAAGAAAAAACTAGAATGATGAATGATTTCTCAACAGCAACAGTTGAAGTCAGAAGATGGTAGAATATCTTGGAACTTCTGAAAGAAAACAGTTGTCAACCTAGAGTTGTATATTTAGCAAATATGTCTTTCAAACATGAAGGTAAACTGAAGTTATTTTAGAAATTAAAAATGGCCAGAGTTTGCATCAATACATCTCCACAAAGAATTCCCTTTAGATAGAAAGTGATTCCACGTGAAAAGTAAAAGACATGAGAGGGACTGATGAACAGTAAAGTAGAAAATATATTTATTGAACAAATAATAACATATTTAGAGCTAGATATAAAACAAATAGAACTATAATGTATAACAACAATAGCATGTAAATTAGGAGGCACATTGTTTGGATATAAAGTGTGCTAAGGTCACTAGATGTAAGTTTCCACAGAACCAGAATGTAGTTCCAATAGGGCATGGCTTCTGTCTGTTTGTTTGTTTTACTGAGCTATTTCAAGAGCTGTATCAATGCTTTGAAGGGATAAATACATGAATGAAGTTCCTTATTTTTCAATCTTAGAGTCTAAGTTTAATATGGATGTTATAATTTCTAATATAGCTGTTATAAGATTTGACAGAGTTTAAAAGTGTCAAACTACTTAAGGGGGAATAATAGAATTTTAAAAAATCATTCAAAAGAAGGCAAAAAAGGAGAGAGAAATAAACAGAAGATGAAAGCACTTAAAAAACACAAAATAAAATGGTAAAAATAAATTATGTATCTATGCATATTTACAATAACTATCCATGGCATCCAAAGTAGAATAAATAAGTTGTGATACATTTATACAATAGAGTACTACGAAGTAGTGAAATTTAATAAACTAGAATTACAAGCATGCATGAATTTCAAAATCATAATATTGTACCAAAAAAGCAATTTGCAGGAGATGCACACAATGATTCCATTTACACAGGGTTTAAAACACATAAAACTAAATTTATTTTTGTAAGGCTAAGGTAAGTGGTAAAATCACACAGAAGAGTAAGTGAATTTGAATAATTAACTTCAAAGGCATTCCTTCTGATAGGAAAGATTAAGTGGATGTGATTGGAATAGGTCACACAGGGGTGTTAAGGTTCATATTCTGACATATCTTTAACTTGATGGTGGGTATATGAGTGTTTGTTGTATTGCCATTTATAGTTTAGACCTGTCTTATAATCCCTCATTTTATCTAGTTAATATAAAACAATTAAAATAAGTCTATACAAAATGTTTGTGGAACCTCTAAATGGTGCTTGCTGATCCACTCTAGGTTTCTGAGGCCAACTCTTTTTTTTTTTTCATTGCTTAAGGGCATATGGGGCCAGCTTTACACTTCAGAGGCAGCCAATTTTCAAGTTTCGTTGCCTCATACATACACTAATGTCAGACAATTCTTCGCTCCACAATTTCACAGTTTATGATTTGTTAATGCAAATAATCCTGGGGAAGGTAATAATGGAATTAAGTACACAGCAAAGTGTAAAGGTCTGAGATCAGACCTGTGACTGACTTTGATATGGGGAAGAGGGGAAAGCAAATGGGCAGGGAGGAAGTGAGACCAGGTAAAGGGCAGAGTGGAGAGGCTGGAGAAGCAAAGAGCCCTATGATCGTCATCAATTTGCATATTGTCAGCTCTGAGACCATCAATAAACTCACTTAGGGCTAACACAAGGGGGTCTGAGGTAGGAAGACATTGTGTCTCTCTGGGTTTGTTTCCTCATTTGTAAAATGAGAGACTAGGTCATAAAGACATATAAGGTCTCTTCCATTTCTCATGTTCTATGCTTCTGTGATTCCACAAACACAAAAACTCTTAATTGCCTTGGTTTGCACCAGAGAATAAAAGCTGCTAAACTACCTCTGCTCATTAAATTCCTTTCAAATTATGAACACCTGCATCAGAAACACAACCAACACATAATCACCAGTGCAGTCCACGGGTGACTAATTAGGGAGCATTCATCCCCTTGTGTAAACATTTAGCAAGAATCCTCTCTGTGGCCTATGCCAAATTTATCTGTGAGAGGAGAAATCTGGACTGAAGTATTAAAGAAGAAAGATTTTATTATGGGGAGCAGTGGCGAACAATTTCTTTTTGAAGCATTTTATTCAACTGCTGAGCTGTCGTCGTCTAAGGGAGATAATGCTTTGGTTTCTTGCTGCCTTATATTTAATTTCCCTTAGATATGTTATTAAAAACTGTTGTGCTCTACTATAAGTATGCTTGAAAATCACATGGTGAAATAAACTATTCTGTATGTTATCAAATTTTGGTATATAAGGTATACCATGACAATGAATAGCTAAGGCAAATCTTATGACTCTAAAAGAATGTTAGAAATCAGACCACAGCAATCAGTGTTGATGATGGTGACTATTAACAATAATTAGCTGAGTCAAAATCAAATATATCCTTATCAATTACTGAATTTTCCTATGCTGTATAGAAAAACTGTATCTTTAAGCACAGTTGATAAAGGCTGTGGTATTCTTGTACAAGTAATGATACTATGCCAAAAGAACATTTTATAAATGACAGCATTTATTTATTCTTTTAAAAGCTGTTTCCAAACCATTGAAAATAATGCAATGCTGGATAATTTAGTTTTATTAGTAAAGAGAATAGATTTTATTGTTGGTAAGCAAGTTGGTCTTTAGAAAGCAGCCAAAATTATGTGTTGAAATGAGGCCAATTTAATCAGTGAGAGGAAATTCCTGAGACAGAAATTCAACTTGCAAAAAAAAAAATGACATTACTTGGGAAAAAAACAGAGGATCCATATTTATGACTTCTCTTGTAAACTTGGTTAAGTTTTTAGATTTTTCTCACAGGTTAAAAAAAAAATGCAGTTGTTTCATTCAGCTTTCCCAGGGGTGCTGGTCCAGATTTCAGAATCATCAATGCCTTTTGACTTATCCTCTGTCAGTGATCTACAAAACAGGTCTGAATTATAGTGGAGATAATGCAAACAGAAGGGAATGAGAGGAAAAAGGACTGCTTACTTGATTTCACTCTAGTCTACCCTACTATCAGCTATAATATGCATGCAATATCCTTAAGGGAAAGTCAGGTTTTGTTTTTTTTTTAATTGTTGTTGTTGTTATTGTTCTGTAGTTCTCCAAAGTGTGTTATTTATCTTTTGCAAAAGGGCTGTGTTTCAATTTGAATACTATCTCTGAGTGGCCAATATTCTGTAGACCATTTATCAAGTTTAATATTAGAATTAAATCTCTTCAGCATTTTCTAAGGATTAGCTAATACATGGTGGGTTAAACTAAAGGCTACCCAGGGAAAAAATGAAGGTAATTTCCTATGGTAAGCTGAATAATGCACTCCTTCCCCCTATTATGTCTGTGTCCTTATCCCCTGAATCTGTGAATATGTTACCTTAAATGGTAAAAGAGACGTGTTATGATTAAATAAAGATTTTGAGATGGAGAGATTATTCTGGATTATCTGGCTGGACCCAATGTAATCACAGGGTACTTACAAACGGGAGGTTAGAGAGTCAGAGTGAAGAGAAGGAGATATGGAAACAGAGGTAAGAGTGAGGCCATTGCTAGAAAAGGGTCATGAGCCAAAGGGCAGTCTCTAGAAGCCAGAAAAGGCAAGGAAGTAGATTCTCCCCTAGAACCTCTGGAAGGAATGCAGTTCTGCTAATACCTTGATTTTAGCCTGATAAGACCCATTTTCTGATTTTTAATCTCCAGAACTAAATTGGTGGTAATTTGTTACAGCAGCAATAGTAAACTAATACACTTGCTGTTGGGCCTTACTGAGAAATGGAATTCTTTGTAATGCAAGTTGTATAACATCCCTCGTAAAATAAATATACCATTCAAAAATTAAGAAATACTAAAGAAAAATTAACAGAAAACCACACCCAAGTTCCTTTGTAATACGATGAACTGAACAGTTAGACGTTATTATCAAACCAGTTAGAGTACAAGTATGGGTGAGGGTCCAGGAAACAGTCATTCTTGTGCACTGCTAGTGACAGTGTAAATTCCTACAATCTTACTTAATAAAGGGTAATCTTGCAATGTAGATCAAAAGAAGTATAAACATTTACAATCTCTATTCCAGCAATTTCACTCTTGGAAAATAGCCCACAGAAATAACTAAGGACCTATGCAAGCATTTAAGCACAAGGAAGTTCAACTCAATGTGACTATAATAGGAAAATACAGGAAACAATCTAAATTTCCAATAATAGGGGGTTAGCTAATTGTATCATAATAAATTTTATATAATAAATTAACAATATTAATTAACAACAGAATACTGGTCAGTTGTAAAAATAACATTGTGAATGTGTACTTATTTTTTGGAAAGATGCTCAGGGCAAGTTGTATTTTTAAAATAAAGCTATGTACAACACAATATCTGCAATATAATATTATTTTTAGAGTGTATATACTACACACAGATTATACACATAATACACATAAACACACAAATTTAGGAGAATATTTGCCAGCAAGGCCTACTAATGGCTAACATTTACAGATCACAATTGAATTGCAGCATCTATTCTAAGCATTCTACATATATTAACTCGTTTGATTCTCCCACCAAACCTAGAGAGTAAGTACTATTATTAGTTTCTATTCTACACCTGAGGAAATCAAGGCCTAGAAAGTTTAATGTGTTCAGTGTGATATAAATAGTGAGTGGGAGATCTGGTAATTCTACCCTGGTAATCAATGTGCAGGATCTATGTGCCTAACCACTGGAAATTCTGCCTTCTCCCACAGGGGCTAGCCTTAAATGCTGGGATTAGTGACACTTGAAAAAAATATTTTTGCTGATCTACATTTTCTAGTTTTGATATAACAACAACAAAAATAATAAAAAAGATTAAGATATATTGAGAGCTTTAATTATTCTAGGCATTGTGCTAAGTGCTTTATATGCATGATCTCAATTAATCCTAATTAACATCTTATGAAGCAATATTTTTAATCATCCTGTTTTGCATAGTAAGTAACTAGATCTTAGAGCGGTTAAGATACATTTTCACAGTCACAAAACTACTGAGTGTCAGATTGAAGTTCACATCTACCTGAATCCAAAGCCTCTGTTTTTAACTACAGTCATGCTGCCTGAATAAATATAACATTGTAGAAAATTCATTAAAAGAAAAGAAACCCTCCCTTTCTGGCTTTAGGTTCTACTGAGCACTTGTCACTGATCTATTTGAAAAATTCATTCAACATTTATACATAATAAGCATCTACAACATGCCAGGCACAGTACTAAGCATTTGATGTAACAAGACTAACGGTAAAATTTACTTATTCTCTTGATTTAATCCATTGCTTGTTATATAGGCAAATTGTTTGGAGGGATGGAAATTTGTTCTAAGTAATACAGTATGGCTGGACAGCTGTTAATTCATGTTAACATTTCTTTCATTCCTTAAAGGATGTAATATATTAAAATGTTCAATCCACTTTTGAAAATTAAAAGCAATTGGAAGATCTATCCCTAAAAATTTTCTATCCTTTCATCTCTATAAAATTAACCTTGATTACGGTGGATAAGATGAAGGTAGTAAATGGGAGGGGCTAGCCCATAAAATTTAAGATGTTTAAATCTTATCTTGTGAACACTGATATAAAATAAATTGTTAACATTAAAAAGGAAAAAAAAGATTGTAAAAGGAATGCGTGGTATAGTTTTTTTTTTTTATCTTGTCGAAAACTAACCAACCAACCAAACAAACAAAAAATACCATACCATATATTGATTCGAGTTAAATAATGCTAAGCTTCTGATTAGGTTTTATTTACTATCTAAATAATTAACACAACTCTAGATCCATGTACAAAGTCTAATTTGCCATTTTGCATGTTAGAAAGTCCAAGAATTGGCAGCTCTGCCATGAGTATCACTAGATTCATTCTGACTGAAAGACAGTCTCAAATAAAAGATGTGGTCTTCCATTAAAAAAAACTCAGCCCACCTTATTCTTACTTAATAGAGATTGAAAAGCTTTAGAATCAGCACAGATAAACACATTACAAAGAAGGAGAGTTTGGGACCCTATACTTGCAACATAAAACACTGGGGAAGTTTTTTGGAACTATATGAAGAGACATACATTTTCCAAAATCAATGATGTATGTGGTTTAGTCAGGTAGAAACGGGCTCACACAGAACTGAGGCCAATGCTAGTAGCACTGAAGAATAAGCTATATCATTGATAGTCTACATAATAGTGTAATTTCCCGATGGCCAAAAGCCATCGACAGTATAATTTCCTGATGGCCACTAAAGAAGGATTGTTAAATTATTTTTCTGTATTGAAGGGATGATGCAGGAATACCCTGTGTTCATATCTGTTTTTTCTACTCCCTCAGTTACCACCATAAATAAAAGTAAATTCAGAAAGAGAGAGGTAATATGTAACTTTGCAGAATCAAGCAAAAGCATTTCACTATTCTCTGCTGATGTTAATCTTACTTTCACATTTATCTAATAATTTCCTATGCACAAACCACAAAGGACATATTAATATGCATATTTTATCCTACCCATTTTTCAAGGTTCCATTTTGTCTTGTTTCCTTCCAGCCAATTTCTCTACTCCAATCCACCCTGCTTGCTCCTTTTTCTTGGTTTCAATTTTATTCTCATTTCACATTAAAATGCATTGCAAGTAACCACTTTTCCATGGCTTCAAGGGTGTTGGTTTTGTCTCTCAGGAATACAAAACTCTTAAAAACTGAATTTTGCTGTGTAAAGAGGATGGACTGTAAAATAAGAAAGGCACAGACGTACAGGCTCAAATCCAGATCTGCCTTACTAGCAGTATGGCCTTGGACAAATTATTTAACCTTTTAAGAACTTAATTTCTTCCTAAACTTGTGTCTAGCTTTCCTTAAATCTCTGACTAGTAAACAATTGCCTCTGTTGAGTTCTTTTTGAGGTCAAGGACTCTGTGATACTGCTCTGTAACCCAATAATGAGCACATTTGAACCTCAATCAAAATTTCTGGGCCACTTCTGGGGACTCCAGAATGGTTAAAAAAAATGGTGAAGAAAAGATGGCACAAGGCAAATGTCTCTGACATATTTTGAATGGAGGCAGAAAGTCCTTAAATGAAAAGGTATCATGAAGATTTTGAACTTAAAATCAATTGCAATTCAAACCCTGCAATTCAAGAAAAAAAAAAAAAAAACCACACAAGATTTTAAACTCCAAAATAAACTTTGTCAAATAAGATGATCCTATTGACTATTATTTACATTGAAGCCATTCCTGGCTCCTGGCTCTTTTTTTCCCCCTCATACCTCTAGTGGGAGGCATCTTCTGATATGGTTCTCAATGATGCCCTTCTGGTGTCCATGCCCTTGTGGAATCCTCTCCCTTGAGTGTTGGCTGAACCTAGTGACTTGCTCCCAACTGATAGAATATGACAAAGGTGATGGGATGTCACTTCTATGATTATATTATAAAACTCTGACTTTTGTGTTGCTGGTATTTTCTCTGGCCACTTTTTTATGCTTGCTCTGACGAAGAAGGTCTCCCAGCAAGGAGCTGAATCTTGTCAACAATTACTTTGAGTCAACTTGGAAGTAAATTCTGTTCCAGCTAAATCTTGAGATGACTGTGCATCCCAGGCTGACACCTTGATTACAGCCTCTTGAAAAAGAAACCCTGAAGCAAAAGGTCCAGCTAAGCTCTGCCTGAATTCCTGATCCCCAGAAAGAGTGAGATAATAAATATGGTTTTTAAGCCAGGAAGATGTTGGAGTAATTTGTTACCCAGTATTAGATAATGAATATACCTCACTTTCAATTCATCAGTACATTCTGTTGGCTCTACGTTCGCATTTAGAATAGAAAATTCTGAAATTTTCTGAATTCTAAATACAAAATTAGAATATAATCTTAGCAATTCACTGCTACACATTCATCTAATGCAGTACAATTTCTCACCTGATTATTGTGGTAGCCTCCTAAGAACATGTGACTTTTCTGCTTTTGCCCTTTCCCCCTTGATTCTATTTCAAAACAGCAGACAAAATGATCCTATTAATGGAGTTACTCTAATTCAGATACTCAGCCACCGTACAGAGACTATAAGGGCCTGCCTGGTCTGTTTCCTTTTCCTGTGCACACCTAGCATGACCACACCAGCTTCTCAGAGTTCCCTAACATGCCGTCACACTTTGATACCTGCCACTCACACTGTGATACCTTTGCATTTTGTTTTCTCAGCATAGAATGCGCTGCACCTAATAGCTTCATGGCTAGTTCCCTCAAAGATCTTTAACTCAAAAGTCTTCTTCTCAGAGAAGTCTTACCTGGATACCCCACCTAAAATTGCAACTTCTCAACATGGTTCCATTTTAGTATTTATCACAATGGAACATTTTATACATTTTATTTATCTTGTTTATTGTCTGTCTCCTCCATTAGCATGTAAGCCCTATGAGGGACAGAGTTTTTAATTTGTTTACTACTGTTATCTCCGGCACATGAAATAGTGCTTAATATATAGTAGGCATTCATTAATTCATGTGTTAATTAAATGAATGAATGAATGAGTGAATGAATACTACTAATTTTCACTTGCTGGAAGAAATTAGTACAAAAACTGTTTTGAAAAGAAGATGTGTATCATATAAGTATGCAATGGCATTTCTATGGCACTTAAGGCCACAAGGAGCTTTGCATTAATAAGCTAAGCACTGGGGTGGAGTTAAGCCAACTCTTGGCTCTTCCTAACAAACAGGAGTAAACCTTGGCATGGAATACTCCAAACCACAGACAACTGACAACATTCAAATTAGGCACTGAGTCAGAACACTAATTAAAATTTACATTAAAAACTAACTGACCTGTGTTTACTTGCACAAATTATTTCAATAGCAAATTACTTCGTTTTTCTTTTTTTAATTAAAAAGAATAAAACAAAGATGACAGAAGGTCTCTCTTTGTTGCTTCACAATTGTTCTTCAGAATCAACACCTGTAAGAAAATTCCTAAGGGCAATTTCCAATGTTCAGTATTGCCATTAACTCAAGATAAGAGTGTTACCTTGAACTACTGTGTTGAACTTTAGGCTCTAACCCCAACACTCAGGACCTATAAGCCAAGTACTACAACCACAGGTCACCAAACTTTTACATCATACACTTCTCATAAAGAAAAAATTGTGGAGCAACTCTCAGATATACAAGTTCATTTAAGAGTTATATGCATATTCTTCCCTACTAATATGTTACATTATAAAACATACAGAAGATATATTAGAATAGGATAAAAAGAAAATAGTATTTAAAAATAATTTTAATTCCATTGTATGTATCAACCAAATTGGATTTTTTGCTCTTTCTAAACATTATTACTAATACTAATTGGTGAGAATTATATTATTGAATATTCTGCATTATATTTTTTTAATAGATCTTTATTGGAGTATAATTGCCTCACAATACTGTGTTAGTTTCTGTTGTACAACAAAGTGAATCAGTCATATGCATACATATATCCCCATATCCCCTCCCTCTTGTGCCTCCCTCCCACCCTTCCTATCCTATATCTCTAGGTCATTGCAAAACACCGAGCTCATCTCCCTGTGCTACGCTGCTGCTTCCCACTAGCTATGTGTTTTACATTCAGTAGTGTATATGTGTCGAGGTTACTCTCACTTTGCCCCAGCTCCCCCCGCCCCCCCGTATTCTCAAGTCCATTCTCTATGTCTACGTCTTTATTCCTGCCCTGCCACTAGGTTCATTAGTACCATTTTTTTTTTTTTTTAGATTCCATATATATGTGTTAGCATATGGTATTTGTTTTTCTCTTTCTGACTTACTTCACTCTGTATGACAGACTCTAGGTCCATCCACCTCACTACAAATAACTCAATTTTGTTTCTTTTTATGGCTGAGTAATATTCCATTGTATATATATTTTAAGGTCTTAAAGTTTACTGCTTTATGGTGCCAAGGTCTGGCTTCAATATCTGGTCTACTTGGTTTCATTACTGGGAAAGACCCATCACAAAGATGCATAGATCCAAGTGGGGGAAAGACATCAGAGTCTGCACTATCATAGGTGTATTTTAATAATAATAATTTATAATAATACTATCTAACAGCTAAGCAAACATTTTTAAAATTTTGCTAGAGATTTTTAATTTTACCTGATAGTTGCTAGTTGTTCTTACAAGCTAGTGGAAGTTGTTGCACTTTTATACTTTTAAATTCTTTATTTGGAAAATTTTAATACAGGTTAGAAAATTCTATCCTCAAGTTTTAAACGTACACAGATATGAGAGATTTTGAAGGTAATACTTTTATATAATTTTTGGCAACAAATCCACTTAGTTTTGAAAACATATCCAAACAAACACAGCATTTTCGAAATACTCCCTCTGTAGCACATTTAAAAGAATAACATCTGCTTTTCCATTACTTTAAAAAATTACCTTTATCTTGAAGAGACACATAAAATGCGGTGTGTGCGTGTGTGTGTGTGTGTGTGCGTGTGTATTTTGAGAAAATATCTGCCAAGTAACATACTAGACATCACAGAAAAAGCTGAAAATTTGGAACTCATATTCTGATAAATGAAAATGCACAACACACTTTTATGTTTGCCAGCTTTTTAAAGTGTTCTGTCACCAGATAACCACTGTCTGTCTGGACCATCTGTCTGGACAAAAATTCTTCATGGTTACTTCCTATAATATTACAAAGAATTGTAATGATAGGATTCTGCCATCCAAAATAACATAAATCTACTTAACCAGGCACAAGTAAAAAGCGCCACTGACAATTGCTATATGTTGTGGAATTCATTCTTCTTTCATGATGTTATGTGGTCATAAGAGAAAAATGATCACCTGATACTCGAATCAAGTGAGGGTACCAATGAGTACCCTTATATTATAATGCAACAGTTACTGCAGTATGTAGTTCAATATCTGCATTTAATCACTGAACCAAGGTGAAGCACCATGGAGCATTGGGAAGAAACTGAAGAGGTTTAAGATCTCTACCTACAAGGAGATATTCATATAATTTTTGTCCCTTCTAAATGAAAGAATTTCATTCAACTCCATCTACTCTTTATTCTATATATGTGCTATTAGATAGCAAAAACATTTAGCAATCAAATAAAAAAAAAGAAAGAGAAAACAAGGCCTGTGAAAACCAGCAGACTAAACAGAGTGTACTTTATTTTGAATAAAGACTATCTTAACACATATATACTTTTGAAGTTAACATAAACCTCTCTGACTGTGATGATTCATGGTACATGGTTCATGACAACAATTAAATATTTACTTTTGCTCATTCCTATATATTAATTGTAACAAAACAACAACAAGCAACACAAAGCCTACTTCCTTCGCTGTAACAGTCAGGGTCCAAACAGGGAACAATGCCCATTTAAATAATTTGAGGAAAGTGTTATGAGACTACTGAAAAAGATATGAGTGGGATGATGAGAAACCACTTTGAACAGGCAATAAGTTGGGGCCACTAACAGTGGAATTGTTAACACTCTTAGGCCTGAGGTGTGGGAGCAGTTACGGGACCTCAGGAGAGAGTCAGTGACCATGCGAGGAGCAGTGAAGACACAGTCAACTGAAGGAGAGCCTCACAGAGGGAGACAGGGAAGGAACATATACCCCAACTTCACTTTCTTCTTTCCCTGTAATAGCCTGCTGAAGCTGCTCATTGGCTGTATCCAACCCAAGGCAAAAGAGACTCTGGAAGCTGTCCATGCAGGTCAGCCTCACAGTGCAGAGAGCAGGGTGAAGGGTGGAGAGTGGGTCTGGAGAGGCAAACACAAGACACAAGGCCAGATCTTCTTCAAGTTTATTCCCTTCTTAGGATAAAATAATTAAATGACAGACTGGCACTAAATTCTATGTTAAAAAATGTGAATATGAAAAAGATATGAAAAAAAAAAAGATATGAGGTCAATTAAAAAAAAGAAGATATGGGGAGATTACACAGTCTGTTGCTGTTGCCCTAAAGCATGACTAATTATAGGGTTTTAAAAAATTACCTACTTCTTTTACCATTTTGAATAGGTGATGTTTTTACTTTACAAAATCCGAAAGATGTAAATGGGACTACAGTGAAAATTAAGTCTCCAATTCTCCTTCCCTTGTTCTCATTTTCCCTCCTTACACAAAACCATGGCTACTAGTCTCTTTTGTATACTTGCAGAGATTTTTCCATGCATTTGTAATCAAGGGTAAGTAAATAAATATATATTTCTTATTGTTTACAAGAATAGTAGCATATTATACACAGAGAATGCATGTTCCTTTTGAAATGTAATAGTACATCTTTAGATAGTTTTCAATCAGTACATAGAGTGCTTTCTACAGTATGTAGGATTTTATTTGTATGGGTGAAACAAAACCTCCTTTATTAGTTCTCTATTGATGAGTATTTGTTTCCGATTTTTTTCCTACAACCGAAGATATAGTGAATATTATCATATATACATCATTTTTCACATGTTCTACTATATTTATAACAAGTACTTAAAAGCAAAATTGCTTTGTTAAAAGGTTAGTGCATTTAAAATTTTAAATTATATTGATAAATAAATCTCCACAAAGGTCATAACAATTAAACTTCCAGCTGCAGTTTGAGAGTCTGTTTTTCTACATTTTCACCAGTAGAGTGCCACCACATTTTTATTGTTGTTAATTTGACAGGTTAAAGTGGTATATGATTTTATTTTAATTTCTATTATTATGACAGGTTGAGCACCAATTCAGGTGACTAGGGACCATATGTATTTATTTTTTAATTGATTATTTGTTTATATCCTTTAACCAGTTTTATGGATTTGTAGGGGTTCCATATTCATTAGGAAAATTAGTTCTTTGCCACTGAAAAGAGAGGATTTATAAAACACTTTGATTTATTAAAAAGTGTTTTTCTATTTAAAAGAAAGTCTATCTTTTGTCCTAGAAATTTTATGGTCTCTTTCTTTTTTACCCTCTTTCTCTCTCTCTCTCCTTATGAATCTTTGATATACTTGAAATTTATTTAAGTGTATTATGTAAGATCCAGCTTTTATCGCCCAGTTGGTTATCCAAGCACCATTTATTGAATGATCTATCTTTCCTCCACTGATATAAAATTCTTTTTATTAAAAAAAAAAATCTACTAAATCATTGAAGATAATTTGGTATTTTTGTTTTTGGCAGTACTATACAGTTTTAATTATGGATAATAATTCATTTTGATCATAAATGTACTAAAATTATAACAAAATCATCTACTGTGCTGGAGAGTGTTCATGAACATATCAAACTTGGAACATAACTTGAATGAGTTTTTGGATTTTAGATGAAACAAGTGGCCTCAGAGAAGTATTTTTAATAAAAATAAAAAATAAAAATATTCATACTGTGTTGGCTAAAAGATCAGATCAATTTAAGCACACTGAAAATAATAAAAGAAAAAATAGTCATTGTTGACATTGTCATATTTGTCATTGTCACCAGCAGTGGCAATAGAAACATCAGCATTTATTGACTATTATACGCAGGACCTGGCCATGATTATCCCCATTCTACACTGTGGAAACTGAGGTCGGGAGAATTTAAGATTATGCAGCTAGGAAACATCAGAACCACCACCCCACCTCAATAAAAATGTTGATGAGTGTTTGCTACAAATATTAGGCTAACTGTGAGTATTCATAAGATTCAGGCCTATATACAAGACTAACACATAAATATCAAATGATTGATAAAGAAAAAGTATGATATAGGATTTCAGCAGAGTTAGAAATTCTCGAGATTGGAGTTGTTCAAGTACAACTTCATATTACTGATGGAACTGGTAAAGAGGATGATTCAGGAAGTAAAGATTATGACTCAAGAGGTCACTCCAGGGAGGGGGATTGAAGGTGAAACATAATGTTTGGAGAATAGGTGTATAGATTTCAGCAGAACAGGAGCTTTTATATTCGTTTATTCATTTATGTATTCATTTTGTAAGAGAATAGTGCTTTGGTACTCTCTGATGGACAGGATGAAAGCCAATATTTGTTTCTTATCAAATGAAATACATTCAATACATATGAGAGTTATGAATAGGAGTCAGGCCTGGTGTGAATATCTGCATGGTTATATAATGCTCATGAACTGGGAATGCTGAAGTGGCAACTGTGTAAATAAACAGCTCTTGGGTGGCCAGGAGAAGGTCATTACATTCTAAAATGTTTTCCATCAAAACTTTACTGTTCTATTTTAAGATAATCCTTGGATCTTTCTTATGACTAAATAATTAGAGATGACACATACAATTATTAGAATTATTAAATAGTAAGAGGTTAGGAATAGACTTGAGTAGTTACACATTTTGATTTAGCAATTCTTCATTGTCTTATTATAATCATAATACAATGTAATTCACTTTTGCCATGAAATGGTTTTCTGTTCATTCTGCCTCTGATTTGCTTCTTTCCTTGTTTTTTAACCAAAATTTCAACTTTTGACAATAGAATTTCTACTATTTTTCTACCATTTCTACATATGGAATTTTCCAATGCTTATGGAAACAAAAGGGTAAACACGTTCTTCAGAGGTTCCTTTAATTAAACAAGGAAACAACCCAATAAATGGTTTTTTATTTCCTATGTGCTGTGTAATGAACAGAAACACTTTTCCAAATCATAACAGCACGTGAAATAAAGTAAAATATATTCACATAGTATGGAACAAAAGTAAAAATATTTAATACACAAGTATACGTTTCCTTTTATTACTTATTAAAAATACACATATACATATACACTCACATACATACATATACACACACTCACAAACATAAACACAGAGACAGCACAACACAGAGTACCCTGTTGATTTCTGAATACTAATTCTATTTCTTAATTTGTGAGATCAGGCTCTAGGTAGTCATTCCAAACTAAAAATTAACACATTGAGCGTACAGAGAAACTTGTAGCCTGTATTATTCAGTTCTAACTCACTTCTATTTGAAAATGGTAGGTACAAAAAAACACGTAGCTTTTCTTGTCATTTTAAAAGAAGTACTCCTAGATAGTTTAATAAATTGTGAATGTAGTTGGTAATAGCTGAAGAATTATAATGCTATAACTTGGTACTCTTCCTCTCTTTCTTCCCTACAATGAGCCCAGTTTCAGAAAGTTAATCTGGCCACTCCTTTCTCATTTCAGCCTGTGTCTTTCTATCAGGTTCTTGGAATCTACTCAGTTTATCCTTATCCATAGCCTCCTTGAAACACAGTGTCAAAACCTCACTTCCAAGAATTCATCTTAACTAAGCTCACTTAACACAGAAGACACTTTTATTTTCCATTCCCTTGACGGTTATTGTAATTATCTTACAATTATTGTGATATTCCTTTATAAATGTTCTTATATTGTTTTAGATTTAATTGCTTGTTTATACTTATTCATTTAAGAAAGAATGCAAACTTTCTGAGGACAGGCAATAATACTTAGTATATTTTTAAAATTGGTCCACTGCATATTTTACAGTGCTCCACACTCAGTATCATTAAATGTCTCTGAGTGAGATGAATATAGTTGTTTCTCATAGTTTGGGGGTTAATATTATCAGTTAAAACAAAGCAACCATGACCATTCATTTTAATATAGCTTTTATTTAAATGTTATTGTGCTAAAATGTATCATACATTAAAGCCTAATCTGATGTTTCTAAACTGATAGAGTACAGATCTTAAATGCTGCTGATACGTGGTCAAAATTTTTTTTTTCTCCGTAATGGAAACTGGTATTCAGTCCCACGACTGAATTAAAATTTTGTTTACTTAAAGTTTTACATTTTTATAACTTCATTTGAATAATAAAATGCACAGATACAAGTAGGAGATTAAAAGAAAGCAAAGCTTAAAGAATAGTTAAGTCAGGGGTTTAAGTAGAACAATCTGCATTGCTGCACTTGGCATTCATGTCTCTAGAATGTACTTCTGTCTTTAGCACACTGTTCTCGTACTTTTATTTTGTCTTTATCATCTGCTCCACTAGCTTGTCCTTTGCCGTATCATTGAAAAATCTTGGAATTCTCCTATTACCACACATGATTTTAGAGTTTGTAGCATAGAGGAAATAAATAGGCCCAGAGACAGTATTTTTGCAAATGAGTAGGTGAATGAATGAACAAGCCAACTAAGCATTCTGGGGAAATAAAAATTTTGAATTATAGTCTTAGATAGAGGTGGTTATTTAATATATCGGTCAGAAATTCAATAAAGAAACCATAGTGTAATTGGAAGAGTCAATGTTCATATATATATTAATTGAAATAAATGTACCAAGTTCATGACCTAACCCCAAAGCTTTTTTATCTTTGAATAAGCTATTTAGCTTTTTGGAGGCTTAATTTTTTTCATGTGTAAAAATAACACCTTGCAGATAGAGTAGCCAGAGTTGCCAGGTCTAGCAAATGAACGTACACAACACCCAGTTAAATTTGAATTTCAGATAAACAATAAATATTTTTTAGCATAGGTATCTCATAAATATTGCATAGGATATACTTGTACTAAAAATTATTCCCTGTTTATCTGAAATTCAAATTTAATTGTGAATCTGGTAACCCTACTCAGAGATGACATGCTAAGTACTTGGTACTTGGTACATACTAGATAATGGTAAGAGGTGGTGAAGGTATTGGATGATAATACTTCTGTGATTGTGAGAGGCAACATAGTTTAATTAGTATTCAGAGTGGGAGCTCTGGAGTCAGACTGATTCAAATCTCATTGTCCCACTAACTGTTTGTGAGTTCCAGCATATTACTTTTTTTTTTTTAACATCTTTATTGGAGTATAATTGCTTTACCTTGTTATGTTAGCTTCTGCTGTATAACAAAGTGAATCAGCTATACATATACATATATCCCCCTATCTCCTCCCTCTTGCGTCTCCCTCCGACCATCCTTATCCTACCCCTCTAGGTGGTCACAAAGCACCGAGCTGATGTCCCTGTGCTATGCGGTTGCTTCCCACTGCTATCTATTTTACATTTGGTAGTGTGTATATGTCCATGCCACTCTCCCACTTCGTCCCAGCTTACCCCTCCCCCTCCCCGTGTCAAGTTCATTCTCTACGTCTGCGTCTTTATTCCTGTCCTGACCCTAGGTTCTTCAGAACCATTGTTTTAGATTCCATATATTTGTTTTAGCGTAAGGTATTTTTTTCTCTTTCTGACTTACTTCACCCTGTATGACAGACTCTAGGTCCATCCCCCTCACTACAAATAACTCAATTTTGTTTCTTTTTGTGGCTGGGTAATATTCCATTGTTTATATGTGTGCCACATCTTCTTTATCCATTCATCTGTCGATGGACACTTAGGTTGCTTCCATGTCCTGGCTATTGTAAATAGAGCTGCAATGAACATTGTGGTACATGACTCTTTTTGAATTATGGTTTTCTCAGGGTATGTGCCCAGTAGTGGGATTCCAGCATATTACTTACTGTCTCAATTTTCTTATAACAATAGTATCCAGTGGTGGAGCTATTACATGGATTAAATGAGTTAATGCTGGTAAAATATTTAACATAGTGCCAGACACCATCAATATAAGCCCTGGATACATGCTAGTTATGACTGTGGTTTAGGGTGAACCACAGTCCCACTTTGCCTGGAACTGAGGGGTTTCCTGGGATATGAGACTTTGAGTGTAAAAACCCAGAGAGTTCAGGACAAACCAAGACATGTAATTTACAATTTTAGCCAGGGAAACAGAAGTCACAGATATGAGAATACATAGCAGTTAAATAATAATAATAGCAAATAATAACATCATCATCATAATAAAAATAATAGCAATTTAAGTGTTAAGGGCATTGATTATATTTCATATTTACCAGCCCCTGACTAAAACAATTCAAGGAAATCATGTTGAACCGGTTACTTTTAGGAGGATTTAAGGAGGGTAAGATACAGCCCTTGCCTTCAAGGACCGGTCAGAAGGACAGACTTTAAACAATTAATTCCCAGACAATTTGATAAGTAACGTAAACAGAAGGCCTTTGGGAATCCAGAGAAAGGCTTAACCGACTCTAGCAAAGGATGGAGAAGATTTAGAGAAGATATTTAAAATGGGTATTGAGAAATGCCAAGGAGTTTTCCAGGCAAAAGGGAAGAAAAGCATTTTTAGTATCTTCAGACAGCAGAGAGATGTGAAGGTCGGGGTATCTCCAGGCAGCAGCAGCAAGTATGCTGGTATGGTCTGACCATCAGTGCATTGAGCAAATAGTAGAAAATGAGGCTGAAAAGGCACGTGAAGGACCAAATGTAAAGGGCTTATATGCTTTTCTACTTATGTATCTGCTATGTATCTCTGTAATGTAAAATGAAAATTTAAATTAAATATGAAGCATGATGCAAAGGGAAGGTACAGATAGGAAAGATGGACCCAGGAGTCAGGTTAGTATTCAGAATTCATGCTACGCGCTCTTGTTAAAGGTCAGCTAAATTTTTGACCCCAAGTGTGTATGCAGCCAAAGGGGAATAAGGACATTTAATGAATGTTTACTATGTGCCAAGCACTGTTCTTAACAGTATCAGTCTTCTGGTGTCTTCAGTTTTTAGTCTTGCAAAGATTTTTCAAAAATTAATTTGGCTTTAAAAAGTAATATTTATTTTATTAACTTTTTAATTTAAAAAGCCAGTTTTTCTTAAGCTTTTAAGTTTAGTTTACATTTCTTATACTATTTATAAATGTAGTAAATTTTAACAATCACTTTTGATGGGGGGCGGGGGGCGTCTGTGATTAATGTTTTCCCAGTTAGAAACCTAATGCTCTTAAACATTTTGAACTTCATTTATAAATTTAGTATATTTAACTTTCTTGTTGAATAGCTCAGTAATCTGTCTTGAGAGAGAAAAATTTCCCAATATATCTTGTACATAATATTATAAATATAGTGCACTGTTTACTCAAATATTTCATATTATTTATATAGTAGTACCATTTCAACTTAAAAAATCACAAGCCTATTTGATTACTTGGCTAATCTGTTACTCTAAAGGCTACATTCTCTTAAATATTAAAAGGAAATTAAAATGGCATATGTATACATGTAATAATAATTACTACAGTGCAATTCAAATATTTCCAAATCCAGTTATAAGTCTAAGAATTAAATAATGCTTTCTTAAATGTACCAAAATCTTGGTAATTGTTGAAACCTGGTGATGTATATGTGAGTAGGGGCATGGTTATGGTACTATTCTATTTTTATAAATATCTGAACATTTTCAAAACAAAAATATTAAAATGCTTTGTCATTGAAGATGCAAGCATGTTATTCCAAACAATCTTGGGATACCTTTTAAAGCAATTTTTGTGTTGCTTTCTCAGCTCAGTGAGATTTCCTAACTACCAGAGTGGTTTCGGGGTAGAACGCTGGCCAGTTGAGGCTTATTTTGTAATTTCTAGGTCAATAGCTTCCAATTGAGGGAGTCTTTAAACCCATGCTCCATAGATGCACATTAGAAATTACATAATTTTTCAAACTGACATTGGCATTCTACTACATCCTCTCATACCTGCCTCTCCCTGCCATTCCTGCCCTGCCAGCTCCCTCTCCACTCCCCACCTCTGCTCCCACAAGCTGCTTTGCCGCTTAAATAAATTTTGCTTTTCTCTGGATCTTAAAATATTTAAAGGACTTTCCTTTTGGGTCCAATGACCATTACTGGTGAACCCGAGCAGGACACTGTTGGGCCCTCCTGGGTACAAAAGCCTTTCCGAGTCCTCAGTTTCTTGTTTGTAGGAAGAAGGCTTTAGCGTTCTAGACCTTCCCTGAGTTCCAAAGGGCTGATTCAAACAGTTACTAATTAGGGAAGGGAGGGACTACAGAAACAGAGGAGGAGCAGGCAATAAACAATAGTGCAGTAGGGTCTTGGTTCCTCCTCAAGGGATATACATAACACTATGTATATATGAGTCCTTCTGCAGGAACTAAGACCCCCACCCAGGTGGAGCATGGGAACTTCAGGCTGAGCACAAGAGTCCTAGAATACCACCCTGTTACCTCACCACCAACCAATTAGAAGAAAGTCACACACCCAGAAGCCCACACCCCATACTTTGCCTTTAAAAATCTCTTGCCCCAAAACCATGGGGGGAGTTCTGGTCTTTTGAGCATAAGCCACCAGTTCTCCTTCCTTGGCCCTGCAATATGCCTGTCTCTGCTCCAAACTCCAATGTTTTGGAGTTTGTTTGGCCTCACTGCACATGGGCCATAGGAACTTCTGTTTGGCAACACTACGTCACCATCACGCCCTCCAATACCACTTATATCATAATTTTGGGTGATTTCACTATCCATTTAGATGATTTGTTCAATATCCTGGACTCTCAATTCCTTAATCTCCTTTTCTTTAATGATTTTATCTTCAGTATCAGTCGACCCCTTGTCATATACTTGATGTTGTTAATATCAAAAGTTGAAAACTCTCCTTAATTTCAATTTCAGGCATCTCACTCTCCACCGACCACCTCCTATTTTTTCAGTTCACTGCTTCTGAAACTGAGCAGGACCCTATGGGGCTCCTGGGCACGGAAGCCTTCCGGTGTCCCCTGTTTCTTGTTTGTAGGGAACAGACTCCAGCCTCCATGACCTTCCCTGAATTCCAAAGGGCAGATTCAAACAGTTGCTAATCAGGTAAGGGAGGGGGTGCACAGGCAAAGGAGGAGCAGCCAAGAAACAACAGTGCAGCCTTGGGGCAGGGTCCTGGTTCCGCCTCAAGGGATACACATAACAATGTCTCTGAGCTCTTTACAGAACTAAAACTCCAAACAAATGGAAGGCGTTAGCATTCTTCATTCCAGAGAAGACAACCTGAGGCCAGATTAGAGGAACAAAAGAAGCTCATGAAGAGATTACCTGAGACGAGAGGAGGAGCTTCAAGATGGAGGAAGAGTAAGACGTGGAGATCAACTTCCTCTCCACAGATACATCAGAAATACATCTACACATGGAGCTGCTCCTATAGAACACCCACTGAATGCTGGCAGAAGACCTCAGACCTCCTAAAAGGCAAGAAACTCCACACCTACCTGGGTAGGGCAAAAGAAAAAAGAAAAAACAGAGGCAACAGAATAGGGACGGGACCTGCACCAGTGGGAGGGAGCTGTGAAGGAGGAAAGGTTTCCACACACTAGGAAGCCCCTTCGCGGGCGGAGACTGGGGGTGGCGGAGGGGGGAAGCTTCGGAGCCATGGAGGAAAGTGCAGCAACAGGGGTGCGGAGGGCAAAGCGGAGAGATTCCCACACAGAGGATCGGTGCCGACCTGCACTCACCAGCCCGAGAGGCTTGTCTGCTCACCCGCTGGGGCAGGCAGGGGCTGGGAGCTGAGGCTCGGGTTTCGGAGGTCGGATCCCAGGGAGAGGACTGGGGTTGGCTGTGTGAACACAGCCTGAAGGGGGCCAGTGCGCCACGGCTAGCCGGGAGGGAGTCCGGGAAAAAGTCTGGACCTGACAAAGAGGCAAGAGACTTTTCTTGCCTCTTTGTTTCCTGGTGCGCGAAGAGAGGGGATTAAGAGTGCCACTTAAAGGAGCTCCAGAGACGGGCAGGAGCCAACGCTATCAGCGCGGATACCAGAGACAGGCATGAGACGCTAAGGCTGCTGCTGCAGCCACCAAGAAGCCTGTGTGCAAGCACAGGTCACTATCCATACCTCCCCTCCTGGGAGTCTTTGCAGCCTGCCACTGCCAGGATCCCGTGATCCAGGGACAACTACCCTGGGAGAACACATGGCACGCCTCACGCTGGTGCAACGTCATGCCGGCCTCTGCCACAGCAGGCTCGCCCTGCACTCCGTTCCCCTCCCTACCCCCGGCCTGAGTGAGCCAGAGGCCCCGAATCAGCTGCTCCTTTAACCCTGCCCTGTCTGAGTGAAGAACAGACACCCACAGGCGACCTACAGGCAGAGGCAGGGCCAAATCGAAAGCTGAAACACAGGAGCTGTGAGAACAAAGAAGAGAAAGGGAAATTTCTCCCAGAAGCCTCAGGAGCAGTGGATTCAATCTCCACAGTCAACTTGATGTACCCTGCATCTGTGGAATACCTAAATAGACAATGAATCATCCCAAGTTGAGGAGGTTGACTTTGGAAGCAATGATATATACATATTTTTCCCTTTTTCTCTTTTTGTGAGTGTGTATGTGTATGCTTCTGTGTGTGATTTTGTCTGTATAGCTTTGATTTTACAATTTGTCCTTGGGTTCTGTCTGTCCGTTTTTCTTTGTTGTTTGTTTTTTTGTTTTTAGTATAGTTTTTAGCGCTTGCTATCATTGGTGGATTTCTTTTTGGGTTTGGTTGCTCTCTTCTTTCTTTTTTTTTATTACTTTTAAAAAAATTTTTTTTTAAGAATTATTTTTTATTTTAATAATTTCATTTTATTTTATTTTATTTTATCTTATTCTTCCTTTCTTTCTTTTTTTTTTCTCCCTGTTATTCTGAGCCGTGTGGATGACAGGCTCTTGTTGCTACAGCCAGGTGTCAGGGCTCTGCCTCTGAGGAGGGAGAGCCAAGTTCAGGACATTGGTCCACAAGAGACCTCCCAGCTCCACGTAATATCAAATGGCGAAAATCTCCCAGAGATCTCCATCTCAACGCCAAGACCCAGCTCCACTCAACAACCAGCAAGCTACAGTGCTGGATACTCTATGCCAAACAATTAGCAAGACAGGAACACAACCCCACCCATTAGCAGAGAGGCTGCCTAAAATCAAAATGAGGCTGCCTAAAATCAAAATAAGGCCACAGACACCTCAAAACACACCACCAGACGTGGACCTGCTGACCAGAAAGAAAAGATCCAGCCTCATCCACCAGAACACAGGCACTAGTCCCCTCCACCAGGAAGCCTACACAACCCACTGAACCAACCGTAGCCACTGGGGGCAGACACCAAAAACAACGGGAACTACAAACTGGCAGCCTGCGAAAAGGAGACCTCAGATACAGTAAGTTAAGCAAAATGAGAAGACAGAGAAACACACAGCAGATGAAGGAGCAAGATAAAAACCCACCAGACCTAACAAATGAAGAGGAAATAGGCAGTCTACCTGAAAAAGAATTCAGAATAATGATAGTAAAGATGATCCAAAATCTTGGAAATATAATGGAAAAAATACAAGAAACGTTTAACAAGGACCTAGAAGAACTAAAGAGCAAACAAACAATGATGAACAGCACAATAAATGAAATTACAAATTCTCTAGAAGGGATCAATAGCAGAATAACTGAGGCAGAAGAATGGATAACTGACCTGGAAGATAAAATAGTGGAAAGAACTACTGCAGAGCAAAATAAAGAAAAAAGAATGAAAAGAATTGAGGACAGTCTCAGAGACTTCTGGGACAACAATAAACACACGAACATTCCAAGTATAGGGGTCCCAGAAGCAGAAGAGAAAAAGAAAGGGACTGAGAAAATATTTGAAGTGATTATAGTTGAAAATGTCCCTAATATGGGAAAGGAAATAGTTAACCAAGTTCATGAAGCACAGAGAGTCCCATACAGGATAAAGCCAAGGAGAAACACGCCAAGACAAATATTAATCAAACTATCAAAAATTCAATACAAAGAAAAAATATTAAAAGCAATAAGGGAAAAACAACAAATAACATACAAGGGAATCCCCACAAGGTTAACAGCTGATCTTTCAGCAGAAACACTGCAAGCCAGAAGGGAGTGGCAGGACATATTTAAAGTGATGAAGGAGAAAAACCTACAACCAAGATTACTCTCCCCAGCAAGGATCTCATTGAGATTTGACAGAGAAATTAAAACCTTTACAGACAAGCAAAAGCTAAGAGAATTCAGCACCACCAAACCAGCTTTACAACAAATGCTAAAGGAACTTCTCTAGGCAGGAAACACAAGAGAAGGAAAAGACCTACAATAATAAACCCAAAACAATTAAGAAAATGGTAATAGGAACATACATATCAATAATTACCATAAATGTAAATGGATTAAATGCTCCAACCAAAAGACAAAGACTGGCTGAATGGATACAAAAACAAGACCCATATATATGCTGTCTACAAGAGACCCACTTCAGACCTAGAGACACATACAGACTGAAAGTGAGGGGATGGAAAAAGATATTCCATGCAAATGGAAATCAAAAGAAAGCTGGAGTAGCAATTCTCATACCAGACAAAATATACTTTAAAATAAAGACTATTACAAGAGACAAAGAAGGACACTACATGATGATAAAGGGATCAATCAAGAAGAAGATATAACAATTGTAACTATTTATGCACCCAACATAGGAGCACCTCAATACATAAGGCAAATACTAACAGCCAAAAAAGGGGAAACCGACAGTAACACAATCACAGTATGGGACTTTAACAGCCCACTTTCACCAATGGACAGATAATCCAAATTGAAAATAAATAGGGAAACACAAGCTTTAAATGATACATTAAAAAAGATGGACTTAATTGATATTTCTAGGACATTCCAACCCAAAACAACAGAATACACTTTCTTCTCAAGTGTTCATGGAACATTCTCCAGGATAGATCATATCTTGGGTCACAAATCAAGCCTCAGTAAATTTAAGAAAATTGAAATCATATCAGGCATCTTTTCCGACCACAACGCTATGAGACTAGATATTAATTACAGGAAAAAATCTGTAAAAAATACAAACACATGGAGGTGAAACAATACACTACTTAATAACCAAGACATTACTGAAGAAATCAAAGAGGAAATCAAAAAATACCTAGAAACAAATGACAATGAAAACACCACGACCCAAAACCT
Source organism: Eschrichtius robustus (assembly GCF_028021215.1). Lineage (NCBI taxonomy): Eukaryota > Metazoa > Chordata > Mammalia > Artiodactyla > Eschrichtiidae > Eschrichtius > Eschrichtius robustus. The sequence goes on along the minus strand of NC_090836.1, from coordinate 15,426,658 downwards.
ATGGGATGCAGTAAAAGCAGTTTTAAGAGGGAAGCTTATAGCAATACAATCATACCTCAAGAAACAAGAAACATCTCAAATAAACAACCTAACCTTACAGCTAAAGCAATTAGAGAAAGAAGAACAACAACAAAAAAAAAACCAAAGTTAGCAGAAGGAAAGAAATCATAAAGATCAGATCAGAGAGAAATGACAAAGAAATGAAGGAAACGATAGCAAAGATCAATGAAACTAAAACCTGATTCTTTGAGAAGATAAACAAAATTGAAAAACCATTAGCCGGACTCATCAAGAAGAAAAGGGAGAAGACTCAAATCAATAGAATTAGAAATGAAAAAGGAGAAGTAACAACTGACACAGCAGAAATACAAAGGATCATGAGAGATTACTACAAGCAACTATATGCCAATAAAATGGAAAACCTGGAAGAAATGGACAAATTCTTAGAAAAGCACAACCTTCCGAGACTGAACCAGGAAGAAACAGAAAATACGAACAGACCAATCACAAGCACTGAAATTGAGACTGTGATTAAAAATCTTCCAACAAACAAAAACGCAGGACCAGATGACTTCACAGGTGAATTATATCAAACATTTAGAGAAGAGCTAACACCTATCCTTCTCAAACTCTTCCAAAATATAGCAGAGGGAGGAACACTCCCAAATTCATTCTACGAGGCCATCACCCTGATACCAAAACCAGACAATGATGTCACAAACAAAGAAAACTACAGGCCAATATCACTGATGAACATAGATGGAAAAATCCTCAACAAAATACTAGCAAACAGAATTCAACAGCACATTAAAAGGATCATACACCATGATCAAGTGGGGTTTATCCCAGGAATGCAAGGATTCTTCAATATACGCAAATCAATCAATGTGATACACCATATTAACAAATTGAAGGAGAAAAACCATATGATCATCTCAATAGATGAAGAAAAAGCTTTTGATAAAATTCAACACCCATTTATGATAAAAACCCTCCAGACAGTTGGCATAGAGGGAACTTACCTCAACATAATAAAGGCCATATATGACAAGCTGACAGCCAACATTGTCCTCAATGGTGAAAAAGTGAAACCATTTCCACTAAGGTAAGGAACAAGACAAGGTTGCCCACTCTCACCACTATTATTCAACATAGTGTTGGAAGTTTTAGCCACAGCAATCAGAGAAGAAAAAGAAATAAAAGGAATCCATTTTGCAAAAGAAGAATTAAAGCTGCCACTGTTTGCAGATGACATGATACTATACATAGTGAATCCTAAAGATGCTACCAGAAAACTACTATAGCTAATCAATGAATTTGGTAAAGTACCAGGATACAAAATTAATGCACAGAAATCTCTTGCATTCCTATATACTAATGATGAAAAATATGAAAGTGAAATTAAGAAAACACTCCCGTTTACCATTGCAACAAAAAGAATAAAATATCTAGGAATAAACCTACCTAAGGAGACAAAAGACCTGTATGCAGAAAAGTATAAGACACTGATGAAAGAAATAAAGATGATACAAATAGATGGAGAGGTACACCATGTTCTTGGATTGGAAGAATCAACGTTGTGAAAATGACTATACTACCCAAAGCAATATGCAGGTTCAATGCAATCCCTATCAAACTACCACTGGCATTTTTCACAGAACTAGAACAAAAAATTTCACGATTTGTATGGAAACACAAAAGACCCCAAATAGCCTAAGCAATCTTGAGAAAAAAAAACGGAGCTGGAGGAATCAGGCTCCCTGACTTCAGACTATACTACAAAGTTACAGTAATCAAGACAGTATGGTACTGGCAGAAAAACAGAATGGAACAGGATAGAAAGCCCAGAGATAAACCCACACACATATGGTCACCTTATCTTTGATAAAGGAGGCAAGAATATACAATGGAGAAAAGATAGCCTCTTCAATAAGTGGTGCTGGGAAAACTGGACAGCTACCTGTAAAAGAATGAAATTAGAACACTCCCTAACACCATACACAAAAATAAACTCAAAATGGATTAAAATCCTAAATGTAAGGCGAGCCACTGTCAAACTCTTCGAGGAAAACATAGGCAGAACACTCTGTGACATAAGTCACAGCAAGATCCTTTTTGACCCACCTCCTACAGAAATGGAAATAAAAACAAAAATAAATAAATGGGACCTAATGAAACTTAAAAGCTTTTGCACAGCAAAGGAAACCATAAGCAAGACGAAAAGACAACTTTCAGAATGGGAGAAAATATTTGCAAATGAAGCAACTGACAAAGGATTAATCTCCAAAATTTACAAGCAGCTCATGCAGCTCAATATCAAAAAAACAAATAACCCAATTCAAAAATGGGCAGAAGACCTAAATAGACATTTCTCCAAAGAAGATATACAGGTTGCCAACAAACACATGAAAGAATGCTCAACATCATTAATTATTAGAGAAAAGCAAATCAAAACTACAATGAGACATCATCTCACACCACTCAGAATGGCCATCATGAAAAAATCTACAAACAATAAATGTTGGAGAGGGTGTGGAGAAAAGGGAACCCTCTTGCACTGTTGGTGGGAATGTAAATTGATACAGTCCCTATGGAGAACAGTATGGAGGTTCCTTAAAAAAGTAAAAATAGAACTACCATATGACCCAGGAATCCCACTACTGGGCATATACCCTGAGAAAACCATAATTCAAAAAGAGTCATGTACCACAATGTTCATTGCAGCTCTATTTACAATAGCCAGGATGTGGAAGCAACCTAAGTGTCCATCGACTGATGAATGGATAAAGAAGATGTGGCCCATGTATACAATGGAATATTACTCAGCCATAAAAAGAAACGAAATTGAGTTATTTGTAGTGAGGTGGATGGACGTAGAGTCTGTCGTACAGAATGAAGTAAGTCAGAAAGAGAAAAACCAATACCGTATGCTAACACCTATATATGGAATGTTAAAAAAAAAAAAAAGGTCATGAAGAACCTAGGGGAAAGACTGGAATAAAGACGCAGACCTATTAGAGAATGGACTTGAGGATAATGGGGAGGGGGACGGGTGAGCTGGGACAACATGAGAGAGTGGCATGGACATATATACACTACCACATGTAAAATAGATAGCTAGTGGGAAGCAGCCGCATAGCACAGGGAGATCAGCTCGGTGCTTTGTGACCACCTAGATGGGTGGGATAGGGAGGGTAGGAGGGAGGGAGACGCAAGAGGGAAGAGATATGGGGATATATGTATATGTATAACTGATTCACTTTGTTATAAGGCAGAAACTAACACACCATTGTAAAACAATTATACTCCAATAAAGATGTTAAAAAAAAAAAAGAGATTACCTGAGAGCAGATTAAAGGAGTGCAGGCCCTGCATACACCCTAATCTTATCAGCAACCCCGCACTGAACCATTGCTATAAAACTCCTCACCAAATCCTCCCAGGTTGAGATACGCAGTTTTTGATGGCATGAGCCCGCTGTGTCCCCCTTTGACTGGCAAAGCAATAAAGCTATTCTTTTCTACTTCACTCAAAACTCTGTCTCAGAGATTCGATTTGGCACTGGTGCACAGAGGCTGAGTTTGCGGCATCACTTCTATTACCCGAGTGCTTACAATCTTTTGTCTGCAAGGCCCCTATACTTTGTCAATTCTTTTTACTCTCCTTAACCTAGCTCATGTCCTCACTTCCTTCCTTATACAGTTTATATTTCATGGTTTATCATTATCATCTATTGTAAGCAGACAGGGTAGGGGGTCCCCAGAGAAAGAGAATCAGGCATGGCTTTCTTGACATAAGAGAAGCCATTTTTGGCCTAAGCCATTTTGTGACCTAAGCCTGGCCACGATGCTTGCTGTTAAACAGGGCTCAGTAATTAATGATCTTAAGGGAGCAAAAGAATCCAGAAACAAATGACTGTTATCAGCCAAGTGAAGTAACAATAGCAAAGACAATATATCAGTTGTAAAGACTCCCAGTTCTCTTTTAATGGTAAAGATTAGCCTGAAGCACTCAACCACCAGATCAACTGGACCCTAAGGGATGATGATGTTGACCTTTTCTGACCCTCATGATTTCAATCAACTAAAGCTTAGACTCTGTTCACCCAAGCCCCTTCTTGAATATGCATGTACCCTTAGCTTAATACTTCTCCAACTGTTCAAGAAGACACTGCTTTGGGCTAGATCCCCAGTGTTCTCCTTACCTGCTGCAAGTAATAATAAATCCTTCCTTCTCCTGATCTTTGGCTTGGTTGTGTCTTTTGGCTCAACACTCACCAAGAGGAAAACCCAGTTTTGGGGAAACATTCTCTTGCATATACCTTCAATTTCCTTGCCTCTCTTGCTTCATCATATGTTATGATAAACAATACTTCTGGTTAAATCCAGCTCTCCACCTATTTCTTGGACAGGGAGAAAAACACACAAGCATGCTGGTTGTCCCTCTTTTTAATTATAAACTGTAATTTCAAGTAGGCCCATTCCTCAAACCTCCAACATCAACTACCCCATTCAAAGACGGTTTTGTTTCCTTCATTCCACAAGCAAGTACCACTACCTCTACCCACCTACCTGTTCCTATCTACTCCTCATTTTTTTTCCTGTTACTTTGTATGAACTCTGTGTATTAATCCTCTTGTGCCATAGATTCTGTTCCTTATCATTACTTAATGATGTCGCATCAGAAAATTTCCCACTTTCTCTTGTCTCATAAATGTTGCCCTATTTGATTCTTCCCATCAGTATATAAAAAAGCTGTTGTTTCTCACATTCTAAGAAAAACCACAATGCTCATTTTTGTTATCCCATTTCTCTTCCCCCTTCCCAGCAAAACTCCTAAAATCATTATCTTTGATATCTCTCCTTCCATTATTTCTTGAATCTATTCCTATGGGCTTTTATCTCCACTGCACTGCAAACTGCTTTTTCAGTGACCTGCAATGACCTCCATGGTACTACTCTGATCTCAGTGCTACTTAACCTATTAGTAGCACTTACAAAGTTGGTCATACCACTTTTATTTCTATACTTTATTTAATGTTGCAGGAGTCCATGTTCACTTGGCTTATCTTTTACCTCTCGCCTTGCTTCTGCTTCTTTTTAGTCTTCATTTCTGCTTCTGCCTTATCTCTTTGAGTTTTAAATGTTGGCTTGACCATGACATCATGTCTGCTAATAGCTTTAAACCTCATCTTTGTGTTGATAATTCCCTCATTTTTATCTGTAGTCCAGATAAAGACGTCCAGCAGTTATTTCAGATTTTAATAGGTCCAGATTGATCTTTTGATATTTTTTTCCCACCCTTAGAAATATGCTCTCTTGAAACTCTTCTTTCAGTTGTTCAAGCAACAGCCTTGGTATCATAATTCAATTGTGTCTCTTATACTCCTCATCCAATCCATCAGAAAATTCTGTTGGCTTTATTTTCAAAAATATATCTAGAATTCAACCATTTCTCACTCCTTCTGCTACTATATCCTAGTCTAAGACACTACGATCTCTCATCTGGATTACTGCATTAGGCTCTTAATTGGTTCCTTGTTCTTGCCATTACTTTTCCTCAGTCAATTTTCAACACAACACCCAGAATAATTCTGTTAATATATAAGCCAAATCATGTCTTTCATCTTCTCAGAACCCTCTGATGACTTTTCATCTCACTTAAAGCCAATATTCTTATAACAGTGCGGCAGAAATTTTTATATAACCTGCCCCCACCTTCACCTTTTTCCCAGCTGACCTCATTTCCCACTATTCTTCCCCCTTTTCAAGTTAATCCAGCCACACTGGCCTCATTGTTTTTTCTCTAACACCCCAAGTACACTTTGAGTATGCTATTTCCTCTTCCTGCTATCCTCTCCTTTTAGATACTTAGATAATCCATTTCTGTACTTCACTGAGGTCTTTTTCCAAATACCACCTTTTTAAAAAGGCCTTTCCTTGCTACTCTACCTTAAAATTGCAATTCCCCTGACTCTTGTATTCCTGTATCTCCTGATTGTTTCATTTTTCTCCCTAGCTCATATCAACATCTTTTAAGCATATATCTTATTTCTCTCAAATGCTACATAAGGAAGGGCAGGGATTTTTGTCTGTTTTATCCATTGCTGTATCCCTGAAGACTACAGCATGACCTAACTAATGGAAGGTGCTTAATAATTACCTATTTAATGAGTAAGTCTTCCTATGGGAGAGGATCACATTTCTTACAGATATAAGCCTGACACCTGGTTGGATTCTCTGTATCACAAGGCTCTCCAACTCTGTCTTCCCAAATCTGATATTACATTAATTCTCACAACAACCTTCTGAAAGTAAATATTATTATTATCATTTTTTATCATTTTTAATGCCTGAGAAAAACTGGTCTCATAAAATTGAAGTACCTTGCTGGAAGTCAGACACCTAGAAAATAGTAGAAACCAGGTTTTCCATCCAGGTATATTGATGTGGATACTAAACTATTAAGTATTACCCTGTGAGTTAAGAGAGCCAACATTTTCACATGTTGAAAACAAACTGGTTGTTTTGGAGAAGCACAAGCTTTCCTGATATTGATAATAAAATAAAATTTATCTTATGGGTCATTATATATAGTTTAGGATTAATGAATTTGATCTTTATCTTACAGACATTTTTGAATCACTGAACTGGGTGGATGAAATAATAAACAATAGCACTATTAGTAAGGAAATGATGATGTCCTAAGCTAAGGTTTTAGTGGAGATGGAGAGAAGTGTACTAATTCATGAGACATTTTTTAAGTGACTTGGTAGATATAGAGGGTGTTGGAGGAAATCAACACAGATACAGAATGAGTGGATAGGAAAATTGATAGGTCAGTCAAACTATGAGTGGTTGGATGAGCCTGAAGAAGGGAGTAGAGTTTCTATTGACACTGAACACCAGGTTTAGTATGTGCAGTAAAGTCAAAATGTGAAAAGGTTAATATGAGGTGCCATTCCTAGTGATGACAAGATTTAATATGTCGCCATGGAAAGGAGTTACTGAAGTGTGAAGGTGCTAAATTTTATTGGTGAAAAAGGATGTCAAGGGTTCTTGAGGCTCGGGGTTTTTAGCTGAATCATCCATTTAGAAACGAAACCATCCAGAATGGTGGTAAGATGTGGGATAGTGAGAAACACAAGGAATGGTGCCCCAGAAGTTTTCCCACGTACATAGTTTTCCCATTTACACTTAGGTGAAATGTGCGTGAACTAGACCACAGAGTTACAGATATATGCCCACTTATCTGACAAAATACTTCAGTTGGGGAGTGCTATATTCCAACAAATAAAATATCATCATTTGATTTAAAAAAAAGGGAAAGAAGGAAAGCCAGAAGAAGAAATATTTGTTAAGGCTAGAAGCTGTACAAGGAATATTGCATAATTTTATGTCATTTCACCCTCAAAAATCTCAATTCTTTCAATTATTGACTTATTCAACATATATTTATTAAGTAGCTATAATGACAGGTCCTATCAGGTACTATGGTAAGTATTGTATTTACTTACTTATGGTAAGTATTTTATTCTTATTTTGCAGATGAGGAAATGGAAGCTCAGAAATTTTAGGTCGATTGCCCAGGACCAAAAGTGCTTGATATGTCATATCAGAGATCCCCAGGTGTTTCAATATAAAACACCAGAAATGCGGCTTCCCTGGTGGCGCAGTGGTTGAGAATCTGCCTGCCAATGCAGGGGACACAGGTTCGAGCGCTGGTCTGGGAAGATCCCACATGCCGCGGAGCAACTGGGCCCGTGAGCCACAATTACTGAGCCTGCGCGTCTGGAGCCTGTGCTCCGCAACGAGAGAGGCCGTGATAGTGAGAGGCCCGCGCACCGCGATGAAGAGTGGCCCCCGCTTGCCACAGCTGGAGAAAGCCCTGGCACAAAAACGAAGACCCAACACAGCCATAAATAAAATAAATAAATAAAATTAAAAAAAAAAAAAAAAACACCAGAAATGATAGGTACAGTGTCACGCAGAATTTGGAGCACCTGTTGGACCTAACTTTAATCTATGTATAGGAATAACAATAATTTCTTCAGGATAGTCATTGCTAAGGCTCCTGGTTACAGGAAAGAGAAAAGAGAAATATCCAATCTTCACTTCTCATTAACCAATTGGAAGGAATTGCCAGCTATAACCCTGAAAGTGAAACCTGTATAAATGGTGCTATTTTACCTCCAGAACAAATTATCTCAGTTTTGTCACACGCTCAGTAATAAGGTTTATTATAGACATTTTATACCAAATGAATAAGTCATTCAAGATTTAAAAATCTGACTAAATTATGAAAAAGTCCACGACAACCACCAATCACATTTTCTTCCCCATTTCATGAGATGTTTCAGTGATTTCCTATCTTTTCTTGGATAGTCTACAATGCTTTCCTAGTGTGGAAGGTTTAGCAATGTTTTAGTGATCCATTCTCCTGCTGTTGTAAGGGGTTCTTTCTTTAGTTCTTTGCCTTTGAAATTCCCAACTTCTTAAGTGGGTACAATTTTGCATTTGCAGTTCACAGTCATAACCCTTTAAAATAACCAAAGGATTGATGAAAATTTTTACTCATATCTTCTTCTTCTGAATTGTGCTAGCAGGCAGTTGAGTGATGTGAGTGATATAGATGTTGGCTGTTGAAACGTAAAAGCATGTATCAACAGGCAATCTGTGAATGTTGCTAGATTCCTTTGTCTGTTAAATTTCTCTGAAAATAAATGATGCACATACTCCCAACTTTTTCTGACACTTAAAATGTTTCAAGATACTTTTCTCAACAGGTCTCTAAACTAATTTGTCTACACAGTGATTTTTCTTGTCCCACTTCCATGCATTTCAAATTCTATTATTGAACTTCAGTTATAAATTTGAAATGGAAAAAAAGAAAGAACAATGGTAGGAGTGAGGAGTCAAATGACAACAATCCAAGATCTAAATTCAATGCAATTATTAATTAGTGATATAGCCTTGGGAACTGTAATTTTATGTTTCTAAATGAATTCTTATGTGTTCTAAATGACTCAAAAAATACACCCTTTAGATGTACTAAATATATATTAAGGATTTTGATATATATGATCTCAATTAATTTTAACAACTATCAGGCACAATTATATTTCTTTTACAGATTATGAAAAAGATCAGGCAGGTTAAGTAATTTTTCCGAGACCATTCAGCTAGTAGAGACCTGAGTTGGAATTTCCATTCAAGTACATTTTCCTCCAAATCTTGTTCTCTTACTATGACATTATTCTGCCTTTTATTGTTATTGTTATATCTTTCATAATATTTAAGTGGCTTGGCAGATCATAATGGATGAGGTGCAGGGTCAAATTTTGGCTCTTCTACTTAGTAGCTTTGCATATTTAGCCTTTTGAGTGGTATTTTTTTCATCTGAAAAGTGGAGATAACAGAGTTGTTTGAATTAATGAAAGAGTATTTGAAACGACTAGCATATTATTTAGCATTAATCATATTATACCATGTCTACCATAAGGCAATGTTGTCATGACAAGAACGAGTATTGAAAACAGAGAGTTGAATGATGAGAATTTTTAGTAATACTCTCCAAGTCAGAGCCATACTAGAGCTGATAAACCTTAGTATTCTAGTCTCCATAGCAGAGAAATGACAGTAAAATATTCCGAAGGATTATCCAAGTCACCATCTGGTCACCAATTCAGTTCATGAAGCTCCTTGATCCTGGGATGGGGTTCTCTGGACACTTAGCACAACTCTTCCCAAGAATGAATAAGTGTGGATGAACACACTGAATTTGGTTTCATAATCCAGTCAAAGAGGACTTAAAAATCGTTGAGTGAAATGTTTATAATTAATTTGTCGAGACAACAGAGTTGAAAAATAAACTCCAGCATCTCTAGTAGCTGCCTGAAATAGCTAGGAGGGTTTAAGAAACCACATTACTTAAACCATGTTTATTATAACTTGTTTATATTTTCCATTCCTTTCACAAAATAGCTATAAATTTTGTATATAATAGACCCTCAAAAAAAACCTTGGAGAATAGATGAATGAAAGAACGGATGACTAACATAATACTCTTTATCCTCAGTATACTTCTTATGCACTTTCCTGTCTCTGTTCTCTGAAGTTCCCTTGTCTACCTGTTCAGCTGCTGCTACAACATCTAGTAACTGAAGCTCTAGATTGAGTCTTGAGATATTTTCAGTCATCAATCAATTTACGTCAATCAATCAATTTATGAGCAGCAGCCTCTCTAAAAGTGATGTTAAATTTTACTTAGAAGAAAATAATAAAAGTTCCATCATTTTGGTAAATTAATGACATTTACAGTACCTTAGGAAATATACACAGTGCCCAATTTAAAAAGGAAAGTGATGCATACATTAGGATTCCTTCCTTTAACAACTTCAGATGACTAAACTCAAGCAAGATACACCAATTATTTGACATTCTGTCAAGAGTGGTTAGTGTACCAGGCAGACTGTCAAATCTGAAGACAAACACTATTTGTGCAAGCTGTTCACTCATCTTTGGTCAAAAGTGAATCATACATGCCAAAACAAGAACAAGAATTTTAAGTTATTAAACATGACAAATATTTAATTGAAGTATCCAAGGCTACATTTTCTTACAGATAAAAGCAACACACATGGAGCTCTTTAGACAAGAAAAATAAAGCAACTGTCTTTCTGTTGTAACTACAATAATTGTACACAAATGAAGTAGAAAATTGAGTTAGAAGAAAAGCAAGAAAAATCTCCATTCAACTTTTTCAAAGAGTGATCTTTGATGAGCAAAGATAGGAAGTAAAATAGGGCCTGATAAGAAAGGACTTACTCAGTAACTGACACAAAACAAAAAGAACTAAGAATCTTCACAGTCCAGAAAAACAAATAAACAAACAATCAAACAAAAAAAACCCTGGAGAATATAGGAGCCAGCAAAAATCAGAAACTGTTCAGTAATTCCCCAAACCTCAAAGAAAGTCTCAATACAGAAAATTATATTTTAAAAGTTTGTAATTGGCTGCTTGGCAGGGTCTCCCCATAAAACACTTCTTGCCAAATCACTAGATATAGCCTTTCATTTTCAATCAGGGTCTTAAGAAACAGCATAGTTAAGTCAGTAAAAGCACCTCACACCATGAACCCAATCAGTAACACCTGACACCTCTTCAAAAAATTTATTCCAGACTCTCATATTTTTCCATAAGCCATTTAGCTCAACTTCCTCCAATTCCAGAGCAATAGGGGAGTCTATTATTTAAAGGGAGCAAAAGTGATTAGCAGAATACCAATGGCCAACTCTATATGTTTAGTATAGTATGACTTGTGCTGATTGCTTGCTGTTTTAAAATGCAGTGGTCCAGATAATTTAACCTGTAGGCAGTACAAATGTATGTGGTATGATTATTTTTTAAACTTCATTCAAGTACTTACTGAGTGCCAATAATATGTACTATGTGCCATGTTCTGTGTTAAGGATGTATGGTCAGGATAGAGCCTCACACTCCAGAAAGGGAACATAGGGTTTTATCTACACCAAATCTATTCTCCCCTTCACACCTGAATAAAGAATCTGGTTTTGTTCAGATATCATAACCTTCAGAGAAGATGACCAGTTTACAGATAGACTCTCAATATTCTAAATCAACTGGGTAAGCCAACTCACTCAGTTGCCATCTAATTAGGTTATTGGTTCAGGATGACATGCAGCCCAATTCTGGCAAATCATATAGGAAGTTAACTCTACTACGGGATTTATAGAAAACTTTTCTTGTTGGAGAGGGATCAGTGCCTTTTCTTTTGCTGTATGGTGTCATGTATGCATGTGATACCAACTATGGCAGTCTTCTTGTAACCATGATGTGAAATGAACTAACTAAAGACAAGTCAACACACTAAGGATGACAGAGCGGAAAGATCAAAGAAACTGAGTTTAACACAAAATCAGGCAGCTGCTGCAATAATAAACTCCAGAACCACCCTACTAGCAAACTTCTTGTTATGTGAGATAATTAATTTTTCATATTATTTAAACCAGTTGAATCGGGATTTTCTGTTTCTTGCAGCCCAAAGTGTCTTAAAGAAAAGGGAAACGGTGAAGTAAATGAAAGTATGCAAAATGTTAATAAGTGCATTGGCAGTGTGTATAAGCGCTGAGGTTGGAGACATTTTCAAAGAGGATAAAAATTTGAGTTGAGTCCTAAAAGACTCTGTAAACAACAGGACAGTTGCATTTCAAGCAGAGGGAAATGCAATACGCATAGTCATCAAGGCATGAAAGACCTGAAAATTTGAGTAACTACTTGAGAATAGAAAAGACTATTTTGGTTGTAGAAAACCATACAAGATGGGAAGGGAGGTAGATGGAGTTGAGATCATGAAAATCTACTGCAAGGTCATATTAAGGGAGAAGAGATTAATGTCATAGTTTAATAATTCTAAACCCTGTAAGCAGAAAAAGGTGACTGGAATTATGGAATTATGCTAGCCAGCTGGAGGTTCCCTAGGAACTAGAGCCTACTTTATGAGTTAGGGATCAAGTGGTATTACACAAATATTTTTCTCAGAGCAGTGTGAAGGATGGATGGGCTGAAAACAGGAAAGAATGGAAGGGAAGAAAAACAATTAGGAGGCTGTAGTCCAAGTAGGTAACACTGAAGGCTTGAGATAAGGTGCTGGCCATGGAGATAGAGAAAGGACAAATCAAAATATATTTTTGAGAACAACAGTTAGGACTTAAGGACTGCTGAATGAGGAAGATTGCTGGATAAGAAAAATGCCTCCCAGATTTTCTATGTTGGATGATTTGCTGGTGAGCATAAACCAGGACACTGCACATAAAAAAAGACAGTTTGGGAATGGTAGGGGCAAGGACTGAAAGAGCAGAGAGTAGAAATGTTTGGTTCAATTTTGGACCTCTTGAGCTAAGATATCAGTACCCACCAAGCTACATAAATATCTTAATAATGAGCCCTCCAGGTAAAATGGTTACAAAATGTACCTATAGGTTAAATCTCTTGGAAATATTATAGAATTGTTAGAGAAAAGCTACTTTTAGAGGATGTCTGTCAAAATGATGATTCTTAATCAGGTAGTTAGGTAGCAGTATTTTTTATCTGTTGAGACAATTTCAGTTTTTGAAAAGAAAGCCAATTAATACATGTAAAGGTGAGTACTGGTTTTCTTTTCAAGTCCTCCTTATCACTTAATGGCCAAATTTCTTGAGTCATCTATATGGCTTTTACCTCTGTGGCAGACCCTGCTCTGGGTTTACCAGATCCAACAGCATTTTGCTTCTGTATATAGATGTATACCTGGTCTGCTTTCCTATACTCCCTTGCAGTGGGTGGGGCCTTCTTACTGACTTCCCACCTATGGAATATAGGCCAAAGTGGTGTGTGCTACTTCTAGGCCTGGCACCTAAAAACATCTTCGACATGATGCTCTGATTCTCTCCCTTTCTTTATCTGGGTCCAGCACCATCAACGTGCTGATACGTTCCTATTCCTTGTCACCAATCCAGATCTTTTTCCTGCTCTTCTTCATTGACAAACAACAAAAATTAAGCAGTATAATGATGTTTTTCAAGGTCTTAACCCAAATCTGTAACATAAACTATGACAGAGAGGAGCTGATATTATTATAAGGAAATCAGATTACTACCTAAGGAAGCAATGATGTAATTGTATGTGGCTATTAAACGAAAAATTGCGAGAGACTGGATTAGAAAGTTTAGTTCCCAAATGCCAGATGTCTGAGTTCCAACTTTTGAGGTCAGTACGTATATACAAAATGTGCATTTTTACAACTCTTCACTTATTTAACAAAATAGAAGAACTTAAAGGGAAAATAATTTAAACTAGGTATACATTTAAGGTGGAGCTCTGTTCCTGGTTTTTGCATGGATCTATGGAAGAGCTTTGTATCAGATTCTATTTTCATATACATTTAATAGGAGTAATAAGACTTAAATGATATTAGAAAATAACTTAAAAAGTGTATTCTGTTTTTTAATAAATATTTTTTACTAAAGGAACTACATATAACCTCTATTATCTAAAATAAAAATAAAACAGACAGAAACAATTGTTCTTATATTACACCTTAACTAGAAAACTGTGCTAATGAATTTTACAGATTATTATGTAAAATGTAAACTTTCTTACAAATAGCCATCACTATTTTTTTCAGGTTGGTTGGAGTACAGAAAAGCTGTCGTTAGTTTAGTGAATTGCTCATTGTAGGGATTTTATCTTGTGTATACCTTTCTGAGAATGACAGGGTGAAAGATGATTATAACAGATCGATATTAAATGACAACAAGACATATCTTCCCCTTACAAAAAAGTGAAGCAATAATTTATTATTTATTACACTGTAAAGGTAAAAAGGTGAATTAGTAGCAATATAATGATTCTAGAAGGTAAAGGATTGAGGCTTTAAAACCTCCTATTGATTCTGTATCATGCGTGCCCTATTACACCACAGTAACTCCCTGAAGTACAGCTCTTTACTCTCATTTCAGGGAGTGTTCTAGACATCAAAGCAGAGAGAGCATTTACCTCCTTTATATATTCATTTGTATGCCTTTATCAGTATTTAACTCTGACAGAATGGGAGCGCAGTTTAGGCTTTTTTATTTACCTGATGGCCAGACTTGCCTCTCTGCCTTGTGCTTATATTTGGAACAGGTCATGGGCAAAACTGTAAAATGGACAGAATCTGTTGTCAGCTTCCTCCTTCTACTCTGTCCCTGCCACAGAGCCTGTGGGCTTTTTCCTGCTGCCTGGATGCTAATGTGTTGTTAGCCTGTGAGCTTCTTTAGGCAAGGACCATTCTAGTCTATCCTTTTGTTTAAAATTAATTTTTATTGGAGTATAGTTGATTTACAATGTTGTGTTAGTTTCTGCTGTACAGCAAAGTGAATCAGTTATACATATACATATATCCACTCTTCTTTAGATTCTATTCCCATATCCTTAATAGTTCAACAATGTCTAACGTCTCAACATTTGTCACATAAATGAACAAATGATAAACTAATTCATCATAAGCATTATGTTCTGAATATATATACTTTTTACATGAGAAGAGAAATTCTGGGAGGGAACAACATTAACCTAAAGGAGTGACTTGCTAATGAGAGAATTTCAGGCACTGGGGAGACATATTTAGGAGAGGGGGTGAGGGGAACATAGGACTTCAAATCACATGATGCAAAATTTCCACATTATTTTGCTTTATTTAGAGTAGTCCCTGATTTCAGAAATTGCCCCAAAATTCTAGATAAGTTTAGATTGTTGAGAAAATGAATGGGCAGATTTTGCATCATCTCAATTTTATGCATAGTATATTACAGCTCACGTAGTCCTTTAATACCATAGGCCACCTCAGAAAGTCCTCGTGATCCCAGAGACACCACGGCCTTAATTCACTCCATGGTTCTCCCAACTGGCCCAGCAGACATTGCATCAGCTTGTTTTTCAGGCCCTAATTCCCTACTCAGGTTAGTCCCTGACTTCTGCTCACATTCTCCCTCCAATCCAGTTTTGACTTCACTAGTGATATGCATTGCCTTGTACCTGATTGGGCTAATGTTCTGACATCGTTCTAGTCTTGCCAAATTTGTTTGGCATCAAGACGCACTGACTGCTCAAACAGCCCTCTTATGTCACAAGTCTGCATGTACCCAGTTGGGCAACTTTGTCCTATTCATTCATTCAGTAAAGATTTATTTAGTATTTGTCAAGTGCCAAGTACTGTCCTAGGTGCTTGGCTATATCAGTGAATAAAACAGAAAAAAATTGCTGCACTTAGAGAGCTTGCAAATGCGTGTTTCATCTCAGGTTATCCCCACACTTTGAAGGGAATGCTTTCAGAGTTCTGTAGGATAGGCCTTAAAAAACAATTTATACGATTTCGATTCAAAATGGTTCTCCTGGAGCTCATTCAATCAAACTAGTATTAGGAGTATGAAAGACTGCAATATTGCTGTTACATTTGTGACACATCCCTAGCATACTGATGTTCCAATTTTTAAAAAACACATATTTAAATTCTTTTTCTTCAATAAAGAAATGCTTATCTTAGGTAAGCTTCCCTAGAACAGACTATGAGACAGGAATTAAGGTGAATGTGATTTACTGAAGGAGTGCTCTTTAGGAAAAAACCTTTAAGGAAGTAAGAGAAGCACTGTAGGGGAGGGGAAGGAGTTAACCAGGAGGTCAGGTCAAATCTAGCTTTGATCCATCCCTGGGGAGGTTCTGGAATGTAAATTGTACCTTAAAGATTTCCCACTTCCCAGGCCAGGTAGCTATGTTAGCAGAGAACAACTCTCCAGAGAAGAGGCAGTCGTCAGTTTGCAGTCAATATTCACAGAAACTGCAAGATGGGTCCACCAGCCAGGTAAAGGGGATTTGGCTAGAGCACTAACACTGCCTTTGAGAATGCACTGAATTCCCAGCATGTGAAAATACTGACAGCCTTAAAGAAATTTCTATGGTTTCGTGATTTTAAGAACATTTTTTCCAGCACCTCTTGAGCTCCCGACATTGGTGTGATTAGTATGCTGATGAGTATGACATGACTGCATCGTTAGCCACTCTACGGACTAGGAGTGGAAGCAGACAGGGGAACAGAAGCGTTAAGGTCGTGTGACATGACATCGGCTGCGTCATGCAGAGTATACTCCGGGACACAACATGGGAGCAATACTCAACCAACCCTGGAGAGTGGCTGCGGAGAGGGTCAGGGAAAGCTTCCTGCATGATGTGACAGCAGAGCCAATCTAGTCAGAGCCCTTCATACAGTCCTTTCCTTGCTGTATATTTCCTGTGGCTGCCATAACAAATTAATACTAACTGATGTCTTAAACAATAGAAATTAATCTCACAGTTCTGGACACCAGAAGTTTGAAATCAAGATAGGCTGTACTCCCTTTCAAGGCTCTAGGGGAGAATCCTTCCTTGCCTCTTCCAGCTTCTGGTGACTCGGGACAATCCTTGGCTCTGGGCTTTATTGACTCCATCTCCACATGGCCTTTTCTGTTTGTGTGCATCTTCTCCTCTGTCTCTTATAAGCACACTTGTCATTGGATTTAGGACCCACCCTGATAATAAAGGATGATTTAATCTCAAGATTTTAAATTTAATTACATCTTCAAATACCCTTTTTCCGAATAAGGTCTTAGTTACAGGTTCCTGGAGTTAAGATGTAGGTATATCTTTTGGGGAGCCCCATTCAACGCAATATCTCACTATCAGCTAGTGACAGCTGTTTGTTTCTTATTCAAAACGGAAAGGGGCACTGAGTTTGAGTTTCTATAACTGTTATATGATGGGGGAGGGGCCTCCTAGTTGTGAACTCCAGATGCTACTGTGCCCATTTACAGTCACCTTTTAGGGTGCAAATTGTGATTGAAAGCTCTTAAACCTTCCCAATCCAAAGCTTACTGTTAACTCCCGTTCCATGAAAAATAGGGGATACTCATCCTACATCACCCTTCCAACAGTAACTCCAAGTCAGTTTCCCTTTTCAGGAAGGCTACCCACAATGATGGCAAGTAGTCAAGATGGTTTCTGTGCAAGCCTGTTTATTCATAACTCAGTATCTGATGAGGCAACCTTCTGATCAGTGGCAGTGACAGGTGGAAGCAGTGGATGGGGGGAGAGCTATTTAGGAGGTATAGGATTATAGGGCTTGGTAAACAACTGGGCATATTCGTGAGAAACGGGGAAGATCCAGAAAAGCCTCCAAGACCTGAGTGAGCAGGGTAAGTTGTTGCGTTCAGTGTTGAAAATGCTGAATATGAGGAAGCAGGAGCTCACCCGAGTGGAAAAAAATCATTAAACTGATGTCTGATGGATCTCTACCTTTTTTTTTTTACATTACAGGGTATTGGCTTTTGTTGTTGTTGTTTTGTTTTTTAAGGAAAGATATATTGAGAATATTTTTAAGTGTATCATGCAGGGTCTGAGCTGCATCTTTAAAGTTTTAACTCAATACTTTACACACAAAAAATCACTATTCTACAAACAAATGTCCCCTAAATATGATGCTATGCACCAGCAGCTATTATTTTTTAACTCCAAGATATATTCTAAATATATGTAATGTTCTTTGATGCTTAGGATATTTTGCCTGATTCTTAATTTTTATTTAAGTTTTAAAAGAATGTGGGTATTTTAAAATTTCCCTCCATGTTTTCCTTTTCCATATTTTCACAAATTAAGCATTCAGAAATAAGCAGTCCATTTATAACTTATATTCTTTTCTACCCCTTCTTACTCATAACTTATATTCTTTCCTAGCCCTTCTAACTTACTCACTTTCTTAAATCAGTGAGAAGAGAAACGGGCTTTGTTATTGGTTTTTCTCTTTTTTATAAGGGTGAGAACTATACTTAGAAAGTCTTTCCTCCTAACTTCTTTGGAAACAGTGACATTATTGTATTTATTGTGAATCTGCAAGTATGACATTGATTGACAACTTTGCACTCATTGTTGTCTTTCAAATTACTCCACTTTTCACACCCTTTTAGCAGGTGAAGAACTTACTAAGGTGGCTCTAGAATTAGTATTATAACAATCAATGTATTAGGATAAGTCCTTAATATTTTATTCTATTTTTTAAAAATTATCTTTCTATATGCTTTTTTACTTTATATATTTTATATTATGTTTTGGTTCAAATATTTAAATCAAGATTGTTAGGTGGTCATGTTATTTTTTAATATACCTTCATTTGAATAAACATATGTTAAAAAAAGTGAAAAGTGAAAAAAATTGAAGTTTTAAGGGAAATAAACATTGGGGTTAGTGGCGTTCTAGCATTATTATGACAGTGAAACACCAACAAGTGTATCCATTTAACTTCCCTTAGCACCAAAGTAGCTGATCGAAAAATGGTAGGGAATAAGACTTAATTCAGAGCTGGATAAGAGAGTCTATTTAGTGAAAGGCCCACTGTTGGCCAATGTATCTGATGCTTAATTATACTGACATACTAGAGGAAAATGCCCTAGCATTTCTATTAGGAATTTGAAATGAAATTCAGCATCAAATCAAATATTAGTGCTTGACAATTCCTTGTATTTCTATTTTGCTATGAAATCCTTGAGTCATTTTCATGGGAAGAGTGATGTCAACATGAGTAATGTTTTTTGAAGCAGAAAAACATGATATTCAAAAATGATATTGACTTCCTTTTTTTCTTATTAAAGTTCTCCACTAGCAATTGAAGCCAATAAATGATGCTTGTTATACATATGTGAGGACAAAGGATAGATTCAATTTCATCCTTAGGTCACTGACATTTGTAATTGCTAAAATTTTTGTGTGGATTTACAATGTTATAATAAAAGTAGGGAGAACAGCATCCAAAGAATATCTTGTTCAGTAGGATCAGGAGCGGGTTATGATGGGAGGAATTCTGAGATCTCTTAAATAAGTCTGACTTCTCCACTAATAATATTCAAAATTTATGCTTTGGGAAAAGTTTAGTGCTGTAGGAATTTTTACCTTAAAGAGCACATATTGGTCTTTAGACCCCACTGTTTATAACTAATGTCGTACAGAAATTGCTTTTAAAGCATACATTCTTCCAAAACATACACAGTCTTATAACTAGATTTTATATTGAAATATTCAGCAAGTAGACGTGATCACACGTAGACCTTGTGATTTAAAGCTATAGGAAAGGTAGCATCCAGATTTAAAATTCTGGTTGGATTTAAAGAGCAGCAACGGTACGAAAGGAAGATTTTGAAGATGATGACAGTTAAATTATACTCATAGATAAAAATAACCTTGACAAAGACTCAAATTTGGCTGAATTTTAAGTGGAAGTTTGTATCAATTACAAGGGAAAGCTGCCCCACAGAGAAAAGTTGACAATAAAAGAAGGCATCCTAACCTATTTTGGTTAATCTTACCAGTAAAGACGATGGGCAATCTGGATGCTTTGCAGTGAGCGGTGTAACAGAAGTTGCACTAGAGGACTTTCAAGGTTCCATTCAAACTTGACAGCCTGAAATAAGAGATACAATTAGTTTCCTTTTTTTTTTTTTTTCTCAGTAACAAAATTATAGCAGAATACAAAGGGACCTAAGAGTCTTGAGAAAGACAGGGAAAACAGCATCAACGTTTTAACAAAATGTTTATATTTGATAGCTTTATTAGCTGGTGTATAACTAATAACAGAGCATACACACAACACACAATTGGGGGTGTGTAGTCTGCTTCCTTTCCTTATTTTTGCTTTAGTATCACAGGATAATAAATAGGAGCAGGTTGTTCGTGGAGTTCAACCATGCCTAGGAAGAGAATCTTGGCACAAAAAATAATATCATGGACAGTGTCTTGGATATAAAAATGGCATTATTAAGCAGTAGATGTTTCTCTTCTTTTGGAGATGAAATTAATACACACTCAAAGCCTTAACTGAAATCACCAACTGAGTATTAATCTGCAGGCTTTGAAGCTTTCCTTATAGGTTTCAAAGCTGACTGTTGCCACCATAATTCACCCATCCCCCAATCTCCCATGCCTTCATCTGCACTGGGAACAACTTTCTAATGTTTTCTAGTATACCCAACCTGGTGGGAAACACAATCATCAATAGCAACCTTTGATCTCCTTAGGGACCTAATTCAGACCTCCACCCACATTCTATAGGGACTTTACCATCGGCAGTCAGTATCTGGGCCCCCATCATCTCAGAAATCTGAATAAGTTGTGAAAATGAAAGTCAGGTTTTCTTCTTATCTTTCTAAAAATGCTTATTCCTGCTTGAGAAGCAAAGCTTCTACGGTTTGTTGCCCAGTAAGTCATTTAAGTCTCTCACACACACACACACAAACACACAAACACACAGACACACACACACAGAGTTTAAGCCAGGTTTTATATCACAGTATAGACAGCAGAAAAAAGTGGGTACAACATTCATTTAATGCACACCTGAAGAAACACCTCAGTATGCTAACCATCCGCAAGGATGGGAACATTTATGAATTCCCAAAGTGTGAGAATGTCAAAGATGATTTCAGAAAATTTGCATAAACTCTCAATGTTGTCTGAATATATAAAGACCATAATGTGTGTTGTCTTAAACTGCAGTTGCGGGCTTCTTTAATTTACATGCTAATACTGGACTGACTAGACCACGGGTTGTGTTCATGCCCTTATAGTGAACATATCCTATGAGCATATGACCAGGAGAGATGTCTCAGAATTTACTTCTGTGCTTGTCTTTCAGCTTTCTTTTCAGATTTCCCTGTGGTTTCTTTCTGAACCCAGTAACTACTTATTGATCTTGAATTGCCGTCCTTGCTTCCAAACTCCCTGCTCACTCTGTCTACTGCTACAATTTCCACCTGCATCCTGCCTCACCATCTAGGAGGCAGGCAATATTTTTGGTGCATACTGCATTATTTTGAACTCTCTTCTTGAAACGTACCTGCATTTTTACGGCTTGTGGTTTGCAGTACCTCTGGGTCTGTGTCTTATTTGATTTCTAGCTATAAGCCATACCTTCTGTTTTCATTATGGTCTTAAAGTCCATTCTTATTGCTCTTTAATATAGCCTGTTTAATTCTAATAAAACAACGCATAACAAAAATTACATTATTCCAGAAAATAATCAGCAGGGTAGGATTTTTTTATGTCTTGGAAAGTTTTTTTTTTAACATCTTTATTGGAGTATAATTGCTTTAAAATGGTGTGTTAGTTTCTGCTTTATAACAAAGTGAATCAACTATACATATACATATATACCCATATCTCCTCCCTTTTGCGTCTCCCTCCCACCCTCCTTATCCCACCCCTCTAGGTGGTCACAGAGCACCGAGCTGATCTCCCTGTGCTATGCGGCTGATTCCCACTAGCTATCTATTTTATATTTGGTAGTATGCATAAGTCCATGTCACTCTCTCACTTCGTCCCAGCTTACCCTTCCCCTTCCCCTGTCCTCAAGTCCATTCTCTATGTCTGCGTCTTCATTGCTGTCCTGCCACTAGGTTCATCAGACCTTTTTTTTTTTTTTAGATTCCATATATATGTGTTAGTATATGGTATTTGTTTTTCTCTTTCTGACTTACTTCACTCTGTACAACAGACTCTAGGTCCATCCACCTCACTACAAATAACAATTTCATTTCTTTTTATGGCTGAGAAATATTCCATTGTATATATGTGCCACATCTTCTTTTATCCATTCATCTGTCGATGGACGCTTAGGTTGCTTCCATGTCCTGGCTATTGTAAATAGAGCTGCAGTGAACATTGTGGTACATGACTCTTTTTGAATTATGGTTTTCTCAGGGTATATGCCCAGTAGTGGGATTGCTGAGTTGTATGGTAGTTCTATTTTTAGTTTTTTAAGGAACCTCCATACTGTTCTCCACAGTGGCTGTATCAATTTACATTCCCACCAACAGTGAATAGGGTTCCCTTTTCTCCACACCCTCCCAGGCATTTATCGCTTGTAGATTTTTTGATGATGGCCATTCTGATTGGTGTGAGATGATACCTCACTGTAGTTTTGATTTGCATTTCTCTAATGATTAGTGATGTTGAGCATTCTTTCATGTGTTAGTTGGCAATCTGTATATCTTCTTTGGAGAAACGTCTGTTTGGGTCTTCTGCCCATGTCTGAATTGGGTTGTTTGTTTTCTTGATATTGAGCTGCATGAGCTGTTTGTAAATTTTGGAGATTAATCCTTTGTCAGTTCTTCAATGCAAATGTTTTTTCCCATTCTGAGGGTTGTCTTTTCATCTCATTTATGGTTTCCTTTGCTGTGCAAAAGCTTTTAAGTTTCATTAGGTCCCATTTATTTATTTTTGTTTTTATTTCCATTTCTCTAGGAGGTGGGTCAAAAAGATCTTGCTGTGATTTATGTCATAGAGTGTTCTGCCTATGTTTTCCTCTAAGAGTTTTATTGTGTCTGGCCTTACATTTAGGTCTTTAATCCATTTTGAGTTTATTTTTGTGTATGGTGTTAGGGAATGTTCTAATTTCATTCTTTTACATATAGCTGTCCAGTTTTCCCAGCACCACTTATTGAAGAGGCAGTCTTTTCTCAATTGTATATTCTTGCCTCCTTTATCAAAGGTAAGGTGACCACATGTGCGTGGGTTTATCTCTGGGCTTTCTATCCTGTTCCATTGATCTATATTTCTGTTTTTCTGCCAGTACCATACTGTCTTGACTACTGTAGCTTTTTGTAGAGTCTGAAGTCCGGGAGCATGATTCCTCTAGCTCCGTTTTTCTTTGACAAGATTGCTTTGGCTATTTGGGGTTTTTCGTGTTTCCATACAAATTGTGAAATTTTTTGTTCTAGTTATGTGAAAAATTCCATTGGTAGTTTGATAGGGATTGCATTGAATCTGTAGATTACTTTGGGTAGTAGAGTAATTTTCACAATGTTGATTCTTCCAATCCAAGAACATGGTATATCTGTCCATCTCTTTGTATCATCTTTAATATCTTGCATCAGTGTCTTATAGTTTTCTGCATACAGGTCTTTTGTCTCCTTACGTAGGTTTATTCCTAGGTATTTTATTCTTTTTGTTGCAATGGTAAATGGGAGTGTTTCCTTAATTTCTCTTTCAGATTTTTCATCATTAGGGTATAGGAATGCAAGAGATTTCTGTGCATTAATTTTGTTTCCTGCTACTGTACCAAATTCGTCGATTAGCTCCAGTAGTTTTCTGGTAGAGTCTTTAGGACTCTCTATGTATAGTATCATGTCATCTGCAAACAGTGAGAGTTTTACTTCTTTTCCAATTTGGATTCCTTTTATTTCTTTTTTTTCTCTGATTGCTGTGGCTAAAACTTCCAAAACTATGTTGAATGACAGTGGTGAGAGTGGACAACCTTGTCTTGCTCCTGATCTTAGTGGAAATGGTTTCAGTTTTTCATCATTGGGAATGATGTTGGCTGTGGGTTTGTCATATATGGCCTTTATTATGTTGAGGCAAGTTCCCTCTATGTTTACTTTCTGGAGGGCTTTGTCATAAATGGGTGTTGAATTTTGTCAAAAGCTTTTTCTGCATCTATTGAGATGATCATATGGTTTTTCTCCTTCAATTTGTTAATACGGTGTATCACATTGATTGATTTGCATATATTGAAGAATTCTTGCATTCCTGGGATAAACCCCACTTGATCAAGGTGTGTGATGCTTTTAATGTGCTATTAGATTCTGCTTGCTAGTATTTTGCGGAGGATTTTTGGATCTATGTTCATCAGTGATAATGGCCTGTAGTTTTCTTTCTTTGTGACATCGTTGTCTGGTTTTGGTATCAGGGTGATGGTGGCCTTGCAGAACGAGTTTGGAAGTGTTCCTCCCTCTGTTATATTTTGGAAGAGTTTGAGAAGGATAGGTGTCAGCTCTTCTCTAAATGTTTGATAGAATTTGCCTGTGAAGCCATCTGGTCCTGGGCTTTTGTTTGTTGGAAGACTTTTAATCACAGTCTCAATTTCTGTGCTTGTGATTGGTCTGTTTATATTTTCTGTTTCTTCCTGGTTCAGTCCCGGAAGGTTGTGCTTTTCTAAGAATTTGCCCATTAATTCCAAGTTGTCCTTTTTATTGGCATATGTTTGCTTGTAGTAATTTCTCATGATCCTTTGTATTTCTGCAGTGTCAGTTGTTACATCTCCTTTTTCATTTCTAATTCAGTTGATTTGAGTCTTCTCCCTTTTTTCTTGATGAGTCTGGCTATTGGTTTATCAATTTTGTTTATCTTCTCAAAGAACCAGCTTTTAGTTTTATTGATCATTGCTATTGTTTTCTTTGTTCCTATTTCATTTATTTCTGCTCTGATCTTTATGATTTCTTTCCTTCTGCTAACTTTGGGGTTTTTTTCTTCTTCTTTCTCTAATTGCTTTAGGTGTAAGGTTAGCTTGTTTATTTGAGATGCTTCTTGTTTCTTGAGGTATGATTGTATTGCTATAAACTTCCCTCTTAGAACTGCTTTTGCTGCATCCCATAGGTTTGGTGTCGTCGTGTTTTCATTGTCATTTGTTTCTGGGCATTTTCTGATTTCCTCTTAGGTTTCTTCGGTGATCTCTTGGTTATTAAGTAGCGTATTGTTTAGCCTCCATGTGTTGGTATTTTTTATAGATTTTTTTCCTGTAATTGATATCTAGTCTCATAGCGTTGTGGTTGGAAAAGATACTTGATATGATTTCAATTTTCTTAAATTTACTAAGGCTTGATTCGTGACCCAAGATATGATCTATCCTGGAGAATGTTCCATGAACACTTGAGAAGAAAGTGCATTCTGCTGTTTTGAGATGGAATGTCCTATAAATATCAATTAATTCCAACTTGTTAAATGTATCATTTAAGCTTGTGTTTCCTTTTTTATGTTCATTTTGGATGATCTCTCCATTGGTGAAAGTCGGGTGTTAAAGTCCCCTACTAGTATTGTGTTACTGTCGATTTCCCCTTTTATGGCTGTTAGCATTTGACTTAGGTACTGAGGTGCTCCTATGTTGGGTGCATAAATATTTACAGTTGTTATATCTTCTTCTTGGATTGATCCTTTGATCAGTATGTAGAGTCCCTCTTTCTCTCTTGTAATAGTCTTTATTTTAAAGTCTATTTTGTCTGATATGAGAATTGCTATTCCAGC
This sequence comes from Eschrichtius robustus, assembly GCF_028021215.1. Lineage (NCBI taxonomy): Eukaryota > Metazoa > Chordata > Mammalia > Artiodactyla > Eschrichtiidae > Eschrichtius > Eschrichtius robustus. Next base: position 15,401,026 of record NC_090836.1, on the reverse strand, counting down.
TTTCTTTTGATCTCCATTTTAATGGAATATCTTTTTCCATTACTCACTTTCAGTCTGTTTGTGTCCCTAGGTCTGAAGTGTGTCTCTTGTAGACAGCATATATATGGGTCTTGTTTTTGTATCCATTCAGCCAGTCTGTGCCTTTTGGTTGGAGCATTTTATCCATTTACATTTAAGGTAATTATCGATATGTATTTTCCTATTACCATTTTTGTAATTGTTTTGGGTTTGTTATTGTAGGTCTTTTCCTTCTCTTGTGTTTCCTGCCTAGAGAAGTTCCTTTAGCGTTTGTTGTAAAGCTAGTGTGGTGGTGTGAATTCTCTTAGCTTTTGCTTGTCTGTAAAGGTTTTAATTTCTCCATCAAATCTGAAAGAGTTCCTTGCTGGGTAGAGTAATCTTTGTTGTAGGTTTTTCCCTTTCATCACTTTAAATATTTCCTGCCACTCCATTCTGGCTTGCAGAGTTTCTGCTGAAAGACCAGCTGTTAACCTTATTGGGATTCCCTTGTGTGTTATTTGTTGTTTTTCCCTTGCTGCTTTTAATATTTTTTCTTTGCATTTAATTTTTGATAATGTGATTAATATGTGTCTTGGCATGTTTCTCCTTGGATTTATCCTGTATGGGACTCTCTGTGCTTCCTGGACTTGGTTAATTATTTCCTTTCCCATATTAGGGAAGTTTTCAACTATAATCTCTTCAAATATTTTCTCAGTCCCTTTCTTTTTCTCTTCTGCTTCTGGGACCCCTATACTTGGAATGTTCGTGTGTTTAAAGTTGTCCCAGAAGTCCCTGAGACTGTCCTCAATTCTTTTCATTATTTTTTCTTTATTCTGCTCTGCAGTAGTTATTTCCACTATTTTATCTTCCCAATCACTTATCTGTTCTTCTGCCTCAGTTATTCTGCTATTGATTCCTTCTAGGGAATTTTTAATTTCATTTTTTGTGTTGTTCATCATTGTTTGTTTTTCTCTTTAGTTTTTCTAGGTCCGTGTTAAATGTTTCTTGTATTTTCTCCATTCTATTTCCAAGATTTTGGATCATCTTTACTATCATTATTCTGAATTCTTTTTCAGATAGACTGCGTATTTTCTCTTCATTTGTTTGGTCTGGAGGGTTTTTACCTAGCTCCTTCATCTGCTGTTTGTTTCTCTATCTTGTCATTGTGCTTAACTTACTGTGTTTGGGGTCTCCTTTTCACAGGCTGCAGGTTTGTAGTTCTCCTTGTTTTTGATGTCTGCCCCCAGTGGCTAAGGTTGGTTCAGTGGGTTGTGTAGGTTTCCTGGTGGAGGGGACTAGTGCCTGTGTTCTGGTGGATGAGGCTGGATCTTATGTTTCTGGTGGGCAGGATTGCATCTGGTGGTGTGTTTTGGGGTGTCTGTGACCTTATTCTGATTTTAGACAGCCTCTCTGCTAATGAGTGGGGTTGTGTTCCTGTCTTGCTAGTTTTTTGGTATAGGTTTTCCAGCACTGTAGTTTGCTGGTCGTTGAGTGGAGCTGGGCCTTGGCGTTGAGATGGAAATTTCTGGGAGAGCTTTCACGATTTGATATTATGTGGAGCCGGGAGATCTCTGGTGGACCAATGTACTGAACTCTGCTCTCCCACCTCAGAGGTACATGGCTGACAGCCAGCCGGAGCATCAAGACCTTGTCAGCCACACGGCTCAGAAGAAAGGGGAGAAAAAAAGAAAGAAAGAAAAATAAAATAAAATAAATTTATTAACATACCAATTAAAAAATAATTTTTAAAAATAAAAAAATTGTAAAGTAATTAAAAAAAAAAAAAGGACAGAACCCTAGGACAAATGGTAAAAGCAAAGCTATAGAGACAAAATCACCCAAAGTAGCATACACATACACACTCACAAAAAGAGAATAAAGAAGAAAATATATATATTGTTGTTCCCTTAGTCCACCACCTCAATTTTGGGATGATGTCTTGTCTATCCAGGTATTCCAGAGACGCAGGGTACATCAAGTTGATTGTGGAGATTTAATCCACTGCTCCTAAGGCTGCTGGGAGAGATTTCCCTTTCTCTTCTTTGCTCGCACAGCTCCTGGGGTTCAGCTTTGGATTTAGCCCCGCTTCTGCGTGTAGGTCGCCTGAGGGCATCTGTTCTTTGCTCAGACAGGACGGGGTTAAAGGAGCAGCTGATTCAGGGGCTCTGGCTCACTCAGGCCAGGGTGAGGGAGGGGTATGGAATGCGGGGCGAGCCTGCTGGCGGCAGAGGCCAGCATGACGTTGCACCAGCCTGAAGCGTGCCGTGCATTCTCCCGGGGAAGTTGTCCCTGGATCACGGGACCCTGGCCGTGGCGGGCTGCACAGGCTCCCGGGAGGCGCGGTGTGGAGAGTGACCTGTGCTCGCACACAGGCTTCTTGGTGGCGGCAGCAGCAGCCTTAGCGTCTTATGCCCGTCTCTGGGGTCTGCGCTGATAGCCGCGGCTCGCGCCTGTCTCTGGAGCTCGTTTAGGGGGTGCTCTGAATCTCCTCTCCTCACGCACCCCAAAACAATGGTCTCTTGCCTCTTCGGCAGCTCCAGACTTTTTCCCAGACTCCCTCCCGGCTAGCCGTTGCGCACTGGCCCCCTTCGGGCTGTGTTCACGCAGCCAATCCCAGTCCTCTCCCTGGGATCCGACCCTCGAAGCCCGAGTCTCAGCTCCCAGCCCCCGCCCGCCCTGGCGGGGGAGCAGACAAGCCTCTCGGGCTGGCGAGTGCTGGTCGGCACCGCTCCTCCATGCGGGAATCTCTCTGCTTTGCCCTCCGCACTCCTGTGGCTGCGCTCTCCTCCGTGGCTCCAAAGCTTCCCCCCTGCCACACCCCATCTCTGCCAGTGAAGGGGCTTCCTAGGGTGTGGAATCTTTTCCTCCTTCACAGCTCCCTTCCATAGGTGCAGGTCCCATCCGTATTCTTTTGTCTCTGTTTTTTCTTTTTTCTTTTGCCCTACTCAGTTTCTTGCCTTTTGGGAAGTCTGACGTCTTCTGCCAGCGTTCAGTAGGTGTTCTCTAGGAGTTGTTCCACATGTAGATGTATTTCTGATGTATTTGTGGGGAGGAAGGTGATCTCTACGTCTTACTCATCTGCCATCTTGAAGGTCTCTCATGCTTGGAAAGTTTTAAAGTCAGGGTGGAGCACCGAAGTATAAGGGCAAACCCCACAATGAATGTTTTGAAAATTCTTCCCAACTTTCATTTATTTTCCAGTCACATTATAGATTTTCTTCCATCTCACATGCATTTATAATCATCATTTTTAATTAGGGAATAGTTGCAATGTTACTTATCTTTACCTCTGTGTATTTGCTATGTTGGATCCTGTGTGCACCTTGTCTACGAATTTGCATTTACAGGCATATGGCTCTCAGCGACATTCCTGGTGCCAACTGTTATTGATTCAGATTGGGGTTTTTAAATGGATTTAATCTATATAAACTTTTGTAAAAACTTACTTTTTTGAGTTGGGTTAGATATAGCAGGTTGCCCATATTCATGAGGCATGAGATGAATGGTGTTCCTGCAAGTTGCATTAATCTTCATTTTCACTACACTATCCTGGCAAGCCTAGGGAAGTCACAACTATAAGGAGTGGTAGAAGCAACTGTATGGTATATATATTTCTAAACCAGCTCTCTCTTTAGGAGGCCTTTAGAGAAGTGCATATTCTGTTTGTAAAGTAACATGGTATTCAAGTCTATTCATAGAAGCTCCCCACTTCAGTCTTAGGGTCTCCTGTCTTAAATTCAAAACCTGAGGCACCTGGCATTTAAAATAGCTTGTAACTACAACCTGACATTTCAGATAAGAAAATACCTGTGTTAAAAGCAAGACAAAAGAGAAACATAAAGACCACTATTTTAGACCTATTCAGCATTCAGTATACAGTTAACTTAGAAAAAAAATCATTGCTTATATTTTGGATATTCAATCATATATCAATACATGACCATTTGTGTAATTGTTTATATTTCAACATATTTAGACTAAATCAATCCTTGATCATATTTCTAGATAAATTTATATTATTTTCCAAAATTACTCCAATATTGTGATATTTGATGTCATGAAAGTGTACTATCTGGCAGCAGAATTTGGTTATTAGAAATTACTTTTATAAAATCTGTAATTAATATTAGAATATGGGAAAAGCAAGAAAAATATTATGAGCAGATGCCTAGTAAATGACTATTTTCTACATAATATTTATTTGGTTAATTTTTTATTGTTTTATATATACAGTTGGATACAAATATTTTATCACAAGCATTTCTATTTTTTTCTAATTAATAAGTGAAGCCGTTTTCTAAAAATTTTCCCTTTTGGTGTTTATATACCTTTTTTGTAACTGTAACCAATTTTGGCTAGAGAATGTCTGCTGTACCCATATTGACATATGATCTATAATTTTTTAGCCCCCTGGCTGGCCAAATTGCAATTATCACTTTTATGTAGTCTATTGTTGATTCACTGGGAACTGTTTTAGAGAATTATTGGTTAAAATCCTGGAATCCCTTGGCAACTCTGCTGTTCTTACCTGAACTAGCTGTGGGAGATATTCCAGTAGTTCATCATTCAAGAGGTTGTCTAACTGTTGAACTGCCACTTTACGAATTTCTTGATCTGGAAAACTAATACAAAGTAAATATATCTACTAAGCTGTTAACAGTATAAAATAATGCATGAGAAATATCAAGAAAACAGAGAATTAATTTCACCCCCAATGCGTTAGATAAAATAATCTCACAATCTATTAAGATGTTCATTAGCACCAAATAATCATTCTTTTTTCATATTCTGTACTCTCCTATGAACTGCAGTAGAAAGTTGTTTTGACTTTCAGATCCCTGCCAGCTTTCCTGCCTATAAAATGTGGATTATAGAATATAAAAGATATTTTCTAAAACATATGAAAATCTTTGCTTTTTAGCCATGTATTTATGAAAACCAGAAATCTAAAGTATCTTACAATAAATAAGCACAAATAACTTAATACAGCTAAATCTTACTAGACGGTTAAGTTCTTGAGGGTAACTATGCCTTACTCATTTTTGGACTGCAAATGCCTGTTGTAAGATTTAGCACAAATCAGACACAATAAAAGTTTGTTACTGAACTAAATTTAGTTAGCATTTGAAACCCTGTAGTTGCTCTTCATATTGGCAGGTTTCTCCTCTGTGGGTACATAGGGTTGACTGTACTACACCATTTTAAATAAGGGACTTAAGCTTCTGCATTTTGGTATCCGCAGGGGTCCTGGAACTAATCTCCTGAGGATACTGAGGGACGACTGTGCTCCTCCGATGGGCTCCTCCGATTACCATTCTCTTGCTCCATCAGTAGAATTAGATTCAATTATCTCTAGCTCCTGGGAAGTGCCTAGATATAACTTTGACACCATACTTAGATGTAGATTAGTAGATATAACAAGGGTATTGATAAAAGCAATTAATTTTAAACAAGTCTTAAAAAATTAGTATGTATAATTTAAAACTTGAAGGAAACTTTTTATAGTAATTCACATAAAAACAAAGACATGAATGAACAAAACCCCCAAATCCTTTTGTATGGGAACAAACAAAATGCTTTTCAACCACTCAGGTGAGAGCTCTAAAGACTGGCTCTCAATACTGTGGAGGTCAGAAAACTTTAAAGTCTCCAATGCCTAGTCTCTTTTCAACATGTCAGGTTACTGAAGGGTGAAATGAATACTATGCAGCTACAGTGTAAAGGAAAAAATGGCATTACTCAGTATCTCCCAACTGTCCTTTATAGCAGTTTGAAATGCACTGCTTAAACAGGTTACATATTTTTTCTTCATTTAAACTGAGCATTTTAATTGCAACAAGAATTTCACTTCCAAGGTTAGTCATCCAAAACCCTTATTTCTGACCTGCAAATACTTTTCCAGTAATTTTCTCCCTATGAACATTCTAACAATAAGACCTAGTGAGAATGTAGTCCAGGCACATCTCAAGAAGTACCGCTAAGGTCAGAAGATCTTAGCATAGCATCAAGCACAGATGGAGAGTAGAAATGGTGTAATAAAAATGCAAAGCTGGAAGAAGGTCAGCTTGTTTTAGCACACTAAGACTTTATTTTCTCCTAACGAAATGTGATTGACTAATTTATTATTCTCAATTACTAAACCATTTGTCTGTGGCTTGTAGATGTCAAGGTCAGTTTGAGGACAGTTTGAAGTCTTAGAGGGAATAGTTAGTTGGTATATTTTGTTGCCTCAGCGATGACTTAGGTCCGATACTAGTCATCCATGCTTTCCTGTGTGCCTGTTTTATCTTATTGATGTGAATGACAACAAAGAAGGAAAAACAGAAAACAAACATCACAACAAAACAAAAACCTTTGGTGAACACTATACTGGTAATTATGTACTTATTTCCAAACACTAGAAGGTAAACACTCTGAAAGCAGAAAAATTTTGCCTGTTTCATTCATGTGTGTGTCCCCATTGCCTCTAGATTGGTGGACACTCTCCACATATTTGAGAAATGTCTAAGCTGAATTAATTATCATTCCACCTAAAACATCTCTACTATCAGACTTCTGTCTTGCAGTCTGTGTTATCACCTTTCTCCAGTCATGCAGGCCTGAAATTTTAATGGTTATATTTTCTCCCTCTTTGCCCTCTTCATTTAATTCTTCCCCCTTTCCATCTGGTGAAATTCTATTCATCCTTAAAGTCAAAGCTCAAGCATCAGTTTACCGGTGAAGCTGTCCCAGCCACTTTATAGCCCCCTGTTGAGTTCATCACACCCTTCTTTATGGGATTCTATACGCATGGTTGAGGATAGGCTCAATCATTTATATCCCTAGTCCAAGCATAACTGAATATATTTGTGGAATTCCTAGTAGTCTCTTATCTTTATATGTCATCAGTTGCCAAGTTCTGTTGATTTTTCTATCCCAATGGCTCTAGCATCTACACTTGTTTCAATTTCTTCTGCAACTGTCTATGCCAGGCCATAATTATCTGATGCTGGTATTAGCATTTTTCATAGGAATACCTTATAAAATTTCCTGAATTATTTTGTAAGTTCATTTCTCATAAACCATTAAATGGTTTTCTATTTTCAAATGACCTCTCAGGCCCATACTATTCATTTCGATATTCAAGGCTGGCTGAACACTCCAGATTTTTCTACTACTGTAATACTGAATAAACTGCTCTGGCTTATTGTATGTTATTTTTATTTTGAAAATGCTATGCTCATTCTCACCTTTGTGAGCACTGTAACCTCTGCTTGGAACACGCTCCCTTCTCTTCTTAAAGTTTTAGTCCTCCTTCAAAATGTGGATCAAATCCCCTTGAAGGCCACTACGCCAATCTTTAGTAATCACTTCTCTGAACTCCAAGGGGCTTGAGTGGTTAAATCCACTGGGCAATTAGGATATGCTAGTGTATATTAGGATTTATCATTTTATATATATGTATCTTCATTCCTCAGCTAGTGAATATATAAACTGAAGATAAAGATTGTTCTAGATTCTTGTTTTTATTTCTAGAATTTAGCACCATGCTCCATACATGTTGAGTGATTAATAAAAATGCATTGGCCATGAAGATAAAAATGAAGAAAATCATACTATGGAGCCCATCTTATTTCTTGTGCTCTGAGATAATTTACATTGGTAGCAATAGGCTTAATTCCACAAACACCACTCATACAAATTCCAGATTTTTTTTTTCCTCTCAGTCAAACAGTAAGAGAAAAACAAATCTGAAGGTAATGGAAAAGAAGGGTTTATTTTCTTTTTTTTCAGGCTCCTCAGGAACAGGAGAACAAAACACTAGTAATATCTGTATAGTATAGTCCAAAAGGAAAATTATGTATTGTATTAACATGTGCAAATGCTGGGAAGAATGTTTTTGCACCTTCACAGAAAGGAATGTCTCTTTTTATTCATCACTGTTACGTGAAGTTCAGGAAGAAATTGGAAGAGAAATTGCCTAGAAATGAACCACAAGACATCTTGAGATGTGACTAAGGCCTAACGACATTAAAACATATCCAAATATAACTTGAATTTGACTATTTTAGGAAGAGTTGGCCACATTAAAAGAGATGCTGGCAGTGTTGGTGAAGTTCCTGGGAAATGGGCTCTTTCATATATTGCTGGCAATATACGGGAACATGTATTTGAAAAGAATCTTTAAAATGTGCTTACTCCTGGACATAGCAATTCTACTTTGGGAATTTTTCCTAAGAAAATAATCAAAGGTGTGTGTGAGGATATATGTATGCAAATAAAATTGGAAATAATATAAATATCTAAAAATAAGCAGTTAAGTTAAATGTGCTATGACCATATGATAAAATACATGCTGTCATTAAAATATTAAAATAATATTTAATAATATGAGAATATGATGAAAAAATTGTGCAATTTGTGCAGTATAATACCATTTAGAAAAATGTGTGCATTTTTCCATATGCTTAACAAAAAAGATGGAAAAGGAAGGATCAAAATATGAATACAAAATTTCTGGATGGAAATGTCATGGATGACTTTAGTTTTCTTTTTTATGCTTAGTTTTTCAAGTTTTCTATATGAAAGTTCTATTGGTTACTAAAAAAATAATAATTTTTAAAGTAAGTCTCATTCAATTAACTATGAAAATATATTAATAATTGCACATATATTACCACTACAAAAAAGATCCAAATCATATGTCCTTTTAAGAGTGCACATTGTTGAGTAAAAGAACAAGCCTCATATCTTGTAGTTGATTGAGAATATTCTTTTAACATGATAGGCCCAAATAGGGATCTCTGCCTCTGAAGAATTTATGCTTAATACCTTTTCAGGGCCATGAACTTAGCCACAGATCAATGGACAAACATGTTCCACAAATCCTGGCATTTCTTTCCTGTTATGTTGTCTAAAACTATGTAAACATTCTTTGGGGATATAGTTGTTGGCATTTCATGCTCAGTAACTCACTCCTCAATGACGTGAGGGCTACCCATATTAGTTCTCTGACTGTGGTGTGATATTTACACACTGAAATGTCATATGTATCAGAAGAAATGCAACCTATTTTGAATTTTCCACAAGCCAGGTTGCTGTACTTTCCAATGACCTGATTTGCTTGAAAAATAAGTATAATTTTTGCTGATAATAAACCAGAGCCACTCTCTAGTGACCCTGTTAACCTTGGGATTACTAATTACTGTAGGCATGGACATAACACCTTGAGTCTGGGGAATAAACAAAAGTCTCGTTAGAAGATTCATCAGGCTTATGTCAATTAGGTCCTTGTTTACATTTATAAGAAATTTCCTTATAATCAATAAGAAAACAGATAATCTAAAATGTAATATATGGAGATCTGTTTTGAGATATTAAAAGGATACAAGATCAGTAAAATTCCATTACTTGTTGGGGAGGAGATTATGTAAGGTGAAACATATTTTCATTTATTATGAAATTTTAAAAAATTAGGCATAACAAGAGTCCAGTGAAATAATCACTTATTTAAGGTTATTCATAATTTGTTAAATGTCCATTTAAGTAACTTTATGCTATCTAATTTAGTTTCCCAAGCATCTCTGAATAGAGGAGCAAAAAACAATTATGGTCAAAAGCAAAAACATCAAGACTGGCTTACTATTCAGTTTTATATGAGTTTTGTGAGCAGTGATTCTATATATTCAGGGTTTAGTTGCTTCCGAATTGAGCTAACAATTGCATCTCTGGGATTTCTAAAAGGACAAGATACCATAGCTAAGGTAAATATAACTGGGTATGGCAATTGTTAAGGAATTACCTAAAAATAGCTTACTGTCCAATGAGGACATTTGGACACAAAGAAAAAACACTCCTTGAAGACTGACTGTAAAAGTTGATAGAATCTAAGACGTGGCAAAAACCTTCAAAATGTGAAAAAATTAAGTAAAATTAAAACAACTTCAAGATAAATATTTTTCAAAGAAACTTCAGTGAAATATCAACTCTATATTTTGCCAACAATGTAGGGTAAACACAAAGTTTAAAGTCAAGCAGAGAAATAAGTTGGAATTGAATCTTTACATGGGCAGGAAACGAAGAGTATCAAGTATTTAGGTAATTTTTTGGCTCAAGGTAGAAGCAGAAACTGACCTGTGGTTAGAATTTGCTGTACAATAAAAGTTCTCCAATTCATTTTTTGGTATCTGGACCCTTTTACACTCTTAAAAATTATGGAAGATTCCAAAGAGTTTTTGTTTATGTGAGTTATGTCATCAACAATAACCAATTAGAAATAAAACCAGGACATTTAAGAAATATTTATCGATTCATTTTATATGACATTAATAAACCCATTACTGGCTAACATGAACATTATGTTTCTATGAAATATGTCTATATTTTCACAAAGAAAAAATTTAGTGAGAAGAATGATCTTGTTTAACATTTTTGTCTCTAATGTCTGGCTTAATGGAAGACAGCTGAATTCTCTATCTGCTTCAGCGTTAACTTTGTTGCAATATCGCATGTCATGTAGTCTCTGGAAAATCCCACTCTACACTCATGAGTGAATGAGTGTGACAAAGAGAAATGACATCTTAGAATTATTATGGAAATAATTTCGATCTTGTGACATCGCTGTAAACATCCTTAGGACTATAGACATCACTTTGAAAACTCTGGATATACAACATAGTTTTGGCATGTGTTATTGTAGTGGGGCCATAAGTCAAGGAATCAGCACTTGTGCCCTGTTTCTAAGACAGCAGCACATCAACCTATGTCTTCCCTGAATGAAAAATTGGCTTTGCAGTCATCTGACTTGGGAATTGTCATTCCTCCTCTTTTCCCTCAAACATTTATAATTTCTCTCATCTCAGAGGGCTATAGGAATATCACAAAGGATTCAGACAAGCTTCAACAGGACCAGTGGAATTGTGAAGTGAAATTTCAACAGAAAAATACATCTTTCAACTTTTTCCATTTGACTTGTTATTTTGTCATTTCTACTTCTTTCTTATCTTCTTTCTTTTTCTCTTTTGTTCTTCTTTCTCTAGTTTGAAAAACGATATAGGGTCAATACCTTACTCAAAGAACTTTTGAAGTGACGGGTGAAAGCCAAATGCAATGTAACAAATGACCTTAAAAAAAAGCAGCTTGGAGTAAACTGAAAAGCAAAGAAATCTGAGGTCAAATTTAAGTGTAACAGCAATGTCAGACTTCTGAAAACACTAAGAATTCAGGCAGAATGCCATGAGGCTATTCACAGTTAAAAGCCCCAATGTCAGGTTAGAATTAGAAAACCATCAGAAGTACAGAACTGTTTTTCCAACAGGTTTTGAGTCTGATGACACACTCGGCATCAACTTGGAAGAAAAATGTCAATATGAATATCTTTGCTATTTTTCAAAAAACAATCAGACGTGACAGAAGAAATTTTTTTCTGGGAAAAATGGTGAATAAGGCTTCTTTAAGATGATCGTAAACTTCTATCTACTGAATGTTTCATGTTCCTTCAAAAATTTTCACATGATTACAAAATATTAGAATTCAAGGAAACTTGGAGACCTGGTTCAACCTCGTGATTGTACAGATGAAGAAACTGAAACTCAAGAGAGTTTGAGCTGTTTTCTTAAGGTCATTCATGGTGACACTGCAACTAGACTCCAAATATCCAGAATACTAGGTCAGTTTTTCTAGCAAGGCCTTCTAATCTTTTGACTAGATATTATCATATATGCTTATATGATATGCAAAAGACTAATTTGGGTGTATTTTTAATTTTATTTCATTCTAAGTGGATCAAAGAGACATATAATAGTGAGCAGTGTAATTTGTCTGTTTGGATCGGGGCATTGATCCAGTCATGAACCAAAAGGAATAAGAATGAATCATAGGCCCAAAGGGACAATAGGAACTGTACAGACATTTCCTGATGGATAGTCTATGGTCTTATGCATGGATATTGGGAATTATCTATATAGTCATGGTATTAATTAAAATTATTATTTAAAATTAAAGAATAGTTATTGATTTTGTTCCTCTTTATGATTGCATTTTGATTTTACTTATAGACAAGCTTAGAAAGGTCCTATCTTAAGCAAGTGGTGTATTGAAAGCACAATGGAGAGATTTTGTGTTTGGATGCATTAGACGTTACATGCAAAAGCAGCATGATGTTAAGAAAAAAAATAGGGATTTTGAATCTAAATATAAAGGTTCTTCTTATCTTATGTCCTCTCTCTCTAAACAAATTTATCTGCACCCTTAACTTAATTCCCATTCTTCTCTGGATGATTTCCAGATCGGGGTCTCTAGCTTAGATATCTTTGTTGAACCACCACCAGTCATCTCAAGCACACCTCAAAGCCAACATACAAAGCCTGAACTGCAGGGTTCTTGTTCTTCTATAATCTATTTGTCACCCAGCATGCCCCATCTTAGGGAATGCTTCTATTATCCTCCTACTTACATAAGACAGAAACCTAAAAGTAATCCTTGACACCTCTCTTTTTCACTACTCCTCCCCATTCAATCCTGTCATTTTTACTTCTAAATGTTCTGATTCTCTTCTCTTTTATTATGTCACCACCACCACCTTCTAAGGCTGACTTGCCATTCTCAGACACCTGGACTACTTCTATAGCTTCCTAGCTCATCTTCTCTCATCTACTTTTGCTTCCCTCACCAAATCCATGCTTCACTCAGAAACCAGAGGAATCTTTGAAAGATGAAGATCAATTCAAAATATTCTCTCACTGAGAATCATTTATAGCCTTCCTGTTGCTATCAGAATAAAGACCAAGTTGCTTAACATGGTCCTGTTTAGAAGACCTTAACATGATCTTCTAGTTCCATCTGAACATATCTGTTCATCTTATATCACACACTCCTTCCCTGGATTCCAGGCACACTGGCTCTCTTCCCGTTTCTTAAACACAGTTTCCGCATTTCATAGATTCCCTCTTCCCAGGAAGCTCTTCTCTTACTCTCCTTTTTCACCAATTCATTCCCACTCATCTTTGATCTGAAATCAAACATAACTTCCTCAGGGAAGAATTTTCCCACTCTGGAGAAAAGATTTGGTTCCTTTATGTTATCACGGAACCATGTGCTTTTCACTCAGAGCTGTTATAACACCTGTTATTTTACATTTATAATTCGGTAGTGGCCTATTTCTCCCCACCTCCAGTAGACTGCAACTCCATAAAGGCAAGATTATGTATCTTTTTGCTTAATATGCTTGCTTCAGGGCCAAGCATAAGTAGGCCATCAATAAGTACATATTGAGTGAATGAGTAGACAAATTGGGTTATTTCCTCTCTCTTTTTCACTCTCCTCTGAAATGTTTCTCAAATCTGTTCTGTAAATTTCTAATGATGCCTTGATCAGGCCCAGACCATTTTTCAAGTAGACTATTTCAATACTTGCATCTATCTAATATCCTTGCTCTTATTCTATTCTTTTTTCAGTCCACCCTTCACAATAATTCACAGAATTATCCCTGTATAAAATAAATCTGATTGTATCACTCCCATTCTTAAAATTCCATGGGCTGCAGTAAAGTTAGTTCCTAGTAATTACCTGACTCATGAGGCCCAAATGACCTAAACTGAACCACTCTTTTCAACCTTGTCTCCCAGTACAATTCCCTTCTAATATTATATTAAATTACTATTCTCTGAACCTCCATAACTGTGACCATGTTAGTCTTTCTTCCTGGAATGCCATTTTCTCTCTTCTCCGTTCAGGAAATTCCTATGAATGTTTCAACTCAGAATTTAATTCCTTTGTGAAGCTTTTCTTACCTTCCCTGAGAGAATTTGCCTCTCTCTTCCTTGGGGGCATACAGCACTTAATACTTTGATTATAGTATAGAGTATATTGTGTGATCTTCAGTTTGAGTCTTTCCCTCTAAACTGTTTTAGAGACAGTCATTATGAGCTATTCGGCTTCTTTGATTCATTGCATGCCAATTTCCATGTACACATATTTTTGCTCAATAAATAAATAGAAAGGATACACCATCATCCATCACTTGATTACTTAGTCAGATGTGGAAGTTATAACTGTCTACCTTTTCCATATTCTATTCTGCCTGCTTACAATGCTAGTTAAGAATGCATTTTAGCGTACATTAATTAATCTCTACAATAAAGAATATAGTGGTTTAGTGCAAACATTTTTGTGGAACATTTTTCTAAGGAAACTGATTTTGAAAGCTAAGGCACTGCCTATTAAGTATTGCTCTTTTTCCTGCAAAACAATAATTTCACATCACGTAGGATGGCAAGTTCTGGTACCTTGTCAAATTTTTATTTAAGCTTCTGATGTAATCCTCTGATGCCAATTTAGAGTTACTATTTTTAAATGAATACTTCCCTTGAACTGCCTTCTAATTCCTTGGGTAATTTCTGCTTATTATTAGTACTTGAATAGTTGCACCTGGGCACCAGGGTTCAAGAAAACAGCAACCATCTGCCAAGAACTACAGACCTTAGTTAGCCCTTGGTCTCTGGTATTCTGACAGTACTGCCTTCTCTAATGGAAGTATCAGTACCTGGTGAACACACTGCTAACACTCAGTCATGGAAATATTAACACCCTATGGCCCACACGAGCTAAATCAAATCTCAACATGTCTCTTGCTAAAAATAAGCCAAAAGGAGGTGGTGAACCTTCAAACAGGATTAAGTAATCAACAATAGTAAAAATTATCCAAGCTAGAAATGGAGCACACCAGTTCTCAGGAGGTTAAGCCATCGAAAAAATAAGACTATTCAAGGGAGAAAAAATACAGACCTCTGAAGAACTCACCCTGACAACTCACTTAACAAGCACAAACTGTTTGTTCTCAGAGAAGTCAGCTTTTGAATTTAGAGAAGTTGAAAGGTTCATTTCTGGAAACAGCTTGTCCTCAAGTTTTTTAATAGTTCAGTTAAACTGAGAGTGGGAGTCATAGGATAAGTACAGTGGAAATACTCCAACCTTTTCAGTGACCTGTTTTGATGCATGATAAGGAACTGTTCAATGTGCAAATAAATCCAGTTTCTACTAAGTTCCCTGAATGACACTTAATAAACAGCACTCTACTTTGAAACCAGTCCCTATAACCTCTAAAAATCTGGTTATTCAGAAAAAAAGAAATTACACAGTGAAGTAGAAACATCCAAGCATAAGACGGTAAGTACTGCTATTTACTATAATCAAACTACTTTAGGATAGTTTTATTTACATATTTAGTATGTAAACAAATAGTATGTATTTATGTAGGAAGGCTGTAAGTCAATAGTGTTAAGATTGCAAGCTCCAAATCTCTGGATTTAACTCTAGCTCCTTAACTTACTAAATGTCAGTTGGGCAACTTAACCCCAGTAAGCCTCAGTTTCCTCAATGGTAAAATTGGAATAATAATAGCATTTGCCTTAAGGTTATTGTAGATAATAAAATAAGGTAGTATTAAGGAGCACTAAGTAAAAATCTGATCTTTATATTTAAAACATTAAGTGAATCAAATAGATGTTCAGCATCTCTTTAAGTAGAGAAGGCTCCTATAAACAGAGTTATGCTTAGTTATCAGGAATCAGAATTTTGAAGTCCATCTAGTGAATCCTCTTATTTTATAAGCAAGAAAACTAATCAGTATTACAGGCTTCATTCTGACAAAGATTTTTGTAAGAAATATTACATGAACTTAACAAAAAATATTAGTTAACACATTTAAATGTCTTTAAAATAGACCAAGGTACATCTTAATAAAACAATAAGTTACCAAAAAAAAAAAACCAAAAAACCCCCACCAGTTAATGCTTTAGAAACTTTAGAAAGTTGCCCCGTAAGAAAATTATGCTTTAGAGATATAGTCATAGTTTTTACCTTTACAATTACTCTTTAAATATTTTTAATAGTTTTATAGAGATATAAATACCATATAATTCACTCAGAGTGTACAATGTAATGATTTTTAGCATGTTTCCAGAGTTGTGGAACCATAATCACAAAAAGAAACCTCATATCCATTGGCACTCATTCCCTATTTTCCCCCTCCTCTAGCCCTAGGTGATCACTAATCTACTTTCTGTCTCTATCCATTTGCCTATTCTGGGCATCTCTTATATATGGATCATACAATATGTGGTCTTTTGTGACTAGCTTCTTTTGCTTAGCATGTTTTCAAGGTTCATTCATGTTGTAACATATATTAATATTCGTTCTTTCTTATTATTGAATACTGCTACATTGCATGGATAGACCACATTTTATCTATCCATTCATTAGCTGATGGCCATTTAAGTTGTTTCTACTTTTTGGCTATTATAAATAATGCTGGTCTGAACATTCATGTAGGAGTTTTTGAGTGAACCTACTTTTTATTTATCTTGAGTATTAGCTAGGAGTAGAATTGTTGGGTCATATGGTAACTTGATGTTTAATATTTAACAAACTGACAAATTGTTTTCCAAAGTGGCTGCCCCATTTTACATTCCCTTGAGCAACATATGAGATTTCCAATTTCTTCACATCCTTGCCAATGCTTATTGCCTTTTTGATTATAGCCATCCTAGTTAGTGTGAAGTGGTATCTCATTGTGGTTTTCATTTATATTTCCCTAGTGGTTAATGATGTTGAGCATCTTTTCATGTGCTTACTGGGCATTTGTATATTTTCTTTGGGGAAATGTTGGATCCTCTGACTATTTATTTATTTAAAAAAATATTTATTTATTTGGCTGCGCCTGGTCTTAGTTGCAGCACATGGGATCTTCATTGCCATGTGCGGGATCTTTGTTGCGGCACGTGGGATGTTTTAGCTATGGCACGCAAACTCTTAGTTGCGGCATGTGGAATCTAGTTCCCTAACCAGGGATCGAACCCGGGCTCCCTGCATTGGGAGTGGGAGTCTTAGCCACTGGACCACCAGGGAAGTCCCCCTCTGACCATTTAAAAATTGGGTTATTTATTGTTTTGTTATTGAGTTGTAAGAGTATTTATATAGTCTGAATACAATTCCCTTATCGGATATATGATTTGCTAAATCTTCTCTTACTCTGTGAATTGTTACCTTCACTTTTTTTTTTTTAACCTTCACATTTTGAGCCAAATTTCTAAGAGCTAATCAGTTCAGGAATGACAAAATAATAATTGTGCTAATATTCTAAGTCTTACTTGAGCCAAAAACAACTAGAATTTAGCAAAAAATTTTTGTAGATATTGGCTATTCTTATCTATCTAAATCAGAAAAAGATGTTAGGAGTAAGGTGGAAATGAGAACTTATTTTTTTCCAGAAGGTTCTTGAAATACAAGTAAGAACTGTAAATAATTCCAATGAAACCAATCAATTGTTAATTGATTTTCTTATCATAGCATTATTTCATTAATTCATTCACCTGTACAAGGAGATGTAGGAAATAAAGATAATTGATGATTCCCTCAAATAATATAATTTAAATATTAAAATAAAGTAGTATAAATAATCATAATGTATTTTTGAGAGTGATTTAGTCAATACTGAGTAATTACTATGCCCCAGGTATTATTAAGCCCTTGGGAAACAGAAACACTATGATGAACTGTTTTGCCTTAACTAGCTCTCAGTCCAATATGGGCAAATTACATGTTTCACATGTTGCATGTAAACACATTGCAATAAAATGTAATTCATAAAGAAACAAAGCACTGTATTAGGAAGATGTGGTCAATTTTACTTGGCAAGATCAAGGAAGGATCCACCTAGAAGAAGCCTTATAAAAAGGGGAAAAGCTGCAAGGTCAACTAAAAGAAAAATTCTCTATCTATCTATCTATCTATCTATCTATCTATCTATCTATCTATCTATCTCTATCTATCTATCTATCATCTATCAAGGAAGAGTGGGCATCTGGGCATGCAGTAATTAATGGAAGACATCAGAAAACTGAATAAAATATTCAACGTGAGAGGCACAAAACATGTAGGGTTTTAAGATAATTTGTAAATTTTCAGCTTGGAAGATTGAGAGGAACCTATTAACTCTTACAAATAATAGAAAAAGAAAACACTTTCTCTTCCTTTCCCATGCTAGAAGTTTTATAAAAGACACAAATTTTAAAATAAACCTAAATAAATCCTTTGAAAAGTCCTTTGTGTCACTTTCTCTCCCTCCTTTCTCCTTCATCAGGATCTTGAGAGAGAATTTAGAACAGAACTGGGTGTCACAATTCTTCTCTGACTCTAGAGATTGCAGACTTTCTTCATGGCATCGGTGAGCTGATGCCATCAAGACAGACTTAAAATATCTCTTCTTGGCTTTGAATATGAAACAGAAGCCAAGGAAGAGCTGCTTCCCCAAACCAGAGCCAGACACCACACTTGCTCCCTCATGCTTCTCCTTAACTAGAAGATGACATCATTGCCCCACCCGATCCCCTACCCCCATGCATTTTATTCTGAGGGAAGATCTGGAGAATATATAAGGGATAGCTTTTCCTTTTATTCTTGTCATCATCATTGGCTTATTAACTGAAAACCTACTGTAAGCAGGGTATTTTGCCAGGCTTTGCATTTTTCAGTAGTAAAAGATATTGTTTTAATTTTTAAGGACTCTTTTCTTTTGAGAGGGGGACAAGTAGAGAATTTCATTTTTCCCTATTCAATATTTTTTGTTGTTATTTCTCTAAGAGCAACTAGACTCTCCATTTAAGATACTATGGCCATTAATTATACTTCAAGTTTAGTACAGAAGACACAATTATAGTTTAGATTTGTTTAAAATTTATATTCATAGTTCACATTTATCTAAATTTAATATTCATAGCTACTGAAATTGGAAACAAACGGAATTGCTATTGAATTAATCATATAGTCCTACAGCTTTTCTCTTCAAATTTTTCTCATTAGTAATGTCATGCCTGTCAGGCAATTCTTACCTGGAAGTCAAAAGTCCAAGTGCCTCCAAAGGGTGAGAAAATTTCCATCTTCTCAAAATGGTATGCATTTCTGAAACAGTTGTTTCATCCCATCCAGGGGCACTACCCAGGACCAAAGGAAGGGAGCAATTTTCATTATTGCAGTAGAGGCGATAAAACCATAAGTATCTTCTCTTTTCCTCAGAGAGTCTGCAAAACCAGATTGGAAACTATAATTTACTGGAGTTTGCTACACGAACAAATGTTTGCTGTAAATACACAGTACAAAATGTTAGTCTAGTTCTTTGACTTTTATTTTAGTTTATTTTGGAAAACAAGTCCTTTATCTTTTGGGGACAGTTTGATAGGTTATTTTATCAGCTTATTTCCCACTAAATTTATTTTTTTATAGAAAAATAAAATGAAATAAACTTCAGTTCAGATAATTCACATTTATTTTTCCTCACTCTTATGCTTGCCACTTTTTAAAAAACGTCATTTTGGTTAGCAAAGTCTCTGTCTCCTTTAAGGCAGACCAAGTTTATCCGAATCCTGCAACGTGTACTACTTAGAACAAAGTTGCTTAACTATTTACTTTCTTACATTCTTTATAAATTAACTTAGACCCAAGTGGGCCTGTGGAGAAATGCCATATTTCAAAGACCATATTCCTTCATTTCAAAGCAAGTTTCAATCAGAGTTCAGAAAACTTTTTGCTCTGAACTTCAAAAACAAAGATCTCAATTTATCCCTGGATTCTGGCTTTAAATTCTCAGAGTTTGCTGGAAGTTTGGGGTTAAAATGCCAGTGAATAGGACTTCCTTAAGTGCTCAAGTGTTTCCCTCTGGAAAGTGGTCCCAACAGAAGATTTAAGTCTAGGACAAGGGCCATTGATTCACTGACAGTTTACCATGTTTTGCTTACACTCGAGCAAAAGCATTCAAGACCATGGTTCAGCTGAAGGACAGCATTTCTCACATGACAATGACAGCTTTTCAACACTGTCTCCTCCAAACTGATACTCTGTTGCTCAGCTTAAATTAACTAAAACTCCCAAGCAGGATAATAAGAATTATTGAAAGATTTTAAATATCGATATTTCTCTACAATTTCTTCTGAAGCCATCTTCATCTGCAAAGTGAAAGAACTGGATTATAGAGGATGATTTTTGAGGTACATTTAGGCTCCTTTTCTGTTTTGTCACTACCTTCCTCACCAGAAAGCCCTGGAAGAAAAAATTCCATAACCAAATTATTTCTATGGTATTAAAACAAGTTATTTTTTCCTAACTGAATTCATTTTTTCAATATTGAACAGTGATTTTTTTCTCTTTTTTTTTTTTTTTAAACATCTTTATTGAAGTATAATTGCCTTACAATGGTGTGTTAGCTTCTGCTTTATAACAAAGTGAATCAGTTATACACATACAGTATGTTCCCATATCTCTTCCCTCTTGCATCTCCCTCCCTCCCACCCTCCCCATCCCACCCCTCTAGGTGGTCACAAAGCACCGAGCTGATCTCCCTGTGCTATGCGGCTGCTTCCCACTAGCTATCTATTTTACATTTGGTAGTGTATATATGTCCATGACACTCTCTTACCCTGTCACATCTCACCCCACCCCCTCCCCATATCCTCAAGTTCATTCTCTAGTAGGTCTGTGTCTTTATTCCCGTCTTGCCACTAGGTTCTTCATGGCCTTTTTTTTTTTTTTTTTTCCTTAGATTCCGTATATATGTGTTAGCATACTGTATTTGTTTTTCTCTTTCTGACTTACTTCACTCTGTATGACAGACTCTAACTCCATCCACCTCATTACAAATACCTCCATTTCATTTCTTTTTATGGCTGAGTAATATTCCATTGTATATATGTGCCACATCTTCTTTATCCATTCATCTGTCGATGGACAATTTAGGTTGCTTCCATGTCCTGGCTATTGTAAATAGAGCTGCAATGAACATTTTGGTACATGACTCTTTTTGAACTATGGTTTTCTCAGGGTATATGCCCAGTAGTGGGATTGCTGGGTCGTATGGTAGTTCTATTTGTAGTTTTTTAAGGAACCTCCATACTGTTCTCCATAGTGGCTGTATCAATTTACATTCCCACCAACAGTGCAAGAGTGTTCCCTTTCCTCCACACCCTCTCCAGCATTTATTGTTTCTAGATTTTTTGATGTTGGCCATTCTGATCGGTGTGTAATTTTAAGTTGATGTATTTTCTTTTCCCCTTTCAAAATGCAAGATAATGTTATAATGTCTTTTGGCTTCCATTACTTCTAATGAGAAATCCTCAGTTAATGAGTAATCTGCTGAATTATAGTTGTTCCCATGGATGCAATTTGTTGATTTTCTCTGATGCTTTAGAAAAAATTTATCTTTATCTTTAGTTTTCAGAAATTTGACTATAATGTGCTTAGGTGGTGTGTGTGTGTGTGCACATGCACACACGCTTGGGATTTGCTAAGCTTCTTATATCTGTGGGTTGATTTTTTTTTTAATCAAAGTTGTAAAATTTTGGCTATTATTTCTTTCAGTTTTTTTTTTTTTTTTTTACTTCAATCTCTCTCTTCTCTCCTGTGTGTCCAATACACACATATTATATTACTTGATATTGCCCCACAGGTCACAAGGCTCTATCACTATTTTCAGGTTTTGTTCTTTCTGTACTTCAACATGGATAATTTCTATAGCCCATTCTTCAAGCTCACTGTTCTTTTTTTCTTCATTATGCAATCTATTAAGCTTTTCCAGTGATTTTTAAAAATTTAGATATTGTGCTTTTCAGTTCCTAAGTTTCCATTTTTCTACTGAGACTTCATTTGTTCACTCATACATATCTTTTTATTTAAATCCACAGAAGTCTTTATAATAGTTGTAAAATATTTGGATCTGTTTCTGTTAACTGCTTTCCCCCATCTTGGGCTATGGTTATATATTCCTGACTCTTCCTATGACTAGCAATTATTGATTGTACACTAAACCTTTAAAATTCTGCTTTTTGCTATCTTTTGAGTGTTGAATGTTTCAATTTTTTTAGTAGTCCGTTTAATTACTAGCAGATCAGCTTGATCCTTTTGAGGCTTGTTTTTACAATTTGTTAGGCTAGGCCAGGTATAGTCCTTAATCTTGGGCTAGAGCACAATTACTCCTAATATGCACCTTTCTGATTTCTTTATTGAATGCTGGGGTGTGGTGATCTTTCTCTATTATTACTAGTCGGAATTTCTATGTCTCCCAGAATTGGGCAACCTCTAGAATCTGCATTTATTTCACATCTCCCTGTAGCAGTTCTTTTGCAGTCCCTACAAAATCTCTATCTGCTCAAGAGTAGCTTAGTACTCAGCTAAATATAGAAGGGGACACCAATACATATTTCTGTAGCTTCTATCCTGTACATCTTCCTTTTCTCTACTATTATGCTTTGTAAATTCCAGCTGCCTCAGCATCATTAAACTCCGATCTCTGCCTTTTTTTTTTTTTTTTTTTTTAAATCTCAGCAAGACCTGCATGCTCTTCTTGAATTATATCTCCCAGATCTATGGTACAGAAAATGCCTCTGGGCTGAAAGTCACTTTATTAATGGGTCCACCTCAAGGCCTGTCTGTTCAATTTCTGAGAGCAGTTGTTTCATATGTATTTTTCTTGTGTAATACTTCTTTAATTCAGGAGGATTAGTCTAGTAATAGGTAATCTTCATGGCTAGAAGTGGAAGCATAATTTCTTTCATACCAAATTATTTTATACCTTATGTTCCAGGATTTTCTTTATATTTGACATATTCTTTTAGCTGTCATCAAGAAGGTGTTTTTCTTATTTTTACAAATATTATAGGCACATTTTCATTGAATTTCATTGAGTCTGAACTTTTTGACTGATTACATTTGATCAATTTGAAAGAAGGAATAATTAAGTCACCAACTAAATGATAAAATGTGGTATTTTGAAAATGAATTTAATCTGTTTCTAACACAAGTTTTATCACACTGAAGGCTGGTCTCCATCTGTTTTCACAGTCCAGAATGAAATTGTACTCTACTGAGCATTGATAATTGTATTTGAGTGGGTGAAACAGAGGAAAATGTTACTTATTTTATAGTATAAGTTATTCTCTTAAATAGAAACTGAAGTATAAAACCATTTAGAAATCACTGGGGTTAATTTAAAAACATAAACCTTTAATATTTAAAGGCAGTCACTGTGATTATTATTTGTTGCTTTTGATATTTTTTGTTTGAATATTTTAAAATTTCAAAGTATAGTATCTTTTTTATATATTAAAAATCTCTCATTACAAATATATTAGCCTCTGATATGTGACACACTTGTCAAATGCAAGGTTTTATATTTTTGATTAAGGAGTATAAAAAGATGCTTCACCTAGTTAAGAAGACAATAGTCTAGTATAAAAATGGATCATCAAAATATGTGTCTTGAGGACTAAGAGAGTCTTTCAACATTTTCAATCCTTAAGGTAATTTTTATACCAAATTCTATGCAAAGGAACTTTATTCATTATAACATTTATTTCACATATATTATTTATCAGGCACAGTGTAGAACACTGGAAATATAGTGATAAACAAGATAGATAGGTTCCTTGTTCTCTCAGTTCTTACAAGCTAGTACGAAAAAACACATTAATAAACAAGATGATAATAGATTTTGCTAAGTGTGATAACATAAAAGGTAATAAGACAGATTGTAAAGAGAGAAAAACTCCATTAGGTAGGGTGATCAAAGAAGGGCTCTTTGAGAAGATCACAATTAAGTGAAGACCTACAGGGTGAGATGATTCAGTCATGTGAAGAACTAGGAAGGAGTATTTCATGTAGAGGAAACACCAAATAAGAAGGCCTTGAGATGGGAGAGGGAATATAGCACATGTGAAGTATGTGAAGCAAACTGATGTCACTGGCTTGAAGTGAATGAGGAAAAGAGTAAGACAAGTTGAAATTAGAGATCAGGGGAGTAACAAGATTACCCAAAATAGAATGCTTGATCACATTCAACACCTCAGTCTGGACGGTCTCAAACTTATTCCTCCTCCAGAAAATGACTCTAACATCTGCCCAGTTCATCAATTCAAAACCCTTAGATTCTCCATTGACTTAACTTGATTCTTTGGTTTTTCAATTGACTTAACTCCTATTTACTAATAATCATGAAGTCACATCTTCTCAACTTCCAAATATGCTCCAAATCTAGCCATTACTACCAGTGTCCACTGCCATCTCCCTAGTTCTAGTGACCATGACCTCTTGCCTAAAATATTACATAAGCTACTCTGCTGTACTGCTTGCTTCCACTCTTACTTCCTCTCCAATCCATTCTTCAACTTGTAGTCAAAAGAATCACTCAAAAAGATTATTCAGATCACATGATTACCCCATTCAAAACCTTTAAATAATTTCTTATTCTTGGAATAAAATGCTTTATTATGTTATATATATATTATCACCATAAATATATGTGTATATATATATATATACACACACACACACACACACATAAAGAGTTGCTTTCTTAGTTTTATGCTTTTGCCATGTTAGTAATGAGAACCATAAGCTGTGGCTTAGATATTACCAAATATTAAAGTCAAGCAGTAATTACAAAGAGAGAATTAGTATTCTCTTATAATTCTTCCCGGTATTTTTTTTTCCCCAGAGAATTACTGTTCGACAAAATTTAAGTACTCCTTAGTTACTAATTTAGTGCTATTAAAACACGATTTATTTCTGTTCTTTTTTAATCTGCCATTATAATTAAATTTTGCATTTTCCTGTTTACTACCTACTTGAAGGACTGAGCAATGGTTTATCACTGTTAAATGCTGATCTATATTAGTCTCTGCTTTGTTGTTTTGAACTGAATGATCTCCAATCCTTTTATTTTTCCTTTGACCAAACTTAAAGTTGCTAAATGCCCCAAGGGGAAAAAAAAATCTTTAAAAAAACATGAAAAATTACTAATTTAGTTCCTAAACATTAGTTGATCATCCAACAGGCATGATTTTAGGAAATGAAAGGAGTTACGTGGGAAGGAAGGTTCACTCTTGAAAGATATGAGTGCTTCTAGTATGACTGCTGGTATCATGAACAGCATGCAAAATTCCCTCCCAAGAACTGGGTCACTTACAGTAAGGGAGACTGTTTCTGTGAAAGTCTGGCAATATGTTTTAAACATTCTTTTGGTGGTTCTTCAAGATCACTTCTATTCTCTTCAGAATCAAGTTTCGTATATTCCCACTTAGTAGCTGGAAAATCAATCTGAAATAAATAAAATGGTTTGCCATGTATCAAACGCCTGAAAAATGCATTATTAATTTAATGATTTCTTTCTTAGATTTATAGAAACTAAAGTAAAATAAATACCCTATATTTTCTGTGCTTTTTATTATTTAAAAATAATTTTAAAAGAATCATTACGGTTTGGACTTGGTGTTTAAATATACATGATATTTGGCAAATCCTCAATTATTTATATAAATGGTATATAAATTAGTAGACTGTAACATTATCTTAGAAAAAATGAGAAAAATAATAACATATGAACTTTTCATACAGTTAAATGTTACATTTTTGTTTAGTGCTGAAATTACATCCTTTCCAATTTTCATTACTAAAATGTCTTTCTATTATTAAATGATGAAAATTATAGATGGTAATTACACTTTTTTCATATAATCACTTGATAAAATAAAAAGAGTTACTTTATGTTGGTCTCTACTACCTGAAATCTGTAAGTCTGTGAACCACTCTGTAGACATGATAGTGAAATCTTCTCTGGTAAAGATCTGTTTCACGAGTATAAAACCAAATAGAATATTTTTGCTGTGGCTCTATAGTTCAGCTTTATAGACAGAACTAGAATGCAGGCCTTCTTTTTTCCTGGCTCAACATGCTTTCCACTAAACCATGTTTAAGTGATAATCTGATTCTTGTAAATAAAATAATAGTTAACAAAAAATAGTTTCCAAGTATGTAAATGAGCTAAATATTTTACTGCCCAAAATAATTGCTTAAGAGTATCATATATTATTTTTCATCTTCATATTGGAAAATCTAAAGAATTTATTTTTCTCTGCTGAACTATCTTAGGTTGTGATCTCAGAGAAAATGGAAGAATATTATAAGGTAGAATGTGAGATGCAGTTTAATCTATTTGGGCTCTTATTTGAAAAAGTCTTAGCAATTTTATTCTGTAACCTTTGAAATTTGTTGCAAAATTTGTTTTTATATAAAAAAACAAATTTGTTATAATTTTGGTATAAATTTGTTATAATTATCACTTATAAATTTGTTATAATTATCAAATTTGTTATAATTATCAATATAAATTTGTTATAATTATCACTTATTATTCCAACATGAAAAATGAGTAACAGAAATGCTAAACCAAAGCAATATTACAGTAAATTTTGCCTCTTGACAGAAAGAGTAATTTTGATGCCTTGGAGGGAAGTGCCTGCAGTATTAGCATGTTACACTTTACTCTTTATGTATCCAAATATTTTAAACACATAAAACAAAAATACTAGAAATAGTATTTAATGAGCTAATTCAATTTTATGTTGGTCCTCAGTAAAGGCAGGGTAGATGAGAAACTAAAGGTAGTAGATGAGAATACAGTAGTAGATGAGAATACAGAAGTTCCCTGTGAACAATCCATAATAAATTATTTGATATATTTCAATTATGAAAAATTTTTTTCATTTCTGATACAGGAATGAGGCCCTATACAAACTGCATATCTTCGTATATTATGAAGGCAAACAGTTACTGATTCTTGAGCCACTTATAGAAAATATTAGGATTTTCCCCAATTGTCTCTTGTTCTAATTTTTCACAAAAGAGAAAATCCCCCAAAGTATGTGTTAATGTATTTGCACTAGAATTCTTCTTTTTTTTTAACACCTTTATTGGAGTATAATTGTTTTACAATGGTGTGTTAGTTTCTGCTTTATAGCAAAGTGAATCAGCTATTTTTTTGATAATAGCCTGGTTTTCTCAGGGTATATACCTAGTAGTGGGATTGCTGGGTCGTATGATAGTTCTACTTTTAGTTTTTTAAGGAACCTCCATACTGATCTCCATAGTGGCTGTATCAATTTACATTCCCACCAACAGGGCAAAAGGGTTCCCTTTTCTCCACACCCTCTCCAGCATTTATTGTTTGTAGATTTTTTGATGATGGCCATTCTGACTGGTGGGAGGTGATACCTCATTGTAGTTTTGATTTGCATTTCTCTAACGATTAGTGACGTTGAGAATCCTTTAATGTGTTTGCTGGCAATCTGTATATCTTCTTTGGAGAAAGGTCTATTTAGGTCTTCTGCCCATTTTTAAATTGGGTTGTTTGTTTTTTTGATATTGAGCTGCAGTGAGCTGCTTGTAAATTCTGGAGATTAATCCTTTGTCAGTTGCTTCATTTGCAAATATTTTCTCCCATTCTGAGGGTTGTCTTTTCATCTTGTTTATGGTTTCCTTTGCTGTGCAAAGGCTTTTAAGTTTCATTAGGTCCCTTTGTTTACTTTTGTTTTTATTTCCATTTCTGTAGGAGGTGGGTCAAAAAGGATCTGGCCGTGATTTATGTCATAGAGTGTTCTGCCTATATTTTCCTCTAAGAGTTTTATAATGTCTGCCCTTACATTAAGGCCTTTAATCCATTTTGAGTTTATTTTTGTGTATGGTGTTAGGGAGTGTTCTAATTTCATTCTTTTACATGTAGCTGTCCAGTTTTCCCAGCACCACTTATTGAAGAGGCTGTCTTTTCTCCATTGTATATTCTTGCCTCCTTTATCAAAAATAAGGTGACCATATGTGTGAGGGTTTATCTCTGGGCTTTCTATCCTGTTCCATTGATCTATATTTCTGTTTTTCTGCCAGTACCATACTGTCTTGATTACCGTAGCTTTTTGTATAGTCTGAAGTCCGGGAGCCTGATTCCTCCAGCTCTGTTTTTCTTTCTCAAGATTGCTTTGGCTATTCGGGGTCTTTTGTGTTTCCATACAAATTGTGAAATTTTTTGTTCTAGTTATGTGAAAAATGTCATTGGTAGTTTGATAGGGATTGCACTGAATATGTAGATTGCTTTGGGTAGTATAGTCATTTTCACAATGCTGATTCTTCCAATCCAAGAACGTGGTATATCTCTCCATGTGTTGGTATCATCGTTAATTTCTTTCATCAGTGTCTTATAGTTTTCTGCATACAGGTCTTTTGTCTCCTTAGGTAGATTTATACCTAGGTATTTTATTCTTTTTGTTGCAATGGTAAATGGGAGTGTTTCCTTAATTTCTCTTTCACACTTTTCATCATTAGTATATAGGAATGCAAGAGATTTCTGTGCATTAATTTTGTATCCTGCTACTTCACCAAATTCAGTGATTATCTCTAGTACTTTTCTAGTAGCATCTTTAGGATTCTCTATGTATAGTATCATGTCGTCTGCAAACAGTGACAGTTTTACTTCTTCTTTTCCAATTTGGATTCCTTTTCTTTCTTTTTCTTCTCTGATTGCTGTGGCAAAAGCTTCCAAAACTATGTTGAATAATATTGGTGAGAGTGGACAACTTTGTCTTGTTCCTGATCTTAGAGGAAATAGTTTCAGTTTTTCACCACTGAGAATGATGTTGGCTGCGGGTTTGTCATATATGGCTTTTATTATGTTGAGGTAAGTTCCCTCTATGCCTACTTTCTGGAAGGTTTTTGTCATAAATGGGTATTGAATTGTGTCAAAAGCATTTTCTGCATCTATTGAGATAATCATATGGTTTTTCTCCTTCAATTTGTCAATGTGGTTTATCACATTGATTGATTTGCATATATTGAAGAATCCTTGCATTCCTGGGATGAACCTCACTTCATCATGGTGTGTGATCCTTTTAATGTGCTGTTGGACTCTGTTTGCTAGTATTTTGTTGAGGATTTTTGCATCTATGTTCTTCAGTGATATTGGCCTGTAGTTTTCTTTGTGACATCTTTGTCTTGTCTTGGTATCAGGGTGATGGTGGCCACATAGAATGAGTTTGGGAGTGTTCCTCCCTCTGCTATATCTTGGAAGAGTTTGAGAAGGATAGGTGTAGCTCTTCCCTAATGTTTGATAGAATTCGCCTGTGAAGCCATCTGGTCCTGGACTTTTGTTTGTTGGAATATTATTCGTCACAGTCTCAATCTCAGTCCTTGTGATTGATCTGTTTATATTTTCTATTTTTTCGTGGTTCAGTCTCGGAAGATTGTGCATTTCTAAGAATTTGTCCATTTCTTCCAGGTTGTCCATCTTATTGGCATATAGTTGCTTGTAGTAATCTCTCATGATCCTTTGTATTTCTGCAGTGTCAGTTGTTACGTCTTCTTTTTCATTTCTAATTCTGTTGATTTGAGTCTTCTCCCTTTTTTTCTTGATGAGTCTGGCTAATGGTTTATCAATTTTATCTATCTTCTGAAAGAACCAGCTTTTAGTTGTATTGATCTTTGCTATTGTTTCCTGCATTTCTTTTTCATTTATTTCTGATCTGTTCTTTATGATTTCTCTCCTTCTACTAACTTTAGGGTTTTTTTTTTGTTCTTCTTTCTCTAATTGATTTAGGTGTGAGGTTAGGTTGTTTATTTGAGATGTTTCTTGTTTCTTGTTTCTTGCGGTAGGATTGTATTGTTATAAACTTCCCTCTTAGAACTGCTTTTGCTGCATCCCATAGGTTTTGGGTCATCGTGTTTTCATTGTCATTTTTTTTCTAGGTATTTTTTGATTTCCTCTTTGATTTATTCAGTGATCTCTTCGTTATTTAGTAGTGTATTGTTTAGCCTCTATGTGTTTGTATTTTTTACAGATTTTTTAATGTAATTGATATCTAGTCTCATAGCACTGTGGTTGGAAAAGATACTTGATATCATTTCAATTTTCTTAAATTTACCAAGGCTTGATTTGTGACCCAAGATATGAACTATCCTGGAGAATGTTCCATGAGCACTTGAGAAGAAAGTGTATTCTGTTGTTTTTGGATGGAATGTCCTATAAATACCAATTAAGTCCATCTTGTTTAATGTGTCATTTAAAGCTTGTGTTTCCTTATTTATGTTCATTTTGGATGATCTGTCCATTGGTAAAAGTGGGGTGTTAAAGTCCCCTACTAGTATTGTGTTACTGTCGATTTCCCCTTTTATGGCTGTTAGCATTTGACTTAGGTATTGAGGTGCTCCTATGTTGGGTGCATAAATATTTATAATCGTTATATCTTCTTCTTGGATTGATCCCTTGATCATTATGCAGTGTCCTTCTTTGCCTCTTGTAATAGTCTTTATTTTAAAGTCTATTTTGTCTGATCTGAGTATTGCTACTCCAGCTTTCTTTTGATTTCCATTTGCATGGAACACCTTTTTCCATCCCCTCACTTTCAGCCTGTGTGTCTCCCTAGGTCTGAAGTGGGTCTCTTGTAGACAGCATATACACAGGTCTTGTTTTTGTATCCATTCAGCCAGTCTATGTGTTTTAGTTGGAGCATTTAATCCATTTACATTTAAGGTAGTTATCAATATGTATGTTAGTATTAACATTTTCTTAATTGTTTTGTGTTTGTTATTGTAGGTCTTTTCCTTCTCTTGTGTTTCCTGCCTAGAGAAGTTCCACTAGCATTTGTTGTAAAGCTGGTTTGGTGGTGCTGAATTCTCTTAGCTTTTGCTTATCTAAAAAGGTTTTAATTTCTCCGTCAAATCTGAATGAGATCCTTGTTGGGTAGAGTAATCTTGGTTGTAGGTTTTTCCCTTTCATCACTTTAAATATGTCCCGCCAGTCCCTTCTGGCTTGCAGAGTTTCTGCTGAGAGATCAGCTGCTAACTTTATGGGGATTTCCTTGTATGTTATTTGTTGTTTTTCCCTTGCTGCTTTTAATATTGTTTCCTTGTATTTAATTTTTGATAGTTTGATTAATATGTGTCTTGGTGTGTTCCTCCTTGGATTTATCCTGTATGGGACTCTCTGCACTTCCTGGACTTGACTGACTATTTCCTTTCCCATATTAGGGAAGTTTTCAACTATAATCTCTTCAAATATTTTCTCCGTCCCTTTCTCTTTCTCTTCTTCTTCTGGGACCCTTATAATTGGAATGTTGGTGCATTTAATGTTGTCCCAGAGTTTCTGAGACTGTTCTCAATTCTTTTCATTCTTTTTTCTTTATTCTGCTCTGTGGTAGTTATTTCCACTATTTTATCTTCCAGGTCACTTATCTGTTCTTCTGCCTCAGTTATTATGCTATTGATCCCTTACAGCAAATTTTAAATTTTATTTATTGTGTTGTTCATCGTTTGTTTGCTCTTTAGTTCTTCTGGGTCTTTGTTAAACGTTTCTTGTATTTTCTCCTTTCTATTTCCAAGATTTTGGATAATCTTTACTATCATTACTGTGAATTCTTTTTCAGGTAGACTGCCTATTTCCTCTTCATTTGTTTGGTTTGCTGGGTTTTTACCTTGTTCCTTCATCTGCTGTGTGTTTCTCTGTCTTCTCATTTTGCTTAACTTACTGTGTTCGGGGTCTCCTTTTTGCAGCCTGCAGGTTCGTAGTTCCTGTTGTTTTTGGTGTCTGTCCCCAGTGGCTAAGGTTAGTTCAGTGGGTTGTGTAGGCTTCCTGGTGGAGTGGAGTGGTGCTTGTGTTCTGGTGGATAAGGCTGGATCTTGTCTTTCTGGTGGGCAGGACCGCATCCAGTGGTGTGTTTTGGGGTGTCTGTGACCTTATTATGATTTTAGGCAGCCTCTCTGCTAATGGGTGGGGTTGTGCTCCTGTCTTGCTAGTTGTTTGGCATGGGGTGTCCCGCACTGTTGCTTGCTGGTCATTGAGTGGAGCTGGGTCTTAGCGTTGAGATGGAAATCTCTGGGAGAGCTTTCGCCATTTGATATTAAGTGGAGCCCGCAGGTCTCTGGTGGACCAGTGCCCTGAACTCGGCTCTCACACCTCAGAGGCACAGGCCTGACACCCAGCTGGAGCACCAAAACCCTGTCAGTCACACGGCTTGTTGTCCAAGCCACTAGAGTAGAAATGAGGTGGTAAGTAAAGAAGCGAAAAGGCTTCTGCTAGCCCCACAGAGACTGCGACTGCTGTAGCGGGGCTGTGCCGCCACAGCTCGCAGTCTGCGGAGCAGTTGGAGTCACGAAGGCTTCCTGTGAGGCTGTTTGGGCCGCCCGGGTTGCCTGGGTTGCCTGCGTCATGGCTGCCAGTGCCACTCTGCGCACTCTGTTCAGCTGGCTTTCTGCTTTGCCGTGCGGGCCGCTACGTGCAGTTCGGGCTCACGGCTCCTCCTGCCCTGACAGTTCGCCGACAGCTGCCCTAGAATTCTTTTGAGTACTATGCATTATGGAGGAGGAGAAAGGTAAACATTAACAATTAAAATAGGGTACAATATGTATATAGCACCCCAAAGCTGTGTTTCAAGTTATTAATGGCAAACATGTGACTCTTCTCCTTCTGTGGTCATGACCCACTAAGTCTGGCCTTGGCCTCAGTCTTTTTTTTTAATGGAGTGCTCCAGGAGCCTTCTTTTAATGTGTGCACTGCATGTGCCATGACACCTATTTGTCAAGTGTTGAAGACAGACTCCTGTTTTCAAGCAAAAAAATTATGAAGCTCTTTCTTCTGGGGTACAGGCAAATACTCAGACCCAGTCATCCAAACTTCTAATTCATACCTCCTTAAACATTTGAATATTATCTTCTTGTGTTCCATTTATCCATCTTACTTTACTTCCTCCCTCATCCTTTTCCACTTACACTTGGCCACCACGGTTTCTACTATGACTTCATGTCTTGGAATTCCTTGAAGGAGCTGCTGTGAATGTCCCTAGTGTCCATGATCCACAACCATGCCAATAAGGTGTCCATGGGCTTGCTCAGACCCCCATGATTCTGTCAGTTTGTTTAAAGAAATGCAGCCTGACTGTAGATGTAGCTTGGATATTATAAGGCACACGGATATTGGACCGTAAGTTCTATGCAGTTCAAGGGAGGGAAGGATGCCTACTAACTGGATGGCAATTGCTGTGAGTCTCAAGGAAGGAGTTGTAAAAGAGGGACCCATATAGTGGTTCAGGAGTGAAAAGAACCTATGCTACATTAGGACACAAAATGTACTGTGGTCTAAGGACCAGGTACCAATAATAAGACTGTTGCCTCCCCATGACATTGCTGATAATTAGGGATAAGCAGGTAATGAAATGTTAGGTAAAGGAAAATACTTTGCATGAATGAGTAGGTAAGAACTATGGTTTAAAGAGAAGGACTGCTCACACAAGAAGAAAAACTGAACATAGTGGTATCTATCAGAATTCTAACAAGCGGACCAAAGTGCTAAGTTTAGAAATATTTGTAGGCTTGATTATTGTAGTGATCAGATGTATGGACACATATCAGTAATTTACAAATACTGTAATCCTGGTGCTATGCTAGATTCTGGGGATAAAACACTGTCAATGTCCCCAAAAATCAAGAAGTCAATGGGAAAGAAGTTCTTGAGAAAGAAATATAATGTAAATGTGTTGATAAAAATCTTATTGGCTATTATGTGAATATAGAGGAAGGGCACTTAACCCTGCTTGGAGTGGAAAGAGAGGAGGGGGTAAGGGAGAGATCCCTAGAGAAGGGTCCATGGATCCTAAAAGGTGAATAACAATTACAGACACTAAGCCTGAGAGATGGGCAGTAGACAGTGAAGGGAAGATGGTAGATACATTGCAGGCAGGGAATAGTATTCATAAATGCACATAAGGTAAAAGCAGGACAGTGCATGTCAGAAACTATAACTCTTTCAGTGTTGCTGGAGCAACATTGTCAGTCAAGGAGTGGCAGGGGAAACAGTGGAGGGGGCTACGTTGTATTGCTCGTCCTTAATTCTCTAGGTAGCGCTGAGTTATTGAAGAGTATAAATGGGAGAGTGGCAGGTTCAGATTTACGTTTTAGAAGGATCACACTTGTGGATTTTGGATTAGAGAATAACAAAACTAAAGACAAGATAAAAAACATCTAAACCGTTGTAACCTAGGAAGGAACTGTTGAACTAGGGCAGATGAGGCGGGGAATTGTGAGGACAGACATGAGGAACACATGGAGATAAGTTGGCAGAATACAGTGTGGACTGAATATGAGTAGAGAGAAAGAAGGAGGAGACAAGTGAAACAGCTCGGTGTATCTGGGGGCATGAACAGACATAAATAATTCAGGGAGTGAAAGCATTTTGAGAGGATGGTGAGCTCAGTTTGGGATGTGTTGTCTTTGAAGCTGTCTACAGAATATCCAGGTGAGAAGCTAGGCAGGCACGTGCTTATATTTGTCTGAAGCATGTGGTGTAAAGGAGTCTGAACTAAAGATACAGACTTAGAAGTGAACCTGCAAGATACTGTAAATTAAACCTTAAGAATGAATGAGACCCAGCAATTCCACTGCTGGGTATACACCCAAGATAAATGAAAACATATGTTCACACACAAATTTGTATATGAATGTTCATAGCAGCACTATGCTTAATAGCCAAAAGGTGGAAACAATCTAAATGCATATCAACTAA
This sequence comes from Eschrichtius robustus, assembly GCF_028021215.1. Lineage (NCBI taxonomy): Eukaryota > Metazoa > Chordata > Mammalia > Artiodactyla > Eschrichtiidae > Eschrichtius > Eschrichtius robustus. The sequence continues at coordinate 15,366,636 of NC_090836.1, read as the reverse complement.
TAAGTGGATAAAGTGTGGTATATCTATATAATGTAATATTATTCAACAATAAAAAAGAAATAAATACTGATATACGCTACAAAGTGGATGAATTTTGAAACATTATGCTAAGTAAAAGAATCTAGCCACAAAAGAACACACATTGTATGATTCCATTTATATGAAATGGGCAGAATAGGTGAATCTACAGAGACAGAAAGTGCATTAGTAGCTGCTTAGAGTTGGGACTAGGAAGTGATAGCTAAAAGTTATGAGATTCCTTTATAAAAATGAAAATGTTCTAAAATTGACATTGGTGAGATTAGTTGCACATATCTGTGAAAATACTAGAAAACACTGAATTGCACACTTTAAATGGGAGGATTGTATGGTATGTGAAGTATATCTCAATACAGCTTTAAAGAAATTCTCTCAGGGAGAATATGTCTACTGAGAATAGCAATGGGCAGCAGATGGAATCTTTGAGAACTGGCAACAGTGGGGACTAGCTGAAGAAGACAGAGAAAGAATAACCAGAGAGAGTGTGAAGAGAAACCTAGGGCAGCAACAGAGGGGAAGAGTGTTCTGTAATGGGGAAGAGACAGTGCCAAAAATTGCAGAGAGAGGGCTAGTATGAAGAGGAATGAGAACAAGCACTGGATTTGGCAACTAGAAATTAGCGGCTTGCCTGACAATAGTTCAGTGTGGTGAGGACAAATAAACCAAAATATAGTGAATTTAGACATGAATGAGAAGATGAATAAGTAGAGAAACATAAAACAAAACAAGAGCAACATTAACTAAAACAGCTCTGCTCTTAGGGCTTAAATTATGAGTCACTCTACTAGATTGTATACAGAGAGAGGGAGGAAGTTGAGGGAGATACATGTTGATGGAATCATATAACAATTTGCCTCCATGTCTGAACTCAGATCTACTTCACTCTATCCACTGCTTCCAGTCAGCAGCACAGCATGAAAAAAACAAGACTGACTTGAAGGAATCAAGTTCTGTAACATATATCCCTTATCATAGTGTGGTGGCAACAGTGTGGCAGTAATTGTCCATCTAATGTAGACAGTCAGCAAAGTACAGACCTGAAAGAAGTTGGACAGGCATAGTACTGTACAATTCTTTCATTGCACGTAGGTGAAAATAGAAGGTTAAATGACTTGTTCACAGTCATAAAGTTTACTATTAAAGAGCTAAGACTAGACTCCGATTTCCTAACTCTCAGCCTGACCTCTTTCCCTTGAGACCCACCCTGACTCCTTAACAACACTGGTTGCAGAACTTGCTTCTAATTTCCTTACCATCTCATAATCTTTAGATTGAAAATTCTGCTCTAAATTTAGCTGTGTGTAATTAGAGTGATGCTGGTTATTAAGGCTTTTAATACTTTAGTAACTCCTATTTTATTGTGTATATTTCATCATCAATTAAAAACATCTGAGACGTTTCCCTCTATGTCTACACCATTTGAAATTATTTTGTAAAAGCAGGTAATTTAACGTTTTTGCATACTGTTGAATTATTTCCATGCCCTCTCTCCTTTTTTTGTAAGATAAATTCTGTCATGGCTCCAGGTCTCTGCTTCGAAATCTATGCTGCTGTCGAATGCTCGAAACTTTGCTTCAGATTCCACTTCCAAGATCTGTGTTCCTAAAGCAGCTGTTCCCCTCATCTGAGAAGAATCAAGGCGAGTCTCATCTGATAGTCTCCCTTACATCCTCCACCCCACCGCTGCTGCTAAAGGCCCAGATACTCATAAATTTATATCCACAAAGCTCTGGCAATGGTCAGACTTGGAAGATTTTGGTTAAGCTCAGGTGGTTTGGATCTGGCAAGAAATAGTCTGATAAGAAATGCATTCATCCTCTCAAAGAAAGGTAGCTGTCCTGTTACGAGGAAACATCTGCTAATCAGTAAGCCATCACATGCTGAGTGTTAGGATGTTGTGCCGAGATCCACCCTGAACAACCACTCTTTTTTATCATCATGTCCATGGATTCGAAGTGGATCTTTGGCTACTGTCTGGGGGGGACATCCTCCATCTTTCAGAGTGAAAGCCACATTTTTATTAGTGTTATTTTTCTTTACCGTTTTTAACATCTTGCTGTCCATTTTGCTAAACTTTGTCCCTCACACCCCTCACCCCAAACCTGGAAATTTTACGAACCTCCAGACTTCACTAGTTCCCTCTAGTGTAGTGATCCTCACTGAAGGCAAATTTACCCCTAGAGATCATCTGACAATATTTGGAGGCATTTTTGATTGTCAGAACTGGGGAAGTGCTACTGGCACCTAGTGGGTAAAAGTCAAAGACACTGCCAAGTATCCTACAATGCACAGGACAGTCCCCACAACAAAGACTTATCCTGTCCAAAATGTCAATAGTACCGAGGTTGAAAAATCCTGCTCTACAGAATGCTGCTCAGTTTTCCCTATGGAGATGGAAAGTCCATATTCCCTGCATTGCCATGTATGGGAGTGTCCATGCTTCAGGTATCTGATGAATCTGATCACTTATAATCATGAAAAAATGAGGAAAGTGAGAAAAAAATCCTCTGAGTAGAAAGGACCAAAGCCTGGAATCATTAACCACCTTTCATTCATGATTACAAATAGCAGAAAGTAGAGAGCCTTTAAGGAAAAAGAAAGGATTTTTGTTGGCAGTTTCTTCCCCACTATCCAGCTAATTGCTAGTCATTTAGGAAACACACAACAAAAGAAATTTTAAGGAAACATGACACAATGAAGAGGCAGGTGTGAATAAGGTACCAAGTTAATAATATATACTAACGACTGTTTTTAGACAATGGAAAGAAAAATGAATACGTATAATGAGTAGATTCATGGCAACACTCCATCCCTCTCCTTCATGATTGTGTTTGATAGAGAATGGCTTGAAATTGCTATTATGTAAGCTGAGAGAAAAGTGCTTTGAAAATACTGAATGCAAAATAAAAGCAATAGAGATTTTACAAATCCCAGAAGGCTGGAGAAAGAGAAGACTATTAAAATATGTGATCCTGGAAGAAAACTGTTTCTATAATTGACAACAAGCTACTTATCAACCAGTACTTGCTGTGTGTACTTTAATCTCATAGCCTGACACTTACCTGCAGGGTCACTGGGGATGGCTGACTTATATCCCACACTCCTGGAGCTATCAGTTCTTTGGGAGGCTCACTCTGTAATGTTGTGCTGAATAACATAGACCTGAGAATTGATTTGCTGCAAAAGACAACACATATGGACAGGCAGAAGTCACTTCAAAAGGGAAGCTATTATTATCTATAAATTTCTTTTGGAGTATAAACATAATCAGCTATTTCAGTAGCTTCATTCAGTAGCTAGAAGATAAATACAATATTCCTCAAGCCTAGGTACTGATCAGTGGTTCATTTCTAATATACTGCATGCATGGCTACGTCCACAGACACCTACATTTATTTTCCACATAAGAAAATTGTTTCCACAATGGTTTCTAACAGGTAGCATTTACTCTTAATTTCCAACAATGTTGATTATAAGATGGGACTAAGAATCTCAAATTTATATTCTTGGAGTTATGACTCCCTTAAAAATAAAGATGTTAACTCTTAAGCACATTTTTTTGCTCCAGGGTGACTAAATTCCTTGGGCATCTTTAAAGATATGAGCTCTAAACTTATAGAAAGAAAAGATTTAAATTAGCGTATGATTTGCAGAATCAAAATAGTTGTGGGACTTCATAGAGGAAATGATTCTTTAAGCATAAATAGAAAGATTATTCATATTTTGAATATTTAAAACTATGCTGTAAATTACCATAGTAAGTGAGAGTGAATACAGGAAAGACTTTAGACAGGAAGAATTCATGGATACTTTTAACAGCTTCAGTAACATCCAGATCCACAGAGGCTTATAGGAATTAAAAAACAGGCTACACCTGGCTTGTATATATGAATGAGATTATTGGTAAAATGTTCTATGATCACTAAGAACAGTCTTTGATCAACATACCAAATTAAAACTGTAGAACTTAAAGTCAATAAAATTAAGTTTATAAAGAACTTTAAAGCAAAATAAGCCTTTTTGAAAATAACATAGAATTCTACCTTGCCATTTAATGGAAAAATATGCAAAATATGAAGGAAAAAATCCAACAAATAAAGTTTTTAAATCCTGAGGCTTGGCTTCTTTATTTTTCATATCTAAAGATATTGTTAAAAAGTATCTTTCCAAGGGATATATTTTAAACATTTTAAACATTTATAATTTTAAACATTCTGGGCAGATATCTTTATATAACCCAAGAATATTCTTTTAGCAGAATGAATTTTAAGTCATTTTTTTTCCCCTTTGTTCTATTCCCTCCTCATCTGGAGAAAGTTGTTTTTGTTTTGTTTTGTTTTTTGGTATAACAATACCAGGGGCCAGTATTAGCAAGCTAAAAGTTAACTCAATGAGGTAAAGATTAGAAAATTATGATTGTGATTTTCTCTTTTACTTTCCAGAGTATATAACCTTGCCTTAAATGGTCTGAAGCATCCATCCTCTTGGGAAAAGTTTTGGCCTAGTTTCAGCCAGAATGCGAAAAGAAGGTCTAACACTAAGTTTGGAGGGCTCAGATGTTAATGTCCTCCACAGTATTTACAGAAAATATTCCTATCCACAGTAGAATCAATAGGAGTGAGGAGGGAGGATGTGGCGTATTGGAAGGGGAATGTGGCAAAAGAAAAAGCCACGACTTTCTGGCAATTTGAGATTGTGGGAAGCAGAAGACAGAGAAAGAGGGACAGAGTGAGTATGGTAGACAGAGGTATCCCAATTTCCCCCTCTTCTGCCTATAGGAAGACCCATGGGGAGGAGTGTTAGATAAGTGAGCATAGCCTAATGATGAGGGCAGAGTGGACTCCATTCTGTACCCCATGCTTCAGATCCTGGAAGAAAGTCACCTATTGAGCTGCTCTTGTACCAACTTGTGGAGTGACCTTAAACTGCGGGCCATGTGACATACAGGTAAAAGGAACTCCTGTGTTTAGCTTTATTGGGTCTTCTTTGGTTTCTGTACAGAAGAGATGGAGTCTAGGCACAGCTAAAAATATCTGTGTGAGGGTGTTTTCATAAAGGGGGTCACATGGTGGGGACAAAGGGCTTCTGTAATAAGGGCATCTGATTGAACCATCTGAGCTGAAGTCAGCTGGATGTCCCATATGGGTCTATAGTGCCTGCGAGAGCCCAAGTCACCCAGGGAGTGTCAGTAAGCCCTGGTGAAGCTGGGAGAGCACCAATCACAAGCTACACAAGATATAACAAATAACCACCAGCTTAAAAATGCCTTCGATTTGGATATCATAAGTAACTAGTTCAAATAATCTGTTTCTTTTCTGATCCTTTGTATCCAGATATCCTCTTAGAAAGAGAAGGTGTCGGGAAGCTATCTGAGTGACTGAGCATTTTATCCGAAGGAGGGAGACTGCATAATTCTAAAAGGACTATTTAAATTATTGAATTGACTAATTTTTTGTAATTGATGTAAAGTTTTTTTCTTCTCATTAGTTACAGGGTAGGAGCTCATGAGGAAAAGTGTGATATATTAAGTGCATTTTTCTTCACATTTGTGTAATGAGTTATATTTATGGCCTTACTATATTTATACGTCTTGGCCATATTTCACTCTTAAAATCTGAATGACCTAAGCTGATTCCTACAAAAATGAAGGGACTCATTTCTCTCCTTTGATGGAGTCTGGATCAACAGTCACCCTGGCCTTAACCCTGAGGCATACAGGGCAGAGTGAAGTCAGAACTCTTGATTCAGGTACATGTATGAAAGGATGTATCAAGCAATAGGGCATAGAGAGAATGAGCTTCTAGCTGTCCAACTGAGGTTGATATAATACATACTTTAAGGCAATTTGGGGGAAAGGATGTTTGGCACCATTCTTTGGGTTCTCTGTGTGCTGGATATTAGCTAATTTATATTCTGATAAGGGACTATATCTAAACATCTTTTTCGATATTGTAAGCATGATGGGGACTAAATTTCCATAGACTTCTGTGAATAGAAAACACGAGGATAAGGAAGATGATCAGTGGAATTAAGATGTTAAAAGGATGCATCTAAGAGTGTTGATGGTCTCAGAAAGAGGATGAAATGGAAACTTTTAATACTCAAGTTGGTGGGGTTCACCAGTAGTTTTTTTTTTTTTAATTGGGGTATAATTGCCTTACAATGTTGTCTTAGTTTCTGCTGTACAATGAAGTGAATCAGCTATATGTATACCTATATCCCCTCCCTCTTGGACCTCCCTCTCACCACCCTGCCCCCCATCCCACCCATCTAGGTCATCACAGAGCACCGAGCTGAGCTTCCTGTGCTTACAATGCTGTGAAAAGGTTTATTAAGTCAGTTAAAATTAAGCAAACAAACAAAAACATGGCAAAAGCAAAACATGCCAGAAACAGTTTCATATAGTGGAAAGAGCACCAGACGTTATATCAGGACATCTGTACCCTGTCTTCATTAACTAGCCTTAATTACCTTAAGTTCTTTGAGCTTCTTGCACAAAATCAGTGGTTTTCGAGAGTTTTATATTTGTTTTCATATGGCTTGGTTGTTGGGGGAGTAGACTTTAGAAAGGTGTTGAGAAGATGGCAAATAGATTTGACTCCAGAATTTCAAATGCCACCCTGCCCACCCCCCCCCCATCTAGCATGTGTATAGACTGTTCATTGATCTTATACGTGGAGAGTTTGAATAAGATGTCATTAGAAAAAGACCATGCTGATAAATATAGCATTTCTATTCTTAAGGATCCTTTTAATTTCAATATTGTACAAATTCCTATGCCTAGAAAAACCAAACCAAAATTTGTGGCACCAGGAGAACAGATGGGTTGGTTTACCCTCTCTGGGTCCCTGTTTCCTCAGACAATAAAAAAGTGGTTTGAATACATTAATTATTGTCATTTTTAGCTAGGCTTCTATACATCCATGGCTTGGCATTCTGGAACCAGCACTTCCAGAAGATCTCATACTGTAAAACTCTTTGGGACTCTGACTCTCATAGGTCTAACAGGTTTCATGCCCAAGAGCAGAGCCCAGGTAAGGCTGAGAGAGGCAGTGAGGTTTTCACAGTGCATTCATGGAGTAGGGCATGGCACATAAGGGCAGGAAGGGAGGCAGCTTGATGTAGTAACATGTGTGGAGAGGAGAGAAGTCAGCCCTTCATTCTGGTTCTTGTTCTATTCCTAAGTAGCCCAATGACCTCTAGCAGCCCCTTTAACCTTCCTTCATCATAAAGATCTTCACATATAAATGAGATATTTGAATTAGTTGAGCTCTGAGGGTCTTTCTTGTACAGGATGGAAGAATGATAAGGAATTTTCATCCACAACTTGCTTCTATTATTTGATTTTAAGGATATACCTGAAATGATCATTTATAGTGGGATCAGGGTTGGTTACTCAGACAACAGTCTAAGGAATAAAATTTTATTAAGATTAAGATTTATTTAGACCTCTTTTGAAATTCCGCTAAAGATTCTGATTTTCCTGGGCTTTAACGCATCTCAGGAGCTCTGAAAATACTGATGCTTGGCCCCTCCACAGACCAGTTAAATTAGAATCTTTGGGAACACATGGGTTTATTTTCAAATCTCCCCAGGAGATTCTATTGTTCAATAAAGGTTGAGAATCTCTGCACTGAAGGAGTTTACCACAATTTAGAAATGCTAAGTAACTACCACACTATTTGTTTTGAATTTAAGTAGGGAAGGTAGGTCATAGAAATTATTGAGGTGAGAACAACACTTTCTTACTGCAGTGTGGAGGCATTGTGAATATAGATATGGTATAAGTCCTGTCTGCAAAGGAGAGGATTATAAAACTTTCGTGGGCAAAATTTTACCTTTGTTTTTGAAACATTTTTTAATAGGGTTGAAGGTGAATTTGTGTGCTTGAAAATGTTGAAGTTTATTTTTATTTGTACACACCCTCGATGCAGCTATAACCAATACATCTGAGTTTAATCTTCATTGGTTCTTCTGAAACCCACTTCTGGAAACCACAAAGAGATAGGAAACCTTTAATTCTGCATATTTTCAGGTTGTGTGTATCTTGGAAAAAATAGAGACATAAATGCTCATTACAGCTCCACATGGTTGGGTATCAGAAATTCAAGCTGTAATAAATGATAGATTCAATACCAAATGTTTATGGGCAGGGGTCATTCCGTGAAAGAAAATGAAATTAAGTGACTTATTTGCTGTGATCTGGAAATACCTCCATCAAATAAATTGGGTTAGAATCTCTGTAACTCAAAGCAATGAGCACAGTGGGAGTTATTACATCTCCCCAACCGGCCCACATGATGGATTTCTGATGTCTTAAAAAGATCTGGATTTCTTTAAGTTGTTTAGCCCAGGAGAGAGGCAGATTTTCTGATTTTCGTAAGAAATAGTCTTTTGGAAATACATTTACAAATCCTTATTGAAGCTCTCTTTGAAGTAAGTTGTGTTTCTGTGATGTCTCATCATCCACAATTTTGCCACTTTCTCTTAGGAAAACCATTTAGTATCAGTCCCATATGGCATTTCTTAAAGATGCCCATTGTCCACGATCACTCGCATATAAAATGTTTATCAGAGGTTAAGTGACAGATGACAAAACAACATGGAGGCAGTGTTTTAGTATCATAACCATGTAGAAAAAAGCTTTGAAGAGTAGCTTGAAAGACAAAAATATTCCGAACTTTTTATGTTTAACATTTTTTGATTACCTGCTATGTGAAAAGTAGTATGTTAGATGATGAGAGGGCATAAAATGAATTAAATTCTTTTTCAGTGAATAGCTGGAAATATATTCTACAAACATGCTGGATATTACAAATACTGCAGTTGAAACTTTAAAGAAACTCACTCATGAGATGGAAGGGCACCTGCATAGCTGCTCCTAGTGAGAAAGTAATGAAAGTTCTTAGCCCACAAATCAGATTTTTGAAATATCCGCTAACAGCAGTTGGTATTCCTTTTAGGGCTGAACTGTTTCTTATAGACTTTTGAAATTTTATTTCATTCTAAATCTCCTACAGAGATTGATATTTTTTCCAATTCAATTTAATAAACAAACCTGTACTGATTGCCTATTTATAAGAGGTACCATGTTAGATGATAGAAATTACAAAGAAGATACATTCCCTGTCCTCATACATGTGGAAATTGGCTATAACATGAAAACTAATAAAAGAGCAACACACACACACACACACACACACACACGTCATAATTAACCTAATAAAAAATGATTTTAAAAATGTATAACAGTTGCTTTGATGATAATTTATTTATATTGACTAAATGTGGGAACTAAAAGCTGATGAATTTTCCTAACATTTTTATATTACCAAATCTTTCTAAAAGAGCAGGGGCAGAAACATCCTTTGTAATAATATTAAAATAACAACATAAGTTCTATTTCTTCGAAAGTCATGTAGTATACAATTTGATTCTAAAGCAAGTCTTGCCATGGAAAAGTAACTAAGATGTTTTATTTAAAATATTTTTTCCTTAATAACACTGAAAAATCATGTAATCGACTTTATCAAATATTCTAAGTATTAATAATTCAAAATCCTTATGGTTAAATCAACAGTTAATTTTTCAATGGCAATTAGTTCTGATAGAATATCAGAACTCCTATTTGGCTTACTTTTCTGAAAAATATCCTCTTAAAGTTGACATATATTTCTTCTTGGCAATAAAAGGTCAGTAAACCAATTACATTGAATAATTTTACTTCAGCCAGAATTTCATGACTTATATTGTTTCTAAATGACAGTACTGATCTAAATCATTTTAAATTAGTAATTCCAGAGAAACTGGCTGGTGACATAAGGAAAAGAAATTGAGATTGGTCATGCCAATACCTTTTCATGACCCAGTTGACAAGCTGAGCATGAGGCCTGTTTCTAAAGCCACTTCTACATTTTGCTTTTCAGTCCCGCTTTCAATAGTCATGATTTATATTGAGCTACCTTAATTTTAGAATAAAATGTCTTCTTGATTTTCTCATTATGCCATATACGGCTCACTATCCAGTTCCAAGGAGGTTTTTATTGAGATGGAAGTTTTATTAATCACAAATGATATACTTACTGTTTTGGAAACAGTGGAAGACAAGTCCAGGCCAATAAATCTGCATTGTTCGTTGCACAGGTAATCCCAAACAATTTTATAGTGAGCATGGATTCCCTTGGAAGTGACTTTATTTCAAGAGGAAAATTGATTCTTAAAATAAAAGAAAGAAGTAGGTTATCTACCCAATTGCAACGATGTTTTCATAAATATTTCATTGTAATATAATGTTATGTGACAAAAATATTTTAACTATTTGAATCGAGGCATCCTCTTAAATTTTGTATTGTATCTTGTAAAAGTAGAAATATAGAAGTACATAGAGTAATGAGATTGATTACTCTAAGGGGATTGCTATGATTTTGTTATATAAGCTTATTTTTTTAAAATTACAATAACTTGAGCATAATAAAAGAATGATTAACATTGTCTTAGGGAATGGGGGGAAGGCAGGAAATAACTCATAATGGGTCTTAAAGAGTAAGTTGGTTACAATCAGATGGAGATTTGGAAAAGAATATTCCAAGAAGAGAAAAGCGCATAGACAAGGGCATATATGCATGTAGCTGAGGAGTGGTGAGCAGCTCATTGTGGCTAGAACACAGAATGTAGTCAAGTTGATCTGGAAAGTTATGGAGGATGCAATTAGAAAGACAGGTGGTTGCCAGGGTGTTTAAGAACTCTGTATGCTAGGCAAAGGGATCTGAGATTTTTCCTAATGGCAATAGGAAATGTTTAAATGAAAGAGCTAAAAGCATAGAAAGTTGTTTATAATTTTAAATGTGGACTATTCTGGGTGATAATGAGATTCCAGGAATTTGGGGGTTGATTGCTGAGACGTAATAGACAATACAATTCCTGGATATGTCAAGGTGAATCAAACTCAGACCCCGGATGGATTGTAGATATGGACAAAAAAAGGGGCTAAGGATAAATACAAGATTGTTAATAGTGGAAAAAAACTTGAATTGGGGCATTGAATCCATCAATATATATGAGACTGCTTAGAAGGTTATAAATGATACTGTAAGATTGGGAGGGGTACACCTGGGTGGTAGAAGTATCTAAGAAGAAAGGGCTTTTGACAGAAAGTTGAGAGTGTGATCTGAGGTCCCTAATCATGGACAGGAAGAAGGATACAAGAGCCTCAAGAGAAGTATGGGGTTTAGGAGAGATCTACTATGAGACAAGAAGTCATTTTTCAAAAAGTTGAGATGGGGGGAATATGTTTACCAGAAGATGAGAATGCTATGAAGAAATGGGAAAATTGGAACAGACGTTAGCATGTAGGGGAAGATTAATGGGAACTGATTCACCAAGGAATGGGAAGAAGTAAAAGGAAAGTGACTGGAAGAGCAAATGCACAGTTTGTATTGGATGATATTTGATGCCATTAGGTATGAGGAGTATGAACAGAATCCACTGGCCTTGTAATTCCCAGTTGAACTTTGAAATCAAGTTGTTTCAGCAGTGGGTGATTATTAGAGGACTGATTGTGACCAAAGTCTATTATCCAGTTGGAAAGTGCTTACTGAGGTTGGCCCAGGTGAGGCCTCAGGTAGTATCAAGTGTCTTCTCACACAAGAAGTTGGCTGTCTAATCTGGATATGGGGAGCAGTCCTTACTCAGGGTGTAAAATAAGACTTTGGTGACCTCCTTTTGTGTGTGGCTAGGCAGCATGCAGCCTTAGGAATGAGGAGGAGTTAATTCAGCCCAGTGATCATAACTGATTTTTGAGGAAGTACACATCTCTCCCCTCAACATGCTGTTCTCTGAGATGGAGAGGTCCAGACCCAGGTGGTGGTAAGACATCTAACAAAAGGAAAGACAGAAGGGCTATTTTAGAGTTTGAATGGATAACTGATATTTGACTAACAGCATATTAGTGGAATAGGACAATGAAGAATTAAAGATGAATTCCAGGCTTCCAGATTATGTTGTAGTGGATTACCTATAACAGATAGAAAACACAGAGGAGGAGTATGGGGTAGGGGATATATGTGCAGTTTAGGGCATGATGTCATTGAGTTAATAATAACTCAGAGATGTCAATATGTAAGCTATGAGTGGAGAAGATGAATCAGAGGTTTGGATTTGCATATATGTGCATTCAAATATTGGCCCCATGACTGAACAGATGTTCTTCTTTGAGTGATGAATTTAACCTTTCCAAGCCTTGTTTTTCTTATCCATAAATGGAACGAATATTACATAACACAGTATGTGGCAAATGGTAGGTTGTATATCAGCCTTATATTCAGTATTCTATCAACAATGTAATAACTTATATTAGCCATTGTAGACAGATAAAATATAATTCTAGCTAAAAGTAAGGAAGGGAAATAAAGACTAGAGTAAAAAAAAATTATTTTTCAAGATTAGCAAAATTTAGACTATTGAAAATTAAATTATTACACATTTAGATATCTAAAACTAAAAGTCTCTTTTCTTTCATATTCCTTCATGGTCATAACATTCATTCAATGTAATGTGAACATATTTCTCAGCTTAAAAGAAGCTCTGAAACTCAACATAAAATGTTGATGATTCTGTGGAATGCACAGTAATTTCTTGAATATTCTCTCTTTTACCTGTAATTGACTTTCTATTCAGTTTTCATATTGCTGTGGTAGGATGGAAGCTATAATTTCACTTTATTTCTCACATAATCTGGAATGTTCTTTTTCCCATTGAGTCTGGCTTCTTCATGTATAACTTCACTTATTAGTGAGCTTTTCATATCAAGAATGACAAAAAACTCGATAAGTTACAGTGGATAGTTACTGCCAATCTCCATTCTGTCATTTTTATGAATAAAGGTAAATTCTTCTAGGGTAAGAATACATGCTTTACAAATAGTTATTTATTCATTTCTTGAATAGATATGGATTTTTGAAGCCAGAATAATCTCAGAGTCACTGAGAAATCTTTTTTTATTAACTTCTACATGGCTATTGAAAAATCAAAGGAATGAACTTTTACCCAAAAAAGGAAGAAAAATACTTTGAGACAATTCAATAAGTGAAGTCAGATTGCTTCTTTATATCCAAGCTGTTGGCACAGACCTCAAGTTTTAACCAGATGTTTGCCTTACTCTGCTGTTAAAAATGAGTAAACACTGAAATTTTTCTTAAACATTCTTTTCTTCTATATAAGACAGCTTTTCTAAAATCAGAATAAGTTTTTGATAGTGAAAATGGAAGATTTAAAAAGTCACATTGTATAGAACTCCCTTATTAACACTAATATAAAATAACAGACCATGGTAAGGACTTTGACTTTTATCTGAGTGAAAAAGGGAGCCATTAAAGGATTATAAAACAGAAGAATGATGTGGCCTGACTTACATTTTAAAAGAGGTTACTTTAACTGCTGTGTGAGAAGGATTCTAAAGGTGCAAGGGAAGTAGGGTGACTATTACAAGGCTACTGTAGGAATACAGGGGAGATATGATGGTGGCCTAGACCAGTGAAAGTGATGAGAAGTAATGTTCTGGAAATATTCTGAGAGAGACAGTAGGATTCCTGGACATCGGGTTCTGAGAGAAGGAAATTCAGGCTAAGGATCTGACCTGAACAACCGATACTGGAAATGATCATCCAGAGTGGCCATCCATGGGTGGAACAAGTTCGGAGTGTAAGATCAAGAGTTTAGTTTTAGACATGTTGAGTGAGTATGTGTGAAGTTTGTGACTGAAGCCTGTGTTGGCGATATAAATTTGGGAGTTGTTGGCATATAGATGGCATTTAAAGCTATGTGACTATAAGAGAAAACTAAGGAGTAAAGATAGATACAACAGCAGAGGCTTTAGGTTAAGACTATGATCAGTCTGGGAGAAGAAAAGAATATGGAGAAGGAATGCCCAGTGAGGGAGGAGAAAAGCTTAAAGAATGTGGGAGTCAGCTCCTACCAGATCATGTAAGATGAAGACTGAGAAACAAACATCAGATTTAGCTCTGCAGGTCATGAGTGACTCTAATGGTCAATTTCAGTGGAGCAGAGATGATGAAAGCCTGATTGGAGAATGCATGAGAGCAGAGGAAAAAAATGGAAGAACGTGAATACAGACGACTCTTCGGAAGGGTTTTGCTGCAAAGTAGAGGGAAAAATGGCATGGCTGCTGTTGAAAAAATGAAGTAGAGTTTGTTTTGTTTTTTAATTTAAGATGTGAGAACTATTTGTAGAATATAAATACTCAGCCCAAGATTTTATATGTTGTAAGAAACAGTAAGAAAATCACAGTAAAAACCTCAGCTTTGGAGTCAGAGTGGGTCTGAGCACTAGGTCTGCCACTTACTGGTTGTGGGACCTGGGGCAAGTTAATTAAGTTTCATAAACATTAATATTCTGATCTGTAAAATGGAGATGACAGTATCTGTTCTGGATTTTTGTTATTAAGTTTAGATGAGATAATATATTTGGGGGGTATACTCTGATGACTGGAATACAATAAGCGGTCAAAATCTATGTAACATATTATTGTTAAATGAAGTTTCTGTCCTTAAGTTTACAGTCTAGTAATAAAATGTATGATTAACTGTAGAGTAATGGGTACATGTTAATAAAATATATAAAGAATGCTACAGGCCAAGCACCTAGAAAAATGGTAAATAAATATTTTTAATGGAAATAAAATGAGAAGAACTCTGGGTTAAAGTAACTAACTCTTGAGGGAATCAAAGAAACTCTCATAGGAAAGATAACAATCATGCACTCTCTTTTTTTAATTTATTTTTAAAATTTTTTACTTATATTTTATTTTATTTTTTATTTTTATTTTTATTTTTTTAACATCTTTATTGGTATAATTGCTTTACAATGGTGTGTTAGTTTCTGCTTTATAACAAAGTGAATCAGCTATATATATACATATGTCCCCATATCTCCTCCCTCTTGGCGATGAGCTCAGTGCTTTGTGACCACCTTAGAGGGGTGGGATAGGGAGGGTGGGAGAGAGACACTCATGCACTCTTGAAGGAAGAGAAGAAAAGTATACCAATGAAGTTATTCCAACAACACTAATGATTTTCAATTTATTTTGAGATTTTTTTTCTTTGACTTTAGAATTAGTAGATTTTTCCCTTGAATTGTTTAAATAATAGCACATATCTGTCAGTTGAAAATGAATCTGACTTTTTGAAACAACCAGGAATAAGTTTTAATTAAGTCAAAAGAATAATTCTAGTAATTGAGCTGGTTAATGCATTTTTGAGGAATCACTTATTATACAAAATTCATTCACTTGCCAAGCTACACTTCCTGGAGTCTTACTCTGTCTGGTGCTGCTAGGGATAAAATTTGAAAATTTGAAAATAAAAAAATAAAAATCTTTGTATCCTTTAGCAGAAGCAAACAGAAATGTAAACAAACACATTCAGTAAGAGACCACAGGACAGTACTTTGAGGTTCAGACCCAACGAAAAAAGAAAAGGTGGCCAATTTTTAAAGAATGATACAGGAAAGGGTTTATAGAGAAGGTGGAGGAGTGTTCTGGGAGATAATTGGGAGTTCCCAAAGTAGGCAGTGAAGACAATGTTCTCCTGACAGATGGATGACCCCTAGCAGAGGCGTGATTTCTCAGTTCATAGGGTAAGTAGATTAGATGCAGAGAGTGGCTGGGTGCACGGGCAGACAGTGGGGCTAACTCCAGAGATGAAAGTGCAGAGACAGGCAGGGACCAAACCACAGAGGGCCTTGTGTGCTATGCTAAATTACTTGTATTTTACCTTACAGGAACTGGGGAGCCACTAAAGAATTTTACAAGCAGAAATGATTCTGTGCAATGGAAGGGGATTTTGTAATTGAAGGTCAGGTTTTCAAGAAGAGATAAAGGTTGTCACAGTCCTAGAAGAAGGAGGATTTGCTTTGGAGTATGTAAGAATTGAGGAACACATGTTATGTCTCAGGACTCAGTCTCCATTGATTGTGGTAACACTAAGAGTGGGATAGATGGTACTATTCTAACACCATCTTCAGAGCCCCAGAAATTTTGGCTCATATATATCAATAGGACAGTACAATATTGGGAGTCAAATTATCTCCTAAGAAAGCCTGACCTTCTGAAAGGGCTGATGGATAGTAGGCTGGGGAGTTTCCTTCTACTTGTGGTGGGAAGAAAATTGGCTCTCAGTGGATCAGTGGAGACCCCAGAGAAAGGACAGCAGAGCAGTGTCATGGGAATAGCAAGGAAAAGCAACGGTAACCATATAAAAGCCATAGATGGAGCCTAGGAGCCCCCTGAGATTCTGAGTAAAGCAAAGGCTTGAGGTGGGAGGCAGAGAAGAGGAGGAAGGCATGGATAGTGTCAAGAAGGTACTCTTCCTTCTTGATTTAATAAATCTCTATAAAATGAAGAAGTAGGAGTTGATTACCCCAAATTAGGTGACAGTTTACACAACTCATAGATAATAACTGTTCAAAAACTTGATTGTTTAAACAAATTTATAACTGGCTTTTGGGGAAAAATGGAGATTACATATGTTATTAGGTGATTTCTTTCTTCTTTGTTATATCTGGAATCTACCTCCCTCTAACCCCAAGTATTCCTTTTATCCACAGTCTGTGAATGATTAATAATTCTCCCTTTCCCAATTTCCCTCTTTGAGCAGTTCAACACACGTAGATTGGACACTTATCTGGATTTTTAAATGGACCTTTAATCTGCTGAATTGAAATCAGTTATCTATTATGCCTAGCATATTTATCACATCACTGAATCAAATCAACTGGCAACGTTTAAAAAAAATCATACCCTTCACTTAAGAAAAGGGGGAGAAAAACCCTGATCTTTATTAGACAAATGATCCTGCCAGAATAAAGATTAAACTTACGTTTCATTCCAGTTGACCAAGAAAAAAAACAATTTTTTGACTGGAATATTTCTGCAGTTTCTCACTTGGCACAGTTTCTTTCCAGCATATGTAAGCCAACAGGAAAAAGAAAATGCTTTATACCTAAAAAGAAACAACATTGATTCAATAAGCTGAATGCTATAAAGGAACCAGTTTTCTATATGGGTCAATTACTTTTATAGTTAAAAGTCAAATGAAATGGTAAAGTGTTATTTGCTTGTATAGAGTGTACTTTAAAAATTACTAAGAATTTATGTTTGGTGACTTCAGCAAGATTGCAGAATAAGAAGCCCTAGACCCTCCTCCCCCCTGGAGACACCAATTCAATTTCCTTTGCGAGAAATCCAGAAACATGTTAAAACGCTCTTGCACCACAGGCAAGTGCAAAAACAGCCACATAAAAATCAGTAGGAAAATTCATGGCATTCATTTTCCAGAGCTCCTCCTCACAGCAGAGTGTTGTGGGATCAGGAGGAAACTCCCAACTCCCAGCTTCTCCCTTGGCTGGGAAAGAGAAGACTAGAACATATGCCTAACATTTAGACTTTTTAGAGGTCTATCCAAGGGACTGGTTTCTCTCTTGCTGCATCTAAGTGCAGAATAGGAATGGGTGTCAGTTTGGAGGACTCTGAGAACAAAGGCAATGGTTTGAACTAGCATAAACTCACTCACCACTTCCCCCCAGCTCAGTGCAAAATGAATAGGAGAATACCCCCAACTCCCAGCTTCTCCCTTGGGAAAGATTTGGATTGTGATTCCAATGTTGCAGCTTTTTTGGGGGGTGCTGCCTGAGGGACTGGTTTCTGTCTCAGAATGCTGACAGGGTATGATACACTCTAGATGCCTGGGGACCATGGACTTAGGAGAACAAAGAAGAGCTGGGAGGCTTGCTGCCACTCCAGAGGATATGTGGGGCAGCAGACAGAGGCTGATGCAGCTTGATGGTCTCTGCATTGGCAGGAAGAGAGGGAAGCAGGGAAAGTGTAGTGTGCATCCAACATTTTGGCTTTTTCAGGGGGCTGTATGAGGAACTGGTTTATGTCTTATGCAACAGAGCACTGATGGGACCTGGCACATTCTGGATGCCTGGGAGCAACTGAGAACAAAAAAGAGCTGGGCAGCTTATGGAGCACCAAAGAACCAGCAGTGCCACAGGTCAACCCTAGATGAAACAAGAAATTCAACATCTTGAAGAAAGAAGAAAAACCTCTCTGATTGGGAATTTACACACAGAAGCCCAGGGAATATGCATCTACAGAAAAGATTTGAAAGGCCCCCCAAATCTCTAGCTGGACTGATTGGTAACATTCTTCCCCTGTATGAAACCACTCCATAAAGACTGGGAGAGGTAGCTGTTTTTTTCAAATGCTCAAATCCCAATACAAAGTAAAACAAAGGTATATGAAGAAAGAGGAAAACATGGCCCAACCAAAGGAACAAAATAAATCTCCAGAAACTAATCTTAAAGAAATGGAAGTATATGAACTACCTGACAAAGAATTTTATATATAACAAAATGAGAACATCAAGAAAGAGATAAACATATTAAAAAGAACCACACAGAAATTTTGGAGCTGAAGAATACAATAACTGAACTGAAAAAAATCAGTAGAGAGGTTCAAGGGCAGACTTGATCAAGCAGAAGAAAAAAATCAGTGAGCTCAAAGATAGGTATTTGAAATTATTTAGTTAGGGAAGCAAAAAGAAAAAAAAATGAAGAAGAGTGAAGAAAGTGTAAGGGACTTATGGGACACACAGGACAAATATACACATTATATGAGTCCCAGGAGGAAACGACTGAAAGAGGCAGAAAGCTGATATGAAGAAATAATGGCTGAAAACTTATTAATTGTGGGGAAGGAAATGGACACTCAGTTTCAAGAAGCCCAACAGACCAAACTAGGATAAGCCCAAAAAAGACCACACTAAAACACATTAAAATCAAACATCAAAAGTCAAAGACATAGAGAGAATTTTGAAAGCAGCAAGAGAAAAGTGATCTGCCACATAAAAGAGATCTCATCAGTTTTTCAGCAGATTTCTCAGCAGAAACCTTAAAGGCCAGATGGAGTGGAAATGATATATTCAAAGTTCTGAAAGAAAAAAATATAATTATATCTGGCAAAGCTGTCCTTCAAAAATGAAGGAGAAATAAATACTTCCTCAGGTAAAAAGCTGAGGGAGTTCATCAGCACTAGACCTGACTTACATGAAATGCTAAAGGGAGTCCTTCAAGTTGAAATGAAAGGATGCTAAACAGCAACACAAAAGCATATGAAAGTATAAAAGCTTACTGGTAAAGGAAAATATACAGACAAATACAGAATACTGTAAGACTGTAATGGTGGTCCATGAACAACTTTTAACTCTGGATAGAATATAATGGACAAAGTATGGAAAAACTTTAATTATAAGAATATATAAAATATAAGAAGATGCCATTTGTGATATCAGTAACATAAAGTGTGGTAAGGGGAGAAGAAAAGAGTAGAGTTTTTGTATCTGATTGAAGTTGTTATCAGCTTAAAACAGTGTTTTAAATATAAGATGTTTTATGTGAGGCCCATGGTCACCACAAAGAAAACACCAACCTATAGAAGATAAAAGAAAATAAGAAAGGAATTGAAGTATGCCATTACAAAAACTCAGAAGAACACAAAGGGAAACGGCAAGAGACGAAAAGAGGGACAAAAACGCTACAAGATAGAAACAATGAAAAAAATGGCAATAGAAAGTCCTTCCCTATCATTAATTACATTAAATATACATTAAATTCTACAATCAGAAGACATAGCATAACTGAATGAATTAGAAAACAAGATCCAACCATACGCTGTCTACAAGAGATGTACTTTAGATTTAAGGATACACCTGAAAGTGAAAGGACAGAAAAAGATATTCTATGTAAATGGTAATCAGAAGAGAGCAGCAGTGGCCATACTTATATAAGACAAAATGGACTTTAAGTTAAAACTGTCACAACTGACAAGGACATTATATAATGATAAAGGGGTCAACTCATCAAGAGGATACAACAGTTGTAAATATACATGCACCCCAAATTGAAGCAAATATATTAAGCAAACATTGACAGAATGAAAAGGAGAAATAGACAACAACAAAATAATAACAGAAGATCTCAATACTGGTTATAACGAATAGAACAAACAGACAGAAGCCCAATAAAGAAACGGAGGGTTTGAATAATACTATAGCCCAAGTGAACCTAACAAATATTTATAGAACATTCCACCCAAGCTTAGGGCAATACACATTCTTCTCAAGTGCACATGGATTACAAAATAGGTCACAAAACAAGTCTTAACAAATTTGAGAAAATTAAAATCATACCAAGTATATTTTCTGAACACAATAAAAGTAGAAATCAGTAGCAGAAAGAAAATTGGAAAATTCTCAAATTAATGGGAATTAACACTTTTTAGTTTCTCTTTTTTATTTTATTGAAATATAGTTGTACAATATTATGTTAGTTACAGGTGTAATATATAATGATCTGATATTTGCATACATTATGAAATGATGACCATGATAAGTTGAGTAACCATCTGTATGGGTAACAAAGTTATTACAATGTTATTGATCATATTCCTTATGCTGTATATTACATCTCAGTGACTTATTTATTATATAATTGGAGGCTTATGCCACTTAACCCCCTCACCTATTTCACCCCCAACCCCACCCCTCCCTTCTGGCAACCACTTGTTCTCTGAGAGTCTGTTTTCATTTTGTTTTGTTTTGTTTTTTAGATTCCACATAAGTGAGATGAATAAGTAAATGAATACTTTTGAACAACTAATGGGTCAAACAGAAATCAAAAAGGAAATTAGAAAATATCTTGAGACATGAAAATGAACACACACCATACCAAAACTTAGGAGATACAGCAAAAGCAGTACTAAAAAAAGAAGTTTAAAGTAATAAATGCCTACATTAAAAGAAGAAAGATCAAATCAAAACTACAATGAGGTATCACCTCACACCAATCAGAATGGCCATCATCAAAAAATCTACAAACAATAAGTGCTGGAGAGGGTGTAGAGAAAAGGCAATATTGTTGGGAATGTAAATTGGCACAGCCATTATGGAGAACAGTACGGAAGTTCCTTAAAAAATTAAAAATAGAGCTACCATATTATCCTGCAATCCCACTCCTGGGCATATATCCAGACAAAACCATAATCTGAAAAGATACATGCACCCCAATGTTCATTGCAGCACTGTTTACAATAGCCAGGACGTGGAAGCAACCTAAATGTCCATTGACAGATGAATGGATAAAGATGTGGTACATATACACAATGAATACTACTCAGCCATAAAAAATAATGAAATAATGCCATTTGCAGCAACATGGATGGATTTAGAGATTGTCATACTGAGTGAAGTAAGTCAGACAGAGAAAGTCAAATATCATATGATATCGCTTATATGTGGAATCTAAAAAAATGGTACAAATGAACTTATTTACAAAACAGAAATAGATGTAGAAAACAAACAGATGTAGAAAACAAACTTATGGTTACCAGGAGGGAAAGCTGGGGGGGGGGGTTAGGTATAAATTGGGAGATTGAGATTGGCATATACACACTACTATATATAAAATAGATAACTAATAAGGACCTACTGTATAGCACAGGGAACTCTTGTCAATACTCTGTAATGACCTATATGGGAAAATAATCTAAAAAAGAGTGGATATATGTATATGTATAATTCATTCACTTTGCTGTACAGCAGAAACTAACAAACCATTGTAAATCAACTATACTTCAATAAAAATTTTTAAAAAGGCTTAAAAAAAGAATAAAAAATTTAAAAAGAAGAAAGATCACAAATAACCTAAATTTATACTCAAAGAACTAGAAAAAGAAGAACAAACTCAGCCCGAGGCTAAAAGTAGAAAGAAAATAATAAAGATTATGTGAAATAAATAAAACAGAGAATAGAAAAACAATAGAAAAAATAAACAGAACTAAATTTCCCACCATGTATAAATACTGAATACATGCTCTATGCATATAGCTTTATCTGTATTTATCTGGCTACATAGTTTTTCCATGTGAATTAAAATTAATAAGGATATAGTAATGATCTAAAAATTATGAGAACATTCATTAGAGTGGCAATTTGTTAGATTATACATCAGCCTCTTAAAATTCTTCATAAAATTAAGAAAAAGCATAAGACAATCTTCCCATGGGTTTTAAAGAAATGCATATGTGAGACAGATAGATGATAGAGTTTTTCTTTTTTACATATGAAGGTAAAATTTCCTTTATAATTAACTCTATAAATATTCTTACAGTTGTTATTTGCAAAAATACAGTCCAAGATAAAAATTATTTCTCTTTTTACTAAAATTGTTTCTTTTAGCCTTTCTTTGAGATGCTAAATGCAGTGGGTACAATAAATCCATTAGAAAATTACTATTCTCTTATCAAGTTTAATTGATTTAATCAGTATTTTCTTATAGATTTAATCCATAAGGAATTTAAAATAATTATTATAATATTACTCTAATTATGTTATTCAAGAAAATACTATATAACAGAGTCAACCTAAAATCTGGCAATGTTCCATGCATAAATGTGGTTAATTTCTATTGTAACTCAAATAACTCTTGGCTAATTCCCACTTTATCAATGTACTAATCTCACAAAATATTTACTGCTCACAACTTGATAGGGATCAAAGTGATTTTTTTTTTCTACTTTTAAATACTCTCCATCACCCTGTATGTGTGTGTGCTATCTTGCTCTGTGTTAATTGGCATTAGTCATTTAAACTCAAACATAAAAAATGAAAAATTTAGGGCAATCACTAAGTAGGATGAGCATTTTCTGTTTCCATAATGATACATGGACAACATGCAGTTATTTTTAATATGGAGAATGGGGGAAGACTTGAGGGAAAAGGAATGTGCACTGGAAATAAAGTTGTAAATGATTTTAAGAATATGGATAAATCCATGCTGATTAAATTTCAAAATAAAATATTTGCTCCTGCAAATAAGAACGAGGCAAATTATACTCAATTAGAAGCTACACAAAATTAATTAACCCTTTTGCAAAAAACTCATCATTACTTACCTGTGCACCCAGGTCTCTGGAATATTGTGAGCTGCATACACTGTGAAGCTAAGGTGGGAATGGAGCCCAAGATTTACACAGGAAACACTATGCACAGGTGCATTTAGAGGTTGGAAATCTGCATAAAAGCTGCTGCAATAGATGTCAATTAGGTGGTAGATGGAGGTGGATAGTTCAGTTGTCACTTTTTCTATCAAACCTAGGTGGGGAAAGGGATAGAAATCAGGTCATCTGTGAAGGGCAATATTTATCATAAAACCATCTGTTACAGCTTTGAAAATTTTTATAACAAAATTTAAAGAAAATTTATTTTAAATGACCCTCTACCAACTGAAGCCAATTAGCCATCTGTGCCTCTGTATGCAGCCTGGGTTAGCTGCTAGTAGTACAGATACTTAATAAGCTTTCATATCTTTAGTTGCAGAAATTTGGGAAGCACAACCTTTAATCACAAATCAGAGTTTTGGGTTATTAATTTGGCATTCTGATCAACTGTAATTTGCAATATTTTTGTTTTAGATTATTATTGCTTAGAATTAATTTTCAGACAAGGAACATGTTATCTACATGGCTTATAAGTACTTTAAACAAACTCCATCTAAAGAATTAATCATAATAAGTTTGATTATGCTATGATGTTTGCTATTAACTGAACACTAATCATATACATTGTGCTGTTATAAAAAGAGAATAGTATTAGTACATGGCTGGGATCTGAAGTAAGTTTAAAGTGAAAGATTTACTACATTTCTTCAAAATCAAAGCCTTACTTGAGTTTTACCATAAGTTATTTAAAGGGAGTCTATTGATTATTCCCAGAAGTGACTTGTCATGAAGGAAAAAATAAATGAAGAAAATTGTTTAAGTACAGAGGCCAGGAGTTTCCAAGCGTCTGCTAAATGAAGGCATGCCAATTTACTGTAGAGCACATGAAAAGTGTCCCTTAATCATCGAATTTAAGGTAAATTTTTCTGAGAATGGTGTTCTCTCTCCCAATAGACGCGTTGCTGGAAAAACTCCTGAGGGGAAGGAAGCAGGAGAGGCTGATGAAATGGACCAGGAAGAACTGGCGGACTCGGATCCAAATCAGGAAAGATGGCGCCATGACAATGGAGAAGGATATGAGGATGGTGAACGTCATCCTGGGGTAGGAGTCACTGTCAGACTCTTAATGGGGCCAGCGAATAACACTCACTGCTGATATTTTGTATGCAGTAGTGAATGAGTGAAGGCCGATAATCATAATATGCTCACAACTTGTAATTATTTTTAATATTCAACTATAATGTTTTAGAAGTTAAATGAATGTCAAATATAAAAATTATATTAAAAAAATTTTTTTAACGTAGAAGAGGAAAATCTTTAATTGACACATATTTAAGTGACAAAGGGTCTTAGGTGAATGTATAAAGCGAAGTGTCATGAATGGAAGCTCTGGCGCCCTCCTGCTCCTCTGAGTCACCCGTGCCTGACTTTGCTGACGAAGTCTCGAGGGTCGGGGGTCGCAAGGCTCCTGTGGTCATGACCAAGACCCCTTGATACCTCAGGCCTCGTCCAATCCCCCCAAAAGGCCTCCTTAAACCCCACAGGTGCGTCTTGATAGATGAGAGTGACGCAGAAAACCCTGCGAAAGATACGACCTGAACGTTCCCTTTTCCATCCTGGGCCAGAAATATGTACCGATATGCCGAATTTTAGATATTTCTACTTTTCCGCCGCCTTGTCCTGGAGAAATGAAACGAAACGGCAGTACAGCCCATGCGGGGAAGTCAGCGGGGAGAAACCGTGTCATCGGCGGCTCCCACGCAGGTAGCTGGGCGCAGGGCTGAGGAGGAGAGCGGCCCCTCGAGGCGGCCCTCAGAGGGAGACACTTCGTCCGGAGGCCTGAAGCCCGTGTCCCCGAGCGTCCGGACAGCTCCTCGGCCTTCGGGCGGGAGCACCGGGTGGGAGATGCGGCCGGATGGGCAGGGCCCGCCTGTGGAGGGAACGGGCCGCGCCCGCTCTAGGTGTAGCGGCTGAAGATGCTCGCCGTCCGCCCGTGGATGCAGCTCCAGAAGTCGGCCTGCATCCGAGCTCCGTCTCGTGATTCCGCACAGCCTCCGTTTCCCGCGAGACCCGGGCGGGTCGGCTTCGACGGGCCGCCTTCCCCCGAGCAGGGCTGTGCTGACTTTCCAGACGCCTGGCAGGTGTTAGCTGATGATGTTGGAGGTTTCTATAGCGCTGGTCACAGACGGACGGACGATTTTATTGAACTTCAACTCCAAGCTTGTGAGTCCCAGGTCAGTTAGTTCTTCCGGTTCACGACTCGGGGGGGTCAGAGCGCGGTTCCTTCCGGGGAGGCGTCCGCGTAGTACTGGGAGTGTCTGATGAGGAGGATGTGCCGCGTGGCCTTGGCTTCGTAGTGGTCCAGCCTGAACACAGTTCTTCTCCAGATTGCAGGCCCTTCTTCCACAGGTTGAGCAGGGCTGGTGGTGCTCACCTGTCCCAGGTGGGGTCCTCGACGCCAGGCCCGGGACGGGGCTCCGCCGCCCCGCCCCGCTCCGCTCCCAACCCCGCGGGAGGCTGGGCCACGTGCAGCTCCGAGGCCCCCGGGGGCCACAGCCCAGGAGAGCGAGGTGGCCGAGCCCTGGGAAGCTGAGGAGACGTTGAGAGAACAAGTAAGCACATCCTTAAAACTTATGTTCTTAAGATCTATTTTTTTTTTTTAATTCACACAACGTGTTTATTCACTGTACCATATTTAAAGGTTTTCATATTTTAAGTTATAGAAACAGAAATGTCCATTAAGATTAGGAACGGAACAGGTCACAGATTTGGTGTAGTCATGTTCAGTGTTAAGTCACACAGTACTGCTGTTTTTTCAAACACGTGCACTTTCTCGTAAGTAGTTTACAAGCATAAATTGCTTTTTGGTTCCTAGTTGGTTTGAAAAGAAAATAGTAGGAAGAGCTTGATGTTTCCTCCAACAGTCTGCAGTGTTCCAGTGCCCAGGCGTTTGGATACTCAGGAAAGAGGCCAGCTTCAGCATGAAGCTTCTTCCCACATCCTGTCCCTCAGTAGCTCTGCCCCTAATTAAACATGTTGTTGTTGTTCAACACATGCTATTATTCCGTTATTATAAATTTGTACAAAATTCATGAGATGGCCAAATTTTCCTTATTTGCTGTATTTCTAAAATTGTGTCCTTTGTTGAAACAGCCTGAGGTGACAAGCAGAGTGAAAGAGCTGTAATTAAAATTCTCTGAGAAATCAGCAGTAGCAATTAATGAAACAGAAGAGTAAAGCAGCATAAAAATAGTCTTTAAAGAGGCCTCCTCAAACTCTGGAGGCCAACCAACTGGGATTCTGCTGAACAACAGGAGGCAGAGAATTATAAATTTATAGAAACATCTTGTTTCTCTGGTCCCCAGATTGTACTGTTGGTACTCTGAAGCGGGAAGCACAAACTTCTCGTTAATAATTCCCAATCTTGTGCAAATGAATACACAAATCATAAACTTGAGTGAGAGAGTTCATTAATTCAAGCTCCAGCACACATTTTGGAGAATCTTAATTATTTGGATAATTACTCAAACTCTACTCTTTACTTTTTGTGCTGAAATACAGTTTTAGGTTATAATTTGCGTCTTTGAGGTAGTATAGGGATGTGTGCTTCTGCATTATGCTTTACTTCCAGAACTCTGGGTGAAAAATGCATGTCAGATATCATCAGAAATGTATTAAGGACTCAAAGTACTGGGCTTGGTGGTGAAATATGGAGAAATAATACTTATCACACCTGATTTTGCAATGAGAAAAGAGTTATAGTTATCAGGAAATAAAGAAACAATGACAATATATAGGCAATTCAAATGCATTAATTAGAATCTGTTTTGGTTTTTTTGGAAATGAAGGGGTAAGAGTACATGACTTTACTCTAGTGTACATTTGAAAGGAAAATGGTCTCTGTAGCATTGCTGTTTGTCACATCCTATGTCCAATGCTTCTTGTGTCCAATGAAGGCTGTACTTTCCTTGCAAACATGGTCTGCATTAAAATCTGGGGTTTTTTTTCATGTTCCCCAAAAAACTTTGTTTACACGAACAGGCAGCATGCCAGATTTGTTCACCAGTGGTGTAGAGCACAGGTATGATCAAACCTCTTAGCTTCAAGGTATATTGAGGTTAATCAATAAGAATATTAAGTATAAGAATCATCAATAATAGTGGCTTATTGTTGGATCAACATTTTGTGTAAAGAGTGTTCTAGACTTTTATTTCAGAGTACCCGAATAGAAAGCAACTGCATGTATATGCTGGCAAATGTTCATTTCATTTTGTTGTCATTTCAGCAAACTCTTCCTTTCTGCTCCATAAACTGCTGTAAGGTGCTTCTACGTAATAAAATATTAGAAAAAAATATATTTATCTTGCAGAATGAGAATTCTGATTTATCAAAAGCTTATGAGAGCTGTGGATGGGAATTTTTAATCCATAGAATTAATTCCTTCTCTGTGATGACTTAGCATAGAATATAAGTCCCTGGGAACATTTCTGTGCAGTTTTGTGAGATCTCATATCCCAACCCCTGAGGAACATGGGATGAGGGGATTTTATTCCAGCATTCCTAATAGAAAGGAAGAAAGGGCCAGATTCATATAGGCATACCTCCAGCTTGTTCACTCCGCACTTTCACTTGGACTCTGTGTTAGAAATATTGTTGGGGGTGTCTATCTCTCCCTTTATTCTGTCGTGTTCTGGAGTTTTATGAATGCCTAGATTTTTGCATTAGCACAGGTTTGTTTGTCCCATATCCTTTGCTGTTCCATTTTCCTCTATGATGTGAAGTGGGGGAGTTCTTCCCATGTAATTGAATGTCTTCTTTTGAGTGGTGGGAATAGAGTTGAGGGGGTATTGCTCTGTACATAACTTTCTACTGAAAACCACTAAGGGTGTGGAGGGCAGATTGGGGTTATCATTTGTGCTTCACTGTCACCTTTGAATCCAAGGGTGTTAGTTGCACATCTGTGAGTCAGACCATTTCCTTAAAGATACTCTTAAGTGTTCATAAGCCAAATACCATCTGCCTGTGCAAACAAGAACAACCCTGACCACACCCTGCACTGTACATACTATCCTATCTTTTATGCATATTAGGAAGACTGGGGATCAAAGAGTTTATTTCTTTACGATCAGAGTCAAAAAGTGGGCAGAGTGGGAATTCAAAACCAGTTCTGCCTGATTCCAGAAACCAGACTGCTCTACACCACACTGTCACAGTCTGCTCTTTTCTACAGAGGCAAAGTCCTCCTGTGGCTTGCAGTTTTGTAGGCTCAGAGCTTCTGTGAATACTAATTATTCCAGAACCGAATCCTCCTACCTGTTAAGTTAAATTGGTCTTTCAAATAGAGCTTGAATTTAAATTTGAAATTTGTGACTTTGAAGAAAGACATCTGCTACATTTCTGACTTCTCTTACTTCAAAATATAATTAGCTAAATAAAATTTTATAGTTTCTTGGAATTGTTGTAAGGATATTTTCAGTATTCCTTTAATTTTTATAGCTCTCTTGACTTTCCCTATTGTTAAAAAAATCTCAGGCCAAAAGTCTAGGGAGTGTGGATTTTTATTCACTTGCAGAGTAATCACTTCCATCAGTAAATAAAGTTTTAACAAAGCATTTTTTCCCTCAAAAGTATTTTGTGTGTGTGTGTTATAATATTTGGAGAAAAACTGAAAAATATAAATTATTTTTGGTTTTATAATTTGTTTAGTATGCATGTGTGTTTTACCTTTTGCTGAAGTTTCTGAATATTGATGAAAACTCTGAAAAAGAAAAACAGGTCCAAAGATACACTTGTTATTCAGAAAACAAATTTGGGAAACCAAACCAATAATATCCAAAATCTACATACAGAAATTTCTCTGGCATGATAAAAAGGAAATGTATTTCTTGGTGTCATATATCAATGTTGCTTACTAAACAGAGGAAATCTAAATTGTAACATGAAAGAAAAGCCTTCTGACTGTTGTAATCAGCAATCTAGGTTATTTGATTCAGAAAAAAAAAAAAAAAAGAAATCTCTAGCATAAGCTCAGCCTTTTTTTAGTATTATTAGAACAGTTCTACAGATATTGCCTAAACTCAATCCCCCTTCCACAACAGTGACTAAACTTTTAATATAAAAGATTTGTAATTCTCTTTGTTTAGTGTGTCCAGTTCTTATTTTAGCTGTCACTTCAGATACAAGCTTTGGGCAGCACAGAAAGAAGGCTGGATGGAAGGGTGCAAAATCATTCAGATTCACTATATAGTTTCCTTTATTTTTTAGGATTAAAAAGAAAATGATAGTCAAACACTTGAGATCATATCCTGAATTTTAAAAAAACACTATCTGAAATTTTTGTTGTCATTTAAGTTCATATACATTAGCTTGGTGGTTTTATTTGTTTGCTTGTTTGTTTATGTTTATCTCTATTGTAGGCTTGGAATTACTTTAGTGGTTTAGGATTTACTGGTTATAACTTTATTATCATGAAAACTATATAAGGTAGGTGATTCACAGGTTCATTGGAAATGACGTTTCAGTCCAAAAGCAAATTCAGTTTTCTAATAAGATCCATTTTAATTGACACTAGATTTTTTTTAATATTTTGCTTTGACAAGTTTGCTTTTAAGGAAATCCAATTAATGAAAAGCTGGATTTTCACACAAATAAACTAGGGAATAATCGTTTTCCTGTAAGAAAGAACTTGCTACAGTATTCCTTTTAGAGAGAAAACACTTCTGTAGTGTTTAGAATGTAATTAAATTTATATACAACTTTTCACTTAAAAGCATCATTCACATGAACCTTTTCAGAAGCATTTCTCTTAGGTAAAATATTTCATCTGAGCATAGTTTCAACCACTGGGCTTAACAACTACACATAAGATCTTTACCCCAGCCATGTGGGTGCGACTATTAAACATGTCAGCATGACTTAACTAGAATTCAGTTTATTCAGAAATGTAAACTTGTATTTTAAGATCACCATGACATCCACCTACAGCACAATGCGTAAGACCGTATTTTTTTATTTTGTAGTTCATTTATTGTGTATTTAATGGAAATATGTGAGCTTCTAGAATATAATTCTGAAAGATGGAAAATTGTTTCCAGTGCTGAGTGGGAGCATGCAGTAGACAGAGTACAACTGCATTTGTGATACAATTTTTCATTTTGCCAAAACTTACATTTAATAAATACTTAATTACTTCCATGTATGGCAGGAAATAGTCTCTTGCTAGTTGACCAAAAAATGCAGCCAAGAAAAAAGGAAAGCTTCTGAATTTTGAGTTTGTTGGCAGAAGACATATTTCTCAGTATTTCTTTAATCTTAGGTTATGGTGGGTGGATAGATTGAACTCCTTTGGCATTATTAGCTGCAGTTGGTTAATGCACAAATTCTGTAAAAGGTACTTATTATTCGTGCCAATTTTTTTCTTATATAGGTGGGCCTATAGTTAAGATAGGATGGAAAAATGGATGGAGAAAAAAATCTGAATGATGTGAGACATGTGAACTTTTAAAGTGCCCTCAAAATAAGTAGAATCTGGAGTAGAAATTTATTTGGAGATATTGAACTATTTACTTTGGCCATTGACATATATGGAATAAAACTGTTAATTGTCAACTTTTTTCTTCATTTCTATGCATGAATAATCACATACAATTTAGTGCTCATAAGTCTATAAGAAATGTGAAATGTGAATATGAGCTTCTCTTGATAATTATAATTGTTCATAGCTTTCCTAGGAAATATCAATACTTAATTTCTCCTTGAAGGATTCTTTTGGCTTCAGATATATTGAAAGTTTGATATTTCTGAGAAAATTGTCATTTTCATTCTTTTAGGGAGTTTCAGAAAATGAATGTTTAAAGGTAAAGCTTTTTATAGCTAGTACTAGTTTAACAGCATTTGAAGTGCTTCATCCTAAAATTAAATTTTCCTCCTTCTTTGATCAGTTTGTTTCTACTGATTCACCAAGAGCAGGACATAAAAATTGAAGAACAACCAAGTGGTCTTAACAGATGGAAAGACATGTGTCCACATTCATACATCTGGTCTCCTACTCTAGCAAAGGCTCATATTTGTTGTGAAGCTGGCTGTAACCAATGGCCCTGAGAAAAGAGGGTCCTAAGTGGTGCTTGTGTGAATTAAAACTTTCATCTTGTCCTCATGAGGAAGAGTAAAAAACTACCACCAGCATCATCCCTACAACTTCCAGTAATAATAATGATTCTCATTCAAGATGCACTATCATCTGGCCCCTTTATTAACGTTATTTCTAATATTCACAAGAACCCTTCAAATTCTGTTTTCTTTTTCTGTTTTAGAGATGAGGAAAACTGAAACTTAGAGAAATGAATTAATTTTCCAAAGGATATTCATCTAGAAAGTTGTAGATCTTGAATTCAAATCATCTTTGTGTGACCCTGTGCTCTTTGTGTTTTATTATCAGCTCTAGGTATCTGTAATATCTCCAAAATGCGATAATCTAAGAGAAACGAATGCCTTGTTGAAAGTTAATTCTCACTACCTTGGTATCCTGGCTTAACTTCAAGTGTTGGAAAATCTTTTGGTGGTATAACTCTATTGCTCCTTAGTTATCACTATCACTGTTCATGTAATGCAAATAAGGTATTTGAATTTCTATATTCATTATTACATCTAATCGCAAAACCCCACAATTCTAATTATAATAAGACATAGGAAGTCCAACATTAGGAAATTACTGATTTTTATCAGTCACCTATTTGAAAAAATAAGCATGGCGATTTACATATATTAGTATAATTGTCTACTTTCTAAATCTATCTTTTTGAAATTTCAAGGCTGGCACATTCAAGGTAATATAATCTCTGCTGTTCCTATCCATCCAGATAAGGAATGAATGCAATCACTCTCTCATGAAGTTTCATATGTACTGGAGTGTGTTTAGAGGCCTGGATTCAAATCTCTGTTTTGCCACTTATTAATCCTCTGTACACAAGCACTCTAAGCATCAGATTTTAATACTAAAATGAACTTTAAAATATCAATTTCAAGGTATTGCTGTGAGGATGAATTGAAATTAAATAAAAATTAAGTGAAATGAAGTAATACATAAATGAAACTATTATTGCAATACACTATCAAGTATTAGTTATTATTATTATCAGCAGCATCATATCTTTTGGCTTTATCACGTGCTAAACTTATAACAAGATTGAATGATTTGTTGTAACCAGATGTCCTAATCTTTTTCTTGGGCAATAATCACACGTAATCTACATCATATTTCTGAGATTTAAAAAAACAATCACATAATACTCATTTTTTAAACTGAAAAACCAGGAAATCATCACAGAATGTGAGATCATAGAAGCAGAGTGCCTTGAAGATTTAGCAAAAAATACCACATGAACTGATCTCTTCTTTCCTGCATATGTGCTTGTCCATGCAAGCATGGGTGCTTACATCTGCATACTCTGGTGTGCATGAGAGCCATTAATAGACTATACAAACGCTTGCCTGTGAATATTATTATATAAGCATATTCATCTAGGTAGGATTGTAGAGTTGATTTCAGTCTCACTTGAAGGTTATATTGTAGTTACACTTCAAAGGTATAAGAAATTTCCTTTTAATTTAATTAAATCCTTTTGGTATAATAGAATTGAGTTTCCATTACCCGCGAATGATTGAAATGTACATGTACCCACACACACTCACACACCACATATATGCTAGTTAGTCAAAAGTCTTTCACTCTCCTTAATTAATTATTGAACTTAGGTTTAAAATAATTACTGTGTAATAAATGAGTGTATTTACCTCTGCTTTTCTCTGAAGAATAAGATTTAGTTCATTTACAGCATCTGTAATTTGTTTGGTCTCCACACATCCCAGAACAATGCATATATTTTTAACATCTTCAATAATATTATCCACATTTTGCTGTAGATGAAAAGATTGACATCTTACAATTTATTGCAATCAAGGGGACACTAATTTATCTTTAAACTACCTCTCTTTCCAGGAAGAGGAAATGGAATACAATGTGGTTGTTTCCATGTAAAGTGTTCTCAAGACTGGTTATCCTGTGGCCTAAGCCATAATTTGCATTAAGTAAATGCTGGAAAGTAGGACTATTAGTATTTTATATATATCAACTCTAATTTAACATTATCTGATATAAAATGGGAAGGAGGGGGAGAGAGAAAGAGAGAGAGAGATTGAAAGTCTGTGGCTCCCGCAGAATACTTTGAAAGCAAGACAACTGATGGCAGACCTATGTAGAGTTTCAGAAAGCATCTGTGTTTATAAGCAGTGTACAGGAGGGCAAAATTATTAAAAATCCGATTTCAGAACAAATTTGGGACAATGAAGTTTGGTGCTGGGGTGTTTGGTAATCATTTGATTGTATTGTCTTTTAAGCAACTGATGTTTCAAAAAAATCACTGATGACAAGTACGGTCTACAGTAATGACCAGCTATTCTTAAAATCAAAATTGCTGGCTTTGCTTAAGATAGTTATACACAGATTTTGTGGTCACAGTTCTAAGAGCTTTTCATTGTTTTATTTTTTATTTCTCAGCTTTCACATGTTCTTAAATTAGCTTTCATTAAAAAAAAATGCCCTATTTTGTCCTTATTCTTTTTTTGTGTTTTACCAGTAACTATGTTGAGAAGTATCCTTTCTTCTTTAATCCGTGCTAATCACCTTTCACTCTATAATATTTTAATGTATTTTATATGTATCATTAATAATGTTGGCTTTTCAAAACACATCAGCTCTATCAATTCCAGAATCACAGTCATTCCAATGGAGGATTTCAAAATGGAGTTTATTTCAAAAGAGGTGGAAAAATATTTTTCCTTTTTTTTTACACAAAGATATGAATTCATAGCATAAAAAGAATTTAACTCTACTTATTCTATATCATTTTCTTAGCAAAACATTATCAATATAAAGACAGAAAACAGGTATTATATTTAAGGAACATCATTTTGTGTCTTTTGTGGAAAAACAAAACTTTTTAATATGTTGTCAGTACCTTTTATAAGATTTTATAAACACTGAAAACTGATGACAAAACCTACAAAGAATGGCTAACTAATACTTTGAAAGACACAATCAGGACTCCGGAATTGTCAACAGACTTGATTAATGAGCTAAAAGGAAAAAAAATAAAAATGAACTTAATTGGGTTTCATTTTAAATCTTTCACAGATTAAGAAAATACAACTACTCAGTTATAACATGGGAAGAAAAATTTATGAGTAATTCATGTGGAAAAAGCTCAGTTGTTTCATTTATGTGTGAATTCAATGAGTCAACATTGTGACGTGGCTGCCAGAAGAGCTACTTTATTATTAAATTAAATTAGAAGATGTGTACTCTCCATAACCAGAAAGTTAGAGCTCAGCACATGTATATAATCTGAACTGGAGTTTAGTGTTGAGTACCACATTTGAGACTGACTATTAACAAATAGGGCTTTCCCCAAAGAGAGCAACCCAATTATTAATATAATGTTAATATACTCATTCACAACAGCATAGGAAACTCTGTTTCCAGCTCTGCAATAAGGTTATGTGTGATAAAATCCTGATTCTGCCCCATTTCTACCTAGGACCATTATCAAATTATTTAACTTCCATGGGCCTGAATTCCCTCTTCTGTAAAATTGGAACAATAATAATTGATTTTTGGTTAGTTGTAAAAGTAAGTAAGGTAAAATAGAAAAGGTGCCTAGCAGAGAATGAGGGCTAAATTTTAGTTAATTCATTTTTAATTAATTCCTTTTTATCCATTCACACAGACTTTTCAGTTTATAAGAGAAATCAGACACTGTACGTGCCCAGATAACAAATAAGATGAAAATTAAAAAATCATTAAAACTATGAGAGAGGTATGTATTAGGTGCTAAGTTTAGTGTTCATTCGTACATTCTTAGTAGATATGTGATATATGTGAATTTGCAGGAATCCGTAAAATATTACTAAAGTGCAAATGCTGGGTTGACTTGGGTCACTCGGCTAATTTGCTCCATCTCTTACTGCAGTCTTGCAGTGCTTCTTATTTGATCTCTTTATCTCATTTGATCTACATAAAAATTCTGAAAGATAAATAATTACTTCATTTTTGAGTCACTGAGTTTGCTAGAATACGTTAAGTGAAATTTTGCAGTTGTAGAATTAACTTGGTGATTAATTGGATTGAGCACCAACAGGAAGACTGGATTTAAGATGATTCCAAAACTTCATACTTGGAAAACCAAAAGACAGAGTGCCATTAATTATGGCTGGAAACACAGGCAAAATGGGAAGAGTTTTGGTGGAATTGTGATGCGTGTATTTTTTGATACACAGAGCTTGAGTTGCCAATGGGACAACCAAGTAGACTCAGCCTTCATCCGAAATGCAGTGGGGTTGTAGCTCTAGCAATTGTTGGACTGAGAAAACATAGTCACCTTAAACACACACACACACACACACACACACACACACACAGTGTGTGCTCACATAAACATTAGCTGAACCATAGAAAAAAATGTAAATCCAAACTTTAGCCCAAAACAAAGATAGGATAAGTCTCTGGCTGACAGAAATTTAAGGAGGGAGCTTAAAGCCTGAGCAGTAGCTTCAACATTGATATGTCAGTGGCCTGAAGAAAATGTTGGCGGGCTTAGAGATTGGTGTTTACTGCTTACAGTGGGACAAGTGCTGAAATTTTAGACCTAAACCAATTGGTTGAGGTAGGGAAGGGGCAGACCTGGAGCTGAGATCCCTGAATAAAGCCCTGACACTGGATAGACTGTCACCTGGAGAAGGTGGGAGAAGAAAAACAATGCCTACTGATCAAGAGAACTTTTGAAGAATCCTCTCTCTACCCTGGGGCTTTGAATGAGGAAAATGATTATCTGAGAAATCGTGTTGTGTGTAATTGTGAAGTATTAATTTACACTACCCTTAGCAGGAAGTTATGCTAGAAATAGTGCCAGAGTGTTGTTACTATTTTGGACTCAGGCAAAAGCAAATGCAGAACTTTTCTGACCCCAAACCATTAGGTTTCCCCCCCAAATATACATACATGTGTGCACACACCCACCCACACATACACATACATCATGTTTGGTGGGGAATAATCAGCCTAAAATTTACAAATCCTATGATGGCTGATCCATCATATGAGATATTCTACAGACACAAAACACAGGATTAGTCCCTGATTTCAAGAGATATCAAAGCTAGATTTGGGCATTATTTTCATAGAGGTGATACCTGGCCAAGAAATTGGATTTGATTGTCCAGAAGGAGAATATAGATAGAGGAAAGAAAAATGGAATCCTGGGTATATAACATTTCAGAACATTTAATATTTAGATGATGGGGGAGGAAGTATGGGTCACAGTTGGAGCATACAGAGTACTGAGGCATAAGCCATAAAACTACAGTTTAATGGGCATAAAGGAAAGATAGTTGATGGTACTAGGAAATTTCAGTTTGAAAAAAAGGAAGAAAAAGGAAACAATCACTTTCAAGTATGTGATGATCTTTCAACTGAAAAGGGGATTAGATTTACTGTAAGTAGCTCTGGAATGATAAATTAGAACAAATGGTTGCAAATTTAGAGACATTCATTTTGGCTCAATAATTTTTGTAAAAATTATTTTTTCCAAAAATTGAGTAGGCTGCCCTGTGAGTAGAGAGTTCTTCCACATTATAAGTATGCAAGCAATCAGGAATGTTTAGAGGAAATTTTTGCATTAAATAGGAGTTTGGACTAGACTACCTCTAAATTCTTTCTAACTCTATGGGTTAACGAAAACTAACAATAATGCTGTGATGTTATTTTATGTGCTATATTCCAAACTTATCTTAGAAATATTTGACGTGTCATAGAGTCTGAAGGAGCAGCATTCTAATACTTCAGATATTAAGCATATTTTTAAAATATTTTGAACATTGGTGAAGATTGATAACAAACTTTTCTTATCTGCATCTTTCTGGAAAACAAAACAAAACAAAAGAGCAAAAGGTTCCCCTGCTACCCCATTCCCTTCATTTAGGTGTGATGGAGACCAAAGTAATATGTGTTGAAAACAGCCATGTAACAGCTTGCCATTTTCCAAGTTTTATATAAATCTTAATGAATTTCTATTTCTGTTTACATACTGAAAATTATCAAATTCAGTTAATGAATTTAGAGACAAATTGAGAATTTAGAATTATTTTTATTCCAGGTTCAATAGTGCTATCACAAACTGCTCCTTAAAGATTAAGAATAGTCTTTGGATTTTCATTTCAGCTTAAAATGTAGAACTTTGGAGCCACTGTAACAATGAAAAAAGGCAGATAATATACAAAAATCATAATTTTTGCTGACCCCACTAGAGATCTGAGGTCAAAAGGTGACCAAGTATACTGAATTCCAAAGAGTGGTAAGGGGGGATGGAGCACACATTTGACCTTTGGTAGAGCACAGGAAAACTAGGCGGCCACTATATACGAGGGTAAGAATAAATCTGCCAAAATTTTAAAAATTCTTAAAGGCTAGAGTAAGCAGGTCAGTTTGGAATATCTGGGAGTCCAAGACACAAGGTTAGTTACCAATCATTTGTAAGCTATTTTCTGGACACCTACCAGTTGTTCAGGGGAAATAAGACAGTGCAGGAAGCTGAAGGTCCATTCAGCGGTGCAGTATGTAGGAGGTGATCAGCTTTCTGGGAGAGAGGTATGAAAGATCTCATTCTGTAGATCTTTCTCTCATAAGAAGCAAAAGCTCTAAGTTGCTGGTTTATGATACTAGAAAAAATGATGATACTAGAAGAGATAGAAATCCTCTGTGACCCTGACCCCAGGCAAAAATCTCTTGCTTTTTGAGCAGGGGAGAAAAAGCAAAACCTTTTCTGAGGGAGAGGTAGGACATGGGATAAGATCCTTTGCTGATGAGAGAATGGTAGAAGCAAAAACCTTTTGCTCCTGGGGTAGGAGCAGGAGACCTCTCTTGAGTCCAGGATCCTACATGGATACCAGTCAGCAGTCAGAAACCACGGAGGAGGGACAGAAAACTCTCTCCTGTACAAGACTAAGTGCAGATATAAGGTACAGTTTGGCTGCCAGAATGTTCCAATCTTGAGGCAGAAATGCTAAGAAAGTTCCAATCTTGAGGCTCAAAAACAGTCTGCCTAAGGCTGTGGTTGATCATTACCACAGAACTCCCTTTACCCTACTACAAAAATGAGTCTATTTTGAATAATAGACAAGAGCAAAGCACTGCTAGGAGAGAGACAAAAAAGTATTGCGAGAGATCATCTCTGCAGCATAGGCAATCGGGGACTGTTGAAAGCTGAGAGTGAAGCAGGAACAGAGAAAAAGACGCTAGTACTGCAGGCCCTCTATATAAGTACAGGTAATAGTAACTAATCACTGGAGGAGTTTGAAGCTTGATGTGCCCTGACGATAATGATAGCAACAACAAAACTCAAAGCTCAAATCTTGACTAGATTTATCAACTCTACATAATAAAAGCATAACAGAATATATAACCCAGCCGTTAGAACAATCAGACAAGGACTTTTAGTAACTATGGTTAGCATGTTACAGGATCTAGTGGAAAATGTGGATGACATGCATGAACATGTGGGGAATTTCAGCAGAGATATGGAAACTATATACAAGAGTCAAATGGAAATCATAGAAGTATAAAAGTATATTTGGTATTAGAGATGGGGAACTCTTTCAATGAACTCATCAGCAGATTGAACACAGCTAAGGAAAGTATCAGTGAAATTGAAGATAGGTCAAGAGAAATGATCCTAACCAAAACCAAAGGGGAAAAAGAGTGGGAATAAAAACCAGAACATACCATCTAATACCTGTTATAGTCATACATGCATTTGGAGTTCTGGAAAGATAAGAATGGGGCAGAGAGATATTTAAAGAGATGATGGCCAACATATCAGAATTTGTGGGATGCCACTAAAATTTAGAGGCAAATTTATGGCTTTAAAATTTGAATAATTCTATGTCAAAGAAATTGAAATTATAATAAAATCCTTCTTATAAGGAAAACTCCAAACAGATGGTTTCATTGGTGATTTTTATCAAACATTTAAGGGAGAAATAAAACCAAATCTACTCAAATTATTTCAGAATACAGAGTCAGAGTCAGAGGGTATATTTCTCAATTTATTTTATAAAGCCAGCATTACTCCAATGTTAAAATCAAGCCACAACATTATAAGAAAAGTATAGACTGATGTCTCTCATAAATACAGATGCAAATATCCTTAACAAAATATTAGCTAATTGAAGCCAGAAATATGTAGAAAGGGTTCTAAATTGTTACAAAGTGTGGTTTATCCCAGTAATGCAAGGATATTTTTAAAATTTGAGAAGAATACATGAAAAAAATCATATGCCCATCTGTATAGATACAGAAATAGCATTTGATAAAATTCATCACCCAGTTATGGTATAAACTCTTAGCGAATTAGGAATAGAAGGAAACTTCTTCAGCCTAGCAAGGAGCAACTAATTTCATGCCATAAGCATGTAACTTCCAAATAACATCATACTCAGTGGTGAAAGACTAACTTTCTCTCTAAGTTTAACAAGAAGGCAAGGATTCTGCTCTTACCACTTGTCACTTCTAGTAAAATTCTACTGGAGATCAGGTAAAAGAAATACATATTGAGAGAAAGTAAATCTTTAGTTCCATGATGTCTAGGATGGCAGGGTTTTTACTGCAGGTAAGTACTGGGGCACTTTTTTTGTAACGGAAATGTTTTATATCTTGTTTTCCATGGTTTTATAGGTATATACGTTTTCAAAACTAGTCAAAGTATACAGTTTACATGAGTGTATTTTATTTTATATATATAAACTTCAAGAAAGTTGATTTAATAAATATGACATCATAATGAAAGTAAGATAGAAAGTAAACAGTTTGATGTTATGTTTAAAAAGAGTGAAGAATTACGAAGGCATTAGTAGTCAGCAAGATAAAAATTAAAACTGAAATAATATCTCATTACATATACCTCATGTAGGCAAAATTTTTAAAAGTTGGACTATACCACACATTGGTGAGAAAATAAAGCAATGGGAACTCATATATTGTGAAATGTGTATGACCAAACGAAGTGTTTGGTATTACCTTGTAAGTCTATGGCCCTAGTTATGTACCCTAGAAAACCCCTTAGATTAGCTTGAATGTACATCAACAGTAGAATAGATAAGCTGAAGTTTGCTAATCTAACTGAGTAATGTACAGCAATGAAAATAATTCAAAAGCATATATAGAATAATATGGATAGATCACAAAAACGATATTGAGTGAAAAATACGGGGCACAAAAAGTACATATAGTTTGATTCCATTTAGGTTCATTAAAAAGGAAACCTAAACCTTAAACAGGCATACCTCATTTTATTATGTTTCACTTTATTGCACTTTGCAGATATTGCATTTTCTTACAAATTAAAAGTTTGTGGCAACCCTGCGTTGAGCAAGTCTATCGGTGCCATTTTTCCAACAGCATTTGCTCACTTCATGTCTCTGTGTCACATTTTGGTAATTCTTGCAATATTTCAAACTTTTCATTGTTGTATTTGTTATGGTGATCTGTGATCAGTAATCTTTGATGTTACTATTGTAATTGTTTTGGGGCACCAGGAACCTCACCCATATAAGATGGCAAACTTAATCTATAAATATTGTTTTGCCTGCTCTGCTTACTGGCTGTTCCCCCATCTCTCTCCCTCTCCTTGGGCCACCCTCTTCCCTGAGACACAAAAATTTGAAATTAGGCCAATTAATAATCCTATAATAGCCTCTAAGTGTTCACGTGAAAGGGAGGGTTGCATATCTCCCACTTTAAATCAAAAGCTAGAAATGATTACGCTTAGTGAGGATATCATTTGACATTAAGCATGTCGAAAGCAGAGA
Organism: Eschrichtius robustus; assembly: GCF_028021215.1. Classification (NCBI taxonomy): domain Eukaryota; kingdom Metazoa; phylum Chordata; class Mammalia; order Artiodactyla; family Eschrichtiidae; genus Eschrichtius; species Eschrichtius robustus. The sequence goes on along the minus strand of NC_090836.1, from coordinate 15,325,610 downwards.
CGCACTAGAAGCTAGGTCTCTTGCACCAAACAGTTAGCCAAGTTGTAAATGCAAAGGAAAAGTTCTTGAAGGAAATTAAAAGTGCTACTCCAGTGAACATAGGGATGATAAGAAATCGAAACAGCCTTATTGCTGATACGGAGAAAGTTGCAGTGGTCTGGATAGATCAAACCAGCCACAGCATTCCCTTAAGCCAAAACTTAATCCAGAACAAGGCCCTAATTCTTCAATTCTAAGAAGCCTAAGAGAGGTGAGGAAGTTTCAGAAAAAAAGTTTGAAGCTAGCAGAGCTTGGTTCATGAGGTTTAAGGAAAGAAGTTGTCTCTATAACATAAAGGTACAAGATGAAGCAGCATTGCTGATGTAGAAGCTGCAGCAAGGTATCCAGAAGATCTAGTTAAGGTAATTAATGAAGGTAGCTACACTAAACAACAGATTTTCAATGTATGTAGACAAAACAGCCTTCTCTTGGAAGAAGAAGCCACATAGGACTTTCATGGCTAAAGAGGAGAAGTCAATGCCTGGTTTCAAAGCTTCAGAGGACAGGCTGACTCTCTTGTTTGGGGCTAATGCAGTTGGTGACTTTAAGTTGAACCCAATGCTCATTTACCATGCTGAAAATCCTAGGGCCCTTAGGAATTATGCAAAATTTGCTCTGCCTGTGCTCTATAAATGGCACAAAAAAGCTTGGATGACAGTATATCTATTTACAACATGGTTTACTGAATATTTTAAGCCCACCGTTGAGACCTACTGCTCAGAAAAAGAGATTCCTTTCAAAATATTGATATTATGCATATGGTCACCCAAGAGCTCTGATGAAGATGTACAGTGAGATTAATGTTTACATATCTGCTTGTACAACATCCATTCTGCAGCCCATGGATCAAGGAGTAATTTTGACTTTTAAGTCTTATTATTTAAGAAATGCATTCTGTAAGCTATAGTTGCCATAGATAGTGATTCCTTTGATGGATCTGGGCAAGGTCAATTGAAAACATTCAGGAAAGGATTCACCATTCTAGATGCCCTTAGGAACATTTGTGACTCAAAAGAAAAGGTCATAATATCTACATTCATAGGATTCCAACATTCATAGGAGTTGGAATCAAAAAGTTGATTCCAACCCTCGTGGATGACTTTGAGGAGTTTAAGACTTCATTGGAAGAAGTAACTGCAGATGTGATAGAAATAGCAAGAACACTAGAATTAGAAGTGGAGCCTGAAGGTGGGATTAAATTGCTGTAATCTCATGATAAAACCTGAACAGATGAGGAGTTGCTTCTTATGGATGAGCCAAGAAAGTAGTTTCTTGAGATGGAATCTACTCCTGATGAAGATGTTGTGCAGATTGTTGACCTGACAATGAAGGATTTAGAATATGAAATAAACTTAGTTGATAAAGCAGTGGTAGGGTTTGAGAGGAATTGACTCCAATTTTGAAAGAAGTTCTACTGTGGGTAAAATGCTGTCAAACAGCGTTGCATGCCTCAGAGAAATCGTTCATGAAAGGAAGAGTCAATTAATGTGGCAAACTTCATTGTTATCTTAAGAAACTGCTGCTGCCACTCCAACCTTCAGCAACCACGACCCTGATCAGTCAGCAGCCGTCAACATCAAGGCAGGATCCTCCATCAGCAAAAACGATTACAACTCACTGCAGGCTCAGATGATGGTTGACATTTTTTTAGCAATAAATTATTTTTTAACTAAGGTATGTACATTGTGGTTTTTTTGACATAATGCTATTACGCACTTAATAGACTACAGTATAGTGTAAACATAACTTTTATATGCGCTGGGAAACGAAAAAAAAATCATGTGACTCAACTTTATTGCCATATTTACTTTATTGTGGTGGCGTGGAACTGAATCTGAAATATCTTTGAGGTGCCTGTATTGATAATGGATGCATACTTTGGTGCTGAAATGGCAAAGAAAAGCTACAACATGGCTTTTCACCAAAGGATATCTCTTATGTAGAAGAAAAGAGATATGAAGTGGTGTAAAAGCAGATCCTATGATACTGGCAATATTTTGTACCAAACTTATTGTGTAATAAGATTGTCTGCTTAGTTCTTCTTTAATCGGTGTGTGTGTATGTGTGTATGTGTGTATGTTCTTCGTATATTATATAATTCACTGCACAAATCTTAAATCATCAGATCATGTCATTCTTTTGACAAACACTTTAATTCTGTATCTCACTAGGAATGCAGATTATGTTGGTTAGTGATTATCTTCCTTACTGAAGATCTTTCAGTTTTCTTCTTCTTCATGTCTGGCAGTGTTCTATACATAGGTTTGACTTTTAGTAGTTTCAATATGCCCTTTATTTCTGCTAAGGTAGGTTCCAGTTCTGCAAAGGTGTTTTATTTCCTTTGTAACCTGACTTTATCTCCTTCATGTCTTTGACTTCTCCTTTTGTGACCTTTCAGCTGGTCCTTGTTACCAATTCATTTCACCCTATTTTCTTCTTATGATTTTTTTACTCCTTTCCCACCTCTTATACTCTGTTGTGAATGCAAATCAGTTTTGTGACGTTTTTCTTCTAGATCCTATACAATCCTCTACTTTAGTAATAGTGTTAAAAATAACAACTCTAATAGCAATAAAATAACACTTGTACTTATCTTTTCTTGAACATTTTTTATCTTCCAGCCACTATATAATATTAAGCACATTACATCTACTGTTCAGTTAATTTTTAAAAAATCACATTATTTTATTATCTTCACTCTAGTGATGAATAATATAAACTCAAGGATGGCTGAATAAAAGCTTCCCTAGTGGCAGAGGGTTTGCAAATACGTTTACCTGACTTTGGAATCTCTGCTCCTAAATTCTGTCTTTACTGCCACTCTGATTAAATTATGTTTGATATCGAAACTTCTGAAAATCCAACAGTTGATCTGCTTGTTACTAAGAAAGCTTCAGTTCTAAAAAAGTAAATATATATTATCAGATCCCTATGTGCCCCCTTTCTTTCTCCTTATAAATGGAATTTTTGGTCTCTCTCTAGAGGCTAGATATTGTTGGATTTGGGTCTTGAGGAGAGGAAAGTGTGAGTTAAGAATTATTCTGCCTTCCTCATTGAATTACTTATACCTGAATAATAGAGATGCCATATTTTTCTGATTATCTAGTTGGTACATCCTCTGAGCCATGGGCTTGATGGTAAAGGGTTTGGAGGCTTTTAGCTCATTTCACACCAGGCAGATGTTTCATGAAGCCAAACTACATTTTGAAGCATGAATAGATTTTTCTCAGTCCAGATCCATCTGGTTTACAATTAGTGCATCAGTTACTAGATCCTAGTGTAGGTTTGTCATCAGTGATAGGCATTGCTAACTGTCTCTAAAGGTCCTACTTGGCATTTAAATAAAATTTTGGAGACAATGCACTAGAGGCTACTAGGAAAAAGCAAGTTTGAATCAGAAGCTGATTCTTCCATCTAGATTGAAATCTGGTTTTACATTGCTTTGTCCTGTACATACACCGCTCTATGTGCATTATGTGAACATGCTGTCTTTCCAACTAGATCATCAGCAATTTCAGAGCATGGTTCTGACTTTGATTTCTGTTGAGTCCAGTGAATAAATAGTTCAGTAATTTGTACTAAGTAAGCATTAAGTAATACCTTAGGGGAAAATTCTTTCTCTTTCTTCTATTCTTAATTTCTCCTAAATGTTAGAGATGAATTCAGAATATAGCATGAATACAGAAAACATTCCTTAATTATGAGTAGAAGAGAGGAAAAAAAATGCCCAAAGAAAAAGCTCTATGTATATTACTTACAAAATCAGCCATTTAACAAACATAATAGTTAGGATGCCCAATCTGAAATGTCAAGTCTAAAATATGTTAATAGCCATTGCTGAGGAAATAAAATATTTGGAAATTTAAGTTATCCATATTATTCAATAATATTCATGGCATATTTATTCAGCCTGCTTGTTATTTTTTTTTCAAATCATGTAATAATCCAAGTTTGAGAAATATAAAAATTATTCTTCAAATTGGTACTGTTTTCAAGGCTGATGAAATGCTACTTAATGCACTTGTCAAACAAATAGAAAGTGCAAAATTGTGAATTGATAATATCACAGTCTGTTCTCATTTCTTAGATATTTAGCTATTGATGCTTAGTAGGAAGAATGTCATTTAAAAAGTTCATTGTTTTGGGGGGAGTTCCTGTGGAAAGTTGCAGACACTGTGGCCTATTTATAAAATAATTCAGATGTGGGTGATAATAACTATTTGCCAGTGATAATATAAAGACAGTATTTCTTTGATGTTTTGCCAACTTTTCAGTCATTTTGGAACAATTGGTTTCTTTCAAAAATCGTTTCTTTCAAAGTGAAGACATTGAAGGCTTCATATGTAAGTGGTATGATCAAACTTCTATATTTGGAAATTAAGAACTGTTACAGATTCTCAAAAATTTGTGCATGTGTTTGTGTGTTTGTAAAAAGATATCTATGATACATGAGCAGTACTGAGACATTTAGATAATTAAAATTCATCCATAAGTAAGTTATGATAACCTCAAAAGTATATCTGTGTCTAGTCAAGAGACGTAAATGATCTAGGAATGAAGTCTTAATGTGCCCTGGGTACCTGGTAAATTTCAAATTCTATGCTAGAAAGAATGACTATGACAAAGAAGTAGTAATTATGACACTTTTATGAGACTTAATTTAATTGTGAATTCTTTTCACATTCCACATTTTAAACTTCCAGATTCAGGCCAGGCTCAAGAAAGAAAAATGGAATTAGAGTGAGAGGATTACAATTTGGGAAGGACTATGAGCTGTGTATTTGTCACCACCATATCTTTACATATTTATGTGGAATTCACGTATGAGTTTGTTATCTACATCAAGAAATATAACTTATTATTTTCAGAACCCTTTACTGTTTTTTAATATTAAGAGTAGTTACTTAAGATCTGTATCCTTTTATATATATCAAGAGTCATTTTTTTTAATGGAAAAAGGAGTCTTGTTTTCAATACTTTCTCTTACCTCGTTTTCTGTAATCATACAATGTTTTATCTGTGGAAGACTGATCCTTCCCTGGAAGAACAAGCTATAAGAAATGATCTGCTTAATGGTGACTACAACTTGGATGCCTAATAGGTGGCCAAATCTCAGTAGACTTGGACTGAATCCATTATGTTCCCTGCCAAGCTAGCTTCTCCTGTCTTCACTGTTTTAGTTAATTGACGTCTCCATGCAGTCAGTCAGCAGCCAGGAATCTGGAGGTATTCTAAACACTGTGTTCCTTCATTGCTCACAGTTTTTCAGCAAGTCATGTAAATTACAGATCTTCACCTGTTGTGAATCTGTCTCCTCCTGTCCTTCCCTATAGTAGAGCTTTTGTCCATGCCCTCCTCATTTCTTTGGGTTAATGAAATGTCCTATAATCACCCATCTGTCATTCTACCACCCTGCATAATGGCTCTATGTCATCAGCTGATAAATTAGAAAATCATTAAATTGTCCATAAAATGTCCTTAAGACCCTGTGTAACTTGGTTCCTGCTTGTCCCTTTCATCTGGTCTTTTTTCCAGGCTCTCACCTTGAACCCTAATTGTAGCCATTGCAAAGTACATACAGTTTCCTAATCACACCAGGCTGTTTGCTACCTGCTCTGTTCATGTTGTTGTATGCTTAAAGTTATCCCTACATCGCACTTTCCTTACCACGCTCCTTCTCTGGCTGGCTTACTTATTTTTCAACACTCAGATCAAATAAGTAAAACTGATAACCCTCTTTTGTGTGTCCTGTATACACATAGGTCTTTCATAGTACCTATGACACTTTATTACACACATCTGTTTACTTTTCTGTTTTGCCATGATAGAATGAAAGTCACTCAAGTGTAGACCCCCTGCTTTATTCATCTTTGTAGCTTCAGAAACTTGCAAAGCTTTAGAAAAAAGAGTAGAAAGTTAATAAAATCTTATTGAATTAATTAAAGAAGTAACAAAAGTTAATACCTGGGTTTTCAATAGGTATTTCAGGTGGGAGTCATATTTTTTGATTACTGTTGAGAGACATTGTCTGGAAAGAAAAAAAGAACTTTGGTTAAAGTTGGGTAGGAAAACTTATATTAACTTTAGCACATTTATCACAAGTTCTGCTTTGTCCATGTTTCTATAGCAAACATGGTTTAAAAAGGATTACTGTTGACGTACTTTTAAATGTCATTTCAGATGGATGCCTTATAAACTTGGTATAACTTGATAGACTACAAACGTATTTGAAAACTTTAGAACTCTAGAGAAATCCATGACAACTTAACCAAACCTCTGAAAGACTGTTCATTATCTCAAACTACTCTCAATTTAAAATATAAGTTGCAAAGGGATTCATAAGCGGATAATGACAAATAAATTGAGAAATATTAAATATGCAAAACTTTTCAGAGAATTGCTTTTAGAATTAATGACATATACTTATCATAAATGGTGTTGTCTTTGACACCAAACCTCTGTGTTTTCTGGTATTTTTGCTTTTTTCTCTAAGCTTCTCTTAATGCGTCAGCTTTATCTATACTTAGGTGGAATAGACATGAGTTGAGCAGAGATTCTTTTGGCTTCACTGTTTAAAATTATTTTCCCAAATGTTATTAACTTTCCCTTCCTGTTTGTCCTGAAAACTCCTGAATTGAATTGAATAATCAGTCATACAACACAAAACACAGGGTTAAAAACACACCAATATATTTTACAGGAGCTGCCTTCTCAGTCTTTATTAAGTTACCACTTTAGTTAGACAAAATGCATAGAATATGTAAAAGTCCATGGAGGTGTAGGAAAGGAACTGTGAAAGATTTTGGCTATTGGAGGATTTTTATATAAAACCTGATCCTAAAATTTAAAAAGAAAAAACCCTCAAGAATTCACCTGCTTCAGAACCTTTCTATTAGGTATTATATCTATTTTATAGAAAACTCCTAGGAACCAATGAAGGTATGTGATTTGCCCAACTTCTAAGAGGAAGTCGAGTCAGAGAAGAGGGACACTGAAATCAAAGAGAAGAGGGACACTGAAATCAAAGCTTGTGCCCTCTAGTGCTTGGTCTCGTCACATCATAAAGTGGTCTGAGGAAGGCAGGCAGAGTAGCATTGTATTTCAGAAAGCAAAGTCCTGGGGGTTACCAAGATGGCGCAATAAGAGATCCCAGCCTCTCTCTCCTCACAAAGATCAACGGATAGCTATCCACGGACAAAAACAGCTCTGGGGAGAGCTCAGGAAACCACCCAAGAAACTTCAACAACACAGTGGGAAACAAAAACCCCTGAGAATAATTCCATAAAGAGGGAAGAGAGAATAGCTTAATTTTGCCTGCATCATCCCATCCTCCAGGCCAGCACTGCTCAGTGCCAAGAGGGAAATCCCCTGCTAGAACGAGTTCCCATCTCTTGGAAAAGAGGAGTGGGGTGAGCGAGCAGCTTCCCCAGCCTTTTGGGACACTGCATGAAGGACCTGCATTGCTTTCACCTCACCCAGAGACCAGCAAAGCTGAGACGGATAAAGGTGGCTAGAACAAGGAAGAAGGGCGGTGGCTACCAGCATCAGCCATGCAATGGGAGTTACCATGGTTCCCAGCCACCTGCTCTGCAGAAAGCCTCAGTAGCTTTCACTACTGAAGAAACCAACAGCCAACACAGCTGCCACAGACCCCCCCATAGATTTCATTGGTTTTGTTTTCCTCCACTGCACCGCCCCTGCCAGACCCTGAGATCCACACCTGCAGCTAGCCCAGGCCTCAGTGGCTGCTCAAGTGCAAGGTGCAAGTCTATTCCCCATGACTGACCCCTTCCAACAGCCCCTCCAACTGTGCACCTGCATGCCACTAGCCTGACCTCTGTCACTGGCGTCCACTGCCATGTACACATCTGTGGTGAGATCTGGCACCTATGAGAGTGCACACTGACAGCCAAGATACCCACAGCTGTGTCTGGGGCAGATTTGGCCCTTTCTCCTGTCACTGGTCTGCACCACTGGGCTCATCTGCAGCTAGCCCCCAAGCTGTGCACCTGCACACCCTTGTCCTGACTCTCGTCACTGGCTTTCACTGCCATGCACGTGCCCATGGAGAGAGACTGCAGCCACAGAGGTGCACACCAACAGCCAGGATCCCTGCAGCTGCCAGTGCCCCCACAGTTAGTCCTCACCCTTGAGACTGGCCCTGCCCCCCACCCCCCCAACTATATGAGTGTCTGCAGCCAGCCCCTGCCACTCCACAGGCGCCTGCAGCTGGCCCCCAGAGCTGTGAGTATGTACACCACCAGCTCCAGCAGCAGCTGCTGCCTGCCCTGGTCCCTAGCTGCTGGACCTGGAGGCACCACTGAGCATCGCAACAGCCCTGGCAGCTACTGCAGATCCCCCCACAGTGCTTACCAAGGACCACACAGTTGTCGATGCTGTGGACCCCAGTGACCTGAGCTGAGGAGACATCGTGCCCCCCGACCCCCCGACCTGGCATTGTCTCACAACCCTGCACTTGGTGCCTGGCACCACTAGGCCCAGGGTCACAGCACGTTCCAGTTGGCCCTCGCCTGTAGGTGAAGGTCTTCCCGTACTGAAGGCAGCCCATAAAGTCTGGAAGAGTTGACTGCTTCTTCCTGCATACAGACAGCTATGCAAGGCTACAAGACCACAATGAATCAGGGAAATATGACACCACCAAAAGAATACAGTAAACTTCCAGCAACTGACCCCAAAGAAATGGAGATACAAGAATTGTCTGACAAAAAATTCAAAATGATTGTCCTAAAGATGCTCAGAGGACCACAAGAGAACACAGAAAAAGAATTTAATGCACTTAGCATAACAATACAAGAACAGAATGAGAAATTCAGTAAAGAGGTAGAAAACATAAGAAAGAACCAAACAGAAATCTTTGCACTAAAGAATACAATGACTGAGCTGAAGAATTTGATAGACTAGACCAAGCAGAAGACTCAGTAAACTCAAAGACAGATTTCTTGAAATTACCCAGTTGGAGGAACAACAAAAAGAAGAAAAGTAATGAAGAAATATTGTCTGTCAACTATACTTCAATAAAAAAAATACAATAAAAAAAGAAAAGTGAGCGAATAAATCCTATGGGACTCACAGCCTCCTTTTGTCTCTCTGTGCCCCAGGTAGCAGCCACCTACAAGTCACCGCCCTCCACAGAACAGTTCAAAACAAGTCTCTGATTCCCAGGGATTCCCCAATTTTTAAAGAATTTGTCAGGTTTGATGTCTCTCTCTGCGTTTGTTGTTGTGGTAGTTGTTGATTTATAAATTTATTTTGGAATACAACCTTTGTTTAATATGCCATTTTGATGGGGACCTATCTGATGCATGTAATTAGCAATACAGTAAAAATTTGAATTAAATTATATCAAAAGTCCTCCTAAGTTTTACCCATTCTATGATTTTATGGTATGAGGCCGAATACTGGGGCGGGGGGAGGGGGGGAGAGAAAGACACAAAAAAGGAAAAAAAAATGGAAAGATATGATAGTTTAATGAAAGAATGTGGCCTTTGCAAATTGCAGACAGCGATGTGAATCCTACTACTAACAAACTGAGCGGCCGACCCCAGGCAAGTTATTTACCCTTCCAGAACTTCAGTTTCCTTGATTCTGAAGTAAGATAATATGTATTGTTATGGGGTTGTGGGGAGAATTAGATGCGACGATGTATACAAAATGTATTAGAACTCCAGGAAGTGATAGCTATTATTAATAGTCACTAAAAACAATTTAAACTCATTCTTATATCGGGCTGTGCTTTAGAGATTTATGACATATACCTCCCACACTCCATTTTTTGCTCATTCAGCTCAGAACAACTTTAATTCCAGATAAAGGCACCCTGTAGCACTGATATCTTCTCCCAGGTTAGCTTCCTGATAGGTCTGTTCTTTCAAATAATACATGTATACGTTGAGATATCAGACTCAATTAGGATATGTTCATTTGCTGTCACTTGAGTCTTCCAATTTGAAGTCACACTCCTCTGTTTATAGTGTACCAATTATTTTCACGGTGTTCCAGAAAGGAATTTAAAGCAGGAGATGGTGACTTTCAAACTATGGGAATTCAGTTATACAAAGAGCTTAGTGACACATGCACAATCAAATTTACAAAATGAATGAGGAAAAAAATCCTTGAAAATGTAATAACTGGTAGCAGAGATATTTTTAAATGAATGTTAGATTGTTCTGGAAGGTGTTAGCAGCTCTTCTATGTATCTGAATAGCTGTGAAGAATAGATAATTATTAACAGAATTTGCCAAAGGGAGATATCTATTAAAAGTACAATAGCTTCCACAGTACTAGTGAAAGGACAGTTATTACAATCGACTGAAAAATATTGTGATTTGGCACTTGAGAACTCAGTCAGAAAGTAGTCGTGGAACAGGAATAAAATGTCTTACCTGGATACTTTCCAAATATGCATAAATTCTAGAAGTTGGTTCAGATAAAACTGACTGTGGTCATCTTCAGGCTGTAGACAGCAGAATATATTAATATTTATAGAGTGAATAGGAACGAATACCAGATAAAAATAGGTCCATAACTTCCTGCTGTCATTTTATTCACCTCTTTTGATAACTCGCATTTATCATTTTAATACTTTGTTTTAAAGACCTTATAAGACTCTCCTCAACTGTATAAGCATTCTTTTCAAAAGTAAAACAGAAAGCTGAGCTTTGGTTGAGGATAAACCCCAAGGATAGTTGAAAAACATACTGCCATCACCAAGGTCAAACATTAATTTCTCCTAGCAGGAAGGCAGTTTTTCAGACACCAGTTCTCCCACATACGTGCACATTTTCTTTACATGTAGGCCACGAATCCGTGGCAGTATAAGACTTGACAGCTTGCCAGATTGGCCGGCAGACACAGAATGGACTCCTCCTTTTTTCAGATTTTCCATACCTTGCCACCAAAACGTCAGCGTAAGAGAACCTTCCATCTCATGAATATTCAATTATGCGAATGAAAGACAACTACTGATAGGTGTAAATTCCAGGAGTTATCAGATGGCACTGTATTTTTCTGGCAAGATGAGCAGGAACTACTCATCTTAAAATATGAGTCCTCTGGTCCACATGTATGCATGCACACACACACACACACACACACACACACACACACACTCTCACATCATAACTCCTTGATTAGCTCTTCTGGAATGGGCATCCATGAAAACCCTATGCAAGTCTGCAGAAAATGCAAATATACTCCATCATAATTGCACTTTTTCACCACACAGTGACGTTAAGTTTGACAGCTGAATGAGTTCCTCCATGCCTGGGATGCATGTAATCCTGTATGTCAGTACACACACAATGTATTTTTAAAACTGCCTATTAGAATTTCTGACAGAAAACATCAGAAGGAAAACCTTTACATGGCTTAAGGTCAAAGGTAAATTAATTTTTATATTGGGTTGTATTGTGAGAAAGAAGAAGGAAGCTAGGTAACATGGAAAGAATAAGGTTATTGTTATAGTACCTTGAGTGCATGCTATGAAAAAAGAATGCTTTGTAGAAATGCTAAGGAACTTGAAAACGTGAGGCTTACTCAGTAGGAATTTACCTCTAGAGTCACTGGCTGATGAAATCTGAAAGTGTCATAGTGGTTAAGACAAATTTTTCTGCAGTAGAGAAAGCAAAACTTTAGGCATGGAGAGGACAGTGAAAGGGAAGGGAAAATAGAGAGTGAAAACCAGAGTGAGAATAGAGGTATTAAGATTTGAAGTGTAGTATTTGGCATTTGCCTTATTTCAGAAGTTAAAACCAAAGCAGCATATAAATAATATGACTTATTTGCATCTTTCTGAATAACATAATCCTATTCATTTAAAAACCACTTTACTTGGCTTCCAGAGATACTTTTGGGGGAGGGGGAATTGTCCATTGTCATAGAGTGACTTACAAGAAAAAAATTTTATCTAAAAGATCTCAAAGGGTTGGAGGAAAGTTTGAGCAGTTGTCCATGGAATATATTGTGCAATTTACTTTTCTCCAAAGGTGAGGGCCATACCTTTGTCTTAAGAAAAACATTAAGGTATTTTTTTCCTTTTTTTCATACAGAAATCTATTGCTGTAAATGTTTTGTGAATGTTTTCTTGAACTAGAAAGAAATCTTAATTTTACGATTAATGTCTACAATGTTGGCAATACTTTTGATCAAACTTGAGAGAAAGGAAGAAAAAATTTTTTAAAAAGTCTCAGCCATTCACATCACTTCTAATCAAGACAGGAATTTAAAAATTTTGAAATATAGGATGATTTCTAAAGACTTTCAACATGTTTTATGAATAATCTCATGGAACATGAATTAAATCACTATATATCAGTGTAATAGGAGTGAGTTTAAAATAGAAAAGCCATCTAAGATGAATTGAGCTTTGCAATGCCTTTTACAATTAGAATACTCTGAAATATCTACTGAAAGTTAATGGTGTCAATAAATTTAATAGAATGATAGCTATCATTATATTCCTAATATTATATAAAAAGAATATTATCAAGCCAATTTTATGTTGTTTTACTAGAAAGAAAATTTAATTATTCATAAATGTTTAGCTTACAGCTGAAATTATGAAAATCATAGATAATTTTGACATTATTTTAAATAATAAGAGAGAAGACCATTCACCATTCCCTTACCATAGATATATAAAAGAAAAAAAATCATTGGTCATTTATTTTAAATATAGCAATTCAGACCATGAAGAAGGGTCACAAATTGATAAACTTTCTCAGTTATATTGAATTAATCAGCATACTATGTCTATTCCTGAAAGAATATTTTATAAAACAAGGCAATTATTATTTTTTTAAATTTTCTTCAAATACAAGGTTTTCAATTGAAATTATAATCTAATCTACTCAATGGGTATTAAAAGCTTACAACAAAAAGTGTGATGCATCAGATTGCAACATATACATCATTTTGACATAACACACCAATGTCTGTGCTCCTCAATATTTCCAATATCATGAGTAAATTTTTGAAATTTTAAGTGTCTTAACTAACATTAATAAAGTTTTAGAGTTTTAATAGTAAAAGACTAAAATATCATATAGTCTAACATCCTATTGTATTTGCTTTAGGGCTGTTACGAATTAATACATGTAAAGCCCTAATAACAGTGCCTGGCACCTAATATATACTTAATGTGGTTAATTATCATTGAATACCTATCATGGCCCAGACTTTGGGGTATGTGGATAAAGCTGTGGAAAACAAAACAACACCAAAAAAGAATATAAAGGTAGAATTTTGACTAATTGCTCTGAAACCACATCTAAGACTTTTGAGTGTAGCCCATAAGTTCTAAGTGTTTTTGTAATATAAATTGGTAGCATAAGGTATGTGAAGACTCACTGACTGGGCTCAAATCCAAGGTCCTCTACTTACCAGTTCCATGAATGTGACCTGAGGAAAGTCATGAGCGCCCTGGGATTCAGTGTCCTTATTTTTAATAATATTTGACACATGGAATTGTTGTAAAGAGTAAATATGATAGAAATATTAAAGTTTCAGATGTAAAATATATGCTGGATACATATTACATCAAAGTAGTGGAGTTATATGCATTTCAGAATAAACCTTAATTTACATGAAACTGAAATATGTATGATTTGTGGATTACTACCAATGAGATAGTTTTTTTTTTCTTTAGCAATATGCAACTTCTAAACAAGAGTAGAAATTTGAACTATACATTTTCTCTCCCACCCCCCATTGAAATGAAACATGATAATTTCAGCTTTTTCATCAACACTGAGGACAATTTGAAGACTCTTAGATTTATTAATTCTGAGGGTATTAGTTGTACTTTATACTGTTTCTTTGTGGAGAGTTCAGATGCATGGCCCTGGAGCTGTCAACACTGGCTGAGCTGGGTACCAGTTCCAAAAGACATTTCTAAACAACTCTCTTTTGGCCTCGTTATGTTATGTTCCACATAGATATATTGCAACCTAATGCACCACCTGACACTTTTTATGATGAAGCACCTCAGACTAGAAAAAAAAAGTCATGCACTGCAAGTCTGTTATCTGATGTAAATGACAGGGTGATGGGATTTTTGCCTATAGCAGGTAACTGGAAGATTCTACAGATAAAAACTGCTAAAATATCAAGGTTTACTGCATACTGTGCAATTTGGGTTTGAAGTAACTCAAGACATCACACAGGGAATAAAATTTATATCTAACACCATGAAACTGTCATTAAAGCACAGTAATCCCTTTCTAAGTAGTTTTATTATATATATTATGAATATTAATCTGTCCTGATTTAAACTGTGTTGATACCACCGTAGTCTTCAGATAGGACAAGAGTTGTGTTATTTTTCTTCCTTCCATGGTTTCCCCTTCACTTTTTCTGTTCCATTCATTTCCTGGTGGATTCATGGATAGTATGAATAAGATAACATTAATAAGTTACTCATAAATGATTTTTCAAGAGACTAGTAGATTTATCATACTGAGGTTGCAGTAGTGTGTTCATGTAGTTGCTTCAGTCCAAATTGTTAACAGACATAAAGATAAATATTTCATTATGTTTCAGTAAATATACGCAAATATGTATTCATTAAACATATTTTAATCACAAAATGGCAATAATCCATAAGGATGGGAATATTGTCCTTAAAATAATACATTTGCTAATTGAAACCAAAGCTAAGAAAGTCTTACCTTTCGAGATAACTTTCCTGGAGATTCCCTATTTTTCTGTAGATTAAGTTGAATAACGGATTTATTTTTCTGAAATATTCTGTGGCTTCCCAAATAGTGATCACTGAAAGAGAAAAAAAATAATACAGTTACTTCCTCCTATAATTTCCCCAAGTATATGTTCTCCTCCCTGACTTCATTTCCTTTTATTTTTGAAACTTAGTCTGGTTAAAAGTTTTATATCTATCCCTAGTTTTATTTATATCTATCTATCTACCTATCTATCTACTATCTATCTATCTACCTATCTATCATCTATCTAATATATGTATATAGATATATATCTCTTCATATTGTTTTTCTAATATTTTATTTATTTATTTATTATTTATGTATTTTGGCTGCACCGGGTCTTAACTGCGGCATGCGGGATCTTTAGTGGCGGCATGCGGACTTCTTAGTTGCAGCATGTGGACTCTTAGTTGTGGCATGCATGCGGGATCTAGTTTCCCGACCAGGGATCAAATCCCGGGCCCCTGCATTGGGAGCTCGGAGTCCTACCCACTGGACCACCAGGAAGATCCTTCCTCATATTGTTTTAAATGACAAGATATTACACGTATTTTCAAATGCATTACATTAGAAAATGACTAGACACATTTAGAATAGACATAATAAAGAATACTTAACATATTCAAAGTTACTTTCACCCAGCCATCGCAAAGCTGAGGACAACATGCTTCTGGGAGGTCTAAGTGATGCCACAAAGTGTTTGTGGGGACCACTGTATCAAGGAAGCAGAGCCGTGTGGTAGAAATGTCATTGGCTTTAGAGACAGATTTACTAGCTTTGTGACCTTAGGCCAATTAAACTGTCTGAAACTCAATATTTTCCTTTTTAGAGTTGGGATATTAATGTCTACATCAAAGGTTTGACAAGCAGATTAAACAAAAAATATCCTTACACATTTCAGAAATTTCTAATGGTGTAATTATATTTTCCCGCTGTCTCCCTCCCTCCCTCCCTCCCTCCCTTCCTTCCTTCCTTCCTCTCTCTGTAAATATTTCCTAATCACAAATTAAATGATGAGCAGAATGAATTACTGATTCACCACATAGTGTTTGGAATACAATCTGATTCTACTTCTTTTAAATGAAAGGCTTTTATTATATGATCTCCTTTATAGATTTAAATTTTGATATTTATAGTGACTTAGTCATTAAAAGGGATGAATTATGTTAATGTAGCACTTTAAGGATTTTGGTTAAATACATGAAAGATTTCAGGGAAAAAAAAACACTCATTAAAAATTTGGGGCCCTTCAGGTGATGTATTCATTTATCTGGAAAACCCATTAGATGTTTGGGACCACCTATTTCTAACAATGTCCGACAAATAGAGCATTACTCTGTTGATATCTACTATATTCTCTGTAAATGTTATTTTGACAACTGCTATTTTTTAAGAAAATCCAACACCTATCCATTTTGGTGAGTGTTAGTGTTCACAGCATGTGTTTCCCCTTCTATTCCCATTCCTCCCATTAGTCTAAACTAGATTCCTGTTCCATTGCTATCTATAGGGCTCTTATATTGTTCCTTGAGTTATTTCTACTGTGAGTCCAGACATAAGACATGGCCAGTGTATTCCCTGAGTTTCTGGAATCATTGATTCCTGCCTTCCTCCAAGGGCCATTCTCATATTCTATCACATATACTCAGGTTCCTCTCGTTTCATTTCCCCCAACCCTAATTCTTCTTTCCATGCTTAGAGTTCTATTTTCCTCTTTCTATTCTGGGAACCACTTTAAGAGCAGTGACCCACCTTGCTCTCAAAGCTTCCTTTTCTTCAATGTGTTGAAGTCTGGACTCTGGTCCCCAGTACAGTGAATTCAGCCTCAGATATGGCTACTGCTTTCCTGAACTACCTTATTTTACCCACCTGTATGTATGTCCCTTAGCAGGCTTACCAGATAAAATAGATGTCCAATAGATATGAATTTCAGATAACAATGAATAAAAATTTTTAGTATAAATACGTTTTGTATAATATTCGATCCATACTTATACTAAGAATAATTGGAATTTTTGAAATTCAAATTTAACTGAACGTTCTATATTTTTATTTGCTGAATCTGTCAGTTCAACTCCCTTCTAAAAGTAGGTCCTAGTTCTTCCCTTATCTTTGCCTCACTCTGTATTTGTGGGTGTGTGGCAGGGGTAGGGTCTGGGTAATTATCAGATTTTGGCTAATTAACAGACTTTGGAAGGAATTTTTCCTCTATAAATTTTCTTTTTTTTTTTTAAGTTACATTATAGGAATATAGTCTAAGGGAAAACATTTGAATTGTACTAAATTGTGCAAAACAGAAAAGGTTTGAAAATTATTTCCCTTTTTCCAAAATAACAGTTACCAAGAGTTTATTGTACTTTTTTATATAGGCTGACATAAATGGCCAACCACACATACATTTATGTTAAAAATGAGATCAATTTTATTTTAGCTGTGTCTCTAACCTTAGATAAACTTAACTTATTTTCTGAGACTTTGCTTCCTAATCAGAAAATTTAAAGTACTCCATTCATAGCAATACCATCTGCTATGTTATTATAGGTTTGTATTAACCATATTTGTTTTTAAATTTTTTTCCTCCATTTTTTGGGTTTATTTGAGTCCTGAGTCTCTTTTTTCTCTTATCTTTAGAGGCTTAGGAGACATAATTAATTTTAATCTTCTACTGGTTACCTAATTTTTTTCTAGTAAAACATATCTTAAATCTTTTCCATTGCAACCTCAATCATTATTAATATCACACTCTCAAATAAATCTTAGAGCTTAATATGACTTTAATTCAGTTCTCTTTCATTATGCTACAATTGCCCAAGTAGAAATCATTTCAAAATTTTTCCAGATTCTTTTATAATTTACCTGATGAAATCGAGAAAAGTAGTAGATCAGTTGATCCAAAAAGTTATGAGATGAGAATTATAAAAAAGACAGATATCTTAATATACTTTATTTTTAAACTAAAAATAGTTAAATAGCCTGTCAGTAAGCAAAGTTTTGTTGCTAGAATAAAGAAAGCTGTTGATATAGGTGAAGGGTCTGTTGATTACAATTTTGTGCCTTTCTGTCATAAACCAAACCTATAAGTAATTATCTTTAATTTCCAGCTGCAGCTTCTTTAATGAGGAACATATACTTGAAGTTGAGGAACAACCTGAATGGAGAATTGGTTTAGATTCCTGATTATTCTAATCTTTTGAAGTTGTTTCTTCCACACTTAATTCAGCAGTAGTAGTTTTTAATGATCTATCTGGAATGCATTTGTTGAGTAAAGAGGAATATACAGCTCCAATTTTAGACATTTTTTTCAACATAATAACAATTTGCCTGAACATCCCTAATTAATGAGGACATCTTTTCATCTCTGACTTATTATATTTATCACATGAACAATTTTCATAAATATCTGATCTGTTTCTGGACAACTTTATTTCTTTCCAATATTTTTGCTTCCTTTAACTTTCTTATCCTAATGTGATGTCTAGGATGCTTGGCACACTGTTGAATAGTAGTAATGAAAATAGACATCCTTCTCTTTTTTCTTGACGTTATAGAGAATGCATAGAATGATTAACAAATACGATATTTACTGTGTCCCTGGTACATACTTTTGTTGTCTGTTTTGTTAATGATTTTTTAAAATTATGAATAAGCTTCAGATTTTATTTAATGAGTTTTCTGCATCTACTGGATACATCATATTGAGAAGATCATTTTTTCTTTGAATATGTTAATATGTTAATTGTATCAGTAGATTTTTCCAATGTATAAGTATAATTATCTTTACATTCTTGGGTAGGTGCATCCACTGGTAGATTTAATTTGCAATTTTTAAAGTTTCTTTTTTCTACATAGCAAAATTTAGATTGGCCTATAATCTTAATGTTTTGTGTTTAATCTTTGTTTTAGGCATTGCAATTAAACTAGCCTTGTAAACTGCATACACCTTTTTCTCAGTCCTGGAACAGTTCATATAATTGAGAATTATCTATTCCCTCAAAGTTTGGTGCAATTTGCCTAAAACTTCATTTTCTGCTCCCCACTGCTCTTTGTTGTATTTCACATTTATACTTCTTGAGCTAATTTTGAAATTCATGATTCCTTAGGAAATTGTCTATTTTTTTATAAAGCTGTCAAACAGATGTCCCAAGTCCCTTCTATTTTAAATATCTTTTGACATTTACTTGGGAGCTCTACAATCCGCTTGCAGTCATTCTGTCCTTTGTGTGCTATCACTCTTTCTTGTTTTACCAGAAGGTTTTTTATTAATATTTTTTCCTGTCATTTCATGAGAATTTTGGTGGGCTGGTGGGTGTATTCGCATTTTCAGTCTAATGTATTAATCCAGTTCTGAAGATATATAATTATCATTTTAATTATGGGAATAATTTTGCATGACGAGAGAGCTCAAAAACTGGAAAGGAAGGACTTTTCTGGTCCAACTCTCTCATTTCACAAGTAAGGACACTGGGTTCAACCAAATAAGATCAGAGATTAGAACATAAATATTTGGAGTAAATATAGCATACTTGAAGTTTATTTATAGATTCAAGCATTCCTGTTATAATGTGATACATGTGTTTCTTCTTGTAAAAGGGGGGATTGAGGTGTTCTGCAAATTGTGGACTAAAAATAAAAGATCTCATGGGAAAATAGGGCTGGAAGAGACCACTCAAATCAATACAGGTCTCTAAGCAGAGTGTGTGCGCTTGTGCACACACACACACACACACACCCCTTAGTACAAAAAGGCATATCTAATTTCAAAAATTTAAAGACATACTACAGTAAATAACAGACCTGGCTTTTAAAAATGTCTTTAGCTTGGTGGAAGAGGATGTAAGAAAGTTTTTTGATGCTGCTGAATATAGAGATGAGGGCAAAATGTACAAAAATTGTGGAGAATTCTTCAATAAACATTTTCAAGACAGAGCCTGAAGCCAAGTTGAGAAAAAAAATGCATGTTGGGTGAATGGTCACTGGTCACTGGTATACTACTGTCGCCCTCAGCAGCTTCATGTGTACTTTGCATTCAGCCACTGTTACTTAGTGGAGCAAAACATTCATATGCCAGAAAAATTTACCTGTATGAAGGTGACTACTCTGAATAAACTAACTCATGTTACAGAAATATGTCATATTGCAGAAGAATTTGTATTTGGTACATCTTTTTGGGGGATATCATGTTTAAAATACTAAACAGTCCTTTTTGTGTGTGTTAGCAATAACAAAAACTATTACTGTGCTATGTCCCTTAAGGTTAAGTCTCTGATGTTATTGAAAGGACTACAGACCCTCCAATAACCCTTGCACTTTCTAAGAGCTGGAAACTACTGTTCACCACTTTGCCATCACTCTATTTGGCAAGACCACCATTTTGATTAATTTGTCTTTGATGATCTAGGGCTACACTATCCAGTATTGTAACTCTTAGACACTTATGGCTACTGAGCACTTGCAGTGTGGCTATCTGAATTAAGATGTGCTGTAAGCGTAAAATACACACTGAATTTTGAAGACTTAGCATAAAAAAGGAATATAAAACATCTCAATATGTTTTTAATTCTGATTACATGGTTAAATGATAATATGTTTGGTATATTGAGCTAAATAAAATATTACATTAGGGAATTCCCTGTCGGTCCAGTGGGTAGGACTCAGTGCTTTCACTGGCAAGGGTGCAGGTTCAATCCCTGGTCTGGGAACTGAGATCCTGCAGGCCAGGTGGCATGGCCAAAACAAACAAAAAAATTACATTGAAATTTATTTCCACCTGTTTCTTTTTATTATTTTTTTTAATGTGGCTAGTAGAAAACTCAATTATGTGGCCCACATTATATTTCTATTAGACAGTGTTGATCTACAGAAAATGAAAGAGAAGAGAGAAAAAGAAAATAAAGCATTAAAGAATAGAAAGGTGGTAGGTAGAATTTAGTTAGTAAATGGGATAAGGAAAATTAAGTTTCTGTTTGAGGACTCTAGGTATTGGAAAAATATAGGAAGAAAGACTACCACACCAAGAGAAAGAGAAATGAAAAATATTAAAAATATTGCTGCTAAGATGGGTAACGTGGAGAGCAGAGTTCGAGCACTGAGAGAACAGGCCACAGCAGGTATTACTATGCTTATAATGTGAACATTGGTATTTTCTATCGCAGATTATACACACCAGGTGTTTTTCTCAATCTGGTAACATTTCAAATGTGGGTGCTTAGTTTTATTTAATAATAATGTAGAAAACTTCAACTGTTAAATGAACTCAATCTCTATGATACAATCAGAAGTTTAGTTTTTTCTTCATATATACTCGTAAATAAAAATTCTGCACATCCATTTATTTATTCTCTCAACAAATATTTGATTCCAGCTATGTGCTTGTTGCTATCTTAGGAACTGTTTTCTGAATATGACTGTCATTTAAGATGAACACCAAAAGGCTGAATCCTTGCACATAATTACTCCTATTTCCTATTCATAAGTAGCTCATATTATTTTAAAGTTTATCACATGAGCAGTTTATACATGGCAGTATGTATATATTAAGAGATTAATAACATTAACACCAAAAAGTCGCGTGCAGATACTTTAAATTTGTCCTACAGGCAAAAAAGACATCCTAAATAATGTCCAACCTATGAATACTGATTCAGCCTAAGAACTCCTTGAAAACTCACATTTATCAACATTACTCTTTCATCAGGATGAATACATATTCTTATTTTATAGGATCACTAGATCTAAATTTTCTCCATTCTGATGTATAGGAAGTAGTCACAGAGATGTTTTGTGAAATATTACAGTCATAGATCGAAAAAAGTATTTTAGTTTTATCTTACAAATATTGAGAGCCGGGATTGCTGACAGCTATTAAATATGTTTCTTTAAGAAAACTCAGTAATTAAGCTGACTTTTAATACTTTGGTTGACTAAGAAATGTAAGGTGAGTACGACAAGACATTAAAATATTAATAATACTGTAGTACTCCACAGAGCATTTTTCAGGTACTTATGTACACACACATGAACACACACACATGCACACCCACACCTTCCTTTGGTATTTGCCACTTAAAAATTTCTATGATGTTATATTGATATCTACCATATCTTTAGTTCCAGTGAGCTTTGTAACTAGTGGAAATGACCTGGATTTTATGCTTAAAGTGGTATTTATTGCTGGCTCAGCATAGATAAATATCAGCGATATGTTGTTTTCCTCAACCAGTGCTCCTCTCATTTATAGTTATTTTGCTTTCAGGGGAAACTTGAGTAAGAAAGTTAAACTTCATGACTTGGAGAGACAAGCATAGGTGAAATTCTAAAACTATAGCTCACAGCCATGGGGTGGTTAGTAGAGGAGGGTCATGGTTTTGAACAGAGGCCTTCGATGGAGCATAAATGGATACCAACAGCAACTACTCAAGGGAAAACTGGACCTAAAAGATCTTGCCGCATTTTTCTTAATTCCCTCCAGCCTGTAAAAAGGCAACTATCCCTAATGCTTCTTCACTTGAATATGGCTGTATTCCTTTACATATATAGTATACATACTTTTTTAAATTCAAAAATAAAATGAAATTGAACATATTGCAAGGGATTTTTTTTTTTTTAATCTAGAGGAAAAGTTTTATAACAACTTCCAATTTTACAGTGCCCTCTCTATTAAGCTATGTATGCATAAAAGAAAAGTAGGGCTTCCCTGGTGGTGCAGTGGTTAAGAATCCGCCTGCCAGTGCAGGGAACACGGATTCGAGCCCTGGTCCGGGCAGATCCCACATGCTGCGGAGCAACTAAGCCCATGCACCACAACTACTGAGCCTGTGCTCTAGAGCCCGCGAGCCACAACTACTGAAGCCCGCGCACCTAGAGCCTGTGCTCTGCAACAAGAGAAGTCACTGCAATGAGAAGCCCGTGCACCGCAACAAAGACTAGCCCCCGCTTGCCACAACTAGAGAAAGCCCATGCGCAGCAACAAAGACCCAATGCAGCCAAAAAAAAAAAAAAAAAATTAAAAAAAAAAGAAAAGTAACAACAATCTATATAAATGAAGTTAATTAAGACAGAGGGTCAGGACTTCCCTGGTGGCACAGTGGTTAAGAATCCACTTGCCTAATGCAGGGGACATGGGTTTGATTCCTGGTCTGGGAAGATCCCACATGCCACGGAGCAGCTAAACCCGTGAGCCACAACTACTGAGCCCATGTGCTACAACTACTGAAGCCTGCGTGCCTAGAGCCTGTGCTCCAAAACAAGAGAAGCCACCACAATGAGAAGCCTGTTCACCGCAACGAAGAGTAGCCCCTGCTCGCTGCAACTAAAGAAAGACCGCACGCAGCAATGAAGACGCAACGCAGGCAAAAAAAAAGAAAAAAAAAAAGAGGGTCAATAAGAAAGAAACACAGCAGTGAAGCTGGAACTTTGTATCTTTTGCAAAAATATATACTGAGCTCCAGGGAGGTTTTTTTTGAGTTGTTTTATGTAAAATTTGTAATATAGTCACCAACTTGGAGGATCAAAAATATGGATTTTATTCCATTTCAAGTTTCATTATTTTTCCCACAAATGTCCAGTGAAGAAACATTCTGTGGACTTTCCTAATACAAAACATTCAAGAACTAAGATTAAAATAGCACATGTAAGCCTTATTAAAGTGATATTGGCTAATTTGAAATATTACGTAATTCAGGTATTCTTAGCTAATAATTTCTTTACCTTATTTAAGATAAATAGAGCACTAGGCTATTTAAAGCTCAATTAATTCAAAATTAGGGGGATTAATAATTCTTAGCTTTTAGAAGTAAACAAGACTTGAGTAAGCAAAAATAACTTGATAGATGCATGTTGGCTACTATAGTTTTAGGTATAATGAAATTAAATTATGTACCTGCATTTAGTTCTGATTTGCCTTGTCTTCATGGAAAAATCATGCAACAGCTTTGTGACTCTTTTTATCAAGTCTGTTGGTTAATGATGCTTGCACAATCACAAAGCTTTAAAAAAAGCATGGAGCTGAAATATGCTATAATTTTTACATGTTTCTTTCAATAATAAGCATCTTTATTTAGTGTAAGCCCTTTGGGGAATTGCTTTCAAAGGAAGATATGTATAGAGTATTCACAAACTGGGACATTAGTTCTAGTACAGTTATTGGCTAGAACCAAATGCAAGTTTGTATATATTAGTATTATTAATTTTTAGTTAACTATTTATTAAAGATAGCAACCGAAGTTAATATTAAAGTGTTAGGAAGAGTACTTTGAAGGAGATCCAAAACTAAACTGAAGTAACTCAAGATACTCTTAATGAATGATTTATTAGCAGAACATGTTTTCATTATTGTGTGTGAGAGCTCTCAAAGTGATGATGTTCTTTCCTATGCTCTGACATGGTTCTGTGATTTTATAAGAAGAAAGCAAAGTTATGTAAAAGAGAAACACACCTTAATCTGTTTATTTGCTCAAAGTAAATCTAAAAAGTTACAACAGATTAGATTATAATATTGGAATTCTTAGCTGTTCTGAATGTGCTGAAACTAATCAATTTGTTCAAGTTTGCTAAATGAGATCCTTAATTTCATTGAGAATAAAAAGACTCATTCCACACCACCCCAGGAATATATGTAACTGAGCTTTTACTGCTAATGAGTATAATCTATTACTTTAAACTTTATAAAATATTACCTAGCCTTTTCCTCACTGGTAATTAATAGTCTGATTTTTACTTTGAATAAAAGACAATTCCAATTTATAATCAAATGTTTAAAGAATAAATTAATACTAATTGTAATGGGATTAGCTAAAACATTTTTTAACCTAGAAGTTTTCTTAAGATTATTTAAAAATTCTAATTAGATTTAATTTTTGAAGAGGATTTTCTTACTCTAATCAAAGGAATTCAACATTTTCTCTCCTAGGAGAGGTCAGGAGAGAAAAAAGGGACGCCAGAGTAGATAACCAGATCAGACTAATCAATGCTGGTGGTGAATCAAGAGGTAGATACTGTTTCTTAATTTAGATTTAAGAATATATATGACAATTTCAAAGTAAGATTTTTAATTACCATAGGTTTTCTTTTTCTTTTCTTTTACATTTTTTTAGTACTCTGAGTTCTAGAATTCCTTGACAAGACTCAATTAAATTATAAAGAAAAGTTTTGTTTTGTCTTGTTTAAGTCAAGGATGTAAAACGTGGCCATAACTGTAAGCAATAGGCCCAAGCAGAATTTTCAAGAAAGATTATTTACTTTCTCCTTATGCGCCTTACTATTGACAATGCAGTCATGATTTATTCAACTATAGCTTTTAGGTGCAGTACATTTTATTTATTCTGCAGTACAGAAGCTGGTAAGGAAAATTGTTTTTAAGTTGAATTAGAAAGTAAGACTTATAGCAAGACTTTATTTTTTTTAGTTTATTTCTTTATGTATTTATTTATTTATGGTTGTGTTGGGTCTTCCTTGCTGCACGTGGGCTTTCTCTAGTTGTGGTGAGTGGGGACTACTTTTCGTTGTGGTGCACAGGCTTCTCATTGCAGTGGCTTCTCTTGTTGCGGAGCACGGGCTCTAGGCACACGGGCTTCAGTAGTTATGGCACACGGGCTCAGTAGTTGTGATTCACGGGCTCTAGAGCACAGGCTCAGTAGTTGTGGCACACAGGCTTAGTTGCTCCGCGGCACGTGGGATCTTCCTGGACCAGGGCTCGAACCCGTGTCCCCTGCATTGGCAGGCGGATTCTTAACCACTGTGCGGCCAGGGAAGGCCAAGACTTTTGAGAAAAGAAATTACTCAAATCACATAGATTAGGAGTAAGAAACAGGAAAACCTGCACTCCTAGTAAATATCAGGCTCTTAGATCATAAAGGATAAAATTATGAAGTAGTATTATACTTCATGTATTATAAATGTATGAGTCTAGGAGAAGGTACAACTACTCTTACTCTCTGGAAAGAGAGCAGACACAGGAACACTCTAGGAAACAGTCTTTCTGTCCCTAGGCCTTTGTATCTGTGCTGCATCTCATGGAAAAGACAGGAAGTTAGAGTCCCTGTCCTCACGTCTGCCACTGCATCAGCCCGAGGGGGTCTGTCTACTCAGTAAGGTCATGAGAACTAGGGAAATGGGATTACCAAGGACACTCCTACCATGGCAGTTAACTTGGGGGCTAAAACCAGGAATGTAATGGAAGATGCTAATATTTTTTATTATTTCTCAGTCTAATTTATTCTGATTTGCTGATTCAGTATCCGTGCTTCATATTGCTCACAACTTTGTTTTAAGCTGCCAACAGCCTGTGATAAAACTGATAAAGTTGTAATGCTTTCATTTACTCTTTGCTTATAATTTAAAAACCCTGTTTGTAAAGCAGTTTTTGAGGAGAAGACTGATACTTAATGAAACTCTTTTTGATGGTAATTGAAGTACCTCATAAGACTAGCATGATATCCAGGTATCATGGTCAGGAACTTTCTCATTTAGAGAAGAGTTATGGAGATGTGTTATTAGAGTGAGTTACTGGATTTATAAAAGTGTTTAACAGGGAGAGGGAGTGCCAGAGCAAGAGCCAGAGTGAGAATGGAATATTTTAATTGACAGAAAGAGTTTGTCATACTAGATTAAAATGAGTATTTAATGAGCTGTAAAAATAATATAGTTGACCTTTAAAAAGGGGAATTTTGGCTTGCTAAGAAAGTTATCTTTCTTAATTTTTAAATATGCTATGAAGTATAACATCTTATTTTGTTGATTAAATTCAATATTTGTGCAAGGTACTGGTATTAAAAAAATGTGTCAATTATTTTTTCATTGAGTCAAAATTCTTAGGTCACTAGTATCCCTGGTCTGTAATATCTTGCTACTTGAAATGTCAACCATGGACCATTAGCATGAGCATCACCCAGGAGTCTGTTAGAAATGCAGTCTCCTCCCCATCCCAGACCAAGTGAGTCAGAATCTGTTTTCTAACAAGATCCTCAGGTGATTCATATACAAATTAAAGTTTGAGAACACTGTTTTAACATATCAATATAAATATAGATTTATGTGTAATTTATGTCTATCTATCCTCCTCTTTATTTACATTTCCCCCCTTTCCAGGATTTTATTTATTACTTGACTAACCCTGGTTAAGACAGATGAATTCAATAAAATAGCAAAATATGACTTAAGGAGGAAATTAAAAAATAGAGAATCACAAAAATACTACTAGCAAAGTAGTGAAAAAGTATCCTGACCATTGACATTTAATTTTGATGATGAAAGGTCTTAGCTACTTCCTCAAAACTTGGTTAGTTCAAGTAGTTACTTTTTTGTGACTATTTTAACAGACTGATACACCTTCTGGAAGAAACCAAGGAGTTTAAATTTTAAGGATTTGCCCTTATCTAATCCAAAGTAGATGAGAAACTGCAAAAGTAGATAAATATAATTTATTACTATCTTCATAAAACAGGTTAAGGAACATAGTTCTGATAACATAAGGGAGTTTAAAATGAAAAATCTTTCTACATCATTCTACAACAGTAATAGTGGGGTTTTTTTGGAGGGGGAATACTTATCCATTTTTTAGTTTATTATATTTTAACAACCATATAATATTTTTAATTGATTTAGAACTATGATTCACAGGAGCTCATAGCAATCCATATATAATGAAAGGACTAGTAGAGGCTTAATAAAATTTTACACTTGGAATTAAAAAATACTAAAATATAATCCTACAGCTTATTTTTTACAGTAGAAAAATATATTAAAAATGCAGTTTTTAAGAGGAAAAGAATTTGAAGTTAAAGGAGGTTAACTCATTTTGCCAAATCAACGGTGTTAGAGAGTAGTGTTACAAATAGTGGGAAGGATTTGTTTTCATATTCTTCATTTGCTTAAACTGTCTCAAGATACCAAAAAGAAAGTCAATTTTTACCTAATCAGAAATTTGGAAATGACAGAAAGTCCATCTTCAGTGATTATGATTTAACATTATTTTAGTCAAAGCATTTCTAAACACTTCCTGATTAAAAGTTTTAAAAAATTTTATACACGTCAGAAAATGAGCGTTCTGTAAGTTATGTATCTTTTCCTTGAGTTTGACCTAAACGCTATAAGTTGAATTATAAGCTCAACATATATTGTGTTTATTGCACAATATATGGTCATTATTCTTAATGAAGCGTTATCCTGTAATTTTTGTTTTCAAGTGGCCCTTTATCATGAAAGGAGGCTTTGTAATAGAGTGGAAAGACTGTGGGCTTCAGAGTCAGATAAACCTGTGCCATCCTGACTTTGCTGCTTCCAATTTTATGACCTTTAGCAAGTCATTTAATTTCTTTTAGCCTCAATTTTCCCATATGCAAAATGGGAATAATTATGCCTTTCTTATATGAGAATGGATGGTATTACATGTGAAAATTCTAGCCCATAAGAGGCTTTTAATAAGTAAAATCGATTTTCTTATTGTTTTTATTGTTATAATATCATTATTTTCATTTCTATGCAACTTGCTTAAGCATTCCTGCTTTTATCAGAGATCCAGTTTTCCAAATGCATAGTTATCTTTCTGGTTATTAAAATTAAAAAAAAATTATATTTGTTTGAACTCCTGCTGATCTTTCAGGGAAGGAAAGGTCCTCCTTCAGGGCACTGCTAACTTCTTTATCTGTCTTTTTGATCCCATCTTCTCTCAACTCCTCACCATTGATATATTCTCTGCCTTCAATACTTCCCTCTCCATTGGTTCTTTCCCTTCAGCTTATGAATATTTTCAAATCTCTCTTATCCACATTCCCCAAATCTCCAGACTGATTCTCCTCAGCATCTAAAACCCCATTTTTCTCCAGGCTTTTATCACCACACATTACTTCTGAGAGAGTAGTCTGCTTATGTGTTTCTGTTTAACACCTTCCATTCTCCTTAGCTCATTGCAATCTTGCTTTTTTCTCCTCCGTTTTACTAAACTTGTTCTTATTTGAATCACCAACTCATTTTGTAATTGCCATATTTAATGATGATTTTTCAATCCTCATCTAATTTATTTTCAGAATTTGACACTATTTACTTAGTAATTGAAACTTTCTCTTCCCTTCTTCTGAAAGGCACGTTTTCCAAGGTGTCCTACAATTTGAATTGCTTTTTTCCAATTTCCTTTTTCTGCTCCTCCTCCTCCTTCCGTCTTTTATATGTTAATGTTCTCAGGATCCTTTCTTTTGTCACTTTCCCTACGTGATTGCATCTGTCTCTAAGACTTCCATTCCTTCTTAGAGCTAACAGTTCCTTAATCCACACCAGATTTCCTAAAATCTGAGCTATTTCCTCAATAACAGATGACCCTTGGCACTCACATACTCAATGTGTTTCAAACTTGATTAATTATTGTATACCCTCAAACTTCCATTTCTCTGATAACTGTATCGTCGTTACTGAACTCACATCAAAACTAGTCATCATCTTCTACTCCCTCCAGGCAATCCCGCTGTCAACTAAAGAATGTTGCTCACCACATGGCTCTACAAGGATTGAGTCATTAGCCACTGCAGTTGCCGACCTCCACACCGTGAAAGGAGTTCAGGGCAGAGATCAGGAATGAGGCACTCTGTGCTCTGGGAAAACTGGCAGAGCTGGCTTTCAGATAGTTAGATATTTTCAGGAGAAAATTTTATGATTCCAGTTTCTTGCATCTTTCCATACTTAGAAATGCACGAAAATCATTAACTAAGATATCTGTGCCTCCTGACTAGCAGTAACCTTCTACTGAGATGTGTTTGATTGCATGTACCCTTTCTCCAAAATCACATATAAGCTGATCTCTCCATCGTAACTCTTCAGAGCAGTTCCTCAGAGATAGCTGAGAGGCTATAGTCCTCATCAAGTCCCCCCCAAAAATTGTAACGCACAGTTTTCACGTTGTGCGTTTTTATTTCAGGTGACATCACATATTTAGTTGCCAAGTTACATTAATTCCACTGTTTTAATACTCCAGGGACTTAATACTTCCTGTTTAGCCCCACTGCTGCTACTTTAGCACAAGCTCTGTCATCTTTCATATGTTCAGTTATGTTCTCCTAACTCGAGTTTTTAACTCTTTTTAAGCATACATTACTGTTCATATGATCACTTAAATGCTTCTCCCATCCTCCAAAATAATTTATTTCCTTAATCTCCTGATAGCAAAAAAAGACATGTTTATTGTAGACATTTTGTAAGTAAAAAAAGAAATGAATAAATATTATCTGTATTGTAGTTCTTTTTCAAGGAGTGGCTACTCCAACATTTTAGTGTATAGGATTTCATTTAGTGTATAGGATTACATTTTCATGTATAGGATTTTTATTTCTTTTCCAAATAGTAATATACTTATTTTAACAAATATTAATATATTAAAATGTGGTTTGAAAATATATCTTGTCACCCTTAAAAACTATGATACGTGTTTTCATATCAAGATATATGATATTGTATTTTTATTAATTTATAAAGTCTATGGCATATTATAATGAAATTATGTTCACAATTTTACCACTATTTTTGAGTACTATTGGAGAGTTAGTTTTTTTGTTAGTATTAGAAATTATGCTATGGTGAATGTAGAATTTTGTATTTAAGTCTTTTTGTATAATTATGATTGTTTCTTAGAAATATTTGTAGAAGCAGAATAGATGAAACACATATATGTTTTCGACACATTTCTATAGACTTCTGACACATTTTTGACAAAATTCCCTTTAGAGAATGCTATATCAGTTTAAATTGCTAGCAGCTGTTTGGATTTTGTCCATTTTCCCACTGAATTTCATCATAATAAATATTTTAACAATTTGATAGGCAAAGATGGCATCTCATTGTTTTAACTGCATGTTTGTCGTTAAACTCTTTAAGTAATTTCTTGACCACTGAATTGCTATTCACGTTCTTAGCCTGTTTTTTAATCTTGATAATTATTTTTTTTGTAATCTATGCACATTTTATATGTTCTAAAGCTATTAACATTAACATTTAAGCTGTTAAGTACTTATTTCTTTCCTCAGTATTTAGTTTAAATATATATTGGTCATTGACTTTCCTTTGCACCATTTCCTTATTCTTGCTGTTAATCCTTCTCTCTTTGATCTACAGGTAGTTGGTGTATAATAAAACTAATACTGCACTCACAATAGGGCATTGTAATAACTGATGACATGGCTTTATGAATTCCTTAGCCAAGGAAAAAGGCAAGGATTATATCTAAATCGTCTTTGTATTCTCAGTGATAAACCAAATCCCTTGCACACGTGTGCGCTTATTTAGTAGGTGTTGAATTGGACTGTTATAAACCCTGCACAACTGTGTATAATTTCCACCCCATGCTCCAGCATGAAGAACCATTTGCTATTTTCTGAATCCTGCTTACGGGATTTTTAGTATTGTTTTATAGTTAAGAGCCAAGGTTATGCAGGCAGCCAAACCTGGGTTTGAGTTCAGGCTTGACCCTACCAGCTTCCTAGTTGTGTCACCTTGAACAAAGCCTCAGATGGCCCATCTGTAAAATGGGTTATTATAGTATCTATCTCATTGATATATTGTAAGACTTAGATGTTTACCCAATTTGAGACTAGGAAATAATTAGCACTTCATAAGTGACAACTATTATTATTATTATCATTGCAATCAAAATTAGTTGGGTACTTCAGATGAAGTGTAGTACTGTAACTGTTAGAGTTTAAATTATTACTTATTGCATTATTAACTTATTACATGTTACCCGTGTTCCCTCTACAGAAAAATATGAACAGATTATCCAAGTCTTTAAGGACATATTTTTAAGACAAATTACATAGGAATAAATGAAAAAAAATCTGAATAAAATATATATTCCTTTAGATATTAGAAAGAATAGTAATGAATATTCTGCTTACTAATATATATCAATACTGATAAACTATTACTCTTAAAAAGTAAGCAAATTCCAGATATGTACATATCCTTCAATTTCCATTAGATAATAACTGACTGTAATTAATCTACACTAATACTTGGCAACTTTCCTAACTTCATAAACCCACGTAAATGAATTTTAATAAAAATAAATGAGTATAAAAACTTTTCAGAAATCTATTATGTTTATGCTAACAAGAAAAAAAGAGTGAAATGATTTTGTTGTAACTGAGAACACAAAAAGGAGAAAACCAGTCTTAAAAGTCACTCATAGTTAACATTACATGATAAAAGAAAATTACCGACAAGATATTTTCAAGCACATTCATGGTGGAATAACAGTGACAGTAACAATGGATGTCTCAAAAGAAATACATTTTTACTTTCATAAGACTGTTGTCAATCTTTAGGTACTTGTAGAAACACAAAGAGGAAATGTAAATATCAGGAGAGAAATATTTCCTTTCTTAAAGTTGTATTATATTTT
Organism: Eschrichtius robustus; assembly: GCF_028021215.1. Lineage (NCBI taxonomy): Eukaryota > Metazoa > Chordata > Mammalia > Artiodactyla > Eschrichtiidae > Eschrichtius > Eschrichtius robustus. The sequence goes on along the minus strand of NC_090836.1, from coordinate 15,293,456 downwards.
CAAAGTTGGTCTTTAAGGAATTTTAGGATAAGAGTTATTGTGGTACACTAAGTAAGTTTTCTATCAAATAAATATTTGCAGTTGACATATATGAGAACAAACTTTTCTAATTGTTTTAATGAGCTGCCTGAATAAAGAATTGAAGATGGTGTTTTAAAACTTAGACTTTTATGAAAATGTTATAAATATAATACTCAAACCCTCTGTGATTTTGAAAAATCAGTGTTAATCAACATGCTAATATTATTCCAAGTCAAAAAAACTACTTATTACAAAAGAATTTATTTTTTAAATTGTGATCAGTCCTACTAAGCTTTGTTACAAGTAAAGTAACTTGGGTTGCCCAGGATTCTCTTGATTTCAAAACTGAAACTCACATGTCCTGGGAGCTGCTTCAGTCCTGGGCAAACTGAGATGGTTGGTCACCCTAGTTACGGGTAACTTAAATACGTGTTGCCATAAATACACAAAATACAAAAGAAAACCAAGAATAAGACTGTCAATATGACATGACATTTTAAATTCACCTTAAAGGGAGGAAAATTGATTATAAGAGTATAGTGTTTGTACAAAGTCTATTTAAAAGAAAAGAAAGTGCTGCTCAATATAGATTATAACAATGATCCAAATTTACCTTAATAAGATACTTACTTTTGTAAAAATTCTTCATAGCCACATACACTTAGAAGATAATTTTGGGGTGATAACTGGTCATTTGTACAAAAATGTAGAATTTCTGCTATTAGGTCTTTGACAAGATAATTAGCTGAAAACAAAGTTGAATAACAAAATGTTAATAAGAGCATATTATATATTGGCTGGGAGAAAGATTTTGAGCACAAAAAGCGATACATGCTTTATGAACTATTATAAGTTTCTAGCTCCATCAAGAGGAGTTAAAATGAGATGCATCTCATTTATTAGTCTGGTTAGATTTCGAGATTTAAAAAAAAATATTCTTTGCATTTTCTTTGATCAATCTGTCTTCAAATAACGGAACAGAGCTAGGTATTTCATTCCTCATTCTAAAATCTTTGGTAATTGGAGCTCTGCATAAAAAATATTCTACTGTGATTACCCTTAGGGATTTGGGAAATGCCAAAAAGATTACACAGTGAGTGCTAAGTGGCAAGCCAGGAATCTAAATCTGTCATCTTCCAAAGCCTGTGCTTTTAATAATTCCACATTTTCACAACTCATCACTCTTCCTTTCCTGTGTAGGAATCACCCCAGGTTCTGTCTTGGACAACGTTATAATGACCTTGAAGAACATGTATTCTCTTTCTCCACCTTCTCTGGGACTCAAAGTGTCAGCATATTATAGGGTAAAGTTTGTTGCCTTCTCATATTCACATTCCATAATATCCCCCTACCAAACTCTTACATGCATATGCCATTTAATAGTGGCCAGAACCATGCTGACTTGGTACGATTATATTTGTCTGTGAAATATTTTTCTAATTGTAAATGATAAATCGTATGGGATTCATTTATTATTATATGTGATAATGGAAATTATCTGTTATATATATTATCTATCTATCTATCTATATCTCCATGCTTTCAACGTGATCTTGAATGAAAGTTAGTGCAACAGATTGTACTGATGATCCTTAATGAGGATTTGAACAGCATACTGCAAACACTTATTTGCATTTATTTGAGTTGAGTTTTGTTGGCAATTATGTGTTTAATTTGCTGTGACTTCTTTTATACTGCCACACCTTTTTGTTTGGGAAAGGTTTTTGACACAGACTGGTTCATAAAAAATAGTGCAAGTGATATTGTTGGACTTGCCATGAAGAAAAAAACTGAAGAGTATTATAATGTCCGATTTAAAAGTGTAGGTTTTACGGTAGATCAAGTTGTTACCAATAAAATGGTTGGAGAAACAAATGGTAAAGATCATCATAGGAATTAGAGATTGTGGAAATGCCCTGACACAGAAGAGAGTATATTAGACATGCTACTGCTTGGGAATATTAACTGAAATAGTATGAATTGAAGCTAGAAGAAAATATGGCCACAGGCAAAATCATGACTATAAAGGCTTTGACAAGAAGGGGAGAGCATTGCCAATATAAGATGGCAGGAAAATATCTCTAAAGACACCAGTTTATTTTAATTCATTTGACTTTTCTGTTTCCAGGACTGTGTCCCCTATGCTATTTGGGGCATGCATGCATTCATTATTTCACTACAGTCATCTTTGCGGTTTACATGAAAGACTCCATAATCCAGTTTCTAGTTATTACTCCTCTCCTGTGCTTTGGTGTGATATCTCCTACTATTTGCTTCATGTTACTTTTTGGTTGTCTCATTATTGCTTCAAATTCAGCATGTCTAAATCTGGAATTATCATTTTTCTCCTTGAACCCAAACATTAAATGTCTATGAGTTAAACTTCTCATCCATATTGTAAGCCAACAAGTACTATGGCTTCTTTTAAGTAGACTTTATACCTGTATCTTCAATTTGACAGCTAATATAACACTTTTTCCAGTTTCTCCTAGTCTCCAACTTCATACAATCCTTCTCAATCTGTTGACCATATTGCCTACCATACTGAAAAGACTAAGGCCCATTTGAGATTCTTTAATTATGCTACTCTGCACCTTAAATCTAGTTTTCTTATGCATCCTTCTCTATCCCTTTACACCTCTTGATTCATAAGTATCACTGCTTTTTACTGCATCTTACTTCTTCACATGTGATCCTTCCATCACTGGTTTCCAGTTCCAGCAATTTAAAGCCCCTCTCTTTTATATATTTAATACCCTCCACTCTAAAGATGCTTTTGTCTTTTCTTTAGGATGTTTTGTTTCTATTTAATATTCCAGTAAAATCACTCCTCTTCCATTCTATTCCCTTAATATAGTATCTTATTTATTTATTTATTTTATTTATTTTTACCTCCTCATTACTGCCAAATTTCTTTAAAGTGTAGATAACTTCTGCAAATCATTCTCAATTACTCTTTAATCTTGCAAACTGACTTCTACTTCTACCACTTTGCAGGTCACAAACAGCTTCCTAATACTGTTCCAACTATGTGTCATCTAAATCTAGAAGGTAGTTGAAAGTAAAGACACTGGCTCTAGAGTAACTTTGGAATTGGAAAAAAGGACAGGGCAATCATCTTCATTGAAGTGATAGCTGAAGACTGTAGAACAGAGAAGTCCTTGTTCAAAACACCTGCTCTTCCAGAAGGATTCTATTTTCTCACTCTGGGAGAAACAGAATTCTCTTTGGATGAAAACCTCTCATTGTCTCCTCCTCTTTGCTTATCTAGATTTCATTATTCCTGAAGTTTCTAGCAACTTATTGGTCATTCTTGAAATACTTTTCAGACTTCTGTTCTCTAGAGCACACCTATATTATTAGTAAAACGCTCATTTAAAGTGGTGAAGGGATCACAGTTTTGGCATAAAGATTAGCTTAAAGTGAAAACATTTGAAAACTTATCTTCACTTTTCTTATCTGACTATAGCCAAGACTCCCTAATACAGGTGCTATCAACTTTCTTCTGAGAGAGTTTCCTGCAACTTTGGGAAGGAGACCGACTGCCCATCCATTAGCATAAAAAGATATCTATGTATTTCCTTACTGAAGCTCTAAACACGCCCCTCCTCACACACACTTTTACATTAACTTTTTATGTAAACCTTTACCTCTGGGTTTCATCAGGTTACTCATTACTGAGTAACCCCTGCATGTATGTATAAGGAAACCTTGTCTTTTGTCCTGTTAATTTCTCTATTGTCAGTTGTGTCACAGCCTAACCCCTCTTCAAATTTAAATGGGCAGAAGACAAATTTTCCTCCTAATAGCAGCATATGCTACTCTGTATATTTTCATAAATGTGTCCTCTCCCCTCCCCTGCTTTTTCCTCCTTCCCCTCTAATCATCCCTTCCTCCCCCTTCTTCTTATAGACCCTTTTACTATCTTTGAGGCCACAGACATCCTCTTTACCACTGTACATCTCTAACACTAAACACAATGACCTAATCACTTTACTGAAACTTCTTATAAAAGTCAAAAATGGCCTCTGTTTTGCCAAATCTAATATTGGAAATTAAATATTATAAATTGGAAGATTAAGAGTGGTCTCCCTCGTTCATAATTATTTCCTCTTCTCCAGCAACTGAAGTCAACATAACCCAGATGCCATTCTGATTGCATCAAGGTACAGCACTATTGATCTTGGCTGTGCAATCAGAACTCTGGTTTTAGAAATTTGAAAGTGGATCTGAAAGCAGCTCTTCTGCCCCTTTCCTGTTTGCCCATTTCTATTCCCCTCTAACCTTGAAAGAACTTAATTAACCTGTTGATTCTTTTCCTAGATAAAAAGAAGTAAGATAAAGAATTAAGTAGTTAAAGAATGACTAGTTCTCTACCCGCAATGGCCTCCTTAGCAATCCTGCAGGCACATCACACAGGCAAGATAACATCTGAAGAGAGAGTCAGCCTGCCTGCACAGAATGGAGAACAATGCATAACCCAATCTCCTGCCTCCACGATTCACTGAGATTCTTCCTCCCCTTTTTTGCCTTTAAGAACTGTCATGGCTGAGCAGAATCTTTGGAGTTGGTCTTGGAACATGAGTCTACCTTCTCCCCAGATTGCTGGCTTTTCTGGTTAAAACACCTTTCCTTTCTATTGACGTTTGCCTCTTGATTATTGGTTTTTGAGCAGCGAGCAGCCAAACCTGAGTTTGGTAACAGATCCAATGGGGAGGTTGAACTTTCTTTCTTAGATCGCTGGCCAAATAGCATTTAAGCTTGAGAGCTTAGCTTTCCATGTGTTGCAGAAAAGTAAGGGAAATGAGTCAGCAGAAAGCAAGAGAAACATAAGAAGCAATTATACAGAGAGGAGATGAGGTGAGAGACATACAGGAATTTTGGACTGCCTGTACATCAGTGTTTTATTCCCAAATCTTTGCTGAATTCCTACTCTTAAATTCTATAAGAAATCCCTGTAATCTTTAATTTTTTTTTTCTGCTTACATCAGCAGGAGTTGGTTTCTGTTAGTTTCAAACCAGATGGTCCTAACTAATATTCCCACATAACATTGTTATGTTTGCAGTCATCTGTACTAAGTCGGAGCCTTGGCTAGAGTAAGAAAGAAAATAAAGCAAAATACAGTGATAATAATAATAATGAAAAAAATTTATTGGACCATTATTTGTCAAGAAACAGCAGTTGATACATAGAAACTTGGTAGCAACTAATGTGTGAAGAACTAATATTGTTTTGCAAAATGGTTGATGGTAACAGTGAAATAAATATTAAACAACTTTAAAGAGATTCTAAAACTTTAGAGAAATGAGAATCATCTGGTGAGTTTGATAAAATACAGGTACCTGGCATCCATCCAGAGACTCCGATTCAGTAGAGCTGCTAACTATGCTGGGCTGTACAGGGCTATTATAGTTCTCACTGTGGAGATAGAGTCTGTGTAACAGCCATTTTCACTTACATATAGTCTTTATCTAGAATCTTTTTGAAATTTAGCTTTTATTTTTAATATGCTAAAAACTTGCTATACTTGCTATTTCATAGCAGGAAAATAAGGTGTCCTGGGGTGAGCTCTGAAGAGAGTTCTAAAAAACAATAGCCAAACAAATGTTAAAAGATTTCCAGCTGTTTTCCTCTTACTTCACTTCAGGGCAAAATACTAGCTAATACTGCTTCTTTTAATGACTTCAGTCTGTGGACTCAAGGCAGCTTATACCAGCTTTATGCAGATTTTTATACTTATTTGCAAGATTGCTTACCATATGGCATAAAATGAAGTTGTTGTGTTGAGTCATCAGTAAAAATATTTATATTAACCTTAGTATTAGAAAAGAACTTGTATGGAAATGCTGTAGTCGTGCTCCAGATCTTCCCCGAATTGGAATTAATGTCAGCTGCATGATATGTTTCTCTTATTCTGAAAAATATATGTGAAAAAATACTTAGGACAAGATTATAAGAAACTTCATGCAGGGTTTGCTATAGAAGATTTGAAATATGAAAATAACCAGCAGCTGAGTTGTGGTATAGTGCTATTAGCTAGGCTAGATTGGTAAAGATTACAGTTAAACCAAAAGCAACTGTAAAGCTCTGGTCTTTACGTTTTCCCTGGGGCACCTCATTTGAAGCAATTAAGAATACATTGTCACTTATAAAACATGAAAATTCACTCTGAACAGTGATTGCTTGCTTCACTGACATTGCCTTTTGAGGCATGAACTCCTCCCCTTGGTTTTGGCTCATGCCTTTGTCAAGGCAGAAGTCACTCATTTATTATTTATTCATTTATTGATGAATAAATTCTCTTGTGTGTGTCAAATTGGTAAACACCATTCTTGGCAGCCCATTTTCTTTAAATTTGGGTTGTTACACAAATCTTTGGCTTTTACGTAAATAATTGAGCCCAGAAGTCATTTGTACATTCTGAACAATTACTGTGTCAGAAAGTTAGAGAATTGGAAAATAGTTTATCCTTGGAGTCAGAAGCCTTGAGTTTGAATACTGACTCTTTTTTAATTTTTAAAAATTTTTTTAACATCTTTATTGGCATATAATTACTTTACAATGGTTTGTTAGTTTCTGCTTTATAACAAAGTGAATCAGCTATACATATACATATATCCCCATAACTCCTCCTTATATTCAGTAGTTTTATGGTCAGAGGCAAGTTATATGACCAGTTTCTTTGTTTGCACAAATGAGGATATTTATATCTACTTTAAAGGCTTATGAGAGAAAAGGCATATAAAAGACTTTTGTAGAATGTAGAGCAATATATCCACGTAATGTATCATAATTATCATTATATTATTACAGCTGAATCCCTGTAGAGCCATATTTTATGCCCACATGTAGAATTTAGCATAAAATTATTTGTAACTAGATATTTAAAATGCTTTTGATGATGAATATGAAGTCCTAGGGTTTTTTCTTTTTTTGTTAATTTTGCAGACCTCTAAACTTTGTAGTGCTTTTCCTGAATGAAAAATTATGCATTCTGTATATGCATTCTATGTAATGTATCATATATATTGCATCCTTGGCATTTATTCTAACTATTTTTGCAGCATTAAAGTAGTGTAGGCCCATTGAAGTAGCTCTATCTCTATGCCCTTAAACTCTACCAAAACATCCCCTCCTTGAGGGACCTCACAAATGGAAAAGTGTGTATACACCCAATGGGTCTGGCATGTATCAAAATCACCTTTTTTTCTGGGTTCCATCCCCAAAGTTTTTGATTCAGTAGATATGTGGAGGATTCCCACCCCCCCCCCCCCGCAATTTTTAGCAGTTTTCCAGATAAGCCGATACTACTGCTGCTCCAGAACTGCAGTTCAAGAACCACTGCTTAGGATAAAGGTAGGGGCCACTCTTCCTTGTTATACCCTACAACAAAGGTTTGAACTCCAGTTCTGAATTGAGGAGCTTTATGATCTAGCATTCAACCATATGATAAGGTACTACTCAATGTATACATACATGATTTAACCTTCTACCATTTTGGAGAGTTAAATTTAAAATGTAAATTCATGACTCATTCTTTCTTAAACCTTCGCTGAGCATCTACTGTGGGCCAAAAACTTTTTTCATGTGCTATGACATTTTATTGTATTTTTAATAAAAATATGACATATTTCTTGAGAGATGTGCCTTAAAAGTATGTCACAACAAGAAACCAAATCCCACAAATTGGAGAGCCTCTTTAAGGGTGTATGGCGGGAATTAGGTAAGGTTATTTAAATGTTAGAAAAAAAAACACTGATGAAATTGGATATATAAATCCATTCTATATGGCTTTCCAGAAATTTTGGAGACCCTCTTAAGAAACTTGGCTTTCAAATTCAGTTCTGTCTTCTTCTGAATTAAGAGCTTTGGATAGCACCTAGCACATATTAGGTCCTCAAAAATACTTGCTATTGAGTGAATAGTGTGTTTGTGTACAAAATAATTATGCATATATAAATTTAATTATCTTTATATGAGTATTTGTCAACAAAAATTATAGAAAACCAAAACAATGTGTAAATATAACCCTTATCTTCTTTTTACTACTTTAAAGTTTATTATTGTTTGGTTGTCTTTTTTAGTACTCATGGTTACTTTGAAAGAAACCATTGGAAAAAAATTCCATTTAAGAATTTAAAAATGTACCATGAGCTACTGACAAACCATCACATAAAATATTTTCATGTCACTATTGCATTCACAAGAAGATTTCATCAAAGAATATTACATTCTCTTGAAAAAAAAAAGTGATGGGAGAGACTAATAATGAGTGTTTTTTGATGGAGCTATACCAGGTATTACCTTGTGATATTGAGAGAGCTATTTCTTACACTTAGAGGGTAGAAATTATCGCATCTTAGATTTAAAGTGTCAAGTTCCTGGCAATGCTTGTCAGGTTGTTACAGTGGGTAGCTCATTCCTGACAGAATCAATATTTATAGCTGTAAAGATCCTAATTAGGAATCCAAAGTGCCATTTAAAATATTCTTCTGTGAACTGGAGCAAGAAATTAATTAAAGATTGAATATAGGTTCATGGATTTGAACCGCTTTGTTTTGTATTTTGTATGTGTGCCTTTCGGTTCTTCCAATATGGTGACAAGTTTTTTAACTTGACTTTGCTTTTTTGTTTGCTTGCTTGTTCTTCATTTGAATATCTGCCATGCATTGACTAGTTATTAGGCATTCAGATAGCCTTTTAAGGTAGTGATTAAATAAATGACTCAAATCTTTAATCCCAAATGATTCTTTAGCAGGCCGCTGCTATAGCTGATAAATAAGCTAATGTTTATTTATATGTATATTTATTATATTTAAAACAGCCAAAAAAGGATAAAAATCAAGATAACTAAAATGTAAGTGCATTAATTTTTCAAAATTTTCAGGAATCTTAGCAATAGAAGAGATGGCATTATATAAATTTTAATTGATAATAAGAGATTGGTCTTTAAAAAAGAGGCATCTACCTTTATAAGTTCTTTTTTTAGATTAGCAAAAAGCGGATCTGGGATCTGGGATCCCCTTGTGATCAAATTTGTTTTTCAGTGGACAAACACCCATGCACTTGTTCAACATTCTGGCAGCCCATTCAGGGTAAGATTGAGTTATTAAGCAGAAGGTACTCTCATCATTCTAAATAGTATATCCCAGGTAAGAAGGATAAATCTATGCTAATTTGGGACAGAGCCAAATAAGTCAGTCACTTATGTGCCATTAAATGAGAAATTAATTCACTGCAAACTAAGCTATCAACAAACAGCAAGGGCAAGACTGAAATTGTAAAACATTCGTCTGTAGCCAAATTTTCAGGGGAAAAATTTATTTGACTATAAACAACAAAAGCAATACCAGAAGTTGATTAATGAACTAATTTGTCATAAATTTATACTTCTATGTTAAAAAATTATAGAGCTTTAACATTTTATATGCAAGATTAATCAGTTCAGCGATGTTAAAATAGACAAATTTATGCAGGTACAGAAATTTCTAAGTTCAATGGAATAGCAACACTTACTTTTTTACTTTGTTGCAAAAGGAGGCCAGACTTCTATTACTGCCCTCAGGTACTTCAACCAGCTGAATGGAACAACCTGTCAGCTTAAAATAAAAACTGTTAAATTAAAATAGCTTGGTGTGGAGAAAAGATTAATACAATTCTAAAATTTTTATTTTGTTTTAAAAAGCCATTATGTTTTTAATTTTATTTTTAAAAAGTTTACTGAAGCAATACATATGGAAAAATACATAAATTTTAAATATATAATTTGAGTTTTGAGGAATATATGCAACTGTGAATATTAATATCCAATCAAAAAATATAGAACATTTCTATCACTTTAGGAAGTTCCCCCATATCTCCTTCTGTCAATCTGAACATCTATTTGGTAACTGTTAATTCAGATTTCTATCACCATAGATTAATGAATGTGCTCTTTTGTTTCTGGCTTCTTTCATTTATTTTATTTTATTTTATTTTTTTAAAATTTATTTTATGGCTGTGTTGGGTCTTCTTTTCTGTGCGAGGGCTTTCTCTAGTTGTGGCAAGCGGGGACCACTCTTCGTCGTGGTGCGCGGGCCTCTCACTATCACGGCCTCTCTTGTTGCGGAGCACAGGCTCCAGACGCGCAGGCTCAGTAATTGTGGCTCACGGGCCCAGCTGCTCCGCGGCACGTGGGATCTTCCCAGACCAGAGCTTGAACCTGTGTCCCCTGCGTTGGCAGGCAGATTCTCAACCACTGCGCCACTAGGGAAGCCCCTGGCTTCTTTCATTTAAATGATATATGTTTTAAAATTTATGTTGTCATATGTATCAATAGTTCATCTTTTTTTATTGCCTATTAGTAGTCTATTGCATGAATATTCCATAGTTTGTTTATCCATCTTCCTGTTGATAAACAGTTGTGTTGTTTGTGGTTTTGGGGTATTGTAAAGAAAACTATTAATTTTCATATACAAGTGTGTTTTGGACATGTGCTTCACTTCTTGTGAATAAATCCATAAACGGCTCAGTTAAAGAAATAATTTTGCTTTATGTATTTTGGAGCCATTATTAGGTACATCTACATTTAAATTTATTAAGTCTTCCTGATTGACTGTTTTATTATTATGAAATGACCCTTTTCTTTCTCTAATAAAACCCTGCCTTAAGCTTCGTTTTCTGATATTAATAACCACACACAGATTTGTTTTGCTGGTTGAATGTTAAATATTTTTACTTTTTTTAAACTTTCAACCTGTCTGTGCCTTTGTTTTTCAAATTTGACTCTTGTAAAAAATAAAGCCTTTCTTTTTTATCTAGTTTGTCAATTTCTCCCTTTTATTTGGAATATATTTAGTATATTTATGGGTATTGTTAGATTTAAGACTGCCATGTTCATATGTGCTTCTAGTTGTTTCTTCTGTTTTATTTTGTTCTTCTATTTCTCCTTCCCTGATTTTTGCAGTTTGATTTTTTATCCCATTTTATTTAATTTCTCTGTTGGATTTTTAGTTTTTCTTCTTTGTACTATATTTTTAGTGATTATACTAGCTTAGAACTTACAATATGCATCGTAAATATTTCACAGTTTACTTAGAGTTAATATTGTGCCACTGCATTTAAAATGTAAGAATTTCCAATAGCAGATAACATTTACCCTCCCTTCATCTTTTATTCTCTTGTTGTCTTTTATCTTTTGTTTACGTATACAACTCTGACAATGAAATGCTGTTTTTTTGCTTTAAACAGTCAGCTGTCTTTCAAAAAATTAAGATAAAAGTAGTTTTTCATATTTACTAACATATCTACCATTTCTGCTGCTCTTTTTTCCTTTCTAGATTCCATCTGGTATCATTTTCTTTGCATCCAAAGACTGACTTCAGTTTTTTTTGTGTGCATGTGAGCTGACTGATTTCTCTCAACATTTGTTTATATGATAATATATTTATTTTAAATTTTCAAGCATGTACTCAATGAGTTATAGAAGTATGGATTCTTTTCTTTTTTTATAGAGCTTTAAAAATGCTATTCCACTGTCATCTGGCTTCCATCGTTTCTGATGAGATAATGCTTTAATTCAGATTGTTGTTCCACTGCATGAAATTTTTTTTCCCCTTTCTGCCACCTTTTATGATGTTCTTTTCAACTTTGGTCTTCATATGTTTGAGTATAACATGTCTACATGTGGTTGTCTTTGCATTTATTCTGTTTGGGATTTATTGAGTTTCTTAAATCTGTAATTTGATATTTTGTACCGAGTTGGAGAAAATTTCAGAGCATTATTTCTTCAAATGAATTTTTCTCTCTTTCCTTTCCTCTCCTGCTAGCATTCCAAAATTATCCAAATATTAGGCTCCTTATCTCCTAAGTTTCTTAGTCCCTGCTCACTTTTATATAATTCTTTTATTTTCTCTTCTTCAGTTTGGGTAATTTCTATTCTTTTTCTTTTTTTTCTCTTTTTTAAGTAAGTTTATTTATTTTATTTATATTTATTTTTGGCTGCATTGGGTCTTCATTGCTGCGTGCGGGCTTTCTCTAGTTGTGGCGAGCGGGGGCTACTCTTCGTTGCAGTGTGCGGGCTTCTCATTGCAGTGGCTTCTCTTGTGGAGCACGGGCTCTAGGTGCGCGGACTTCAGTAGTTGTGGCTCATAGGCTCAGTAGTTGTGGTGCATGGGCTCAGTAGTTGTGGCACATGGGTTTAGTTGTTCCATGGCATGTGGGATCTTCCCAGACCAGGGCTTGAACGCGTGTCCCCTGCATTGGCAGGTGGATTCTTAATCACTGCGCCACCAGGGAAGCCCTATTCTTTTTCTTTCAAGTACTGTTTTTCCCCTGTCATCTTATATCTGTTTTTAAGCACACCCAGTGACTTTTTAACTACAGATAATATATTTGTATTACTAAATTTTCCATTAGTCTTTGTTTGTTTTTTCATAGTTTCTAATTTCCTTCTGAGATTCCTCATTTGACTACTCATTATGTTCATCTTTACTTCATCTTCTTGAACATCGTTTTAATAATCTCCTTAAAGTCCCCATCTGTTAATTCCAACATCTGTTCTATCACAGAATCTCTATTCACTGGCTTATTTTCTTGATTATGGTTCAGAATTCCCTGTTCTTTATGCATCTGTGCGTTTGTTATTAAATGTTGGATATTGTAGATGACACATTAGGAATTGTTTTTACAAAGTGCAATTTTTCTCTGGTAGGCAGGCAGTTAAGATCGTTTTGGTCTTGTCAGCCTCGATTTTATTTTTTTGTGGGGCCACATGTAAGTTAATAGGTAGAACATTTACTTTAGAGCACAATTTTTACCCTTAAGAGATAGCTTTGTGTGATCTCAAATGAATGCCTGAAGTTCTCAGCTCAGTGTCTTCTCTCGCTGGGTCAGAACTTTGGCACTGCATAACTTCTACTTGTGTGTGGTGAACACAACCTCTTGGCCAATAATCTGTAGTAAATCTCACATAGACTCCTGACCCCCCACGCATTGCATAGTTCCTTCTGCGGTGTGCCCTACGAATTACAGCTTCCTTTGCAGCCTGGAACTGCAGTCTCTGCCTCCTCAGTTTAGTGATACTGCTGCTCAAATTGGGCTCCACTAGTCTGCCTAGCAGCAGGAAAGAGCCCTGAAGACACCAGGATGATCATAACAACACGTTGGTGTTTCCCTTCTCTTAAGGATTGATGTCTATACTGGCTGTTGTTCAATCCTGAAATCAGTTGCTTCATATATTTTGTCTAATTTCATAGTTGTTTTCAGTGGTAAGGGAAAGTTTAGTACTTGTTACATTGTCATGATCAGAAGTAAAGGTTCCTAAAATTCATGCACTTTTAATTCAGATCATTTGAGGTATTACCTCTTCTGCAAGTGCCTCAGACACAATTAGTTGTTTCTTCTCTTATGAACTCATCCTGTCTATTATTTTACTGTGTTGCCATTATTGGTTTACAGGTTGATTTAAGCAATATGCTATTGCTGAAATCAGGTATTATGCGTTTTCTTCTTTGCATTTGTTATGCCTAATCATATATAGTTTGAGAATATGATAAATAGTTGTTGAATAAATGAAAAATCCTCTTGTCTAACCCTGTAAATTACAGCTGAAATAATGTTTCATCATTTTACTGTTTAATTCTGGTTTCACTTGTGTTTAGACTCCGTATAAGCAGAGAAATGTTCAAATATTATACAAGAACCTCTGTGGTTACTAAATGATTGGAAAACTACTAATGAAACCATCAGGATGAATTGCACAATGATTACTTAATTTCCTACTCTTGGAATGTTCCCAAAAGAAGTTGCCTGCCAACAGTATAATTTAGTAGCCTCTGAGTAAAGGGACATTTTTCCTACCAATAATGATATGAAGTTTTAATTCATGGTAATATAACTCACAATATAAATGTAATGAAATGTATGTATGTTTCTATGTGTGCATAACGACACAATAAGAATAGAAAATACTATCATTTAAACCTCCAACTATGATATTTTTATCCAACAAAATGTAAATACTATAACATTTTATTTAGTTTTGATGAAACCAGAACTTTAAAAATATTATAAAAAATTTTCTCTTTCTTTAGAAAAAATCATTAATTCAGGAACACGGAATTTGTGAATAAGTTTTTTTTTCCCCAAAAGTATTAATAATATTAATACATTCCCCTAATTAAGGTTAGTTACTCTCATTACCAAATTAACCCAGCACATTATTGAATGATTCTTTCAGATTCGTATTTTTAAGTTGACATATATGACACATACCTCTTTGTTCTTTGGCCATGTACTTTCCCAGGTCCTGGGTAGAAAAGAACCTTTGAAGAGCATCAGAGATGGTTCCACAATGTTCATATTTCTATTGCTTTTATTTTCTTCTTTTGGCATCAAGTCAGTTGAGAAGGATGGATATATAGGAGGAATGCTACATTCAAATCCTATATGGTAGTTATCCAGTTCACTCCGTGAATTAATTTCATCCACACTAGTGGATGATGGAGGTAAAATATTGAATCCGTAATCATCAGCACCATGGTATTTTCCTCTGGGGTTTCCCCAAAAGCTTTCTATATTTATGTTTTGAGGATTTGGTAGCATGGAATGCCTAAAACCAATTACTCCTGTTTTATTAACTTGGTGACAGGAGAGTTCTGTGCTTTTAGAAGTGAATTCATTCAAGGATATTTGGTCTGCTTCATCTAATGAATGCCTTTTTGAGTCCCAGTGTGGTGCACTGGGCACAAAAATGGTGTTTTCTTCAATTTCTCTCTGATTGAGTGGGATTTTATTACTGATCTCATCTACTACATGATCAAAACCCAGACTGGTATGGCTAGGAAAAAGAGGTTGATTTACAGAGTGAAATTCTTGGTGCTTTTGCTGCTTTTCATGTGATTCACTGGGATTTAGATCTGTTTTCCAACAATATGCCATTCTTTATTTTATGTAACTGAGAGGGTTGACTCTGTTCCAAATATCTCCTAGATGATATTATAAAAGATGATAGGAATTTTCCTAGAAAAAGCATACAAGGAAACAAAAAAAACTTTAATTAGAAATAAAAGAGCTTGCAAGAAAGAAATATGTTGAGTAAATACAAACAATTGTTATGAAGTTTCTCCTTAGCAAATGAAATAATTCCATGAGTAATATAAAACTCCATCAGGGCTCACAATATTAAAGTCCGAGGGGGAGTATTGACTTCAGAGACATTCATGAAACTCCTGTGATAGAAAAATAAGTCCACTTCAATTATGACAGGCGTTTCATGAATCAATCCAAAGACAATATTCCCCTTTGGACTCCTTTTCCTACTGAAAATTCAGTTGCTGACAGCAGCATTATCTCCCTCAGTATTCAGTCATCTATCAGCATGCTAATATGCTAAAGTCTTTTTATTATCTTAAAAGTGTCTTCGTGATCAGCAGTTATTCCATCCCTAGATACAGTCTTAACTTCTTTCTTCTCTCCATAACCAATCATCTTATAGGTTGGCTAGATCCTTTTGTCTCTTCTCCAAAACTTCTTTGAATAATTGCAAACTTCTTTCATCATTTCTCCAGAACAACTTTCATTAAGTTTACTAATGAGTAAATTCAACTGATGTTTATCAGTCTCTGTTTTATCTCTCTGCAAAATTTGAGTCCGTTCATTCACTATCCTTCTTATTTTAAAATTTCTTGCTGTGTCCTACTTTGGTTCTCTGTGACACTGTACTCTCTGAGTTCTTTGTTAGCTGTTTCTCAAGACTCCTTTGTCTATTACTCATTTTCTACCTGACCCTTGTCAGAGCTTCTTTTCTTCTCAATTATTTTCCTCTTGTAAGTTATTTCATACCTCCTGTGGTTTAAATTACCATCTATATGCCAGTGACTCCAAACTAGACCATTCTTATTATTATCTGCTCAGTGTCTCCACTTTGAATTTTTTTTTAACCTCTAAGAGAAAGTCCAAAACCTAAATCAAAATTCACCCAAGAACCTGCTCCTATCCTAGTGTCCTCTGTGACAGAAAATAACCCAGCCATTCACTCAGTTGTTTAGCCCAGAAACCAGGGTTTTATCTTTGAATCTTCCCACACCTTTATTCTTCTACATCCAATAAACCACAAGTTCCTGTAGGAAGTCTTTCTTCCTTTCTCTGTCTACCATTGCCACAATCCTAGTCTATAGTTTTCATCTTCTTACCTGCAATGTTACATTGTCTCTGAAACTGCTTCTACATTTTCTGCAATTCATTCTTGTGTCCTGTAGTCCATTTTTTAATATTATAGTGTTATGTTTAAGAGACTAACCATGTATCTCTCCTGGATATAGCTTTTCAGTGGTTTCCTACTGCCTCAGATAACATGTATAGATGTTACATATGTAAGATTTCTCTTTCCCATTAGGTCATTAGGCCATGCTAGTGTTTCTCACTTACAACTCAGTACCTAGTACTTTGCTTTACTCAGACTAGTTACTCATTTATATTTATTGATCAAGTGATTTAATAAATTAGAAAAATTATAATAGAATTATAAGAAAATAAAATTGAAAAGTATTTGTGTCATTTTATGGATTTAATAATTCACCTAACAATTGTATGTCTGTTAAAGACAAAAACATTTTAAAGGATAATTATGATAATTGTTATCTATCAAATATTATTTCCTATCAATGTGTTTTACAATGGCAATTCATTTTTATTATATTGGCACCAAATTTTACTTAAAACTCATGATCACCTGAGAAATAAGTGAATTAGATTTATTTTACTTAACTCAGGAAATTGGTAGGTTTGAGAAAGATTTTCAAGAGATGTAAATAAAATGTGTATAGAAGGAAATATAGCAGAGGGAGGAACACTCCCAAACACGTTCTACGAACCCATCATCACCCTGATACCAAAACCAGACAAAGATGTCAAAAAGAAGGAAACTACAAGCCAATATCACTGATGAACATAGATGCAAAAATCCTCAACAAAATATTAGCAAGCAGAATCCAACAGCACATTAAAAGGATACTACACCGTAATCAAGTGGGATTTATCCCAGGAATGTAACGATTCTTCAATATATGCAAATCAATCAGTGTGATAAACCATATTAACAAACTGAAGGAGAAAAACCATAGGATCATCTCAATAGATGCAGAAAAAGCTTTTGACAAAATTCAACACCCATTTATGATAAAAACACTCCAGGAAGTAGGCATAGAGGGAACTTACCTCAACATAAAGGTCATATATGCCAAACCCACAGCCAACATCATTCTCAATGTTGAAAAACTGAAACCATTTCCTCTAAGATCAGGAACAAGACAAGGTTGTCCACTCTCACCACGATTATTTAACACAGTTTTGGAAGTTTTAGCCACAGCAATCAGAGAAGAAAAAGAAAAAAAAAAGGAATCCAAATTGGAAAAGAAGAAGTAAAGCTGTCACTGTTTGCAGATGACATGATACTATACATAGAGAATCCTAAAGATGCTACCAGAAAACTACTAGAGCTAACCAATGAATCTGGTAAAGTAACAGGATACAAAATTAATGCACAGAAATCTCTTGCATTCCTATACACTAATGGTGAAAAATCTGAAATAGAAATTAAGGAAACACTCCCATTTACCACTGTAACAAAGGGAATAAAATACCTAGGAATAAACCTACCTAAGGAGACAAAAGACCTGTATGCAGAAAACTACAAGACACTGATGAAAGAAATTAAAGTTGATACAAACAGATGGAGAGATATACCATGTTCTTGGAATGGAAGAATCAAAATTGTGAAAATGACTATACTGCCCAAAGCAATCTCCAGATTCAGTGCAATCCCTATCAAACTACCACTGGCATTTTTCACAGAACTAGAACAAAAAATTTCACAATTTGTGTGGAAACACAAAAGACCCCGAATAGCCAAAGCAATCTTGAGAAAGAAAAACAGAGCTGGAGGAATCAGGCTTCCTGACTTCAGACTACACTACAAAACTAAAGTAATCAAGACAGTATGGTACTGGCACAAAAACAGAAATATAGATCAATGGAACAGGAGAGAAAGCCCAGAGATAAACCCACGCACATATGGTCACCCTATTTTTGATAAAAGAGGCAAGAATATACAATGGAGAAAAGACAGCCTCTTCAATAAGTGGTGCTGGGAAAACTGGACAGCTACATGTAAAAGAATGAAATTAGAATACTCCCTAACACCATACACAAAAATAAATTCAAAACGGATTAAAGACCTAAATGTAAGGCCAGACACTCTAAAACTCTTAGAGGAAAACATAGGCAGAACACTCTATGACATGATTCACAGCTAGATATTTTTTCACCCACCTCCTAGAGAAATGGAAATAAAAAAGAAAAATAAACAAATGGCACATAATGAAACTTAAAAGCTTTTGCACAGCAAAGGAAATCATAAACAAGATGAAAAGACAACCCTCAGAATGGGAGAAAATATTTGCAAATGAAGCAACTGACAAAGGATTAATCTCCAATATGTACAAGCAGCTCAATATCAAAAAAACAAACAACCCAATCCAAAAATGGTCAGAAGACCTAAAGAGACATTTCTCCAAAGGAGATATACAGATTGCCATCAAACACATGAAAGGATGCTTAACATCACTAATCATTAGAGAAATGAAAATCAAAACTACAATGAGGTATCACCTCACACCAGTCAGAATGGCCATCATCAAAAAATCTACAAACAATAAATGCTGGAGAGGGTGTGGGGAAAAGGGAACCCTCTTGCACTGTTGGTGGGAATGTAAACTGATACAGCCACTATGGAGAACAGTATGGAGGTTCCTTAAAAAGACTAAAAATAGAACTACCATATGACCCAGCAATCCCACTACTGGGCATATACCCTGAGAAAACCATAATTCAAAAAGAGTCATGTACCACAATGTTTATTGAAGCTCTGTTTACAATAGCCAGGACATGGAAGCAACCTAAGTGTCCATCGACAGATGAATGGATAAAGAAGATGTGGCACATATATACAATGGAATATTACTCAGCCATAAAAAAAACGAAATTGAGTTATTTGCGGTGAGGTTGATGGACCTAGAGTCTGTCATACAGAGTGAAGTAAGTCAGAAAGAGAGAAACAAATACCGTATGCTAACATATATATATGGAATCTAAAAAAAAAAAAAGTTCTGAAGAACCTAGGGGCAGGACAGGACTAAAGATGCAGACGAGAGAATGGACTTAAGGGGGAAGGGTAAGCTGGGACGAAGTGAGAGAGTGACATGGACATATATACACTACCAAATGTAAAATAGATAGCTAGTGGGAAGCAGCCACATAGCACAGGGAGATCAGCTCTGTGCTTTGTGACCATCTAGAGGGGTGGGATAGGGAGGGTGGGAGGGAGAAGCAAGAGGGAGGAGATATGGGGATATATTTATATGTGTAGCTGATTCACTTTGTTATTAAGCAGAATCTAACACACCATTGTAAAGCAATTATACTCCATTAAAGATATTTTTTAAAAAAAGAAGTGTTAACTAGAAAATTAATGTATAAAATGTTACTCCAAACTATTCTAATCCATGGGTCACATAGATACATTATCTAGCCATAATCCCTTTTTCAGGAATTGCCATTTTTTCCCCTCCACGTTAGTAGTGAAAGCTCTGCTTCATTATAGCAAATTATACTCTTTCATCTATCTCTGTCATGGAACTCAGAATTTGTCAGCAGGTGTGACTTTACTCTGACGACCGTAGTTAATATCCTGTTCCAGTCTTCCTTAGCCTAACCTGCTCTGGCTTAGCTTAAATACAGTACTTATGGCTATCTTATATTGACTTTTAAATTTTTTGTGGTTTCAAGAGAACTGACTGTTTTTAAATTAATTTTAAATTTTTTGTGGTTTCAAGAGAACTGAGTGTTTTTAAATTAATTTTAAAATTGTCTAGAGCCATAAAGGAGGTCTTTAAATGAAGTATGAATGGTCTAATGCTGAAATTAAAGATTCACTTAAGCTATACCACCTTGTTATTGATAATAATGATACTTAACATTTTTTGAGCACCTGCTCTGAGCTACTGCTCTATATACACGAACATGTTTACATATATTAACATATCGTCTCAACCTGTGATATTATTACTGCCATTTAACAAATGCGGAAACTGAGGCACAGAAAGGTGAATCAACTTACCCAAGGTCTGAGGGCTTGTATTCACAGATTTGTTTTAAACAGGAATTAAAGACAGCATTTGGGTGATAACGCCATACTAATATGACATCTAGAACATGCCTGAATTTAGGTACTGAAACACAGCATTAACTCAACTCAAACTATCTTTGCTGAAAAGAGTTGAAAACTTTAAAATTTTTATTAATAATAATATTTTTCCATGCATTTCTTGCAGCACTGTTACTTGAAATGGGTTAGAGGCCTGTCTGAAAGAAATCTCATTATAATGAATAAGAAATACTTATTCATATTGAAAATGTAATAAAACAATCCAGATTCATTTTTTTCAATATTAAATTTGGTGATTTTAAGGGATTTCTAATAATTTTACGTCTTCTCTTTACCATCACAATCTAGAAGCTAGACTATTTCTTAGTTTATAAACAAACAAAAATGTGATTTAGTGCTAGCTGGTAAATGTGTGCACTCTGCATTATGAAGTAATGCATGAAATAGTAAAAATCATATACCTTGACTTTGAGGCAGAACTATACATACAACATGGTAGCAAATATGTCATAATTGAGAGGGCATGGCTATTGGTTCCTGATTTAAATAAGACTCTGCAAAACTATAGAAAAAAATCTGTGTAGTAAGCAGAATAATGCCCCCCCCAAGTATTCCCATATCTTAATCCTTGGAACCTGTGACTATGTTAGATTAAGTGACAAAGAAGAATTGAGGTTGTAAATGGAATTGTTTCCTAGTCAACTTACCTTAAAATAGGAAATTATTTGAATAGGCTCAGTATAATCACAAGGATCCTTAAAACTAGAAAAGGAGGCAGAAGAGGTCAGAGATTCAGGGAGGACTCAACCTGCTTTTACTGGCTTTAAAGATGGAGAAAGGGGGCCATGAGCCAAGGAATGTGAGCAGCCTCTAGAAGCTAGAAAGGGCAAGGGAATGGATTTCCCCCTAGAAGCGTTGAGAAAGGAACACAGCCCTTATAGCACCTTGATTTTAGCACAGTGAGACTTGTGTTGTATTTCTGGCCTACAGAATTATACGATAATAATTTGTGTTGTTTTAAGTAACTAAGTTTGTGATCATTTGTTACAGTGGCAATAGAAAATCAATACAACATGAAAACTGGAATCTGCTTCCTGAATGGACTGGAAAATCAGGGGCTAGTAGAAGGATAGCAGACCACACAAAAATACTCCTCCATTCTTTGTTGGTCAATTCAGCTAAATTCGAACAGGGATGTTTAAAAGGTGTTAGTAATGACAACTTAGTATTCTGCAATAGCTTATAACTTTCTATTCAGTTCCGCTTCCAAAAGATCTGTTTTTATTGAGGGTTAATTGCTCAATTGTCTTCAAAGAAAAAGTAGAGACAAAATTTGGGTACCTATCAGAGAAAGGGCAGCCCCTGCCAGCTGCTTCCACTTTCTAAATCTACTAAGTTGCAAATATCCTCCAAATAGCCCCAGTGTTCAGAATGGGAACAAAAAATGTTTATTTTACAGAAGAACAAAGAACTTTTCTGAAAATGTCTGTTCTTGATCCAAAAAGTCCTGGCTACATTACTGAATAAGCATATCTATCTGCAGGGGTGAGATGAGAAGAGTATGAAAGGAATAGATTATGAGATTGAAGAAAAATGATCTTTTTCTTCATATAACAAGTTGTAGGCATTGAAAACTGACCAGTTTTTACAATATATATTAATGTCATGGGAGGTAAAGATCATGCCAACATAAGCCATGTCAAAGTCTAATCAAACTAAACCGTCTGTATTTCGGTAAGGTGGAGGGTAAGTCCATATATCTATAGCAGCTAAGCTGGGTCCTGAGAAGACTCTGAGTTGGACACATGGCCTGAAATTCCCATCTCTCCATCTTCTGAGCCAATTTTATGTATCATGCAGACACTCATATTTTAGATAGACATAAGTATGATCTTCTTCAGCTCAATTTGCTGAATGAATACAGAGACGAGCACAACTGTATATATATATATATATATATATATATATAGTGTTTATATAATTTAATGAAATGTATATATAATTAATCCATATTATGTATAAAATTTGCACTAGCTTACTTTTTCCATTTCTAATTTGGAATTAAGTGGTAAGGTAAACATATTATTTTCATGATCTCTAATTATTTTCACCTAGGTGCAAACAAGAGATGCTTGGGAAAAACATTAATTTCCGAGGAGTCTCTATCAGGTGCCTTTTTGTGCAAACAATTGACATTTTCTTAATCATGTATAATCCTATAGAAGACTCACTTCCTATTAGACTGCCTAAAGCTCTTGGTATATGGAAAATTTGAAGCTGTCACTTATGCTTATGTTTGAGAGATATTGACTTGAATAAATCAATTCATTTATTCATACCTCTATTTACTCATTTGCACATTTATTTATTCAATACCTATTTTAAAATATTTTGTGTCAAGTGCTGTGCAAAACACTGGGAATATAAAAATGATAAAGCACAGCTCTTGCCCTCAAGTACTTCACAGACATAAATTTATAATACGGTATTATGTGACAATGACTTTAACAGATGCAGTCTTCATTTTGTTTGGGGGAATTTCATATAGAACACTGTTAAGATTATTTTGCCTTAGAAAAAGCAGAAGTAAAATTCATGAAGGACATTTAAGGTTTATGTATTGGGTATGTTCTTGTTTAGAATGTGCAATATATCAGAGCTAATTTTATGCAGGTCATTGAAACCTGGTTTCAAGAATACTTTGATTCCTAAGTATTGTTAAGTGTTCAGCCCTAAACATGATAAAGCAGTTGAAACAGTAATTCATTCAGTTCCTCTGAATGTGTCTTAGGAGTAAATATGACAATGGAAAGTCAGCCTCCAGCTCTGATGTAACAACTTTGGGGGAAATGATCTAGTGGGAATGAAACCTGTTTCAGGGGAGGACATGGACAGTCAAGGAATATGACATCAACTCTTAAGGGAGGAGGTCCTCAGACCCAATCCTGGGGGCTCCATAAACGCAGCCTAGTGGTATTTGGGAAGAACCAACAGTGCTTCACCTATTGTCAGACAATCTATTCTGAAAAATCAGGACTTTGAGAATTTTTATGTGATCGAAGCAGTAGTGGCTGCTGTTTTCTTTTTCTACTGCAACCAATATGTAGGCCCCCATCCCCTATTTGAGTCTCTGTTATTGAATTTTCTATTAGTAATGAATGGGTAAGTTAGAGAGTTATTTTCGATAATTTATTTGGTTTTCAGAGAAATCCTTTACATTAAACCTTTAAGCAATAGCATTAGGAAAAGACAATTGCAGTTTATCAAAGTGAGTTGGGTAAGGTTTCAGGAAGAGAAGATTCCTAA
Organism: Eschrichtius robustus; assembly: GCF_028021215.1. Classification (NCBI taxonomy): domain Eukaryota; kingdom Metazoa; phylum Chordata; class Mammalia; order Artiodactyla; family Eschrichtiidae; genus Eschrichtius; species Eschrichtius robustus. The sequence goes on along the minus strand of NC_090836.1, from coordinate 15,269,925 downwards.
ACTGATAGAAGGAAGAGTAGCAGTTTTCCAGACAGGTTTGGGACAAGGAAGAGGAGGTCCTTTGTTTTCCAGACAGAGACTATTATTTGTGAAAAGTCAAGGAGAAAAATAAGAAGAAAGAAAAACAAGAATAGGAAAAATGAGATAAAGAAACTGTGGAATCCAGAAGAAGCAAGATGAAGAAGATGGTAGAAAGGTGAAGACGTGAAAAGGTACTCTGCTGGGAACAGAGTACTAGCTACTCAGTTAGAGCAGTGAAAAGACTAACATAGTCTTGTAACCTAATGGAAAAGAGAATTGTCATCACATTTTTTGGCAGCAACACCTTGTGCCGGAAGAAAATTGAGTTACATTTTTAAGATATACAAGAAAAGAAGTTGTGAACCAAGAATATGTGTTCACTTAAACTGACTTCCAAATTAAAATTCCTCAAACTGCCATGGCCACGCAAGAACTTAGGGAATATTGTTTTTATGGACTATTTACTAATCAGCTACTGGAGAATAAGCTTCAGATAATCAAAATAACAGAGATACATCAACATTAAGATTATCGATGTGTATTGAATATATACATATTTTCTTGAAGAACTGAAATAGATGAGGGATATGGAGACAGTTTAATATGGCTGTCTGCACTGAAAATGTAGATAGGGTTCAGCTTTAATAAAAGGCAGGGGAAATGAAGAGAACATATACACATTTTTTGAAAACTTTTTATTAATCATATGGGTGATTGTGTTAGAATTGTTATCCTTAGAATACTTGTATGTAATGCTAGGTAAAGCAAATGAGTAATTCTGGCATCCCCAGTGCCCTTAAGAACCAGTATTCTTAGTAGTATAAAATTATACCTGAAAGTATCAGAATGAACTCATCAGGTTTTAAAAAAAATCTATAATTATCTATCCATAGCTTTTTTCCTTGGAAAGGCCTAGAAATAATGCCCATCTTAATAGCAGTGAGCATCCCTACCATCCAGACTGTTTGAAATACCACTTCCTCCTAAAAGAAAGAAGCCTACTTGGAGTACCACCTGATTTTGAGAAAAGGACAGCTAATGTAAGATGAGCATAAGATATCCTATTATTTTAGTTAATAAGTAAGCTATCACAGAATACAAGGATGCACCAATAGAAGTTGAGCGCCAGCTTGAAAAGGCTCACATTGGCCTAAAAGTATAATAAACTGAAATGGATGAAAACATATCAAACATGTTAAATGCATGAATTCATAATGATACACATACACACGTACAATTAATTAATTGCCTTTGTACAACACAGGGTTAATAAAATACACAATAAAACATGTTTTGTCTTTTTTATATGAAATGAACCCTGGATAACTAAGTAATAGATGAGGCAAAGTTTCTCTTTGTACAAGTATTGCAAAACATAAGTAAAGAAAGAATGATGAAGTTGGGTTATCAATATTTTACAGTACGTCATGAATTATAAAATCTAGGCATCAAGCATTGGTGGTTGCTAACATCACAAAAAGTGGAGCAGCCAGCATTTTGTGCTTTCTGATAAAGAATTCAAAACTACGATGAAGAAGTCTTGCCAAAAAATCTAACCTTAATCTATCTGATTAAGCTTCTAGATCCAATCACCATGCACAAGAAACACAGGGTAGAGGAAACATGTTAAACTAAATCAGGATGGAAATTGATATAGAAAAATAAGCTGGCTTCTTCAACAAATAAATTAGAAGGGAAAAAAAAGAATTGGGGATGAAATGCATCAATTGAAAAAGACTGTAAACCACCCCCCCCCCAAAAAAGAAGGTAAAACAAAGCCATACACTTTAGGGATACACACTTGAATGATGAAACTATATAGAAAAGTACAGAAGTGACATCAGAAGAGCTATTGTTCTTGGGGAAAGGAAAGGTATTGTAAGGGGGGAATGGAGGGCTTTTGGAGGGCAGGAAAGGTTTATCTCTTGACATGGAGGGTGGTTAGAAGGTTGTTCAATTTATAATAGTACATTAAGCTATACATTTGTTTTATGTAGTTGGTAATATCATAAATTTTTTAAAAGGAATAGATAGCTTGATTTCTTGCTATCCAGTGAATCCCACTTGAATCCCAGTTTGGGAGAAAACCAATATTTAATGAATGAATCTAAAAAGAAAAAGTACAAAATAACCTGAAAGGTAGGAAGAGGAACTATAAGCCACTATCACTTCACTTTGTCCATTTCTGGTCCTGGTGAGAGGGAAAGAAGTGAAAGGCAAGTGGCTTCCTTTCAAGAACCTGATTATGAAGTTGCACATATCACTTCTGCTCACATACATTGGCCTGAATATATACCTGTAAGGAAGGCTGGGAAATGTAGTTCCTTATTGTGTTGCCAGGAGACCAGAAGAAACACGGATGTTGTATTACTAAAAGGAAGAAATAATGGAGAACTTGAAGTTCTCTGGGAGGCCTGGAGTTGGAATGGGAAATGAAGATGCTGAACCAGGTGCAACTAGGAGTAAAAGTCCTTAATGGATGTGGAGGAACAAGGTCAGAGGATGTCAGTAAGTAGAAGGGACACCGGTAGGAGAGCAAGATGTTATTGAACCCTGGTTGTCCTTGCCTCTTGTTCTTTGGTATGAGGGGCATGAGAGAATGAACAGCTTCCACAAGAGAGCTACAAAGAAGCAGAGTCCTTGGAGAGCCAGGGTTCCCTTTCGGAAAAGGAAGTGAAGAGGGCTAAAGAAATCCACAATACGTCTTGCATAGATTAAATCTCAACTGGACAAAGACCTCCCACTGCACATTTTACAAGCTGGGATTTCTGTCACTCCTTTTACTTTGAGGAGATATGGAATACAAAACATTAGTTAATCAGTTCAGCTCTAGTTCTTAAAATTATCTGTTTAATTTAAATATTTGATTTTTTAAAATAACAGCGAATATTAGTATGTTTTTAGTAAATAACTTGAGGCATGTCAGAGGTACCGGTTTAGAATATGAGATGCTTCATTGTTTTATACTAATATAATTTACAAAGTTTTCCATACATGCAAAAGATTATTCTTTCTGTTATATTTGACTGAGAATGGAAATAACTATCAGGAACAAGTCAGTCACAGTTTCTTCTTCGGGGGAACCCTAATATGGGTCTGAAACTGAAGGGGTAAATAGTATCTCATAAGTGAAATCTCATTACCTGGTAGTGGCTTTTCAGGACATGGTTTGAGAATTGTGCAGCTGAGCAAAACTCAGGGAGCAATGATGCTCCATTACTGCAGTTGGCGTGGATGCAGGAGGGGGAGGAGGCATGCACGCCACGTGGTATCCATCCTATTCCAGGAGCTAGAAACGTGTCCGTGTGTTTCACTGAATAAATTTAAACCTCTGGGTGAATTAAATATTCAAAGTATCACAGATACGAAGAGATTTCTGCTTAATGATACTTGGCAATCATTAGCACAAGGTATAAGTTCACAAGAAATCTAGGTTTTAACTGAATCTTTGATAAAGTCATTGATATGATGAATTTGATTTGAATGTGAGTTAGAGAAAGATCCCAGAAATTTTTTATAAGCCAAGTGTAGGAGAAACCAATGACAATAGGAACATATGGGTAACTTCAGTGCTTCTAAGGACACGTTTATTGTACCAGCTCATGCAGTGAGATATACGACAAGGCATTCCTGTCAGATATATGGCTAATATATACATGGTTTGAATGACCATATTTTATTTTCATCATTTAAAACATATATCTGTGGTGCAGCCACCATGGAGACCAATATGGAGGTTGCTTAAAAAACTAAAAATGAAGATACCGTATGATCCAGCAATCCCACTCTTGGATATATATCCAGAAAAGATGAAAACTCTTAACTTGAAAAGACACAGGCCCCCCAGTGTTCATAGCAGCACTATTTACAAGAGCCAAGACATGGAAGCAACCCAAGTGTCAATCGACAGGTGAATGGATAAAGAAAATGTGGTGTGTGTGTGTGTGTGTGTGTGTGTGTATATGTATATATGTATATACACACACACACACACACACACACACAAAGTAATATTACTCAACCATAAAAAAGAATGAAATAAAGCTATCTGCAGCAATGTAGTTGGACCTAGAGATTATCATACTAAGTGAAGTAAGTCAGACAAAGACAAATCACATGATATTACTTATATGTGGAATCTAAAAAAATGATACAAATGAACTTATTTACAAAACAGAAACAGACTCACCAACATAGAAAACAAATTCATAGTTACCAAAGGGAAAAGGGGAGGAGGGATAAATTAGGAGTTTGGGATTACCATAAACACACTACTGTATATAATATAGATAAACAACAAGGACCTACTGTATAGCACAGGGAACTATATTCAATATCTTGTAATAACCTATAATGAAAAAGAATATGAAAAAGAATATAGATATATGTGTGTATCAATGAATACACACTGAATACACACCAAGTATCACTGAATCACTTTGCTGTACACCTGAAACTAGCACAACATTGTAAATCAACTATACTTCAATTTAAAAAATAAATAAAACACACATCTGAAAGGTGTACGTCATATGATTCACTGCATAAGAGCTACAGCAATAGGAATGCATCTAAAAATCAACATAGTGTAAGAATTAAATGAATTAGTGTGTAAAGGCTGAATGAAAAAAACAGACAGGCAAAATCAGAAAACTTTAAAACAACCTGAAAAAGCTTGTAAATTATAAAAAACGAAAGCTGGTTGATAGACTGTGAGCTTAGTAAATGAGTTCAGTTCCCTAATCTTAGAACAATGATAATAATAAAATACGTTGAGGTTTTTAAAATAAGTCCAGTTGACTTTCTTTAAATGGAATCTGGCTGGTAGTGTGTGACTTAAAAAATTAACCAAATATTAAAAAAATGAAAAAACAAAGTCTATTCATTGTATAACATTGCCAGCAACAAAGACTGGCAACCATTCATTTGATTACCCAAATTTTTACCATATGTAAGACAAAGCAGATCAATCTGAAATAGAAGGAAAAAAAAACCAAAAACTGGATGGCACTTTCTTTATTATCTTAAGGATATGACTTGCTTTATTATCTGAAGGAGAATAAATCTCCCAGTCTGAACAGTGTTAGGGAGATGACCAATTACCCTGCTACTGCCTGACTCGGAGATCTAGTGTCAGATCAACTCTCCCCACCACCCAAAGAAGGGTATCTGCAGGCAGGGCCACTTTACCATCCCCCTTTCTACATGTTTTCTAAGACTAAAATTTGTATTAATGCAAAATATTCAGAGTCTACAGTGGCTAAGCATTTGGTTTGCTGCATCTGAGAATGTGAGAAAAGAAAGTGCCATAAGAAAGTACAAAGGTAGACCACTTCTGGCAACAGAACTATATACATTGTTTAGAATTACCTGGAAAAATGCTTCTCAAAGTAGTCAACTAGACCACAGAAGCAAGACTGGTGAAGTACAGAATTTAGAGAAATTAAGTGACTGCCAGTGACCAGTAATTAGACTAAGTTTGTTCACATTTACCATTGCTCTAGCTAAAAATCTGAGAAACGTGTTTTAACAGCAACCAGGAAAACGAGAGTAACCAGAAGAAGCTACAAACATTATTTATGAGTAATCAGTGGGGAGAATCTTCATTCCTAAAGGATGAGTAGTTGGAAAAAAATCAAATTAGAGATGTGAAAATATTCTGCAAGAAGTAAAACGACTGACAAGACACAAGTCATTTTTGAAAAATATATGCTATAGTACACCTAAGTAAATTTTATAAAAACATAAGCATTTTTGTTTTTATAAAATTAAGAAATGTGTTCAGTGAAATAAGATATAAAAATAAAATTTTAAATAATATAACAATAAAATGAAGAATAAAGATATGGAGGAAACGGATAAAAGGGATATGTTAATAAAAATGGGGCTTAATGAGCTACTAAGATGTAAAGAAACTAAAAATTCAGTGACACATTTCAAATATTCATTAAAAGCAGAATTGACAAAGCAGAAAATGAAATTTTGAGATGAACATTGAGAACCACTCTATGAATACAGAGGAAAAGGAACTAGTGATAGAAATGAATGAGAGGTACTCTTGAAATTGCAAAAGTCAAAGAAAGGACATCTGACATCATATACTGAAATGAAACAGAGGTAACATTGAAGATTGCCAAAAAAAATCTAACTGGGCTGAATAAAGCTCTGCATATGCATATGAAACCTGAATACATATATGACACACATGCAACCAGGAAAAATTAAGGAAATGTGTAAACTTTTTAAAGGAGTAGGGGAAGAGGAGGGAAAAAAAATAAAGTTAGTCTGGACATAGACTTCACTTTTAAACACTAACTGTCCCAGGACAAGGGGACAGTAGCTACGTAGTTTTGAGAGTAAATATGTCAGTCATTCAGTTTGCCATTTATATGTGAAAACAGCTAAAACATATTTGCATGTATGTAAGTGCTCAGAAATCTTTGTACCCTTCTAATGGAAAAGGTTCACCAGTTGACAAAATTTTAATCAAAAATAAGAATTCAAGATCAGGGACCCAAGAGTAGGTATTAACACGGGGAGATTGGCTCGGTACTTTGCAATGACCTAGAGGGGTAGCATAGGGAGGATGGGAGGGAAGCTCAAGAGGGAGGGGATATGGGGACATGTGTATGCATATGGCTGATTCTCTGTGTTGTGCAATAGAAACTAAAACAGTATTGTGAAGCAATTATACTCCAATAAAGATCTATTAAAAATTTTTAATAAATCAGCTAATGTTGACTTAGTCTAAATAATTATTAAAAGCATAATTTTAAATATAATAATTGCAAAAATTATTTGGTATTAATAAGCTAGATGAGAAATCATAGACCATTCCAAAACTGAAAGGCATGCTAAATTTTCTGCCTTAAAAGAAGAAAGGGGATTAAAGTATGCTATTTCCTTTTCAACAGTGATTAAGAAAAAATAAATTCATTTATAATTATTTGTACAAATATATAATTGTAATGTGTCGCAGAGACTTATTAGTTGATGAAGAGCAGCGTGTATAACTTCCAAACCACCAGAAGAATCAAAATTTGGTAACATGTGCATTATACTCATCAGGAAAATGGGAAAAGTATGTATTAAGAATAAAAACCAGAATAAGGCAAGTAAGATCAGTGGCATTTCTAATGACAGTAGTATAAATAGTTAATTGGAATAAGAAACATTATCCAAATGTGTAATTTTTAGTTGTGTGGTTTTTGTAACAAAAACATGAAAAGTATCAAAGCAAAGTTAAGAGAAAAGTGTTGCCAAGCATATAACTCAAGCACAGAAACACACACTCTCACACACACACACACACACACACGCAATGAAACAGAATAGGCAAAGTATCTAGTATCAGAAAACAGAATATAGGGTAAAAAAAAGCATCAAGATGATCTTATTGCAATTTCTAGAGACGTTATAATAGATGTGGACATTTATGTGTTAAATAAAAGTGTGTTGTGTGTATACTTTTTTTTTTAACATCTTTATTAGAGTATAATTGCTTTACAATGGTGTGTTACTTTCTGCTGTATGACAAAGTGAATCAGCTATACATATACATATATCCCCATATCTCCTCCCTCTTACGTCTCCCTCCCACCCTCCCTATCCCACCCCTCTCGCTGGACACAAAGCACCGAGCTGATCTCCCTGTGCTATGCGGCTGCTTCCCACTAGCTATCTATTTTATATTTGGTAGTGTATATATGTCCATGCCACTCCCTCACTTTGTCCCAGCTTACCCTTCCCCCTCCCCGTGTCCTCAAGTCCATTCTCTACGTCTGCATCTTTATTCCTTTCCTGCCCCTATGTTCTTCAGAACCATTTCTTTTTGTTTTAGATTCCATATATATGTGTTAGAATATGGTATTTGTTTTTCTCTTTCTGACTTACTTCACTTTGTATGACAGACTCTAGGTCCATCCACCTCACTACAAATAACTCCATTTCGTTTCTTTTATGGCTGAGTAATATTCCATTGTATATATGTGCCACATCTTCTTTATCCATTCATCTGTCAATGGACACTTAGGTTGCTTCCATATCCTGGCTATTGTAAATAGAGCTGCAGTGAACACTGTAGTACATGACTCTTTTCGAATTATGGTTTTCTCAGAGTATATGCCCAGTAGTGGGATTGCTGGGTCGCATGGTAGTTCTATTTTTAGTTTTTTAAGCAACCTCCACACTGTTCTCTATAGTGGCTGTACCAATTTACATTCCCACCAATAGTGCAAGAGGGTTCCCTTTTCTCCACACCCTCTCCAGCATTTATTGTTTGTAGATTTTTTGATGATGGTCATTCTGACTGGTGTGAGGTGATACCTCATTTGTAGTTTTGATTTGCATTTCTCTAATGATTAGTGATGTTGAGCATCCTTTCATGTGTTTGTTGGCAATCTGTATATCTTCTTTGGAGAAATGTCTATTTAGGTCTTCTGCCCATTTTTGGATTGGGTTCTTTTTTGTCTAATTGAGCTGCATGAGCTGCCTGTACATTTTGGAGATTAATCCTTTGTCAGTTGCTTCGTTTGCATATATTTTCTCCTATTCTGAGTGTTATCTTTTCGTCTTGTTTATGGTTTCCTTTGCTGTGCAAAGCTTTTAAGTTTCATTAGGTCCCATTTGTTTATTTTTGTTTTTATTTCCATTTCACTAGGAGGTGGATCAAAAAGGATCTTGCTGTGATTTATGTCATAGAGCATTCTACCTATGTTTTCCTCTAAGAGTTTTATAGTGTCTGCTCTTACATTTAGGTCTTTAATCCGTTTTCAGTTTATTTTTGTGTATGGTGTTAGGGAGTGTTCTAATTCCATTCTTTAACATGTAGCTGTCCAGTTTACACAGCACCACTTATTGAAGAGGCTGACTTTTCTCCACTGTATATTCTTGCTTCCTTTATCAAAAATAAGGCGACCATATGTGTGTGGGTTTCTCTCTGGGCTTTCTATCCTGTTCCATTGATCTATATTTCTGTTTTTGTGCCAATACCATACTGTCTTGATTACTGTAACTTTGTCGTATAGTCTGAAGTCCTGGTGCCTTATTCCTCCAATTCTGTTTTTCTTTCTCAAGATTGCTTTGGCTATTCGGGATCTTTTGTGTTTCTATACAGATTGTGAAATTTTTTGTTCTAGTTCTGTGAAAAATGCCGTTGGTAGTTTGATAAGGATTACATTGAATGTGGAGATTGCTTTGGGCAGTATAGTCATTTTCACAATGTTGATTCTTCCAATCCAAGAACATGGTATATATCTCTCCATCTGTTTGTATCATCTTTAATTTCTTTCATCAGTGTCTTATAGTTTGCTGCATACAGCTCTTTTGTCTCTTCAGGTAGGTTTATTACTAGGTGTTTTATTCTTTTTGTTGCAGTGGTAAATGGGAGTGTTTCCTTAATTTCTCTTTCAGATTTTTCATCATTAGTGTATAGGAATGCAAGAGATTTCTCTGAATTAATTTTGTATCCTGCTACTCTACCAAATTCATTGATTAGCTCTAGTAGTTTTCGGGTAGCATCTTTAGGATTCTTTATGTATAGTACCATGTCATCTGCAAACAGTGAGAGTTTTATTTCTTCTTTTCCAATTTGGATTCCTTTTTCTTCTCTGATTGCTGTGGCTAAAACTTTCAAAACTATGTTGAATAATAGTGGTGAGAGTGGGCAACCTTGTCTTGTTCCTGATCTTAGTGGAAATGGTTTCAGTTTTTCACCTTTGAGAATGATGTTGGCTGTGTGTTTGTCATATATGGCCTTTATTATGTTGAGGTAAGTTCCCTCTGTGCCTACTTTCCGGAGGATTTTTATCATAAATGTGTGTTGAATTTTGTCAAAAGCTTTTCCTGCATCTATTGAGATGATCATATGGTTTTTCTCCAATTTGTTAATATGGTTTATCACATTAATTGATTTGCATATATTGAAGAATCCTTGCATTCCTGTCATAAACCCCACTTGATCATGGTGTATGATCATTTTAATGTGCTGTTGGATTCTGGTTGCTAGTATTTTGTTGAGGATTTTTGCTTCTATGTTCATCAGTGATATTGGCCTGTAGTTTTCTTTTTGTGACATCTTTGTCTGGTTTTGGTATCACGGTGATGGTGGCCTTGTAGAATGAGTTTGGGAGTGTTCCTCCCTCTGCTATATTTTGGAAGAGTTTGAGAAGGATAGGTGTCAACTCTTCTCTAAATGTTTGATAGAATTCGCCTGTGAAGCCATCTGGTCCTGGGCTTTTGTTTGCTGGAAGATTTTTAATCACAGTTTCAATTTCAGTGCTTGTGATTGGTCTGTTCATATTTTCTATTTCTTCCTGGTTCAGTCTCAGAAGTTTGTGCTTTTCTAAAAATGTGTGCATTTCTTCCAGGTTGTTCATTTTATTGGCATATAGTTGCTTGTAGTAATCTCTCATGAGCCTTTGTATTTCTGCAGTGTCAGATGTTACTTCTCCTTTTTCATTTCTAATTCTGTTGATTTAAGTCTTCTCCCTTTTTTTATTGATGAGTCTGGCTAATGGTTTATCAATTTTGTTTATCTTCTCAAAGAACCAGCTTTTAGTTCTATTGATCTTTCCTCTCATTTCCTTCATTTCTTTTTCATTTATTTCTGATCTGATCTCTATGATTTCTTTCCTTCTGCTAACTTTGGGCTTTTTTTCTTCTTTCTCTAACTGCTTTAGGTGTAAGGTTAGGTTGTTTATTTGAGACGTTTCTTGTTTCTTGAGGTAGTATGTATTGCTATAAACTTCCCTCTTAGAACTGCTTTTGCTGCATCCCATAGGTTTTGGGTCATTGTGTTTTCATTGTCATTTGTTTGTAGGTTTATTTTGATTTCTTCAGTGATGTCTTGGTTATTTAGTAGTGTATTGTTTAGCCTCCATGTGTTTGTAGTTTTTAGATTTTTTCCTGTAATTGATATCTAGTCTCATTGCGTTGTGGTTGGAAAGGATACTTGATATGATTTCAATTTTCTTAAATTTACCAAGGCTTGATTTGTGACCCGAGGTACGTTCTATCTTGTAGAATGTTCCATGAGCACTTGAGAAGAATGTGTATCCTGTTGTTTTTGGATGGAATGTCATATTAATATCAGTTAAGTCCATCTTGTTTTATGTATCATTTAAAGCTTGTATTTCCCTGTTTATGTTCATTTTGGATGATCTGTCCATTGGTTTAAGTGGGGTGTTAAAGTCCCCTACTATGATTGCGTTACTGTTGATTTCCCCTTTCATGGCTGTTAGCATTTGCCTTATATATTGACGTGCTCCTATGTTGGGTGCATAAATATTTACAACTGTTATATCTTCTTCTTGGATTGATCCCTTGATCATTATGTAGTGTCCTTCTTTGTCTCTTGTAATACTCTTTATTTTAAAGTCTATTTGTTCTGATATGAGAATTGCTACTCCAGCTTTCTTTTTTTTTAATTTTATAGCTACTTTATTTATTTATTTTTGGCTGTGTTGGGTCTTCGGTTCGTGCGAGGGCTTTCTCTAGTTGCGGCAAGTGGGGGCCACTCTTCATCACGGTGCGGGGACCGCTCTTCATCGCGGTGCGCGGGCCTTTCACTATCGCGGCCCCTCCTGTTGCGGGGCACAGGCTCCAGACGCGCAGGCTCAGCAGTTGTGGCTCACGGGCCCAGCTGCTCCATGGCATGTGGGATCTTCCCAGACCAGGGCTCGAACCCGTGTCCCCTGCATTAGCTGGCAGATTCTCAACCACTGCGCCACCAGGGAAGCCCTCCAGCTTTCTTTTGATTTCCATTTGCATGGAATATCTTTTCCCATCCCCTCACTTTCAGTCTGTATGTCTCCCTAGGTCTGAAGTGGGTCTCTTGTAGACAACATATACATGTCTTGTTTTTGTATCCATTCAGCCAGTCTACGTCTTTTAGTTGGAACATTTAATCCATTTACGTTTAAGGTAATTATTGATATGTATGTGCCTATTACCATTTTCTTAATTGTTTTGGGTTTGTATTGTAGGTCTGCTCCTTCTCTTGTGTTTCCTGCCTAGAGAAGGTCCTTTAGCATGTGTTTTAAAGCTGGTTTGGCGGTGCTGAATTCTCTTAGCTTTTGCTTGTCTGTAAAGGTTAATTTCTCTGTCAAATCTGAATATGATCCTTGCTGGTTAGAGTAATCTTGGTTGTAGGCTTTTCCCTTTTCATCGGTTTAAATATGTCCTGCCACTCCCTTCTGGCTTGCAGAGTTTCTGCTGAGAGATCAGCTGTTAACTTTATGGGGATTCCCTTGTATGTTATTTGTTGCTTTTCCCTTGCTGCTTTTAATATTTTTTCTTTGTATTTAATTTTTGATAGTTTGATTAATATGTGTCTTGGCGTGTTTCTCCTTGGATTTATCTTGTGTGGGACTCTCTGAACTTCCTGGACTTGGTTGACTATTTCCTTTCCCATGTTTGGGAAGTTTTCAATATAATCTCTTCAAATATTTCCTCAGTCCCTTGCTTTTTCTCTTCTTCTTCTGGGTATAATTCTTCTTCTTCTTCTTCTGGGTATAATTTGAATTTTGGTGTGTTTAATGTTTTCCCAGAGGTTTTTGAGACTGTCCTCAATTCTCTTCCTTCTTTTTACTTTATTCTGCTCTGAGGTAGTTATTTCCACTATTTTATCTTCCAGGTCACTTATCCGTTCTTCTGCCTCAGTTATTCTACTGATGATTCCTTCTAGAGAATTTTTAGTTTCATTTATTATGTTGTTCATCATTGTTTGTTTGCTCTTTTGTTCTTCTAGGTCCTGTTAAACATTTCTTGTATGTCCTTCATTATATTTACAAGATTTTTGGATCATCTTTACTATTATTACTCTGAATTCTTTTTCAGGTAGACTGCCTATTTCCTCTTCATTTGTTTGGTCTGCTGGGTTTTCACCTTGCTCCTTCATCTGTTGTGATTTTCTCTGTCTTCTAATTTTGCTTAACTTACTGTTTTTGGGGTCTCCTTTTTGCAGGCTGCAGGTTCGTAGTTCCTGTTGTTGTTGGTGTCTGCCCCCAGTGGCTAAGGTTGGTTCAGTGGGTTGTGTAGGCTTCCTGGTGGAGGGCACTGGTGCCTGTGTTCTGGTGGATGAGGCTGGATCTTTTCTTTCTGGTGGGCAGGACTGCATCTGGTGGTGTGTTTTTGGGTTTCTGTGACCTTATTATGCTTTTAGGCAGCCTCTTGCTAATGGGTGGTGTTGTGTTCCTGTCTTGCTAGTTGTTTGGCGTAGGGTGTCCAGCACTGTAGCTTGTTGGTCGTTGAGTGGAGCTGGGTTTTAGTGTTGAGATGGAGATCTCTGGGAGATTTTGCTGTTTGAGATTATGTGGGGCTGGGAGGTCTCTGGTGGTCCAATGCCCTGAACTCGGCTCTCCTTCCTCAGAGCTCATGCCTGACACCCGGCTCTAGTACCAAGACCCTGTCACCCACATGACTCAGAAGAAATGGGAGGAAAAACAAAAGAAATAAAATAACATAAAATAAAACCGTTATTAAAATAAAAAATTTTTTAAAATCATAAAAAAATATAAAAAAGGAATAAAAAAGAACGAAAGAAAGAAGAGAATAACGAATCCAAAAACAAATCCACCAATGTTAACAAGCGCTAAAAACTATACTAAAAAAAAAAAAAAAAACACGGACAGATAGAACCCAGGACAAATGGTAAAAGCAAAGCTATACAGACAAAATCACACAAAAAAGCATATACATACACACTCACAAAAAGCGAAAAAGGATAAAAAATATATATATTAAGAAAAAAAAAGAAAGAGAGCAACAAAATCAATAAACAAATCTACCAATGATAATAAGCTCTAAATACTAAACTAAGATAAACATTAAACCAGAAACAAAAATAGATGCAGAAGGCAAATCCCAAGTCTACAGTTGCTACCAATGTCCACTGCCTCAGTTTTGGGATGATTCGTTGTCTATTCAGGCATTCCACAGATGCAGGGTAACCTCAAGTTGTTGTGGAGATTTAATCCTCTGCTTCTGAGGGTGCTGGGAGAAATTTCCCTTTCTCTTCTTTGTTTTCACAGGTCCTGGGGTTCAGCTTTGGATTTCGTCTTGCCGCTGCATGTAGGTCTCCTGAGGGCGTCTGTTTCCCCACCCAGAAAGGACAGGGTTAAGTAGATGCTGATAGGGGGCTCTGGCTCACTCAGGCGGGGGGAGGGAGGGGTACGGAACACGGAGCGAGCCTGCGATGGCAGAGGCTGGCATGATGTTGCAACAGCCTGAGGCTTGCCGTGTGTTCTCCTGGGGAAGTTGTCCTTGGATCTCAGGACCCTGGCAGTGATGGGCTGCACAGGCTCCAGGGAGGGGAGGTTTCGATAGTGACCTGTGCTTGCACACAGGCTTCTTGGTGGCTGCAGCAGCAGCCTTAGGGTTTCATGCCCATCTCTGGGGTCCGCGCTGATAGCCGTGGCTCGCACCCATCTCTGGAGCTCATTTAGGCGGTGCTCTGAATCCCCTCTCCTAGCGCACTCTGAAACAATGGTCTCTTGCCTCTTAGGTAGGTCCAGACTTTTTCCCGGACTCCCTCCTGGCTAGCTGTGGCGCACTAGCCCCCTTCAGGCTGTGTTCACGCAGACAACCCCAGTCCTCTCCCTGGGGTCTGACCTCCGAAGCCTGAGCCTCAGCTCTCAGCCCCCACCCACCCTGGCAGGTGAGCAGACAAGCCTCTTGGGCTGGTGAGGGCTGGTTGGCAGTGATCCTCTGTGTGGGAATCTCTCCGCTTTGCCCTCTGCACCCCTGTTGCTGCGCTCTCCTCCGTGACTCTGAAGCTTCCCCCCCCACCCCCCATCCGCCAGTGAAGGGGCTTCCTAGTGTGTAGAAACTTTTCCTCCTTCACGTCTCCCTCCCAGAGGTGCAGGTCCTGTCCCTATTCTTTTGTCTCTGTTTTTTCTTTTTTCTTTTGCCCTACCCAGGTATGTGGGGAGTTTCTTGCCTTTGGGCAGTCTGAGGTCTTCTGCCAGGGTTCAGTAGGTGTTCTGTAGGAGTTATTCCACATGTAGATGTATTTTTGATGTATTTGTGGGGAGGAAGGTGATCTCCACGCCTTACTCCTCCACCATCTTGAAGGTCCCCCCCATGTATACATTTTTAATGGTGACTTAATGGAGACCTCTGGGATTTTGTAACCAACTCAATTTATTATTAAATTTTATACTTATATTTTATATGTTTTTCCTTTTCATCTTTCCAAGATTGAATCTTCTAATAAATAGTTCATTAATAAATCATAGCAGCAAAAAACATTTTTGGATTTAATTTTTTAATCCATTCATGATTTTGTAAATGGTGAACTATGAATGAATAGAACATACTTAAAAAATACAAAAAATAATTTGTACACACTAACAACCAAATTTTGTTTCATGAGGAAATGCTTATGAGCTTTCTCTTTCAAATCAAGAATAGGATAATTATTCCTTCTATCAAATTATTTTAGGACTTCTAGCTAATAAGATAAATGAGGATGTAACCATTAGAAAGGAGAATAACATTATTATGTATAGATGATATATTTATGTATGGATAATGTGTTAAATCGTTAGGATATTTGGAGATATAATATTCAACATGAGAAGGTATAAAGTTATAAAAATATAAATAAACTTTGGAAGAATTTATAAACTTAATCAGAACCCTTAATTGGGAAATTGACAAGCTGATTCTAAGGCACTTTTGGTAAAGAAAAGGATAGAAAAAAATATTGGTGGGATTTGAAAAATAATACACCTTTTAAAGACACAATAGTTAAAACAGTGTAGAAATTGAGCAGTTTTAGACTTACACATCAAAGAAGCAGAAGAGAAAATACATGAACAAACCCTAGCATATATCACTTTTAGTTTAAGTTAGACATGGAGAAAATATTGGGTTACTTAATAGATGGGGTAGGCACACCTGGTTAGTCATTTGGATAAAAAAGAATCTTAGCACCATTAAGTACGAATTACAATCCTCCCAGCCAAGGACCACCTCAGAGGAACCTGCACACTCTCTTCCTCAAAACCGCCAGGGGAGGCTCAGGAGCAGGAAGGGACTGTTTGCCAGGCTCGTCTGTCCCTCATAAGGACACCCCCACTTTGTCCTTGTGTATCTGTCCAGCCCCACAATATGCACCTGACTTTCTTATTATTAAGGATAATCCTCTTTAGCTCTTTCTTGGTTTCTGACAGCAAAAAACAAACAAAATAAAGGGGCACTTCCCTGGTGGTGCAGTGGTTAAGAATCCGCCTGCCAAGGGGACTTCCCTGGTGGCTCAGTGGTTAAGAGTCCACCTGCCAATGCAGGGGGCACGGGTTCGAGCCCTGGTCCGGGAAGATCCCACGTGCCGCGGAGCAACTAAGCCCATGCGCCACAACTACTGAGCCTGCACTCTAGAGCCCATGAGCCACAACTACTGAGCCTGTGTGCCACCACTATGGAAGCCCGTGTGCCTAGAGCCCGTGCTCCGCAACAAGAGAAGCCACCGCAATGAGAAGCCCGCGCACTGCAACGAAGAGTAGCCCCCGCTCGCCGCAACTATCTTTATATAGGGAATAAAGATCTATAATGTGGAATCATGAGACTCCTATATCTGTGGTCTCAAAACCACTGTGAAACACAGGTTTATTCTGTGAAACACAAGTTTGTCATTTGTTACAAGAAGTTGTCAGGAAAAATGTCCAGGTATGTTTGAGAGATGCTGAGTTATGCTAAGGTAGGCCTGCCTTTTAAAAAAAATTCTTCTAGAAGTATTGATATATAGAGGCTTTACTATACTTTGCGATAACGTAGTGTGCTTTGTAGAATTTCAAGAAGGGGCTATAATTTGCATTACTTTTAAAACTAATTTACTCAGGATACTTCTTAAGAGCTTTTTTGTTTTGGTCAGGACTCTTGGTCACAAATGGCAGAAGTCAATACAGGAGGGAATGTGATGTGAATTGAGGACGTGAACACTGTCACAATGAAGCCTCTCTTTCTGTCTCTTGATTCTCTTCCTTTCTCAGTATATTGGCTTCTGTGTTTTCTACAGTAAATGGATTTTTCCTCCAGGATGGGGAATATGGGTAGAGGCTTCTGGGAAACATGTTCTTCCTGCATAGCAAATGACGTACGTTTAAAAATTTTAAGCAGGAATTTGATTGACTAGCTTGAATTGTATGCACATCCTTTGGGTAAATCCCAGGGGTCGGTGGTAGGCAGAGGATGAAGTACTAGGATTAGCACAGACTGAACCATGAACCTAACTTTATGTCCTGTTAACAGAAGAATGAAAGCCCAGACATGGCCACACCTCTTCCAGTCACACTCATTAATATTTTCTGGAAGATTGTCCTTTAGAATATGTTCCGGAAAATGCTGAAGTGGAAGAAAAAATGTAATTTAATAATTACATTTACAAACATTTATTGAGTGCTAACTTAGAATGTGCAAGGTATTAGTCTATCTAAGTGCTTTCTACTTTTAACCTCTTTAATCCTCATACAAAACATAAGCCTCATGACAGTCTTTTGAATAGGCATTATTATTGTCTTCATTTTAGAGGAAATTGAGGCACAAAGAATGTAAACATCTCGCAGAGTTCCTATATAAATAGGAAGTGGAAGAGTTGGAATCAACTCTTTTCATCAGAAAAAGATTATTATATTTTAAGGATCAACTTAACAACCCACTCTTGATGCCAATGATTTTGATGTAATCTTTTAGAAAACTAGTATAAGACATTATTGATTTGTAGTAACTTGTAAAATTAATGCATGGGGTGAAAACTAATTATATGGTATTGAAATATAAAGATTAGCAAGCCAAGTACTGTTCTTTCAAAATATATATCAGGAAGGTTTTTAGTCTTGATTTTTATTTTGGATGCTACTTATGGTTTTATGATTTTAAGAAATAGTATATGTATTATTCAGTTGTTAACATTTAGCAGTGGAAAACTATTTGGTAACGCTCAAGTAGAAGTTTAAAAATAATTTGAAATAGCAAAGATGCATAGTTGGCAAAGTCATTGGAAATTAATACAAATTAATGAAAATTAATACAAACAGCAAAATTACAATTTACTAAAGTTGATTGTTTTCCTACCTGTAAAAAGGCCAGCTATGGGAACACTCAGTGAAAGGGAAAATTAAGGTAAGTCTTATGAAAGGTATAGGAAAGATCTGTACCTTTCTGTCTCTAAGATCAGAAAAAAATTGTGCCTCTGTGTGTATGTTCTGCTTTTTTGGGGCAATCAGAGTTTGTGTCCTTTTATTCATAAAATAAAAGGTTATTGAATACATATTCTACTAGATCAGTCACCATGGTAGATACTGGCGATATGTCTGTGGATGGTGCTGAAAGTATTAAAAACCATATAGGTAGGTAATTTTGAATGTTATATGCATGTTAGAAAAAGATGCTTTTTTTCCTTCTTCAAGTCTGAGGCTCCAACCAAGTGAAAATAATGAGCTATAAAGTAGTAGCAGAATGTGGCTAATAATGGTGAATTGCACTGAAGAGCGTACAGAATTCTTACATAAAAATCACCATAAGTTTGAGACAAAGATGAAAAAACCTCCTGACAGAAGATTTTGCTAAGGATGTGTGTGTGTGTGCGTGCACGCGCACGTGTGAGAGCACGTATGCAAGCATGCATGGTTGTGTGCATGCACGTATGTGTGTGTAATAATGTATTTTGATAATCTGAAACTAGGTATGGGTGTATGGAATTATTCCATTTTAGTTCCTTAAACTTGGATAAATTGAAAGCTCCTTAGAAGCTAGAAAATAGTCAAGGCACATCTGAGGGGGTTCAAACAGAGCCCAAATGGTGAGAGGGTAGATCAAAGGAAAACACACGTATCACTCATTTCTCACCTTTTTCTTCTTGAAGGTAGAATACACAGACTTGTAGGTGTATACACAAACATATAGACTCACACACCCGTGTGCACACACACACAATGAAGAAGTAACCAATGTGATGCTTATAGAATTAATACTGTGGGAGAAGAGCATCATCTTGAAGACCCTAAGAAAGAATTCTCCAAGTAATTGGGGACAAGGGTTGCTGAGTGAGCAAGTGTGCAGGCCCCGCCTCCCCCCCCCCCCCGCCACCATGCATGCTTTTAGAGAATATTAGTCTGAAAAGATAGAGGAGAAAAATATGGTGACACAGATTTCAGTCAGTTGAAGACAAACAAACGCCTTTGGTCCATCTGACCATGACATTCCGAACTTCACTGTGAGACAGGTAGGTGTCTTTCTGTCCCAGAGGATGCCTACCCAAGAGGTAGATTGTTAATAAGAAAGTGTAGAACACAGATCTGAATCCAGGCTAACTGCTCACACAGCTAGTTTCCTGGTTTCCCTCACACACAGTCCTTCAAGAAGTAGCTGTCTCAGAATCATCTTTGTCTCCTATTCAAAGATGCACAATTTTAAGAAGGTAATTAGAATGCGAACTAAGCAAAAATATCACAACAAAAGAGGAAGCCAGCATGATGGGGAAAAAAATCTGATGAGGAATGTAAGCCTGTCTTTCAAGAAGCAGAGCAAAATAAGATCATGTTCTCAGAAAGGAATGAATACAGATTGTGCTAAATATGTTGATAATTCTAAACTAATATTGGCTGTACAAATAGTAATAATTTCTAATATAGAGATCAAAATAAATTAGATATAATTAAATACTAGGCCACAAGGCTATATAAATTGGGATCAGGTGATCCAGGTTTTTTAAGTTGCTTGTATTGTCTAGGAGGAAGTATAGATATAGATAACTAGATTTTTCAAGAATTCATGTTAAATTTTTAGATATAACCACTAAGATAATAGAGGGTGTATCTTTCTACAAGTAGAAAGAGAAAAACAAATGAAAAAAACCCCAGAAAACCAGCAACAGCACTTGATCAATTAGGAAGAAGGTCCAATGATGACAGGAAAAAGATAGGAAATGGTACAAATATAAACATTCTCTAAGATGGTAGGAATGAAAAAGTGTATTTCAGAAATCCATAAATGTAAATGGACTGAATATATTATATAAAATCTCTGGATTGTTACATTGTTTTTAAAAGAGGGGAAAAAGCTAAAGAGACATACCAGAAACACAAGGATAAGTATTGCTTAAAATTAAAAGGATGGAAAAAGATATCCCAGGCAAATATTAATAGTAAGAACAGCAACAACAGAAACCTGGTGTAGTTATATTTAAAACAGGCTTACTGGCAAAAACAACCACAAATCAATCAACCAAACAACCGCACCCCCCAAAAAAACATCTGCAGGTGAAGAGGAGCATTTTATAGAAGTAAAAGATTCAGTTCACCCGATGGGTATCTCAGATATGTACTAAAAATAATTCCTTCAAAATTGATAACACAACACATTACAGTTCTATCAATACAAGAGAAACTGACAAATCCACCTTCATAATGGAAGGATTTAATAAAAATCCCACATGATTTATAGATAAATTAGACAAAAATATCATTAGGCATATAAAAAATTGAAAAAAATTAACAGGCTTGATGTAATGAACATATATAGAATATTGCATTCAGTAAATGGATATTACATATTCTTTTCAAGAACATGTATAACTTAAGAAAACTGACGGTATATTTGGCTACTTTTAACATAATTCAAAGTCAGTATGACATAGACTATTCCCTCTGACTCTAATGTAGTTAAATATTAGTAAAAAGAAGATAATTTACAAAAGAACTCATGTTTTCAACTTCAAAAACGTTTCTAAATAACTCAAGAAGAAAAAGAATCACAATAAAGTTGGAAAATATTTAGAAATACAAAATAAAGTGGTCAAGAAAAGCATTTTGTGTAAGAGAAGTTCAAAGATACACATTACCCTCATTCTGTAGCTGAAAATAATTCTTGAAAATATTACATCCAACAAAAAAATAAAGGATAATAACTTAAAATGGAAAATTGTGTCATAAAAGGACTATTGCTAGTGGCTGATAGCAGTTAAAATTGATTTATACCTAAATAATTATAACTCATTTTCTGCTATGATTATGGTATATCATTTCATCAGATCATAAATTAAGAAAAAAAGGTAGTAATTTAGTTAGAAATACAATGCAATACTTTTCTATATAGGAAATGACTATTTCTTTCTAAGCTCCAAGAGAATTATGCTCTGCGTTTTTGCTTACTTAAAGAAGGCTTCCTCACGACCAAAACAATTCCAGCTCCGACAGAAAATAACATGAAATCAGGGCCTGAAGTTTCACCCTGGCAACATATGAGCTTGTTCATTCCATCTGTGAACTCACCTACTTAATATGATCCTTTTCTATAGGAGCTGGATGAAGAAAGCTATCTTGTTTTATTTTCCCAGCTCAATCACAATACTCTTTTCCTTATGCTCATTTCACAAACTTGCTTTGTACGTTGTGTAAATGGCAGTATGAGTAACACGTCATGGAAAGAGCCCTTGAGTTGGAATAAGAAAACCTTGATTCGAATCCAAGCTCTTGATGCTATTAATGACGTAGATGATGTTATTTATAAGGTAGGCAATGTGCTCTTGAACCTCTCTCTGTCTGTTACTGGATATACAGTATTGCAATTAGATAATTAGATAATTCATTTTAAAAGTTTAACGGTATCACATGTATATTTTGATTATTATTTTTTTAAAGTGGGGCCTATCATTTCTATCTTCAAACTCAAGTATCAGAAATGTAGTTGTTTGCCAGGTAAGAATGTAAGGGGACAGTTGGGTCCCATACCCTGTTAATATTGGTCTTCATGAGCTGCCAGTACAGAGATAGGCAGACAGAACAGGGCAGGAGCCCAGTATGGAGTAACAACAGAAAGAAAGCAGCTGCTTCCTCAGCAGGAACTCTTGCCAGTTTGGAGCCCATTTGTTAAGAATATCCACCCTTCATTTAATAAGAATTTCTTTCTGGAGTCATCGGCAGCACACAGTGTATAGACTACAGGCAGTGGCTCAAGACATTGAAGAAAATGTGCACGAAGAAAAAATCTCCCAGCAGACATGACTAATTGGCCCAAGACTCGGACAGACATGAAAGTGAGCAGTTAAGAGATGTTATAAAGGAAATGATCTCAATGCAGTCTGTGGGGTCAGTCGGAGAGAGAGAGGGAAGGAGAGAGGAAGAGAAGGCATAATCAAGGTGCAGTCAGTTCTTCAGGAAAGATCTATCTTCTGGAAAATATTTACAAACCTACTGAGAATTGAAACTCATCTACCATTAAGTTTTACAGTATAATTAAAGAGCTACTTCACTTCAGCAATACATTTGAATTCAAATATTCTCCTATGTATTCAGTTAAGTGTAGAAAGTTTGTTTCAGTCTCTTACCTGAAGCATACGTCTTCCTGAAGCGAAACATGATCTCATTTCTTTCCAAGAGTGAAATATGCTTATACAAGCTACAACACTCCTATTTTAAAGGAGCATTATGCTTCCACTGAAAGCTTTTATTCCTGTTTGGCAGGTTGGACATGTTTAGGAATCTATTTTCATCAAACCTTGGAGGGTTATGTGGATTAAAGGAGTTTACATAATGAATACAGGATTTAAGCCAAAAACCTAACAATGAATTAGCTTCTCTGTGCTAAACAGATTTTGTGCCAGAAGACATTGAACATCAATATGCAAACAAAAATATGTATTTGAAAAAAACTGTGTAGGGTGAACATATCTCCCCTCAAAGTACTTTTGCTCATGTTATCATGCCTTTGAATGTGGGAGTGGATGGGGACAGGGGGACCAGTGGTTTCAGTTCGAAGAAGCAGAGTTGAGCCCTTGAAAATGCTACTCTAGCCCTTCTGTGAGTTTAACTGCTAAGTTATTTTCTTTACTTAATTAGGATTTAATATGTTCATTTTTTTTTCTAGTTTAGGAAAATGTCAATTTTTTTTGGTTCAAGCTCAGAATCCATAGTAAATTTCAACTTAAAAATAATTTTTAGGGGACTTCCCTGGTGGTCCAGTGGTTGGGACTTTGCCTTCTGGTGCAGGAGGTGTGGGTTCAATCCCTGGTCGGGGAGCTAGGATCCCACATGCCTCATGACCAAAAAGCCAAAACCTAAAACAGAAGCAATATTGTAACAAATTCAATAAAGACTTTAAAAATGGTCCACATCAAAAAAAATCTTAAAAAAATAATTTTTATTATCTAAACATATTTGAAAGAAACAGAAATAAAAAGGAATATTTACAAGGTTAGCAAGAAAGCAGATGTGGATAGTTTGCTGTTGTTTTGGTATGTTGCTGTTGAAAATGAACAATGTGTGGAGATTTGGGGGCAACACGTAAAATTATCTAGTTGGATCCAGGAACTAGGTTCAGCCAGAAGCATGTTTGCTTCACTGGGGAAAGTTTTAGGAACCAAAAATATATCAGGTAACTTTTTTGTTACTAAGATGAATGATAGGATCCTCATCCTTTTCTCTTTTTTCCTTCCTTTTAATTTTATATTAGTGTTTTTTTTTTAAGATTGATATCTTGAATGGAAGGATAGACAACAGAAAATTAAAAATTACATTCACTTTCAGAGCTGCTTAGGAAAGGCTATTTATAACATGAAAGTCACAAAATTGTACATTTCCCCTTGCAATCCTTTCCTTATAGTGCAACACAGGTGTGAGAGGTCAAGACAGAGTGGAAGCTTAAGTAGAAATGGACAGTGGTGATACATGGAAATGTTTGCACCTTTATATTTTAATAATAGCCTAGATTGTAATTATTAACTTTGGAACTCTGGAGAGGTAGAGGG
This sequence comes from Eschrichtius robustus, assembly GCF_028021215.1. Classification (NCBI taxonomy): domain Eukaryota; kingdom Metazoa; phylum Chordata; class Mammalia; order Artiodactyla; family Eschrichtiidae; genus Eschrichtius; species Eschrichtius robustus. The sequence continues at coordinate 15,246,161 of NC_090836.1, read as the reverse complement.
GCTTAAAAATCACTTTACATGTAGTGATTTTTTTCAATACATTTATGCTAAACATTTAGTCTCTCTTTAAATTAATTCCTAAACTATACCACTAATTTTTAAGAAAATAAACCCTTGAAAAATCGGAAATTTTTGTACCTACAAATCTCTTATGGTATACTCGTGCATTTTGGAGGAGAAGCTAAGATAGCTAGACTGTTTGAAAAGTGACAATCTAATCTTGGCAAAACTGAAAGATTAGTGTTAACACAGTTTGATAGTCATTATTTATTAACAAGAAAGGGTACCAAAATGTTCCTTGTACTTTGATTTCTTTGAAAATATGCCCTTCAATACCATCTATGTCCTTACTTAATATGTATGCATACCTATTTTAGTAGATCTTTTAATTAAAAATTAAATCAGATGGACAACTATGCCATTTCTACAATTTATTTTTCCATGACTTTGTTCTATGCCTACTACTTAAACAAGTAAAGCCTTCTCTTCTACATAGTAGTCTACTCATTTTCTAGACAAACATTTAAGACAAAGTGATCAGCCTTCAAAACTGAAATTGCACATATTTCAGGAAAAAAAGACAATCTTTACAGTGTCAGTTTATTTCATTTTCTCTGTGTTGTGTTAACATTACTTTAGGTTATTTTGTTTATGCATTTTGTTTTGAGGCAAAGTTTTAAAAATGTTAGAAACAAGAGTTTTAAGTGGCTTGGTGAATAGCCTCCTAAGACTTTCCTGCTTGTTGGATTAAGAAATCAATGTCCAAGTACATATAACTGATTAAATTTATTGTTTCCCCCCCCACTCTATAGTAAAGATAATTTATTTGTTCGAAATGACTTAATTTTCAGAACACTCATTCCAAGATAAGTTCTGTAAGTGTCCTTGCTGGTCAGTCTGCAGTCTTGCCTCAGACCTGAGAAAGAATCTTCAACAGTGACCTTACCAGCAGGATAAACTTTAACAGTCATCTTGAAAATTGACTACAAAGAGTTATGATCCAGAACCTTGAGACTAGCTACATGTGTGTTTTATATATGCTCAGCGTTTTCCTTACCCCTCATTATCTTCCTAATATTATTTGTATAAACCGTTTTGAAAGTAGGACCTCACTTATTAAGTCAAGAATTCTTAAAAAGTATCTAGTGGGTGCTTAGCAGTGCTTGGTGCTGGGTATAGTGTGATGAACAAGACTGGCAAGGTCCCTGCTATCATGGAGGGTATAGAACAACTTTCTACCCCTCACTTTGCTTCCTAGTAGAGTGACCTGAATCTAGCTAGCACCTCTTTGAAAAACAAATAAAGGCAGTTGCAGATATGATAAAGTTATTTGCATATTCCTATTTCAAATATTAGGAAACTGACAAATAAAGGGAAATGTCTATTAAGTTTTTTTTGAAATTAAATGCTAGCTGCATTGCTACTATATTAAAAGTAAATTCCTTGTCTTTCATTCACTTTAGCTTGGGAGAAGGGAAAAAGTGAATTAATAGAACATGAAGTCTTTATAAAGATAGAACTTTCAGACCTTTAAAAATAGTATTTGTTTAAAGTCTAGTATAAAGGAGTGAGAAATTGATATTGATATGTCCAAACCTTACACAAGCTGAGTTTCTTGACATTTTTTTGGAGAAATTAATCCAATTATTTTATTTTAAAGGATGATTCAGTTACTAAAGGATAGACACAGATGAAAGGTTCATTTAGAGTATTCAGTTGGAATAAAATAACATTTTAACAATATCTGCGCTGCTGGAGTGCCTGTTGTTGATTAATAACACTGGTGGTGCCGTGGATTGATTCATTAAACACCATTCCAACCTTCTTCTTCGTGTGTGTGTCTGACTGAAGTTTCTGAAAAGTTTAAAGTGATACTTCCCATGTGCCTTTGCAGCCAAGAGTCAGGAAGAGAATTAATTAGATTCTACCAAAAAAATGTATTTGCACAGATTTTAGAAGGTGGAAGCAAAGAATATTGGCATTGCTTTGGATTTTTTTTTTTTTTCTACTAGCAAAATCTTGGTTTCTAAAGCAATACTCCAGTGTACATTATCCACTTCCCTCCATGTTGAGAGGCAGCTGTTGCAAAAGTAGTGATGACAGCTAGTTCCCAGCTTTCTGATTATGGAATTGCTTTTAAAGTGGAATGTTGCTTTTAAAGTGGAATGTTTGTACTCAGTTGTTCCAGTGGTGGCCTCAGTCCCTGGATGTGTCAGTTCTGTAGTGTTGTGTTCCAGTCCAGAGCCCACAACTTTGGCTCTTCCTGCTATTAATTTTGAAAGTACTTTATTCTCTGTATTAAATCTTTCTTCCCTGCTTTAAATATTTAGATTTGTTTTTGAATAACACAATAGTGTGTCAGACTGTGAGTTGTTGCCCAATATCTGGTCACCTCTTTCTAATAGTAGAGTTTCAACTGGTCACATATACAATTAAAGACTGCCTTTCTCAGCCTCCCTTATTGAAAGGTATGACCATGTGTCTGTTTTTTAGATAATAGAATTTAAACAGATATTGTATTTGGTACTTCTGGTTTTTGTCCTTAAAATGACAGATCATACAATACTCTGATACTTTCTAGTTGCTATGAGATGGCAAAAGTTGAATACCTTCCCTGAATCTAGGGACAGAAGCCACATGTTGAAACTGTACAGTGTTCTGCCAGTAATGAACCACCTACCTTTGAATTACTTTATGAGACACACATTTCTATCCTGTTTAAAATGCTGGATTTTAGACTCTCTCTTGCTTTTAAAAAATAACATCTTATTCTTAAATAAAACGTAATTCAGTTACTAGAAGTGGAATTCTACCAAAATAAAAAAAAATGAGGCATTGGTCTAAGAGTTGGGTAGTGGGTGGCAAGAATACCAATATTGCAGGCTGTAAAGCCAGTGATCCTTCTTATGTCATGATAAAACATTTGGTAAAACTGTCACTTCTAATCCTTAAAAAGGCAGACTACTTGACAAAAGAACATGTAACCTCTGTGAATTGTTTGAAAATCTCAGAACGTTAAAAAAACACAGAATGTTTATATACGTTGGCTCTTTCTTGTCGTGCAAAGTTCTGTGACAAGATGTACTTGGGCTGGTTATAAGACGTGATTTTAAAGAAGCAGCTTTACTAGTAAATAACCTCTGGTGTCCTCAAGTGCTTACATTAAAACATCTCGGTTAATTGGGGTCCATTCTAGTTTCAAAGGTTAGATTAAGGGTGATGCTTTCTTAACTCAGCTAATATTTTCAGAGAACATCAAAGTAGACACTACTAAATTGAGGGAAAGCAAAAATGTTCTGAACAAAGAAACCGGAAAATATAAGAGGATAGTCTGTAAGCATAGGAACATTCTCTAGATTAGCTCTCTGGTTATGGTTATGTGCCTGTGGATCTGACTGTCAGTAGAACAAAAGCATACTGAGTTTTTTAGGGATTGTATTGATCTGCAAAAACCAATGCATGTTTGACCTTTAAAGCAAATCCAGAAGCCTCCCAACTGACCTTGCAGAATATAGCCCAGAAATCTGTACAGTCTCCAAGGAGAGAATAGAGTGCAATTCTCTCTTAAAGAGATAATTATAAGGTATTCAGACACTTTCAAGAGAGAAAGGGACATATATTTAGAACAAATAATTCATTCATTCAATATTGATATTCCACCAGGACAATGCATATAAATCAGAACTGTCACAAGCAAACCAGTCCTTATGGTAATAGAAATAATGGACAAAGAAAAACATCCCAAAGTAAAGAAAACAGGAACTATAAATTACAAGGGACAAAGAAATTTCTTCCAGATAATATAATCAGGACCTAGTCAAGGAAATTATTTCACTGCCAGAGCAGGGAATGTTTAAAATTCATATCTGGTAGGATTTGATCATTGCTTTGAAAAATGACAGCTGTTATTTTCCTATTCCATTTTTTTGGAAGGCAGCTGTGCTCACCACTATACCTCCAACACTGTACTGTTCCTTTTTTTTTTTTTTTTCGAATGGGACTTTATAATATTGGGTGTATGTGTGTGTAGAGGGGGTAGGTAAGTGGGAAGAAGTGCACGCCTGGATTTTTGGTGGCAGGTTGCAAGTTGTGTCCCAGTGTCTTTTTCCGCTCCCATAGTAAACGGCCAGCCAGTCAAAGGCCACATTTCCCAGCCTCCCTTTCAATGAGATGTGGGCAAGTTACTGGTTCTATTCAATGAAATGTGAAATATGTGATTCTTCCAGTTGTGCCCATGAAAGGATGGTGTGTGGACCCTCCTGTCTGCCCCTCCTTCTTAAAACACACACACACACACCTGGGAGATGACGATGGATAGAGTAGCCACCTTGGAAATGGATACCTGCTCCTGACAATGGTAAAGCTGATTTGGTGGTTCTCATTCTTACCTTAGTTATAAAGAAGAGAGAGAAAACACAAGAGAGAACATTCTATCTTGTTTATACTGCTGTATTTTGAGTCTTTGTTCTAGAGTTTAAGTTAATATGACATTAACTACCACAGTATACATAGATTGAAATGATTATTTTCCCTAAAATTTTACTTAACGTTACTTAGAAAAATCGAATCAGAGATTCACACTATTTCTAGGTGCATGTTTAAAATAAAAATTACACAAAGTACTCATATTCCACAAATTTAGAATAAAAATTTAATTGTTCTCGAATTATTATTTCCAGATAATATTTACAATGAAGAATTCATCCATTGAATATTGATGCCAATAATCATTAAATTCATTCTAATAAACATTTTATCACAGGTTCACACATTAGACTACTACAGCTTTTCATGTGGCTTGGTATAAAGCTGAGAAATATGGTCCGTACATGGACTACTTGAAATGCCATTTTATAAAGTCTAATTTCCATTCTGGAAAAAACAATATAAAACAATAACAACTGAAAAACTATCTTAGCTTGTTAAGTGTATGTAAAGTTAATGTTCAGAGTATGTATAGAGTGCACAAAAAGAAATAGTGGATTGATTTTAAAAGGAATTCAGACTTTTATTTCCCCTCAGCATAATATGATGAGAAGATTCCTCTACATTAAAAAATAAATAAAAACAAAACCAAAACATGTATTCCATCTCTATTCCCAAATTTGTCGATTAAAGTAAATTGCTCGTTTTCTTAAATCCAAGACCAAAGGGCTTAATATGCACTCTTTTTCTGTTGCTCGGGTTTGTCTCTCCGAAGCAGCCTGAGAAAATTCTGCCTTATGGCTAATAGGGCTGCCAGGGTGAGAGCAGAGCTCAAGGATGAAGCCTGAGGAGGGGAGACCAGAAGACAAAATTTGGCTAAACTGTTCTTTTGAAAGCAAAGGAAATTAGTTGAAGTTGTCAGACTGGTTTTAGCTAAATTTTTTTACTAATTGTTATATTTTACTGTATGGTAGCTGATTAGAATTTGAAGCATAAGGGTTAGTGATCATCAAACTGGCATTACATTGTGGGCATTTGGGAAATACATGGATACTTTTAGGGCTTCGAGGATATCGTTGTGCTACAACTACAGAGGACAGTGGCCATGGACATCAGGGTGGCTAGTTTCCTTTATGAGTCTATATTTATTTACCTTTTTGTTATCCAAACCCTTCTTGATATCTTCTCTTGTTCTTCTGAAATTGCATTGCTCTCATATCATCAACTTTTGAGGCATTTACTATTTTCTGCCTTGTATTATAATGTGTATATATGTATATTTACTCTCCTATATTATAGAGTCTCTGTCTTATTCACATCCTCTTGTTTTTGAACATACTAAGCACCAATACATTTATTTTAAGAATTCATTGTCAATAGATCTTGATCCTGCTTCTGGGTCTTTTTGTATTTCCATACTTTTATTGTATTATTTCTACTAACTATGTGCATTCATAAAAAAGGTGTTTTTTCAGTTACTGACATTTATTCCTTTATTCATTTTGTTACCTTCTGAAACCAGAATTAATACAGCAACGCAGGAAATTCCTTTTCCATCCCATAACAATTTTTAGCACAACTTTAAAAATTGCCCTCTCTTTTTCTCTATTACCTTGTTTAACATTATCTTTTTTGAGACATAATTTACATGCAGTGAAATGTACAGATCTTAATTGCACAGTTTGATGAGTTTTGAAGAACAGGTAGGTCTGTTTAACCCAAAGCCCTGTCAAGATATAGGACATTTTCATCATCGCAGGGAAAGTTATGTCATGGCCCTTCCAAAACAATTCCCACCTCTCCTCCCCGACACAATTACAGTCCCAAATTCTATCACAATAGATTAGTTCCACCTTTATAGATCTTCTGGATTATGCCATAAGACTGTGAAGAGTCTTTAATTTTGCTCTGGCATCCAAGGGACTTTACTGGTGTCTCAACTTGATCATTTTGGGCTTTATTACAGTAGGGGGATAGACTAGCTCTGCTCCTAAGTTCTGGCAACTCTGGAGTTTCAACTGAATTCCTGGCATGTTCAACAATGCCTCTTCCCTCTGGCTAATGAGATCTATAATGTATCCTAGCACTGCCAGGCCCAGTCTCTGTTGGGTTTATGGCTCTACAGTAGCAGTGTACTAGGTCTGTGGATCTCTTCTCTATGCACATACAGCTTAGAATTTACACAAAGACTCGAGGACACTTCCTCAGATTTGTAAAGTTCTCTGTCCAGCTGCCTTCTCTCTGGTACCCTTTTCCTGAAAATAACAGCTACGTTGGTGGCCCAGAACTCCAGTCTTTATTTCTTCTACTCAGGGAGGTTACTGTTCTGTGTTTGGCTCCACTTCTTAAATTGGAAAGTGATCCCCAACAAAAGCTAGGATGAATGTAGACCTCATTTTGTGTATTTCCTTTCTCTCAATGATCATAGCCCTGGGTTCTCTGTATTCCAGTTTTGTCGGGCTTCAGAGTTATTTGCAGCAGAATTGTAATGCTGGTGAACATTACTCTATCATAGCCAGAAGTGAAAGTCCCATATCAGGTTAATTTTTACTTTTTTTTTTTTTTTTTTGGGACATTTTGTCTTGATTGATTTGCCTCTTTTTAAAGATAGAGTAAAAATAATGCATTTCATATCAATATTCTATAGTTGTTTGGGGAGCAAATAAAATACTTCTTGAAAAAGCTCTCTCCATACATGATATAACTAAAGAGTATTTAAAATCTTAACTCTTAGTGTAACTCTTTAATATAATTAATGTCATAACTTTATGAACATACACACTGTATGTTAAATTGACTTAAGTAAAGAAGGAGAATGCAATTCTGAAAAATAATATAATTTAGGGAATAAAATACACTCATCAATTTCTCTCAAACTTTTCCATTAAAGTACCTTATTGACAAAGGGAGTCTGTACTGGTCTATAGCAAGTATAAAATTTATTTAAGATGTTACATTTTATCTTAAAATTGTATTATGCAGTGTATAATTATGTTAAACTTCATGAAAATATAATGTTTCCTCCTCACTTCAATCTTGGGCAAAATTAAGAAATTTGTACTGTACTAGTTCTATAGCTTCAGTTGTAGCCTGTACATAAGTAGTTGTACTCTGCCTAGAGAATTGTTGTAATGTGTGTTCATATTTGTCTGAAAACTGGAAACACTGATTTGAATCTGAATATTTGATATACTTAATTCCAAATGTTAATATTTGAAAGAGTTTTGTTTCATAGCTTTTTAACTGAATGTTTCTTACATCCATTTTTCTGGGAACAACCCTATTTTAAGGTAAATTCTAGTTTATCATATTCAGAGATGGATTATCTTTACAAATGGGTGTGATGTGTATACTTCTATAATTCATTGTGATACTAGTTGCTTTACTAAATACATTTTACATGATGCATTTCAAATATGCTTTCTAGTAAGCCTGTAATATGGTCACATACAGTTATATTACTGATGCATTTGTGGCTTGTGCAATATAACAACTGGCAAACAACAATACTCAAAGAGACAAATAGTTCTCAGGATATAAATGATTATGATTAAAACTTCCAATTCTTTCGGAAAACTATTAGCCGACAGTTTAAATGAACTTTGACACTCTAAACATAATTTTCCTATGACCATTGAATAAATTCTTATTGCTGATAGAAATAAATAAAAGTGCTGGAAATATTCATAATCTCAGGCAAGATCACAAATGTTCCCAAATTGTCTCTGCATAGAAAATGGATCAATTTACTGTATTTATTTAATTTAATGTAGTCAAACTTCATTACCTCTGTGATGCTACATACATTCTCACCAGGAGAAGATTTCTAAAATCTCTCTTTAGAAAACTCAAGAATTAACAGAAATCTCCTTCCCTAAAGAAATTTTTTTTATGTCTCTTCTAATTTTTTACTCTTTTTCAGCTTCTCCATATGCTTATTACAGGTCAAGGATTTTATAATTTCAGGTATATTTTAAATAATCACTGGGAAATCAAAAATTTCCATAATTAATTATATAGTTTTGCATATATTTTTCATATAATATAATTGTGTGGCATCAAATATTATTCAAATACATTTATAAATGAATGTTATTAAAAGTGAAAACAGAAGCTGGTATACTCTTATGTAAAACTGGCCTAGTTTCCTATGTCCCTTTATATCTTTGTCTATTTTTTTTCCAGGTTTATTGAGATATGATTGACATACAGCACTGTATAAGTCTAAGGTACACAGCATAATGATTTGATTTACATTCATCATGAAATGATTATCACAAGTTCAGTGAACATCTATCATCGCATGTAGATACAAATTTAAAGAAATAGAAAAAAATTTTTTTTCTTGTGATGAGAACTCTTAGGATTCACTGTCCTAACAACTTTGACATATAATGTACAGCAGTGTTAATTATATTAATCGTGTTGTACATTACATCCCCAGCACTCACCTATCTTATAACTGGGAATTTGTACCTTTGGACCACCTTCATTCAACTCCCCCTTCCACCACCCCTTGTCTCCGGTAACCACAAATCTGATCTCTTTTTCTATGAGTTTGTTTTGTTTTTGGAGTATAATTGACCTACAACACTATGTTAGTTCCTGTTACACAACATGGTAATTCGAAATTTCTATACATATCAAAATGATCACCGCAGTAAGTCTAGTTACGATCTGTCACCATACAAAGGTATTTCATAGTTATTGACTATATTCTCCACATTGTACATTTCATACCTGTGACTCATATATTTTGCAATTGAAAGTTTGTACCTCTTAATCTTTCTCACCTATTTCTTTCCTCCTCCAACTCCCCTCCCCTCTGGCAACCACCTCTTTGTTCTCTGTATTTATATAGCTCTTTCTGTTTTGTTAGGTTCGTTCATTCATTTTGTTTTAATGCTTCAATATCTAAACTGTTGCGTTGCTAGTTTTCCCAGACAATAAGTTAGGTCATGGACATAGAAAAATACTTGTAGTTTTAAATGCTATCAAAGAAAGGACAGCAGGACATTTTTTTTTTTTTTTTTTTTTTGGTTTGAATAGCCACTCTGTGTTTCCAGAATTTCGGATAACTTAAATGTTAATTGAATGCACCTCTGCTTTGTTTGAAATGGAAGCAAACCCGTTTCCAACTGTTCTAGAACGCCACCTTCTGGAAATGAAATGCTTCTTTAAATGTCAAGAAGCAGTTCATTGTGATTGTGGTAGAATTAGGGCTTGGTACTGAGAAAACTCATGCGTCATCAGGAACATATGTTCCTTTCAACCAAATATTCCCCGCCTCCAGCCCAGGGGAAAGACACTGATGTGTGACAATTGCAGAATAAGTGAAAGTTTTTGACTGCTTGTATCAGGAATAAAATTCTATTTTATTTACTTTTTTCCCTTGTTAGAACCAAAAACAAAGTTGTTCTGCTTCTGTAATATGTTGCATTTTTACATGTAGTAATAGGACATAGAAATAAGTAACACCATTGTTAACACCATTAAGAATGAGCTAAGCTTTAGTGGTTCCAGTTAATAAATATGTTCTAAAGGCTAGTTAATGAATATGCATTTTGTTTGCCATAAGACACAAGACAGTCAGCCTTTTTCTGACTAATTCTAACTTTTAAGTAGCTAGAGTTCATATTTAAGTGCAGGGCATCCCACATTTGCCACCTCCAAAAAATGATATTTTCGCTGTGATAGTATTAAAACTTTTAAAAGAAACTATTGGTATTTCTCTATTGGAAACTTATTGGGGTAGAGGTATATATAAACAGATCTTTTTAAATGGAAGTTTTATTTCTGAAATTTCAACTTTGTAAAATATGTTTCTGAGGTTTCACTCTTTAAATAAAAAATCTGCTGAAGATTTAAAAATTCCTAGTTCCTGTCTTAATTTCTAATTCTGGCCACTTGAAGACTTTGTGGATATATGCTAGTCAGATCATCTTAATGGTTTCATACAAACATTGGCTAAATCTGGAAGAGCAAATTTATCATACATGAGTAACCACTCATGCCCACAGCAGATTTTACTAACTAAACTCGGCCCTATTTTTCACAAATCCAGGAAACAGTATATACAATGCTTTGCTCCAGACGGTTACCCTCAGTAGAATACAGTTATTTATGAGATGAAACTTACTGATTATTGAGGCCCTAGAGGAACCACAAGAAGGATGAAAAGTAAAATACTTGCAGTTGGGATGGGAAAAAAAGATGAGCAAGAGAAATACCAATTTTAAGGAAAAGGTGGAAAGACAGTTGCTTTAATGATATAATTTGAGTAGGCAAATAGTGCTAATAGTCTTAAACTATCTTCAATTAAATTTCACCACTATATATTCATTCTTTTGAAAGTAGTTCTTATTCAATAGGAGTGACTATTGAAAAGTCAAAACCATAATACCATACCAGTCATTAACAATTTTACTATATTCTTAAAAACATCAGTCATCACAGGAACATCTGTTCTTGCGAGGAGGAGAAGATAGAGAGGCAGACCAAATGTTTGAGTACATGTGCAGTCCAGGAGAGCAAAAGCCAAAACAAGAGAAAATAGTAGATTGATTATTTTGTCTAGGATGAAGTCCAACAACCTTCAAACCTATTAGGTGCTAGATACTGGTTATGGTGCTTAAGACACAGAGAATATGTGCTAGAGTCATAAAGTGCCCTATAGAGTCAGAGAGATTGACATAAAAGAAGATGGTTGGAACTATTTCATTGAATTCATTATTATTCCTGCAAGTGGTACAGGAGGAAAAAGTTGAGGAGAACTTGCAAATAAAACAAAATTCCCTTGAGAAATAAATTTAAGACCAACATAATAAGTCAGAGAAGGGATAAATCATATCAAAGAGATTAATAACAAGGGCAAGTGCTGCCCCAAAGTATTGTCTTTTATATAATGTATGACCTTGGTATATACAAAGAACATGATGATCTTAAGAGGGGTTGTACAGTAATAGAAACATACAGAAAGCAGCTGTGGAATCAAAGTTGGGGGAACCTATCCAGATGTTGCCCATGTTAATCAGTAAAGCTAGTTTTGGTTGCAGTTTGGTTTAGAAGTGCGGGGGGGGGGGGGGAGGAAAGAGAGAATTTACAAGTTTATATAACTTAAAAATTAAGAGGTACAGTTGACTTCAGACACTGCTTGATGTAAGAATTCAATACTATAATCAGAACTTGGTCTTTCTTTTTTCCTGTCTCACGTTTGCTTTCCTCTGTGTCTGCCTTATTTTCAGGTGCCCTTGGTAGCTGTCAGGTACCACCTCCATAGCTCACAATCCAGGAAGTTAATTTCTGCTTCCCGCCAGTTCTCACAAATTGAATTCTCACTGATTCTGATTGTCCTGGCTCCCCCTCCCTATAGATGTTGGGCATGACACAAAAGAGATGTCCACACATCTTGTGAGAAGAAACTGGAACCTTTTCAGTATTACAATTCCGTAGTCTGAACCTGCGTTTCCTGGAACACTAATTCCAGGAAAGCAAATTCTAATTTGTTTAGAATTTCTAGAATTTGTTGAGTACACATTATGTTTTACACAGCATATCGTTTTTCTTTATCAGCCCATTGTGATATGATTTGGGAAGTTCAGGAATAGACAGTCTCCAACATAAAAATAAATGATTCTCATCATCTTAGTCTATTGCCGTTAAATATTCAAACTATAACATTCCTCTTTTTCTGCTTCAGATTCTGCCAAGCAAACAATTGATTATAATCATAATTTGAGTTTCTATATAGGTCAGCCTGTGGGGGGAGTATGTCCTAGTTTTGACCATCAGAGAATTCCAATCTGCGTGACAGTCATATTCCTAATGATAAATTACTAAATTGGACTCCGCTTTATACATCAATGATGTAATGGAATGCTGCGACTATTTTATGATATAATACTGAAATGTAAGTAAATCTTTCACTGTGAAGTAGGATTCTTCTCAGTGATTAATTATATTACACCAATATCAAAAAGTATAAAGTGCAGATGTTAACTTTGAACTAAAATAAGAATTCATTGGAAATAAGTGATAGTAAAATATAAAGAATAAAGCACTGTGCTTGTTAAGTAATAAATACTCCCAAACTTGAACTATATATTATAGAATATGCCTTTTTTCTTCTTCCATAAGCTTTTCCCTATTTTTTTTGGCTCACAGCACCTCCTTAATCGAGTACCTTAAAATACATATGCCCAATTAATGTCTTATAGTACTATTCAGTTCTTGTGTTTTATCTCTTGGTATTCACAAAAATTCTTGAAAAAGTCTGGGCATATGAAAATACATTCCCTTTATAAAAAATTGAGAGCCAGAAGGAATGTAGCACTTCTATGACAGCACATGGAAAAACTATAAATCTGGAAATCTCACCCAAATCTTTGACTTCAAAACAAATCTTTTATTATAATCTACCTTGCTAAATTTTAAAATATATTTTGCTTTCTTCCTTCCCAGACACCATCAATATTATGTATTATCTATACTACACACTTACATGTTTTGAATTTAACTCCATTTCTCATACATCATTTCTGAATTGTTTTTTAAATTAATGTTTGTTGTTAAAAAGCTATATAAATGTCCTGAGGACAAGACTATGTCTTCTTAGCTATTCTCCACAGCTCTAAGCAACTTGATGGCATTAGAGGTGCTTAAGATGTACCTCATCCAATAATGATTGGGAATCCTAGTACTCTTTTGGCTTGGTTAACACTTTAATTATGGTACGGATGAACCTAGTGGCAGGGCAGGAATAAAGACGTAGACATAGAGAATGGATTTGAGGACACGGGTGGGGAGGGGGAAGCTGGGGCGAAGTGAGAGTAGCAGAGGCATATATACACTACCGAATGTAAAATAGTTAGCTAGTGGGAAGCAGCAGCATAGCACAGGGAGATCACCTTGGTGCTTTGCGATGACCTAGAGGGGTGGGAGAGGGAGAGTGGGAGGGAGGGTCAAGAGAGAGGGGATATGGGGACATATGTATGCATATGGCTGATTCACTTTGGTGAAACAGAAACTAACACAGTATCGTGAAGCAATTATACCCCAATAAAGATCTATAAAAAATTTTTTTAAATCACTTTTAGAATGATAATGTAAGATATCAGAGAAAATTACCGGATTCATGGGTCTTCTGGATTAAGGTAGTTCTCAGAGACCCAGAAATTAGGTATGACAAAAGCTCAGAATTCCACCAAAAGTCATGTAAAATTCATGCCTACCAAGTGCTCTGTTTTATTATACTCTTTTAGCAATCCACTAAGAACCTCCAGAATCCCAATGTGTTATACTGCCTAACTATTAGAATCTATGTCTCCTTCTACAAAGGGTTTGACCAGAGCTGATTATACTGGAATTATCTTAGGTTTTATATTCTTTTATTTTCTTTTTAGGTTCTGTTATTAACTTCTGATTATCTTGTTATCTCTATTGGCAGTTAGTTTTCTACTTTATTATATATTATGGAATTTGGGGAAAATGTCCTTTTCTTCCAGACGTTTTCTTTGGCAGATAAAGTTATTTTGCTTGATTCCATATCTTTAATTTACCAAGATCACTGTGGCAGCCAATATTCCTCTATCGCTATTTTTACACTAAACTCTTGTATTAGAGGTCTGTGTCTCATAGTTATTAGCACACAGTACCTTGAAATATAATTCAGTTTGTTCTCTCCTACTGAACATAAGATCTTCAAAGCAGGGATTCAGTCATAATTTTCTCAATATTTCTTTTATCTGTAGTAATATCTAACAATAAAAATACTCAGAATATTACATTAATGAGCTTGTGAGAATGCTCTGTAAATATTGTTACAATGAGAGATTCAGGGTGAAGCCCAGTGTCGCATTTAGATTTTCCGAATTTGAAATTCTATTTAAAAATGCAAGAACTGTAGGAAAAGAATGTACACATTAAAAATGAAAGCTAGTTTCATAAACTAGAAGATAAAAATAATCCAAAGTGATAGCTCTGTAATAAGGACTTTATTATCTTGCCACTGGTTTCTTAAGGGTTCAGCACTCTCACTGCTGTTCTTCAACTGCACACTCTGTTTGTGACTAAAATGTCTAGAGTGATCTATCTGTGTTTTTAAAGTTTCTATTTTACCTCTTTTCTTTGAATTGTTCTTTGGACCAAGTGGAAATCAAATACTGACCTTGACCATATCATTTAACCTTTCTGGGTTTTATAGTCCCATCTCTAAAAGAAGAGTTTTGAACCAAAATCCTCAACAATTAAATGATTAAACAAAGTATTCTTGCTATATTTCGTTTTATTTTTACCCAGAAAAACTATCCCTGAAATTTAAATAAATGTACATTGTAGAAAACTTTGCTTATGGGAATTCTAATGCCATTTATGAATTAATAATTTTTATAATTATTTAGGCATTTCTATGAATATATAAATATAGATAATATTTCACAACACAATGTACATCAGTATTACTTACCTTATCATTTCTTCTTTATTTTAATTTTATTTCTCTCATCATTTTATTTCTCTCTCAAGGCAATCAGGGTGAGCTCAGAAGCTCATTTCATGTTTAATGATTCACTACACATTATGAAAGGAGTTTTGTTCACCCTTGATTTTATCTTATCAGTTGCTACACAAATAAAATTACATGTTCCCATGCTTTGTTTGAGCACCTTGAATGATTGGCATGACCACTATCAAAATCATTTTCTCCAATCTCTTCCGGTAACTGTTACTGTTGACACATTTAATTTATACAATTAAACATTACCAGTAACAATCTAGCTGTTTAATGCTCCCTCTTTCACTAACTCCCAAGGCCTGGACAGGGGGATCAAGGCTTGAAAGGACTTTTATAAACTTTTTTTAAGAAATTTTATTATTTTCCTGTCACCCATATAAAATCTAAAAGTTCCATTGATAATTTAGTGGAGTTGGAATTAAAAGTGTGCTATAGCTATGTAATTATATTTCTTCCGTATAAAGAAATTACTAGATTCATTTGTCTCTTGAAGAATTGAGTTCAGTCTAATGGAACAATTCTCAGAACTTTTTTGTCTCAAGAATATTTTATCCTCCTAAAGATAAGAACCACTGAATAACTTTTGTTCATATAGCTTATGTATATTAAAACATCATATTAGAAATTATAATTGAGAAATATTTAAAATATATATATTAATTAATTTTTTCTTTGAATTTATTTTTCCCAGCTTGATTGAGATATAACTGACATATAACTTTGGGCAAGTTTAAGGTGGGCGACAAGTTGATTTAATACACATACACTGCAAAATGATAACCACCTAGTATTAGCTAACACCTGCATCATGTCACTTAATTGCTAGTTCTTTTTTGTGGTTAGAACATTTAAGATTTAATCTCTTAGCTACTTTCAAGTATATAATACAGTATTATTAACTATCATGACTGTGCTGTATATTAGATTTCTAGAACATATTTATCTTATAACCAGAAGTATGTACCATATGACCAATATCTCCCATTCCCCTGCCCGCCCCCCCCCCAGGACCTAGTAACCACCACTCTACTCTCTGTTTCTATGAGTTGAGCTTTTTTAGATTCCACATACAAGTGATATCATACAGTATTTGTCTTCCTCTGTCTGACTTGCTTCACTTAGCATAATGCCCTCAAGACTCATCTATATTGCACAAATGACTGGATGTCCTTACTCACAGCTGAATAATATTCCAGTGTGTGTGTGGGTGTGTGTGTGTGTGTGTGTGTGTGTATCTTGCCTATTGTGAATAATGCTGCAGTAAAGAGGAGAGTGCATGCGTCTCTTTGAGATTTATTTTTTCATCTCCTTTGGATATATACCCAGAAGTGGGACGTGCTGGATCATATGGTAATTCTATTTTTAATTTTTTGAGGAACTTCCATACGGTTTTCTATAGTGGTTGCACCAACTTAACATTCTCAACAACAGTACACAAGGATTTCCTTTCCTCCACATCCTAGCCAGCACTTCTTATCTCTTGTCTTTTTAATAATAACCATTCTAACAGGTGTGAGGTAATATCTCATTGTAGTTTTGATTTGCATTTCCCTGATATTTAGTAATGTTGTGCATCTTTTCATGTACCTGTTGGCCATTTGTATGTCTTCTTTGGAAAAATATCTGTTTAGTTCCTCTGTCAATTTTTTAATCAGATTGTTTGGTTTTTGTGCTATTAATTGTGTGAATTTTTAATGTGTTTTGGATGTTAAACCCTTATCAGATATACAACTTGCAAATATTTTCTCCCATTTGGTATGCTGTCTTTTTATTTTGTTGATTGTTTCCTTTGCTGTGCAGAAACGTTTTAGTTTGATATAGTCCCACTTGTTTATTTTTGCTTGTGTTGCCTTTGCTTTGGTGTCAGTACAAAAAATCATTGGCAAGACTAATGTCAAGACTCACTCCCTTGTTTTCTTCAAGGAGTTTTATGGTTTCAGGTCTTACATTCAAGTCTTTAATCCGATTTGAGTTGACTTTTGTGTGTGGTGTAAGATAGGGGTCCAGTTTTAGTCTTTTGCATATGGTTATCCAGTTTGCCCAACACTAATTATTAAAGAGACTATCCTTTCCCCATTGTATATCTTGGCTTCTTTGTCATTAATTAATTGACCATATACGTATGGGGTTATTTCTGTGCTCTCTATTCTGTTCTATTGATCTCTGTGTCTGTTTTTATTCCAATATCATTGTTTTGATTATTATAGCTTTGTAATATATTTTGATATCAGGAAGTGTGATACCTCCAGCTTTGTTTTTCTTTCAAAGATTGTTTGGCTATGTGGGGTTTTTTGTGGTTCCATATAGATTTCAGGATTTTTGTTCAGTTTCAGTATAAAAGGACATCAGAATTTTGATAGGGATAGCATTAAATCTCTAGATTGCTTTGAGTAGTATGGACATTTTAACAATATTAATTCTTTCAGTCTATGAGAATGGAATATCTTTCCATTTATTTATGCCTTCTTCAATTTTGTTCATCAGTGTCTTATTGTTTTAAGTGTACAGATCTTTCACCTTCTTGGTAAAATATATTCCTAAGTATTTTATTCTTTTTGATGTTATTATAAACAGGGTTGGTTTTTATCTTTCTGATAGTTGTTAGTGTATAGAAACACAGGTGGTTTTTGTATATTGATTTTGTATGCTTCTAAGTGACCTATTTTGTTTATTAGTTCTAACAGTTTTTGGTGGAGTCTCTATATATAATCCATCTCATTTTTCTTGTTTAATTGCTCTGGATAGGACTTCTAGTACTATTTTGAATAAAAGTGATGAGAGGGAACATCCTTGTCTTGTTCCTGAACTTAGAGGAAAGCTTTCAGATTTTCACCATTAAGTGTGATGTTAGCTGTGGGCTAGTCATATATGGCCTTTATTATACTGAAGTTTGTTCCCTCTGTACCATGTGTGTTCCCAGTTTGTGAAGAGTTTTTATCATGAAAGGATGTGGATTTGTCAACCCACAAATCTTTCTGCATATATTATGATGAGCATATGATTTTTATCCTTTTTATTAATGAGGTGTATCACATTGATTTGCAGATGTTGAACCATCCTTGAATCCCTGAAATAAATCCCACTTGGTCATAATGTATGCTTCTTTCAATATATTGTTTAATTCAATTTGATAATATTTTATTGAGGATTTTTGCATCTATGACATCAGAGATATTGGCCTGTAATTTACTTTTCTTGTAATAATATACTCTGGGCTTGTAATTTACTTTTCTTGTCTGGTTTTGGTATCAGGGTAATGTTGGCCTTGTAGAATGAATTTGGGAATGCTTTTTCCTCTTCAGTTTTTTGGAATAGTTTCTCAACTATTGGTATTAACTTTTCTTTAGACGTTTGATATAATTCACCAGTGAAGCCATCTGGTCCCGGACTTTTGTTTGTTGGGAGGTTTTTGATTACTGATTGAATCTCCTTACTAATAATTGGTCTGCTTATTTTTTCTATTTCTTCATGATTCATTCTTGGTAGGTTGTATATTACTGAGAATTCATCTGTTTTTTTCCTCTAGGTCATCTAATTTGTTGGTGTATAATTGTTCATAACTGTCTCTTATCATCCTTTATATTTGTGTGGTATCAGTTGTAAGTGTATAAATTTATTTTAAAACAGTAATAATATACTTTTAAATGACAAATAGCATATTTATTTTAATTTAAAAAACTATATTTTCCAAAAACTATAAAAGAGAAAATTGGCATTTTTAAAAACATTATTGCAAAACTTCTTAGTGTCTGGTTCAATAGAAGATTGATGGACTCTGGTAAATGCTTCTGCATTCCCTTAGCCTCACTCAGATATGTAGTTGGAAAGGGAAAAATATAAATATTTTCATAAATATTGGTGATATTCTTGTATACTTCCACTTACGAAATCCTGCTGTTGCAGTGCTCTCTCTTTTCTGTACCATGGCAACGGAGATATATGTTTGAGCAGCTTCCTCACTGCTCACACCAAGTATTAGTGTAGTAAATTACAGCCCTTTCACATCATTGTGGCCATTATTCTTTGATACCAAAACAAAACTCATCAGGTAGTAGTTTTCTAAATGTTAGTTGCAATATGGAATCTGAAACCCTATTAATAAAAATTTACATTAAAATTGATGAGTTTATCTTTCAATGGATCTTTTACTCATGTATGATTTTGTAATGCCATGCACTTTTTATTTGGAAAGTACTGATTTACTGAGTTATGTGTATGTTTCAAGTGGTGACACATTTCATTGAACAATATCCAAAAACAAATCACATTTGTTCATATCACCACTCACCTAAGTCTTCAGGTGTTGCAATATACTAAGCTGAGTGGTGGGTACAAATTTTTGAAAATTTAAATTTTTGTTTCAAATATTGAATTTGGTTGTTGGCAGCAAATAGTTCTTTTTTTTTTTTTTAATGACAATCACACTTAATTTAGTTTTTAAAATAGCAAATGCCCAATACCCAAGTTTGACTAGCCAAGGTTTCTGGCAGTAATTCCTATAAGTAAAAATGGTGTTCCTTTGAAAGGTGCGTAGTTCACCTTTCAGTTCAAACAATTGCACATTTGCTTTTCTTCAAGATAATCGTTATACTTTGATATGTAACAAATATGCTTTGTGTAATTCTCATTTAATTATCCAGAATATGAAAATAACTCATATCCAAAGGCTGAGGTTTTATAAAATTAATGAATACAGCTTCATCACACTTTATAAAAAATATTTTTTACTGATTTTATTCTTAATGAAACTGACTTTTTTTTTTTTACTGTCCCTCGGTTTCAGTAAAGAGCATAGTAACTACTAGAACAATTTATACCAGTTCCTTGTTTTGTGATAGCAGTTTTACCTGCAATTACTTTTGTACCATCAGTGCAAATGCCAACAAAGTGTAAAAGGAATATAACGTTTTGTATTGTTATGAAAATATTTTAACCTCATGGACCTCCTCAGAGTCTGGAACCTCAAGGTTTATAGATGATACTTTGAAGACTATTGGTCTAGTGAAAAGAGCTTCCATCCAGAGTTAGGAAACCAAATGGATAGCTCAGCTTTGCTGAAATTATTTTATAACTTGAGGTAAATTTCTTAAACTCTTAATCTCTTAATTTTCGTTTCTTCATCTATAAAATCTATAAAAGTTAAAGGGTTAATGGTTTTTCATGTCCCTCAGAATACTAAAAAGTTATATGAAATTTAGTGTAGTGTGAGTTTGTTATAGCTACATGATAACTTCACATTAATTCAATATTAGTATAATTAGAAATGTGATTACATTAAGGTACAATTCTATTTTTCCATTTTTTGTTTAATTAAAAAATTAGGGAAATTTATACCTAAAATACTTTGAAGCCTCTTTAAAAAGTAGTAATAGCATTTTTGAGTTAATTGAATTCCGTTCCTAAGTAAGGATTTTTATTAAAAAATAATTCCTAAACATTCTGTCTTTGTTAACAGTGCACCTCTACCATTCTCTTTCATAGATCTAGTTAATAATCATTTTTTCCCTTTCTAGTATATTATAAAACACACATTGATTCAGAAGCATCATTTGGAGGCCTTTTTAAAATCACTTTATAGAGCTATAATTAGTCTTGATAAGTAAAATTAGGTTGAATTCCCAATATTTACCTTGTGAATATACAAAACTCTATAATATTTTCATAAATATTGGTGATATTCTTGTATACTTCCACTTACGAAATCCTGCTGTTGCAGTGCTCTCTCTTTTCTGTACCATGGCAACCGAGATGTATGTTTGAGCAGCTTCCTAACTGCTCACACCAAGTATTAGTGTAGTAAATTACAGCAACAAAACTGTTTCCATAAACTTGCCACTTAAACTAATGCAAAAAACCTATCCTTTATCCCTACAAAAAATTGGAAGTACTGAATAATGTGGATTGCTCATCTGACTTCTTACAAAAGGGAAGAAACCCCCAGTGGGAAGGGAGAAAAACTAGGGTTAAGAGCACTAGGGTTAAGCTGACCCTATGATTACTTTGAGGTGTGATTTTAAGCAGACTCTTGCAATAAGACTTGAACCCATAAACATCTGCCCCACAAGTTTTGGGAGAAAAGCAAATCAAAACTTTTCCCTGTTAAGGAGAAATGTTTCCCTGTGAGAAATCAAGACCTGAGGTCTATGTCTCAGGTGATATCAAGTACGAATAAAAGGCGCTGACTGTGTGCTGAAGTCCTCAGTCCAAGAGATTAGCAAAAAAAGTTGTCCTGGTCCAGAGCTACCCTTGAAAAACCTGTAGCACCACTCTAGAGCCACCCTCTTATAATCAAAGCTGGAAAGAATTCAGTAGGGAAAAAATACAAGCCTCACTAAAAAGCAGCTTGCAGTTAAAAATAAATCACAACACAAGTGAATGAACAAAGTGTCATGAACAAAGCATCAGTTCTAGCAAAAAGAAGCCAGAATTTTGAGATAATAGGACTAAATGAAAATAATAAAGCTAATATGTTTAAAATGATTAAAGCAATAAAGGAAAGCATAAAACCTGTAAGGGGATAGAACAAAATACTGTAAGGATAGACAAAATAAAATAAAAGCAGAAAGTTACACACACACATATAATCTGGAAGAAACAGGTTAAAAAAGAATATATATATATTTGAAATTAAAAGAAAAAAATAATTGAAAAAATATAAACACTTATTGAATGGATTAAATAGTACCTTAAACTCAGCTAAAGCAAATATTAGTAATCTGGGTTCATAGTTGTGAGGGAATAGCCCAGAATGGTAGCACAGATGTATAAAAAAACAGAAAAATTCAAGACAGTTAAGAGATATGAAATTAGAATATATCTCATAGGAGATTATAGGACTCATTTAGAGTCCTTAAGAAAGAATAGAGACATTTTCAGACAGAAAATTTTCAAAAATGTAAAGCCAAATATTTTCCAGACTTGATGAAAAGTAAGAAATCTGGCTTTGTAGAAGCAAATCAGGGCCAAGAACTATAAATAAAAATGAATCCAGATATATATAATACCAAAATTGAAGAAAAATCTTAATAGCAATCTTAAATAAAATAAAAAATGAACAGCCAGAAGACTTATATAAAGCAACAAAATAAGGCACGTAATTAATGAAACAATATGCTTAAATTGCTCAGGGAAATAATAGAAAGTTTTAATTTTATAGCAAATTAAATTAGCTTTCAAGAATTAGGGGAAACCACCAGAAACCTACTAGAGCTAACAATGAATTTGGTAAAGTTGCAGGATACAAAATTAACACACAGAAATCTCTTGCATTCTATACACTAACAACAAAAGATCAGAAAGAGACATTAAGGAAACAATCCCATTCACCATTTCAACAAAAAGAATAAAATACCTAGGAGTAAACCTACCTAAGGAGGTAAAAGACCTGTACTCAGAAAACTCTAAGACACTGATGAAAAAAACTCAAAGATGACACAAACAGATGGAGAGATACACCATGTTCTTGGGTTGGAAGAATCAATATTGTGAAAATGACTATACTACCCAGAGCAATCTACAGATTCAGTGCAATCCCTATCAAATTACCAGTGACATTTTTTACAGAACTAGAACAAAAAATCTTAAAATTTGTATGGAGACACAAAAGTCCCTGAATAGCCAAAGCAGTCTTGAGAGAAAGAAACGGAGCTGGAGGAATCAGACTCCCTGTCTTCAGACTATACTACAAAGCTACAGTAATCAAGACAATATGGTACTGGCACAAAAACAGAAATATAGATCAATGGAATAGGATAGAAAGCCCAGAGATAAACCCACACACCTATGGTCAACTAATCTATGACAAAGGAGGCAAGGATATACAATGAAGAAAAGACAGTCTCTTCAATAAGTGGTACTGGAAAACCTGGATAACTACATGTAATAGAATGAAATTAGAATACTGCCTAACATGATACACAGAAATAAACTCAAAATGGATTAAAGACCTAAATGTAAGACTGGACACTATAAAACTTTTAGAGGAAAACATAGGAAGAACACTCTGACGTAAATCACAGCAAGATCTTTTTTGACCCACCTCCTAGAGTAATGGAAATAAAAACAAAAATAAACAAATGGGACCTAATGAAATTTAAAACCTTTGGCAAAGCAAAGGAAACTACAAACAGGATGAAAGGACAACCCTCAGAATGAGAGAAAATATTTGCAAACGAATCAACAGACAAAGGATTAATTTCCAAAATATATAAACAGCTCATGCAACTCAATATTAAAAAAAACAACCCAATCAAAAAATGGGCCAAAGACCTAAATAGACATCTCTCCAAAGAAGACATACAGATGGCCAAGAAGCACATGAAAAGCTGCTCAACATCACTAATTATTAGAGAAATGCAAATCAGAAGTACGATGAGGTATCACCTCACACAGGTTAGAATGGGCATCATCAGAAAATCTACAAACAACAAATGCTGGAGAGGGTGTGGAGAAAAGGGAACCCTCTTGTACTGTTGTGGGAATGTAAATTGATACAGCCACTATGGAGAACAGTGTGGAGGTTCCTTAAAAAACTAAAAATAGAATTACCATATGACCCAGCAATCCCACTACTGGGCATATACCCAGAGAAAACCATAATTCAAAAAGACACATGCCCCTCAGTGTTCATTGCAGCACTATTTACAATAGCCAGGTCATGGAAGCAACCTAAATACCCATCGACAGATGAATGGATAAAGATGTGGTACATTTATACAATGGAATATTACTCAGCCATGAAAAGGAACGAAATTGGCTCATTTGTAGAGACGTGGATGGATCTAGAGACTGTCATACAGAGTGAAGTAAGTCAGAAAGAGAAAAACAAATATCGTATATTACCACATATATGTGGAATCTAGAAAAATGGTACAGATGAACCCATTTGCATGGCAGAAATAGAGACACAGATATAGAGAACAAACGTATGGATACCAAGGGGGGAAAGTGGTGGGGGAACTTGGTGGTGGTATGATGAATTGGGAGATTGGGATTGACATATATACACTAATATGTATAAAATAGATAACTAATAAGAACCTGCTGTATAAAAAATAAATAAAATTAAATTTAAAATAGAATTAGAGGATAAATAAGGGCATTTTCAAGAAACTTTGAGGGAATATACTATCTAAATACTGTCACCAAAACAAATATTGAAGTGTATATTGCAGGAAGAAGAAAACCAAACACAGGAAGGAGTAGCATGCAAAAAAAAAAAAAAAGAGGTGGGAGAATAAATTAGTGATGTGCACATCTATAAGAATAAACATTGACTGTAAAAAATAATAATGGGGCCAACTTTGGGAGGTTTAAAGACAAGGTAAATTAATATAGTAGATAAAAGTTAAATAAAAGATGAAAAGGGTGATTAAAGTTTAATATTGGGGTGGAGTGACTGGTTTATTGGTGACTTTAAACTAATGAGAACATACTCTGTGGCACAGGGAAATCTAATTAATGCACTGTGGTGACCTAAATGGGAAGGAAATCTAAAAATGAAGGGGTATATGTATATGTACAGCTGATTCATTTTGCTGTACAGTAGAAACTAATATAACATTGTAAAGCAACTATACTCCAATAAAATTAATTTTAAAGAATGACATATACGTTTAAAATTTTTTACTGTAATCCTTAATTAAATAGAAATAATATGTATATTTCTAAACTAGTAAAAGGAAGTAAAGAAAAATCAGGTAAAATAAGAGAAGAAAGAAAAATGGGTTTAGAAAAGCAGGATTTTTTTTTAAAAGCACAGTGAATAGCTTTGAAGCATAGAAAGCACAAAATAAAATGTAGAAATAAATCCAAATACGTTGATAATTATGGTACATAACAAAGGAAGATACTTTCAAGTTAAAAGACAGAGACTCTGGTTTAGATTAAAATAGAAAGATGTCCAACCAGTTAGAATGGGCATCATCAGAAAATCTACAAACAACAAATGCTGGAGAGGGTGTGGAGAAAAGGGAACCCTCTTACACTGTTGGTGGGAATGTAAATTGATACAGCCACTATGGAGAACAGTATGGAGGTTCCTTAAAAAACTAAAAATAGAATTACCATATGATCCAGCAATCCCACTACTGGGCATATACCCAGAGAAAACCATAATTCAGAAAGACACATGCACCCCAATGTTCACTGCAGCACTATTTACAATAGCCAGGTCATGGAAGCAACCTAAATGCCCATCGACAGACGAATGGATAAAGAAGATGTGGTACATATATACAATGGAATATTACTCAGCCATAAAAAGGAACGAAACTGAGTCATTTGTTGAGACGTGGATGGATCTAGAGACTGTCATACAGAGTGAAGTAAGTCAGAAAGAGAAAAACAAATATCATATATTAACGCATGTATGTGGAACCTAGAAAAATGGTACAGATGAACCGGTTTGCAGGGCAGAAGTTGAGACACAGATGTAGAGAACAAACGTGTGGACACCAAGGGGGGAAAACCGCGGTGGGGTGGGGATGGTGGTGTGCTGAATTGGGCGATTGGGATTGACATGTATACACTGATGTGTATAAAATTGATGACTAATAAGAACCTGCAGTATAAAAAAACAAACAAAAAAAACAACTAATACTAAACTTTCTTTGGGTTATTTGTATGGAAACATGTTAATATAAATGTTTCAGATATTACATGAAATTTCTAAAAATCTTATGTTCTGGTATAATGTTATAAGTCATAATTCTAGTTGTTACTTCAAAATGTATATCAGAAATAACTAAATTTCCTTGTCAATTGCATTATTATGAGCTTTCACCAAATCTTTAACTGTGGTCATTTTTAAGTCTTTTGTCATTTACAGACAGTTCTGGGTGTACTCTGATGCTTTTGCAAAAATGTTCCTGTAAAAGGGTTTCATCTTCAAGGAATTCATGGAAAAGACTGACAAGTACAGGTTTCTGGTAACTGATTATACTGCTGAACTGAATGAATAAGCATTTTCAGAACTCTAAAGGAAAACTGATGAATTCATAAAAGTGCTAACAAAAGATCAAGATGAAAAAAAAGTTAATTACATGGGACTGAGTGAACTGATGAAGATGATTATAATTTTTGTGACTTTCTGTTTGAATAAAAAAAAAATCCCACAAGGACTCAGAGGCAAAAAATATACAAATCAATTTTCACTGCAAAGTAAAGGAGCTGTTACAGTGGAGGATTACTGGACCAAATATCAATATTATGACATAGTATGAGTGTGTTTCATGTTTAGTAATTGCAATCATTGTTGCTTTTGATGTGGTCATCCATTTACAATGCTTGGTGTCAGTTTATTTATCTCTTGTAAAAATAAAATACAGTGTGTGTGTGTGAAAAAATATATATAATAATTAGGGCTTGTGTGTGACGAAAAAGTACAAGAACAAAAGATGACAAAGGTTTTCCTAGCAGTGAAGTGGTGTCTTGAATTCTCTCATTTTCCACAGGGAAAGAGGAAATCACTAGAGAGAAAAGAATATCTTAGTGGTGTATATCAACTGGCAAAGACGTATTAATATATGTGAATGAATTTTAAATAGTCTTCTTCAAGATCAAATTCAAAGATGATAGCAATAAATGCCTTCATTTGTTTATTTTTTTATTAAAGTATAGTTGATTTACAATGTTGTGTTAGTTTCTGCTATACAGCAAAGTGATTCAGTTTTACATATATATATATTGTTTTCCATATTCTTTTTCAAATTCTTTTCCATTATGGTTTATTCCAGGATACTGAATATAGTTCCCTGTGCTATACAGTAAAAAAAAAAAAAAAAAAGATGTCCAGTTAAATATAAATTATAAGCAACATCATAAAATTTGCTCAACAAGTATCTTTTGAGATCCTATTATGTGCCAGGCGTTGTTCTAGATGTTTCAGTACATCATTGAATCAAACATACAAATATTCCTGCCCTCATGAAATCAGTTTCTAGTGGGAAAGGGAAAATAAGCAGTAAGTAAGTATATTATATAAAAGGTGAAACATATGAACTAGGAACACAGAGAAGGTTTAAAGTAAATAATATAAAATATATGTCAGCAGATACTTAGTGAAAGAAAATTGTGATATCTATATTAGTATGAGAAAAATTGAAAGCCAAACAATTATAGTGAATAAAGATATTCTGTAGATATGATACAAAAATTCTACAGAAACACATAAAAATCTTTAATCTGATCACACCTAGCAACATAACTTCAAAATTTGCAGAGCAGAAGTTAAAATAATTAAAATTTAATATTTAAAAAGCCACAATAATACTAATATTATGAGATTTTAGTGCAACTCTTAAAAATTTACTAAAGGAAACAAGAAATAGAAAGATAGAGAATATTTGAACAACAATCATGAAAACAAATTTGATCAAATGAACATGCCTCCAACATAGAATACAAGTTTTTTTGTTCCTCTCTTTGGTTTTTCTGAATATACAACACCTTGAAGAAACAAGTAATTGATTATGCATAAACTTTATCGGAGTATGGAAAACTTACTGACTCTTTTATGAGGTTAATATATCCTGAATTGCCAAAACCACCCTCCAGAAAAACAAACCCCCACTTCAGAAAAACAAATAAGGGAAGAAAATATTATAATCCAAGTTTATTTATTAACATAGGAACAAAAATCCTAAAACAGTATGTTAAAAAGCAAACAGGTACTTAGAATTAAACGCTGACTCATAACCAAGTTGATTTTAACCTAGGACTCTTTCACCATTGGAAATCTACTAAGATTTCTTTCCATTTTAACAGTCAAATAGAGGAAAACTATATGATTATCTCATTATATTTAGAATATTTTTAAATTAAAAATTTACACTGATTCAAGATAAAAAGTCCTAACAAACTTGGGCTAGATAGGAAAATCCTCACTCTAATTAAGAGTACCTAACAGAAATGTACATCATCATTCTTCATCAAATATGATGTATTTAGAACAATTATATTTTCATAAGGCAAAAGAACTATTAACACCAATTCTGTTCAACTTTCAGTGGAGGTCTTAGCTAGCACAATGAAATAAAAAATAATAAATGATAGTGATTAGAAGAATAGCTTTATTTTGATGATGTGATAGTCTATGTAGAAAAGCCAGGAGACTACAGATAAACTTTTAGAGCAAATAAGAGAATTCAACAAATTTTCTGGTTATGGAATAAATAATTTTAAAAATGAATAGTGGTCCAACATTTGTAATTAACAATTAAAAATGTAACTTAAAGACAGATACAATTTATGCTAACATGGAAACAATACTATGCCTAGGAACAAATGTAACAAAAGATGTAATCTTTACAGACAAAGCAGTTACTACTGAAGAACATAAAACAGGGCATAAGTAACTGGAGAGGCTTATCACTGTCATGGATATAAACACTCAATACCTTTTTTTTTAACATCCTTATTGGAGCATAATTGCTTTACAATGGTGTGCTAGTTTCTGCTGTATAACAAAGTGAATCAGCTGTACATAAACATATATCCCCATATCTCCTCCCTCTTGTGTCTCCCTCCCACCCTCCCTATCCCACCCCTCTAGGTGGACACAAAGCACCGAGCTGACCTCCCTGTGCTATGCAGCTGCTTCCCACTAGCTATCTATTTTACATTTGGTAGTGTATATATGTACATTCCACTTTCTCACTTTGTCCCAGTTTACTCTTCCCCCTCCCTGTGTCCTCAAGTCCATTGTCTACATCTGTGTCTTTATTCCTTTCCTGCCCCTAGGTTCTTCAGAACCTTTTTTTTTTTTTTTTAGATTGCATATATATATATATATATGTTAGCATACGGTAATATATGTGATATATGTTATCTATTGTAATAGATGTTATTCTATTTCTGACTTGCTTCACTCTGTATGACAGTCTCTAGGTCCACCCACCTCACTACAAAAAACTCAATTTCATTTCCTCTTATGGCTGAGTAATATTCCATTGTATATATGTGTCACATCTTCTTTATCCATTCATCTGTCGATGGACACTTAGGTTGCTTAATATCCTGGCTACTGTAAATAGAGCTGCAATGAACATTGTGGTACATGACTCTTTTTGAATTATGGTTTTCTCAGGGTATATGCCCAGTAGTGGGGTTGCTGGGTCGTATGGTAGTTCTATTTTTAGTTTTTTGAGGAACCTCCATACTGTTCTCCATAGTGGCTGTATCAATTTACATTCCCACCAACAGTGAAAGAGAGTTCACTTTTCTCCACACCCTCTCCAGCGTTTATCATTTGTAGATTTTTTGATGATGGCCATTCCGACTGGTGTGAAGTGATACCTCAATGTAGTTCTGATTTGCATTTCTCTAATGATCAGTGATATTGAGCATCCTTTCATGTGTTTGATGGCAATTTGTATATCTTCTTTGGAGAAATGTCTGTTTAGGTCCTCTGCCCAATTTTGGATTGGACTGTTTGTTTTTTTCATATTGAGCTGCATGAGCTGCTTGTATATTTTAGAGATTAATCCTTTGTCAGTTACTTCATTTGCAAATATTTTCTCCCATTCTGAGGGTTGTGTTTTCATCTTGTTTATGGTTTCATTTGCTGAACAAAAGCTTTTAAGTTTCATTAGGTCCCATTTGATTATTTTAGTTTGTATTTCCATTTCTCTAGGAGGTGAGTCAAAAAGGATCTTGCTGTGATTAATGTCACAGAGTATTTTGCCTGTGTTTTCCTCTAAGACTTCTATAGTGTCAGGCCTTACATTTAGGTCCTTAATCCATTTTGAGTTTTTTTTGTGTATGGTGTTAGGGAGTATTCTAATTTCATTATTTTACATGTAGCTGTCCAGTTTTCCCAGCACGACTTATTGAAGAGGCTGTCTATTCTCCATTGTATATTCTTGCCTCCTTTATCAAAGATAAGGTGACCATATATGTGTGGGTTTACCTCGGCTTTCTATCGTGTTCCATTGATCTATATTTTTGTTTTTGTGCCAGTACCATACTGTCTTCATTACCGTAGCTTTGTATTATAGTCTGAAGTCAGAGAGCCTGATTGCTCCAGCTCCGTTGTTCTTTCTCAAGATTGCTTTGGCTATTCGAGGTCTTTTGTGTTTCCATACAAATTGTGAAATATTTTGTTCTAGTTCCATGAAAAATGCCATTGGTAGTTTGATAGGGATTGAAATGAATCTGTAGATTGCTTTGGGCAGTATAGTTATTTTCACAGTGTTGATTCTTCCAATCCAAGAACATGGTCTATCTCTACATCTGTTTGTATCATCTTTAATTTCTTTCATCAGTGTCTTATAGTTTTCCACATACAGGTCTTTTGTCTCCTTAGCTAGATTTATTCCCAGGTATTTTATTCTTTTTGTTGCAATGGTAAATGGGAGTGTTTCCTTAATTTCTCTTTCAGATTTTTCATCGTTAGTGTATAGGAATGCAAGAGATTTCTGTGCATTAATTTTGTATCCTGCTACTTTACCAGATTCATTGATTAGCTCTAGTAGTTTTCTGGTAGCATCTTTAGGATTCTCTATGTATAGTATCATGTCATCTGCCTACAGTGACAGCTTTACTTCCTTTCCGATTTGGATTCCTTTTATTTCTTTTTCTTTTCTGATTGCTGTGGCTAAAACTTCCAAAACTATGTTGAATAATAGTGGTAAGAGTGGGCAACCTTGTCTTCTTCCTAATCTTAGTGGAAATGGTTTCAGTTTGTCACCATTGACAATGATGTTGGCTGTGTGTTTGTCATATATGGCCTTTATTATGTTGAGGTAAGTTCCCTCTATGCCTACATTCCAGAGGATTTTTATCATAAATGTGTGTTGAATTATGTCAAAAGCTTTTTCTGCACCTATTGAGATGATCATATGGTTTTTCTCCTTCAATTTTTTAGTATATTTTATCATATTGATTGATTTGCATATATTGTAGAATCCTTGCATTCCTGGGGTAAACCCCACTTGATCATGGTGTTTGAACCTTTTAATATGCTGTTGGATTCTGTTTGCTAGTATTTTGTTGAGGATTTTTGCATCTGTGTTCATCAGTGATATTGGCCTGTAGTTTTCTTTCTTTGTGACATCTTTGTGAGGTTTTGGTATCAGGGTGATGGTGGCCTCATAGAATGAGTTTGGGAGTGTTCCTCCCTCTGCTATATTTTGGAGGAGTTTGAGAAGGATAGGTGTTAGGTCTCCTCTAAATGTTTGATAGAATTCACCTGTGCAGCCATCTGGTCCTGGGATTTTGTTTGTTGGAAGATTTTTAATCACAGGTTCAATTTCAGTGCTTGTGATTGGTCCGTTTATATTTTCTATTTCTTCCTGGTTCAGTCTCAGAAGGTTTTGCTTTTCTAAGGATTTGTACATTTCTTCCACATTGTCCATTTTATTGGCACATAGTTTCTTGTGGTAATCTCTCATGATCCTTTGTATTTTTTTCAGTGTCAGTTGTAACTTCTCCTTTTTTATTTCTAATTCTGTTAAGTCTTCTCCCTTTTTTCTTGATGAGTCTGGCTAATGGTTTATCAATTTTGTTTATTTTCTCAAAGAACCAGCTTTTAGTTCTATTGATCTTTTCTATCATTTCCTTCATTTCTTTTTCATTTATTTCAGATCTGATCTCTGTGATTTCTTTCCTTTTGCTAACTTTGGGGTTTTCTTCTTCTTCTCTCTCTAATTGCTTTAGCTGTAAGATTAGGTTGTTTATTTGAGATGTTTCTTCTTTCTTGAGGTGAGATTGTATTGCTATGCACTTCCCTCTTAGAACTGCTTTTGCTGCATCCCATAGGTTTTGGGTAGTCGTGTCTCCATTGTCATTTGTTTCTAGGTATTTTTTGATTTCCCCTTTGATTTCTTCAGTGATCACTTCGTTATTAAGTAGTGTATTGTTTAGCCTCCATGTGTTTGTATTTTTTACAGATCTTTTCCTGTAATTGATATCTAGTCTCATAGAGTTGTGGTCCGAAAAGATACTTGATACGATTTCAATTTTCTTAAATTTACCAAGGCTTGATTTGTGACCCAAGATATCCTGGAGAATGTTGACTATTTCCTTTCCCGTATTAGGGAAGTTTTCAACTATAATCTCTTCAAATATTTTCTCAGCCCCTTTCTTTTTCTCTTCTTCTTCTGGGACCCCTGTAATTTGAATGTTGGTGCATTTAGTGTTTTCCCAGGGGTCTCTGAGACTTTCCTCAATTCTTTTCATTCTTTTTCTTTGTTCTGCTCTGTGGTATTTATTTCCACTATTTTATTTTCCAGGTCACCTATCCATTCTTCTGTCTCTGTTATTCTACTATTGATTCCTTCTAGAGAATTTTAAATTTCATTGATTGTTTTCTTCATCATTGCTTATTTGCTCTTTAGTTCTTCTAGGTCCTTGTTAAACGTTTCTTTTATTTTCTCCATTCTATTTCCAAAATTTTGAATCATCTTTACTATCATTACTCTGAATTCTCTTTCAGGTAGACTGCCTATTTCCTCTTCATTTGTTTCGTCTGGTGGGTTTTTACCTTGCTCCTTCATCTGTTTTATATTTCTCTCTCTTCTCACTTTGCTTAATTCAGTGTGTTTTTGGTCTCTGTTTCGCAGGCTGCAGGTTTGTAGTTCCCGTTGTTTTTGGTGTCTGCCCCCAGTGGCTAAGGTTTGTTCAGTGGGTTGTGTAGGCCTTCTGGTGGAGGGGACTGGTGCCTGTGTTCTGGTGGATGAGACTGGATCTTGTCTTTCTGGTGGGCAGGACCGTGTCCGGTGGTGTGTTTTGGGGTGTTAGCAGACAAGCCTCTCAGGCTGGTGAGTGCTGGTTGGCACCGAGCCTCTGTGTGGGAATCTCTCCGCTTTGCCCTCTGCACTCCTGTTGCTGTGCTCTCCTCTGTAGCTCTGAAGCTTCCCCCCTGCCACCCCCCATCTCTGCCAGTGAATAGGTTTCCTTGTGTGTGGAACCTTTTCCTCCTTCACAGCTCCCTTCCACAGGTGCAGGTCCCATCCCTATTCTTTTGTCTCTGTTTTGTCTTTTTTCTTCTTCCTTACCCAGGTACGTGGGGAGTTTCTTGCCTTTTGGGAAGTCTGAGGTCTTCTGCCAGCGTTCAGTAGGTGTTCTGTAGGGGCTGTTCCACATGTAGATTTTTTTTGATGTATTTGTGAGGAGGAAGATGATCTCCACCTCTTACTCCTCTGCCATCTTGAAGCTATCTCTCAACACACAATATCTTAAAGATAGTAATGCTCCTTAAATTAAACTATTAAGAGCATGCAATTCTTATTTAAAATCTCAACATGTTCTTTCGTGAAACTTGATAAGCTTTTCTACAGTTCATTTGGAAGGGCAAAGGAACAAAATTGACTAAGATAATTTTGAAAGAGCACCGACCAGCCACTGGTGGGGGACCCTGACACCCAAGGAGATGAGAGGACCCCCAGGTGAATCGGTAGGACATGGAGGGACTGAGGGGGGGGAGGAGAAGTGGAGGCCAGACTGGATCAGTGCTCCTGAGGCCTGGGAGATCAGAAGAGGCAGGTGGGAGGGACCCTCTGGGAAGAGCAGGATAGGAGCAGAGGGTTATCACCTGGCCCACTTGGTCCGGGGAACCTGCTGAGCTCCCAGGCCGGTACCCTCCCTCCAAAGCCCCCTTAAGGCTGCGTGGGTCCTGGGGGCATAGGAGGGAGGACGGGGAGATCAGGAGAGACAGGCAGGAGGGTCCCTCCAGCTCCGGAGGAGCAGGAGAGGAGAGAAGGTTGTTTACCCCTGCAATTCGAGCCCAGGAAGTCTGCTGGGCTCCCAGGTGAGGTCCCCCGCCCTCTGAGACGAGTGGTGCAGGGCATGCCTGGGCCCCTTCTGTTCCTTGAGCCTAAACCCCACCACCGATAGCCCCCAGTGCCTTTTCCAGCCCTGTGGGTCCTAAACATAGTACCCGTCCACTGCCCAAACCTCACCCTTGCTTAGGCCCTGCCCTCCACAGCCAAGGCCTTTTCCCTCCTTTTTTTTCTTTCTCTCTCTTTTTTTTTTTTCTTTTCCCTCCTCTTTTTTACTCTTATGGTACTGATGTACCTTCTGGATGTTGATTCATCTATATATGTATTGTAATTTATTTTTGGCTGTGTTTGGTCTTCGTTGCTGCACAGGCTTTCTCTTGTTGTGGTGAGTGGGGGCTACTCTTCATTGCTGTGTGTGGGCTTCTTCTTGCAGTGGCTTCTCTTGTTGTAGAACATGGGCTCTAGGCGCACGGGCTTTAGTAGTTGTGGCTCGTGGGCTCCAGAGTGCAGGCTCAGTAGTTGTGCCGCATGGGCTTAGTTGCTCCACAGCATGTGGGATTGTCCCTGACCAGGGCTCGAACCCATGTCCTCTGCATTGGCAGGTGGACTCTTAACCACCGCGCCACCAGGGAAGCCCTCATCTATATTTTTATTTTTATATTCTTTCTAACATATCTGTTAGTTTCCTACTCTAATTTTATTTTTTACTTTGTTATTGTTCTCTCTCTCTTTTTTTTTTTTTTTTTTGCCACCCTCCTCGGCTTGTGGGATCTTGGTTCACAAGCCAGTGTTGGGCCAAAGATCCTTCAGTGGGAGCTCTGAGTCTGAACCACTGCACTAACAGAGAACTTCAGACCCCAGGGAATATTCTTCAGAGTGAGGTCTCATGGAGGTCCTCATCTCAGCACCAAGACCCAGCTCTACCCAGCAGCCTATAAACTCCAGTGTTGGAAGCCTTAGGCCAAACAACTAGTAAGACAGGAACACAATACCACTCGTAAAAAAAAAAAAAAGACAGCAAAAAGTATGTCACAGATGAAGGAGCAAGGTAAAAACCTACAAGACCAAATAAATGAAGAGGAAATAGACAATCTACCTAAAAAAGAATTCGGAGTAATGATAGTAAAGATGATCCAAATCTTGGAAATAGAATGGAGGCACGGATTGAGAAAATACAAGAAATGTTTAACAAAGATCTAGAAGAAATAAAGATTAAACAAACAGAGATTGACAACACAACTGAAATGGCAAATACACTAGAAGGAATCAATAACAGAACTGAGGCAGAAGAATTAATAGGTGAGCTGGAAGACAAAACAGTGGAAATAACTGCTGAGGAGCAGAATAAAGAAAAAAGAATGAAAAGAATTGAAGACAATCTCAGAGACCTCTGGGGCAACACTAAACGCACCAGCATTCGAATTATGGGGGTCCCAGAAGAAGAAGAGAAAAAGAAAGGTTCTGATAAAATATTTGAAGAGAGTATAGTTGAAAACTTCCCTGACATGGGAAAGGAAATAGTCATCCAAGTCCAGGAAGCATAGAGAGTCCCATACAGGATAAATCCTAGGAGGAACACACCAAGACACATATTAATCAAACTAACAAAAATTAAATTCAAGGAAAAAATATTAAAAGCAGCAAGGGAAAAACAAAAAGTAATATACAAAGGAATCCCCATAAGTTTATCAGCTGATTTTTCAGCGGAAACTCTGCAGGCCAGAAGGGAGTGGCAGGATATACTTAAAGTAATGAAAGAGAAAATCCTACAACCAAGATTTCTCTATGCAGCAAGGATCTCATTCATATTCAATGGAGAAGTCAAAAGCTTTTCAGACAAGCAAAAGCTAAGAGAATTCAGCACCACCAAACCAACTTTACAACAAACGGTAGAGAAACTTCTCTAGGTGGGAAACAAAAAAGAAGAAAAAGACCCACAAAAAAAACCCAAAACAATTAAGAAAATGGTAATAGGAACATACATACCAATAATAACCTTGAATATAAATGGATTAAAGGCCTCAACCAAAAGACACAGACTGGCTGAATGGATAGAAAACAAGACCCATATATATGCTGTCTACAAGAGACCCACTTCAGACCTAGCAACACATACAGACTGAAAGTGAAGGAATGGAAAAAGATATTCCATGCAAATGGAAATCATAAAAAAGCTAGAGTAGCAATACTTATATCAGATAAAATACTTTAAAATAAAGACTGTTACAAGAGATAAGGAGGGACACTACATAATGATCAAAGGATCAATCCAAGAAGAAGATGTAACAATTATAAATGTTTATGCACCCAACATAGGAGAACATAAAGCAATACATAAGGCAAATGCTAACGGCCATGAAAGGAGAAATCGACAGTAACACAATCATAGTAGGGGATTTTAACACCCCACTTACACCACTGGACAGATCATCCAAACAGAAAATAAATAAGGAAACACAAGCTTTAAATGACACAATAGACCAGATAGATTT
This sequence comes from Eschrichtius robustus, assembly GCF_028021215.1. Lineage (NCBI taxonomy): Eukaryota > Metazoa > Chordata > Mammalia > Artiodactyla > Eschrichtiidae > Eschrichtius > Eschrichtius robustus. The sequence continues at coordinate 15,210,015 of NC_090836.1, read as the reverse complement.
AATTGGTATTTATAGAACATTCCACCCAAAAGTGGCAGAATACAGTTTCTTCTCAAGTGCACATGGAACATTCTCCAGTATAGATCACATCTTGGGTCACAAATCAAGCCTCGGAAAATTTAAGAAAACTGAAATCATATCAAACATCTTTTCTGACCACAATGCTAAGATATTGGAAATCTGTTACAGGAAAAAAAACTGTAAAAACCACAAATACATGGAGGCTAAACAGTGCACTACTAAATAACCAAGAGATCACTGAAGAACTCAAAGCAGAAATTTAAAAATACATAGAAACAAATGACAACGAAACACGACGACCCAAAACCTATGAGACACAGCAAAAGTAGTTCTAAGAGGAAAGTCTATAGCAATTCAATCTCACCTCCATAAACAAGAAAAATCTCAAATAAAAAATCTTACCCTACACTTAAAACAACTAGAAAAAGAAGAACAAAGAAAACCCAAAGTCAGTAAAAGGAAAGAAATGATAAAGATCAGAGCAGAAATAAATGAAATAGGAACAAAGAAAACAATAGCAATGATCAATAAAACTAAAAGCTGGTTCTTTGAGAAGATAAACAAAATTGATAAATCCTTAGCCAGACTCATCAAGAAAAAAAGGGAGAGGGCACAAATCAATAAAATTAGAAATGAAAAAGGAGAAATCACAACTGACACTGCAGATATACAAAGGATTATAGGAGACTACTACAAACAACTATATGCTAATAAAATGGACAACCATGAAGAAATGAGCAAATTCTTGGAAAGGTACAATTTTCCAAGACTGAACCAGGATGAATTAGAAAATATAAACAGACCTGTCACAGGTAATGAAAATGAAAGCATAATTTAAAATCTTCCAACAAACAAAATTCCAAGACCAGATGGCTTCACAGTTGAATTCTACTAAATATTTAGAGAAGAGCTAACACCAATCCTTCTCAAACTCTTCCAGAAAATTGCAGAGGGAGAAATATTCCCAAATTCATTCTATGAAGCCACCATCCCCCTATACCAAAACCAAAAAAAGATATCACAAAAAAAGAAAATTGTAGGCCAATATCACTGATGAATATAGATGCAGAAATCCTGAACAAAATACTAGCAAACAGGATCCAACAACATATTAAAAGGATCATACACCACGATCAAGTGGAATTTATCCCAAGGATAGGATTCTTCAATATATGCAAATCAATCACTGTGATACACCACATTAACAAATTAAGGAATAAAAACCATATGATAATCTCAATAGATGCAGAAAAAGCTTTTGACAAAATTCAACACCCATTTATGATAAAAACTCTCCAGAAAATGGGTATAGAGGGAACCTACCTCAACATAATAAAGGCCATATATGACAAACCCACAGTGAGCATCATACTCAGTGGTGAAAAACTGAAAGCATTTCCACTAAGAATAGGATCAAGACAAGGATGTCCACTCTCACCACTCTTACTCAACATAGTTTTTGAAGTCCTAGCCACAGCAATCAGAGAAGAAAAAGAAATAAAACAAATAAAAATTGGAAAAGAAGAAGTAAAACTGTCACTCTTTGCTGATGACATGATACTATACATAGAAAATCCTAAAGATGTCACCGGAACACTACTAGAACTAGTCAGTGAATTTGGTAAGGTTGCAGGATACAAAATTAATGCTTAGAAATCTTTGACATTCCTATACACAAACAATGAAAAATCAGAAAGAGAAATTAAGGAAACACTCCCATTTACCATTGCAACAAAAAGAATAAAATACCTAGGAGTAAACCTGACTAAGGAGGTGAAAGACTTGTACTCAGAAAACTATAAAACACTGATGAAAGAAATCAAAGATGATATAAACAGATGGAGAAATATACCATGTTCTTGGATTGGAAGAATCAATATTGTGAAAATGACTATACTACCCAAAGCAATCTACAAATTCAATGCAATCCCTATCAAACTACCAATGACATTTTTCACAGAATTAGAACAAAATATTTCACAATTTGTATAGAAACACAAAAGACCCTGAATCACCAAAGCCATCTTGAGAAAGAGAAGCAGAGTTGGAGGAATCAGGCTCCCCAGCTTCAAACTATACCACAAAGCTACAGTAATCAAGACAATATGGTACTGGCACAAAAACAGAAATATAGATCAATGTTACAGGATAGAATGCCCAGGGAAAAACCCACGTACATATGGGCACCTAACTTACGACAAAGGAGCAAGAACATACAACGGAGAAAACGCAGCCTCTTCAGTAAGTGGTGCTGGGAAAACTGGACAGCTACATGTAAAAGAATGAAATTAGAACACTATCTAACCCCATACACAAAAATAAACTCCAAATGGATTAAAGACTTAAATGTAAGACCAGACACTGTAAAACTCTTAGAGGAAAACATAGGAAAAACACTCTTTGACATAAACCACAGCAAGATCTTTTTTGACCCACCTCCTAGAGTACTGGAAATAAAAATAAACAAATGGGACTTAATTAAACTTAAAAGCTTTTGCACAGCAAAGGAAGCCATAGCAAGACAAAAGACAACCCTCAGAATGGGAGAAAATATTTGCAAATGAAACAGCAGACAAAGGATTAATCTCCAAAATATACAAACACTAATGGAGCTCAATATCAAAAAAAAACAAACAATTCAGTTAAAAAATGGGTGGAAGACCTAAATAGACATTTCACCATGGAAGACATACAGATGGACAAGAGGCACATGAGAAGATGCTCAACATTACTAATTATTAGAGAAATGCAAATCAAAACTACAATGAGGTATCATCTCACGCCAGTCAGAATGGCCATTATGAAAAAATCTAGAAATATTAAATGCTGGAAAGGGTGTGGTGAAAAGGGAACCCTCCTGCACTGTTGGTGGGAATGTAAATTGATACAACCACTATGGAAAACAGTATGGAGGTTCCTTAAGAAACTGAAAATAGAACTACCATATGACCCAGCAATCCCACTACTGGGCATATACCCTAAGAAAACCATAATTCAAAAAGAGACATGTACCACAATGTTCATTGCAGCACTATTTACAATAGCCAGGACATGGAAGCAACCTAAATGCCCATCGACAGATGAATGATTAAAGAAGATGTGGCACATACATACAGTGGAATATTACTCAGCCATAAAAAGAAACGGAATTGAGTTTTTTGTAGTGAGGTGGGTGGACCTAGAGTCTGTCATACAGAGTGAAGTAAGTCAGAAAGAGAAAAACAAATACTGTATGCTAACGCATATATATATAAAATCTTTAAAAAAAAAGGTACTGATAAACCTAGTTGCAGGGAAGGAATAAAGATGTAGGCATAGAGAATGGACTTGAGGACACAGGTTGGGAGGGGGAAGCTGGGGCGAAGTGAGAGTAGCATCAACATATATACACTACCGAATTTAAAATAGTTAGCTAGTGGGAAGCAGCAGCATAACACAGGAAGATCAGCTCAGTGCTTTGCAATGACCTAGAGGGGTGGGATAGGGAGGATGGGAGGGAAGCTCAAGAGGGAGGGGATATGGGGACATATGTATGCATATGGCTGACTCACTTTGTTGTACAACAGAAACTAACACAGTATTGTGAAGCAATTATACTCCAATAAAGATCTATTAAAAAAGTAAGAGCAGTGTAAGAAAAACTTAACCCTTCAGGTCTCTAGAATTATTATAAATGATACAGTGTTCGAACAGGGTTCGAACAGACAAATAGGACAGTATATATGCAGATATATTGTAGTGATATTACAAATCCATTTACTTTTGATATGTGTCTTTATATTTAAAGTGGGTTTAAAGTGGGTTTCTTATAGATAGCATATAATTGGGTCTTGTTTTTTGATCCAGTCTAACAATCTCTGTCTTATAATTGGTGCATTTAGATCATTGACATTTAATGTGAATGTTGATATAGTTGGATTAATTTACCTACCATATTTGTTACTGTTTTCTATTTGTTGCCCCTGTTCTTTTTTCTTACTTTTGTCTTCCACTCCTTTTCTTCTTTGTGTGGTTTCTGGTATTAAATTTTAAGAGAAAAATTTCAACTCTTTATAGCTATCTTAGTAAATTACTGAAAGGGATTTGCTTTCTGATGAGTTGTTTTATCCTCCAAGATTTCAAATGCAGAAAATCATTATGTTGGTGGCTGACAATGGTGAGTGAGGTAAAAAGCAGTGAAATCCTTAAATATGAATTCCGTTTTCCCAGCATTTGCCTCAGTGCCTAGCTTGATAAAATGGCAATTTTAATGATAATGACAATAAATCATCATGTGAAATAATCATTATGCAGTCTCTAAAATTAAGAAAGTATAAATATTTAAATGACAAACATAAGGAGGCCTCTTATTTTTCATTTTGTGTACTTACTACCTATTTTTAACTTGTTAACATTTTGTGGTGTTAAATGGGGTTTAGTATCTATAACCTGGTGCTTTGGAGTCCCCCATTTTAATTGACTTTCAGTGATTGATAATGCTTGTTTATAATTTTGTCTCATTTCAGCAATACTAATGTTAAGAATATAACTCTATTTACACTAAATTCTAAAGACTTGCCAAAAGAAATACCATGAAAGAAAAGTAACCACTGGATCATAAATTTAAATTCCTTAATCTTAGTCCTTTACTGGTTCTTGAAATTATATTTGCTCTAACATGTCAATATTTTAGCATACACCAAGAATATAATATATAAGTAAAGATTCACAGCCTAAAATATTAAAAAGTGTTTGCTTGTAGATATTTTTGTTATGAATGTAGTGTTGTCTTTCAGCACTAAATTTAAACTAATGCATATTTTAATTATCTAGGTAAGATTAATATGTTAATTTACTTTACAAGTGTGTATTTAAATTCATCATTTTCATAGCCTTTCATTTTCCATATGCCTTTCTAATTCCTGCAAAATTCCTCTGGAGGGCACTATTATCATAACTAATACAATTAGCTCCAGCTGGCTGTGACAGGGAATGGCACTGCGTCTTGGCTGGTGCTTTGCTTACCTATTTCAAATCTTAATGTTCAGCATGACTTTGACTTTTCCACCTTCTTAAGGGTAAAAATAAACTCTTCTATCTCTTTTGAGGATTATAGAAGTTATCCCCAGTCACATTATACCCTATTTAAAAACAAACACCATTTCTGCCCTCCTTATTACTTCTTGATAAAACACCCTGGAAAGCTAATGAGGTGCTAGTGTGAAATGTGAGTTCTGTGTGGGAATTTTTTTTCCTAATTGCTTTAATAAAAGATATATAGGAGTTTGAATGGCAGTATAGAAATCAGCTAAATAAAAAGTCTCATCCAAATTTAATTTTCTTTCACACAATCTTTTGCTCACTAAATGAGAATTCAAGGTAAAACCAAATTAAAAAAGAAAAAAACCCTTCAGAGGTCAAAGTTGTTTTCATATGTCTGTAGAGACTGCATGTTATTTTAGGAAAGTGAGTCTGCCCAGAAAGCTGTGTTTGATGACTATAACCTTGATAATCAGTTCATTAAATAATTATATGATCTCACTCAGAATTCTAATTGAAAAGGAATGCATTTCATTTAAAGTCAATTGAGATAAGTACCTATATAAATAACATCTGGGTCACTGAACTATTTGTAGTCTTTTTTTAGTATATTTGAATACTTTGTGTTTTTGAATCTTTTTCATTAACTGCTTAAATAGAAAATCAAATGTGTTTGAAGATTTCATAAGTTTTGAAATTAAAATCAGAAATTAAATATTACCTTCTAGATAAAAGTTTTCAGAAATACTGTCTTTCATTTTCATGATGTATAATAGAAATGCAGAAACTATACTTTTTATTAAGAAAGTAATGCATATAGAAAGTAATTTTCTTCTTTTCTTGGGGGGGGTGCTTATTTATTTACTTTTTAAAGGTTCTATTTTGTGCTTATAAGGTGCTTAGTCGGCAGTGTTTTGATTGCCTGGATTAATAGCAGAATGGTAAAAAACAAAACAAAACAAAAATCAAAACAAAATACAAAACAAACAAAAAAAAATAAAAAATTGAAATCCAGATATAATCTCCTGGATAGTACATGAGGTTAATTTTAAATGCATAATATTCCTTTTATTATATCCAAGTTTTAGAATATGATGATACAGTTCCACCCCACTGCCCTCCCTACTTCTGGAATAGTATTCCTCTTCCTTTTGGAAATGTCTCCAGTCTCCACTTGTATCATGTGTTCCTGGTGGAAGTTTTGCATCTGTTATGCCCTGTCTGGGTATAGGGGTGGGCATGGGCCCCAAGCTGAGCCAGTCCATTCAGGGTCTAGAAAGTAATTTTAAAAAGGAGAAAATATGTTTCTTAATTTTCCAAAAAAAGTATATTTTACCTAAGTATATTCCACATCCATTCATATTCATTTCTGAAGTACTAGAAAATATGTTAATGTTTAACATTGACTGCTCTGTCTTAAATGAATCATTACATATAGATGACATTGATAAGAGGTAGATTTTTTTCCTTTAAAGAAAATAACCTTTTTCTTGTCCTTAGCAGATTATACAACTCTACTGATCAGTGGCTGATCTCATTGTGGCATTGTGGGCATTTACTCTAAGATAGTGGTATGGGAGGGGGCTCTGGGAGTGAGTGGGCTCTGCTTCCTACCATTTTCTAGTGCAGTACTCCTAACACAGAGTGATCCCACATAGTGTGAAAGCTATGTAGAGCTTAGCCTCTTGTAGTCTTAAGAATTCATTTAATTTTGCATTGTACTTTATATAATTCCATTTTTGTTTTAAAAGAAAGAAAATATCCAAAATACTGTGTGATGTTTATCTCTGACTTCAGTACTCTTGAGATTCCACTGCCAAAGCCATATTTGAGAAGCAAGAGATAGAAAATGGCATTTGTAATTAAATATAAGTTCAAATCGTACAGTTATTGCTTACTGGTATTGGGCTTTGTACAGTGTATTTAATTTCTCTAAACCTCAATTACCCCTTGTAAAATGGAGATCATATTCTACTGAACCACATGAAATTGCTATTTATGCAGGTTAAAAATAGTGGAGTACTGAAAATTTCTTCTGATTCAGGCTAAGAATAGCCTTACCTTCCCACATATATATGACTAATTAATATACGCAAAGCTCCCAATAAAGTACTTGACTGAAAGTAATTTTAATTATACTAGGAAAATTGTTCAGAGCTGTATGTTAACAACATAAATAAAAACACTCTATTACAAATAAACATACCCTCTACTGAGGTGAGAAGTCTATACAATTAGAAATCATAGTTACATTTTTTACCACTCATTAACATTGAGAGTAAACATCAACATTGTTATTTCTTAAAAAACTAGTTCATGTGATTGTTAAATGACTGTATATATGAGCATATCTGTTGTGTATTTATTCAGTAAAGAAAGAGTAAAGTAGTACAAATAGGTATTATGTAGAAATAGTACAAACAAAATGTGTCAGGTACTGTTCTATATGTCGGGAATACAGCAGTTAATATGACAAAATCCATTCTCTCTGGAGGAATATACACTAGTAAGTGGAGACTGATAATAAGCAAGTAGATACATTCAAAAACCTAATAATTGCATATAGAGATATGAAAGAAAAATTAAAATCTTAGCATGTAGTAGGTACTTAACATAGATTTTTACAATTCAACTTTTTGTTAATCATTGCATATCCATACCATTAAATCTCAGCCCATCATTCCTTTCCTTTGTAGCTTAATTTACATGGATATGTGATAAGATGGTCTGTAAATTTGGAGAATTCAAAGAATTCTGAATTATTAGCTTCTCTGGATAACAAACATCCTGTGAAAAAGCCTCTCTCTTCTTTTTCTTCATTAATACATTAGCAATAATACTTGCCTCTGGTTAAAAGGTGGTAGCACCATAAAATTTTAAGGCTAAATCTAGTCTAGGTTAAGAAATATGGTAATTGTTACCAAGCTATCTGACTTATATTTCCCTAAATAACCAGGCTTCCTAAATGAAACATTTTTATTTCAACTTCTCTTTTTATAGCTTCATCCCCTTGGAATCTTTTATCATTTTATTGCATTTGAAGCGCTTTCTTTTTTGGGAAAAAAAAGAACTGTTTGAACTTTACAAACAGATATAAATGGAAAGAAAGAAGAGGAAGGTCAGATTTTGGGTCTGCTAACCTTGGCAATGTCCTTTGAAAGTTGTCCCCGGGTAGCTTTAACTTCTGCCAGCACATGTGAGCCTGAGATCACCCCCGGGCCCAGCCTGCTTGGCAAACTGACAGAGGTCACATTTTCACACAAATGAACAATTTCCCTGATAAAGTGAAACTGGTATTTAAGCACAAGCTCTAATGAGCAGCCCCCATCTTTAGCTCCCACTTTAAAGTATCCCCAAGGTTTTCAGTATAATTTCATTTGACCTTTAGCTAAAGACCGTATTTTACTAGATCACCAATTTCCCCTGATCCCTGGAGTGTTTGCCTGTGTCAGCACTTATGAGAAACCCACACTGCACACAAGGCAGATGTTCTCATCCCTCTTTAAGACCATCAGTCCTCTCATCCACTCCCCCTGATCCTATCTCTCCTTTATCCGGATGATAGAAATTTTCACACTATTTCTTCAAATTCCCCAAACAGTATGCTTTGGATTGATATATTTTGTCCTGGGAGCAAACCATAATTATGGGCTATCTAAACTACTAGTATTTTTTGGACAAACTTAATAAACTTTCTTAACATTATAGTGAGCACAGAGCCTCAAATCGTTTATGAAACTCCCCGTTTTCCTATTTTGTTTCGTAATTAGGACTGTATAAAAATTAGTGTAAGTAATTGATCATATTGATATTTTTTGGTGCTAGTAACTGCCTTTAATCATGCAATATTGTTATTACTAAAAAAGACATCCTTTTTGAATCAACTGATGCACAAATTATATCATAGAGATTATTAGGGGTAAACACTTATTCCCCAGTAATTATATCTGTATAAGGGGGGAGAATTTCCATTCTGCTTCCAAGAGGGAAAAGCTTGGACGGGACACCTTCATCTTTGCTACACTTTCTCACTCCTTCCTGCCAAGGGAATAATGGTGAGCTATTAACTTAGTGCTCTGTAGGTACTGAGGAGACATTGTGATCTGGTTTTCCTGCCGTATGATAACTGTAATAGGATGGGCTTTGTCCCTACGAGGTTGAGGTCTGCGGTTTGGTAGAGTAAGTGAATTCTAGAATGAAATATTAGGAAGAGCATCGTAGCTCTACATGGAAGATGTATGCACCAATTTATCAAGAAAACTGTACCTTGATCTTCGTCTCTCTCATTCGTGTATATATCTTTCAATCAGTTGCAAATGTGTCAGGGAAAGTAAAGGTGGTATTTGCTCTAACGAATACACCTTTTAATCTGTAACATGATACATGTTACCACAATCACCATTTTATTTTTTAGCTGTGCCACGTGGCTTGCGGAATCTTAGTTCCCCAACCAGAGATCATGGATTGAAACCTCCTTCAAACCCGTGAAAGTACCGAGTCCTAACCACTGGACCACCAGGGACTTCCCCACAATCACCATTGTTATGTTTATTCATTCTAATGAATAAAAATTGGAAACACCTAAGTTGTTTTTGGATGGAACAAGTTCAAAAGCAAAATCAAAACTAAATTTGAATGCCCTTAGGCATCTTTCTATTCTCTAGCATTTTCAATCCTCACTGTTCCCAAGTATCAAATTCATTCCAATGTATAAAATTTTAAACAACTTAGTCAGAATTTAAATTTAAATTGTCAGGTATTTTAGATCTGACAATATATAAGTTATACCTTTAATGATTTAGATATTTGAAACAGATATAGGAATATGAACGTAGTGCACATTTTGTGACCTTTTAGTTACGTACATCTATCCAGACACTGGAAATACAAATTCATATAAAATGACTACAGCAAGAACTACTGGAATCTTTCAAGGATCTGCCACATGTTATTTAAGGTATCAAATGCTTAATTAGTGATATTTAATTCACAGAAATCTGTACAGTTAGATGTTATTCCTGTTTCACAGCTAAATGAGCTACTGAGATGATCAAATTTTGAAGGGTACATAGCTTGTAAGTCTTTAAATTCACATTCATGTCAGGATTATCTCCAGACCTGACTCCTGTGCTTTCCTGCCCTCAGAAAGAAGTATGGAAATTTTTCTCTGCCCTCAGACTAAGTTTGGCAGAAAAAGATGATTATTGTGCCTTACTCCTAGCTTCAGTATTGTTGTATTTCATTAATATTACAAAGTTTGGCAGCTTGAGTTGTACAGATTAGTCTTTCACAATATTTTCTAACAAATACTTCTGACATATATGAATTATAAATATATAATTTTTTTCTCCAGGAATCTTTTCAACCACACAACTAATAAACTTATGTCATCAGTAATGAAAAAGCATCTGACAATTTGGATACATCATCTTACGGTGTATAGTTTCTTTGCAGTAAAAGCAAAATTTAATTAATATATAATACACAGGAAAGAAAGAAGAGTTTATGTATGACTCATATGTCTAGGGGGGATTTAATACATTAGGGCCTAGAGTATGAATTTGGGATAAAAGCTCTGCAGGTCTTAGGTCCATCCAGTTTTACTCCATATCAACAGGAGGAACATAAACCCAAGTAATTTTCCACTTCCCCCATTTTATCAACAGATTACTTGTCAAAGTCCTCCCATTAAAAGTAACTATCGATTCAACAAATATATATTTTTCCAGGCCAACAACTCCATAATTTGGTACTTGAATTCTTCTATGGAGTTCCTTTAGTTATATTTTCCCTAAAATAGGGTACTGCTTTGGAAATTGAGGGCACAAAAAAATTGTAAGTAATTGGAATTTGGGGAAACAGACAAATGTTACACGACACCAAACATGTATAAAGTTCTATAAAAAAAGAAGTGTGAATACTGTACAAAAGGAGCCCTGAGATGGAAATGATTGATTCTGTTTGGGTATATTGGTAGGGCCAACAACTGTTGTGGTTTGTCTGGGACTGAGAGATTTCCCTGGATGTAGAACTTTCAGTGCTAAAAATCAGGACAGTCTGGATAAATCAGGACTGTGAGTCAACCTAAATTGGAAAATTGTTCAGTAAGAATATACATTTGACAATAAATGTTTAATAATAATAGTAATAATTACTGTATTATTTTGTCTAATAATAATTAGCCTTATTGTGTGCTAGATATTGTTCTATGGTAACTAATGTGACCATCCAGTGCTATAAAGACAATTATTATCTCCCTATTGCAAGGAAACACAGGCATATAGAAGCTCATCAGGTAGCATAAATGTGTGAATCAGGATAAAATGAGATGCTTGGTAATAGTGGGGATTGAAGGCACTAGAGAGCAAAAGTGTATCTAAAGGCCTTCAGATTTAGTTTTCTTTTTGAACTTGTTCCATCCAAACAAGTAACATCTACTGTGTCTGCTCAGTGTCTACCAGTTTGAAAACTTCTGAGGGATTAATGTTCCACAATGAATACGGAAAGGGAAAGGCATTGCAAGAAAAGAGAGTACTCCATGCCAAGTAACAACAGTGCAAAAGAGACAGATGCGGAAATGTTCAGCATGGCAGGGACACTGGCTATCATGAAAGGAGAGAAAACAGGTACGGGTATTGTTAATAAAATGGATTAAGGCCAGATTTATGCAGGTATGTGTTGTTTATATTGTGAGCAGTGATAATTTATTAGAGGTTCTTATGTAGGAGCGTGACACTATTATTTTTGAAAGATAAGTTGGACGTTGGACGCAGCATTGCCAATAATTTGAAGAGAAGAGAGGGAGAGAGAGAGCAGCTGAGATGTTATGACTATTGTCTCCTAAAATCATAATGACCTAATGAAATCAATGACAGTGGAGTTGAAGAGAAGAGAGTCAAAAGCACACAGGAGGTAAAACTGAGTACTCTTACTTAGTACATGACTGAATATGGTAGCCAAGGAGAAGCAAAATAAGATGGTTTGAAGCCTTCTTGCTTGAATGAATGAATAAAGTGTGAGTGATTTGAAAATGCAGAAAGTGGAGCAGATTTGAGCTAGGGAGACATCAGGGAATCTAGTCATAGTCAGTTTAAATATGCATGTGGTTTTATGCTCCCCAGTGAAACAGTGAGTTGGAAAGTTGTTTTTATCATTCTTAATATTATAAGTCCTAAGGTGAGCATTCTGGTAGAAATGCTATAAACTTGGTAGAATGAGCATGGCTTTACAACAAACCCAGGTATAGAAGCTGGCAAATAACAAAGTGGAACTCTGCCAAATAGGTTAAGGGTCCTGAAAACCATGTTACCCCAAGATAAAACAAAATGTGGGGGTGAATTAATGAGCTAGCAGCCTTTTAACTTTAGAACAAGTAATATTTCATAGTCTTACAGGATGCTATTTGGGGAATGTTTCATCAGGCTACTTCACCAACATTAATTATTATTTATCTCATATCTACAGTACAGGACATTTTATTACATAATTTGCTAGATAGGAAGATGCACAATTCCTTCCCCCATGGAGGGTATATTGCAAAATCGAAGTGCCCCAAACCATTATCAATTATGCGTGACTCTCAAAATGATAACTTATTGATTTTGACCTAGTAAAGTTATAGTCCTCCAGTGCTACACACACACACACACACACACACACACACACACACACACTATATCCAGGTCAAAATAATTGGAAAAGAATTTCAAGAGCAAATGAATAGCACAATTCAATTTGAAAATACATTTATTGTACATCTATTACATGCAAACCTTTGCTCTAGGTACTGCCTCTTAAAAGTAGAGATTAATAACATATTTTGTGCTTTAAAAACATGTCATAATTTATCAATATGCAATTTGTATGGCATTTTTATACATACTATCTCATTTGATTTTCACGAGTATTTTCTGGAATAGGTACATGAAGTATTGTCCCATGTTTTACACATGATGCAGTTGTCTTGTAGGTAAGGCAATATCATATCTTTACACCTTGAGATAAAGAAAGTTGTTGTTAGATAAACAAGTCAGCATCACAAATGGGGGATAAAAAATAAGGAAAGGTTAAATAGAGAAGAGTCTGTGGTCTGGAGTGAAACGTTTGGATCAGTTTCAGCAAACACACAGCAGTTTCCCCAGACTGCCCATTTCCTCCAGCACAGCAAGCATCACTAATCAACTCCAGAACTCTTTTCTATTACACTGAAATTGATCTTAGAACAATCTCTACACAGCCCTTCAAACAGCCATTATAGTCCACTGGGAGTGGGATTTGTCATGGAATCTATTTGTCACTGGATTTAGCAAAGACAAGAAGACAATTGAAAAGCCAGGGGGGGACCTTCAAGATGGCGGAGGAGTAAGATATGGAGATCACCTTCCTCCCCACAAGTAAATCAAAAATACATCTACATGTGGAACAGCTCCTACAGAACACCTACTGAATGCTGGCAGAAGACCTCAAACTTCCCAAAAGGCAAGAAAATCCCCACATAACCTGGGTAGGGCAAAAGAAAAAAGAAAAAACAGAGACAAAAGAATAGGAATGGGACCTGCATCTCTGGAAGGGAGCTGTGAAGGAGGAAAAGTTTCCACACACTAGGAAACCCCTTCACTGGCGGGGACGGGGCCTGGGCAAGGGAGGGAAGCTATGGAGCCATGGAGGAGAGCGCAGCAACAGGGGTGCAGAGAGCAAAGCAGAGAGATTCCTACACAGAGGATCAGTGCCGACCAGCACTCACCCGCCTGAGATGCTTGTCTGCTCACCTGCCAGGGCGGGTGGGGGCTGGGAGCTGAGGCTCGGGCTTTGGAGGTCAGACCCCAGGGAGAGGACTGGGGTTGTCTGCGTGAAGACTGCCTGAAGGGGGCTAGTGCATCACAGCTAGCCAGGAGGGAGTCAGGGAAAAAATCTGGACCTTCCAAAGAGGCAAGAGACCATTGTTTTGGGGTGTGCGAGGAGAGGGGATTCCTTCCCTATGTGCCCACAGAAGTCAGAGCACCGCCTAAGTGAGCTCCACAGACAGGAGTGAGCCACGGCTATCAGCTTGGACCCCAGAGATGGGCATGAACCGCTAACACTGTGGCCACTGCCACCAAGAATCCAGTGTGCAAATGCAGGTCACTACCCACAACCCCCAGCTGGGAGCCTGTGCAGCATGCCACTGCCAGGGTCCCGAGATCCTGAGCCAACTTCCCCGGAAGAACAGGTGGTGCACCTCAGGCTGTTGCAATGTCATGGAGCCTCTGCTACCGCAGGCTCGCCCCCCATTCCAATTATGACAATCGTACCCCTCCCTCTCCCCAGCCTGAGTGAGCAAGAGAGCCCTAATCAGCCTATGCTTTAACCCCCTCCTGTCTGGGTGGGAAACAGATGCCTGAGGGCAACATACATGTAGAGGCGGGACTAAAACCAAAGCTGAACCCCAGGAGCTGTGCGAACAAAAGAAAGGGGAAATTTCTCCATGCGGCCTCAGGAGCAGCAGATTAAATCTACACAATCAACTTGAACCCTCCATCTGGGGAATACATGAATAGTCAACGAATGTTCTCAAAATTGAGGCAGTGGACTTTGAGAGCAACTGTAGACTTGGGGTTTGCTGTCTGTGACTGATTTGCTTCTGATTTTTATGTTTATCTCAGTTTAGATTTTAGTGCTTGTTATCATTGATTGATTTGTTCATTGGGTTGGTTGCTCTCTTTTTTTAAAATTTATTTTAAAATTTTTATTATTTTTTTAATTTTTAAATTTTTTATTTATTCATTTTTTTTCTTCCTTTTTAATTTCTTCCTTTTTTATTTCTTCCTTTCTTCTGAGCCACGTGGCTGACAGGGTCTTGGTGCTCTGGTCAGGTGTCAGGGCTGAGCATCTGAGGTGGGAGAGCCAAGTCCAGGATACTGGGCCACCAGAGACCTCCTGGCCCCACATAATATCAATCGGCGAGAGCTTTTCCAGACATCTCCATCTCAACACTAAGACCCAGCTCCACCCAACGGCCAGCAAGCTACAGTGCTGGACACCCCATGCCAAACAACTAGCAAGACAGGAACACAACTCCTCCCATTAGCAGAGAGGCTGCCTAAAATCATACTACACAGACACCCAAAACACACCACCTGATGTGGCCCTACCCACCAGAAAGACAATATCCAGTCCCACCCACTAGAACATAGGCACCAGACTCCTCCACCAGGAAGCCTGCATAACCCACTGAACCAACCTCACCTACTGGGGACAGACACCAAAAACAACGGGAACTATGAACCTGCAGCTTGCAAAAGGGAGACCCCAAACATAGTAAGTTAAACAAAATGAGAAGACAGACAAATATGTAGCAGATGAAGTAGCAAGGTAAAAACCCACCAGACCAAACAAATGAAGAGGAAATAGGCAGTCTACCTGAAAAATAATTCAGAAAAATGATAGTTAAGATGATCCAAAATCTTGGAAATAGAATGGAGAAAACACAAGAAACGTTTAACAAGGACCGAGAAGAACTAAAGAGCAAACAAATGATGATGAACAATGCAATAAATGAAATTTAAAATTCTCTAGAAGAAATCAATAGGAGAATAACTGAGGCAGAAGAAGGGATAAGTGACCTGGAAGATAAAATAGTGGAAATAACTACCACAGAGCAGAACAAAGAAAAAAGGATGAAAAGAATTGAAGACAGTCTCTGAGACCTCTGGGACAAGATTAAACACACCAACATTTGAATTATAGGGGTCTCAGAAGAAGAAGAGAAAAAGAAAGGGTCTGAGAAAATATTTGAAGAGAGTATACTTGGAAAATTCCCTAACATGGGAAAGGAAATAGTCACCCAAGTCTAGGAAGCACAGAAAATCCCATACAGTATAACTCCTCAGAGAAACATGCCCAGACACATATAAATCAAACTATCAAAAAATGAAATACAAAGAAAAAATATTAAAAGCAGCAAGGAAAAAGGAACAAATAACATACAAGGGAATCTCCATAAGGTTAAACAGCTGATATTTCAGCAGAAACTCTGCAAGCCAGAAGGGAGTGGCAGGACATATTTAAAGTGATGAAAGGGAAAAACCTACAACCAAGATTACTCTACCCAACAAGGGTCTCATTCAAATTTGACAGAGAAATTAAAACCTTGACAGAGACATTAAAACCTTTACAGACAAGCAAAAGTTAAGAGACTCCCTTAACTTTTCGTGGTAAAGCACCACCAAACCAGCTTTAAAACAAATGCTAAGGCTTCCCTGGTGGCGCAGTGGTTGAGAGTCTGCCTGCCAATGCAGGGGACGCGGGTTCGAGCCCTGGTCTGGGAGGATCCCACATGCTGCAGAGCGGCTAGGCCCGTGAGCCACAACTACTGAGCCTGCACGTCTAGAGCCTGTGCTCCGCAACAAGAGAGGCCGCGTTAGTGAGGGGCCCACGCACCGCGATGAGGAGTGGCCCCCGCTTGCCGCAGCTGGAGAAGGCCCTCGCACAGAAACAAGGACCCAACACAGCCAAAAATAAATAAATAAATAAATAAATAAATAAATAAATAAATAAATAAATAAATAATAAAAATAAAGGAATTCCTTTTAAAAAAAAAAACAAATGCTAAAGGAACTTCTCTAGGCAGGAAACACAAGAGAAGGAAAAAACCTACAAAAAACAAACCCAAAACAATTAAGAAAATGGGAATAGGAACATACATATTGATAACTACCTTAAATGTAAATGGATTAAATGCTCCAACCAAAAGACATAGACTGGCTGAATGGATACAAAAACAAGACCCAAATATATGCTATCTACAAGAGACCCACTTCACACCTAGGGACACATACAGCCTGAAAGTGAGGGGAAGGAAAAAGATATTCCATTCAAATGGAAATGAAAAGAAAGCTGGAGTAGCAATTCTCATATCAGACAAAATAGACTTTAAAATAAAGACTATTATAAGACACAAAGAAGGACACTACATAATGATCAAGGGATCAATCCAAGAAGAAGATATAACAATTGTAAATATTGATGCACCCAACATAGGAGCACCTCAATACATAAGGCAAATGCTAACAGCTATAAAATCAGAGGCTTTATTTATTTGTGTTTCGTGTTTATTCGTGTATTCGTGTTTATAACATCTTTGTCCTATTGCCCAGCAGAATGGATCATTGTAACTTACTCATCCTTTAACTGAATAGTTGTTTTAAAGGAATGCAGCCATTTTGTTCTGAATTTTGCTTAAATACTAAATAATCATCCAGGGTCTTTAAATGCTTAAAAACAAAATCCCCTCACAAGATTATTTTAATTGAATTTACAAGGGAACTGACTATCAAAAACTTATATCTGCTTTCATAAAATTATGGATAGAGGTATTTACTGAAGGAGAGAAAGAAGAGAGACTGATACAGAGAATGAGAAAAGAAAAGAGGAGGAAGAGAGGAACAAAATGAGGAGACAGAAAATTATGGGATAAAAACTGCTTAAAGCTTCAATATATTTGTGTTAATAAAAATACAAATTATAAACAAAAGTTTTGCATATGAAGATTATTTAGCTCTAAGAGCTAACTCTTAGTTATTAGATAGCTCTAAGAGCTATCTTATTATATTACATTTATTTGCCTAAATTACTGATCATTAAAAAGTATTAGGATTTATGTGAATTAATAAAATAAAACCCCCTTTACTGTCTTTTTTCAATCTGATTGTGGAATACACAATAGCAGATGGAAAATCAAAATATTACACTAATACTTGGTGATAATTTTTTGGTCTGACACCAAAATAAAGGCAACAACAACAAAAAAATAAGCAAGTGGGACTACACTAAACTAAAAATGTTCTGCACAGCAGGGGAAACCATCAAGAAAATTAAAATCAACCTACCAAATGAAAATATTTGCCAACTATATGCTGGATAAGGGGTTAATATTCAAAATCTATATTAAAAAAGTCATACAGCTCAATAGCAAAAAGTCCTAACAATTAGATGTAAAATGGGCAGAAGATTTGAATAGACGTTTTTCCAAAGAAGACGTACAGATATCCAACAGGTACATGAAAAGATGCTCAATGTCTAATCTTCAGGGAAATGCAAATCAAAACCACAATGAAATGTCTCCTTCATTTGTTAGAATGACTATAATCAAAAGGACAAGAAATACCAAGTGTTCAAGAGGATGAGGAGAAAAGGGAACACTTCTGCCCTGTTGATGGGAATACAAATTGGTGCAGTCACTATGGAAAACAGTATGGAGGTTTCTCAAATGATTAAAAATAGAACTACAATATGATCCAGCAATTCCACTTCTGGGTATCTATCCAAATACTAACTCAAAAAGATATAACCACAGCCATGTTTATTAGAGCATTATTTGTAATAGCCAAGATATGAAAACAATCTAATTGACCATCAATTATTGATGAATGGATAGATAAAGAAGACATATTTTATATATATGTATATATATTTCGGTCATAAGAAAAGAATAAAATCTTGCTGTTGCCATTTGTGCCAACCTGTTTGGACCTTGAAGTCATTATGCTAAGTGAAATAAGCTCACAGATACAGAGAACATATTGGTGATTACTAGGGGATGGAGGGTGGACAAAATGGGTAAAGGGGGTCATAAGGTACAAACTTTCAGTTGTAAAATAAGTCATGGGAATGTAATGTATAGCATGATGAGTATAGTTAATAATGTTATATCAAATATTTGGAAGTTTCTAAGAGTAAATCTTAAAAGTTCTCATCACAAGAAAATATTTTTGTTACAGTATATGGTGATGGATATTAACTAAACTTATTGTGATAATCATTGTTTAATATATACAAATATTGAATCAATATGTTGTACCCAAATCTAATATAACATTATATATCAATTATACCTCAATAAAATATTACACTATAAAAAAAAAATGAAAAGCTAGGAGATACCAGTGAAGGAAAACATGTAACACATATGACAAAAAAAAGAAAAAAAGAAAAAAAAAAGACAATAGAGAAAAAGAAAAGAAAAAAACTTGGAAAGCAGAATTATAGCCCTAGCCTCTTAAACTTGTCAGCCTGAGGTTGTTGGTCTCTTTAAGTAATCAAGAGTCTTAGTTCTTAATTGTGAACGATGGGTGAATTTGAAACTGAGACCACTACATAAAGCTAGGATCTTCCAGACCTCCCTCATTGAAAAGGACTATGAGAATAAATCTACCTGCCTGCAAAATAAGACTACAAAGAGATTTGTCTGTCTTGGCCTATGTTCTGGATGGGAGAAACATCATGTTACTTAATAAGAACCACACCTTAAAAATGTATAGGTATGTCTATCATATTACAATTGGAGGTGAATTTATATACAAACTGGAAATTGATTTTACTGAACAGAATTAGTTTTCCAAAATTAGTTTATAATTTTGTGACTACATATAAGAAAATAACATAAACTTCTAATATATTTAAAAGATCATTTGTAACTAGTCCTTTCCTTGATTCAACCTTTGAAATGTTATTGAGGATTAAATTAGATCATATGCATAAAGGTCTTAGATTAATGGCACAAGGGAAATGTTCAATAATATTGATTACTATTATTATCATTATTATAATTACATCCACATTAAATTTTCATGCCTAGACACATATAGAAAATAGGGAAACTAACAATTACTGAGCTTCTACTATTAGTCTAACACTATAGAGCATGCTTTCATGATCTTATTCTTTGAGGCAGGCATTGTTATGTAACTTTCTGAGAGTTGAGGCTCCAAGAAAGTTAATGTTCTAAGATTATTGGTAAATAGTAAATCTGGAACTCCAAATTTTGTGTCTTTGACCCCTAACCTTTAATTTTGTTCTCTATATAAGAAAACCATCCACAGTACTATTTTCTCATATTTATTAGTGAAGCTTTAAGTTTCAAGTTTATATTCATCAAGATTGGATGCCAGATTATTTTATTGATAATTTCTATTTAAAAGTAAAACAAACATAAAATGGAAAACATATACTGGGCCTAACCCCCTATCAAAGTAAATCAGAATTTTTTTTTTCTGGATTTTCCAGCTCATTGCTTTGAGGCTTCTACAGCCACTAACCTTCTAGAAACGAATTAAGACATAGACAGTTATCTGAATTATTTAATCGTGATTATTATTTTTAACTTTGTCATTTAAAAAAATCTAAATCTAGCTTCAAACTTCTTTGCTATAGTTTTCCCATGATGGTAATAAAACTGTATGTACTCCCATATGTGTTTAACTAATGTATGGCTGTAATGGTAATGATGATGAAAATGGTACTGAAATTGTTGGTGGTGGTGGTTTGGATGCACTAGGTTAGTAACAGGGTTGAAGAGACAAGTAGGAGCCAGGTAGCAATGGCTTTGAATATAGACATCCTAGTTACTTCAGTCTCTGTCTTAAAGGCTAGTAGAGAAACTAAAGGATTGGAACATGTGAGAGACTTGAAAAGATTTTCGTTTTAGAAAGAGAATTCTGATCATGTGGAGAGCCAATTGCTGAGGATAACTAAACAGGGAGACAAGCTAATAAGTTTTTGCAATAATCCAAATAAGAAATTATGAGGACCTGAATTAAGACGACAGTGGTGATGTAGAAAAGAAGAGAGATTTGACAGATATTAAGAAGATTGACATATACAACCAGGAATGACTGGAAACAGGGGAGTAAGGATTCAAAGATGGGTTCCAAGTGTAGCTTAAGTGAGTGACTGCAAGGTGATGGCATGTAAAGAAATAAAATATAGGGTGAAAATAAGAGGAAAGATAATGAATTCGGCTTTGGACATTGGAGTAGACACTTTCCCAGCTTCAATGAACCAGGACGCAGACATGTGATCTTGGCTCCAACGATTTCTTGCAATGGACTTTGATTCTAAAACTGGTGAAACAAGCTGGTTAGTGGTGGGGTTGATCTCTCTCTCTCCTTGTCTCTCTTCCCTCTCTCAAGTGCTGGTAGTAGCAGCAACACTAACAGCAGCAGTAATAATAGTAGTAATAGTAGTAGTCGTCATATAGGGTAAACTGGCAAGGTCAATTGCCCGGTGCAAAAAAAAACCTGGCTGGTGTTTAGTGCTCAGCTGTGTTGGCAGAGGAATCATTCTACACCACTGTTTTCGTAACTATTTCTGGGTGTTTAGTCTCAATCCACGTCCTTTGGCCCTCTCAAAAAATTTGTTGGACATTTTAATGACCTAGAGTCAGCTTCTGTGGCTTGCAACTACTGATTCTTACTCAAATAATTTAAATTTAGGTGACTGTAGGATATACAATTAGAATTGTCAAATAGGAAGTATGGATTCATGGGTCTTAGTTCTTGAAAAAATCCTGATCAAGAGAGTAGATTTCACCGTGATCATTATTTGACTTTTAAACTACTAGAATTAAGGTCCCTGAGGTGGCAGGTGGTGATGGAATTCCAAACACAGGTGAAGATTGTCCTCAGATGAGTTATGGATACTTCATTCTCTGAGACAAGAAAAAAAATTCTAGAGGCAATGACAGAAGTTGAGCACCTGCCTTCCCATAGAATCTTTAATAATCATGATCGATTTTCTTTCTTCAAATGCTTAAAGTTTTGTAATAGCAGAGCTCTCTCCTACAACCCAATATTTCAGCCCAAAGAATTTCCTTTTAATCCAAGCTTTTAAATATGCTCTTCTGAGTATCCAGTTCATGTAAATGTTACATTCACAATTATTTATTCTACTAGAGGTATGTCTTTATGATGAGAATACTTGATGTTTTCACAGGTCCTAAACAACTTTTATGATCAGAGATCTCTGCTTTACACCTGAACTCACTAGTACAGTAATATTGGCAGGGTTAAATAAAATAGAAAAAAAAATCTACTTTTCAAGAAAATGCAAGGATTAAAGGAACTCAGTAGTTTCCAACACAATGTTCAACAGAAATTTCTATTAATAAACTGTGACAAAAACCAGGAACAAATTAACTAAGATTGAGATAAGTGTAGATTATTAAATGATGGATTGCAATAATCTTTTTTTCTGGATTCTTATTTTCTCATCAACTATCTCTAGCTCTACTATTTATCTTGAGTAACAAACATTGATTGATCTCTAATAATTAAGAGCTGTATATTTTAAGGGTCTGTCTGCTCTTGCCTTAGTATATATTTCTCTTCTTATACAAAAGAAGAGGAATCAACCATTTGGAATGAGGACAAACGTATTATCACTTATCATTTTGGTCTTGTGACTTTGCAGATAATTTCTTTATTGCTATTATAAGATTGTATTTTCATGTTTTTCTCCCCCACAGATTTAAGATCCCCTAAAGTGCAGATAACATGCCTTTATGATTTTTGTAAATCCAGATGCTAACATAGGATCTAACATGTAGCAGATTTTCAGTACATATTTGTTGAAGGAGAGATTGAAAGAATCATGAACCAATCAAGAGAAATTTTGCCCATACAGAAGTTAAAAGAGGTACAATATATTAAGAAAATTATTTCAGGTACAGAATTCATTTTTAATAACACATGTTTATTAAGCGCCCACTAAAATGATAGACATTGTGGTTACAAAGAAGTGATGAAACTCTTTTTGTAGGCTGCATATTAGGGAAGGGAATATTTGAGAGATTGTCAGGAAAATTCAACCTACACCATCACAAAAGGTGGAAAACTGAACACATTTCTTAGTATAACAAAAACATTTTATTTAATACTTGTGAGAATGGAATGAGAAGAAAGAAAAGAAATACATTCTAACAAGATTTCACTAAAGGAGTTCTATATTGAGCAATTTGAGTTGTTAGTCTTTGGAAGCATTCCCAGTCATAAGAATTAAGGCACATAACATCTGTTTTGCATAGTATTCACCTTCTTTGTGAATATGGATTGAAAGTAAATAAACCATGATTCTCCTGATTTCTTTTTGAAAAGTAAGGATCATCTCTTTCAGAACTTTGACTGACTCCAAGTGTTGTCACTCCAAAGGTTCAATATGAATTAAGGGTTTGTGTAAGGATGCTTTGAAAAATAATGTCTGTTTATAGGGTCTATTTGAAATTAGCAGATGACACTAGAATGATTAGATGAAAATGCTAATTTTATGATGCTTGTATCCTGCTGTTTAATGGTTGATTCTGACAATATTGTAATTAATTTTTTGCATCTATTTTGTTAGAGTTTCTAAAGCCAAGGGCATAATTTATACAATTAAATAAAACCTTGGTGTTTTCAATCAAGAAAGAAAAACACTCAAAATAATATGGGTCAGACTTTGTGAAAAAAGCAAGTTGCTCATAAGATAGCCACTTCACTCTGAATAGTTAGTATCTCAGCTCTGAATTTCAGTTAATGGTACCCCTCAAAAGGCTCAGGCTTTGATAATTAGTGTGGTCAAATTCACTTAAGTGAGAAACCAGCTTTCAAAAATAAAACATGCTTTAATTTAGAGGTTGGCTTTGTCATTTTTAAAAGTTTGTCCTTTATTTTGAAAATTTTCAAAAGGTCATGAAAGTTGAATGAAGAGTAAAATTTAAACCTGTGGTATCATCACCAATGTTGACCAATTACTAAAATCCTATCCATCTGCTCCATTTTCCCCTTTCTCTGTCCAAATGGATGCTGCAAACATCAAGACATTTCACTGCTAACTACTTCAGCATGAATCATCCAAGACAAGGACATTTTCCTACCCAACCACAATAATATTACACTGAAGAAAATTAGCATTAATTCAAAATCATGATGCAACATGCAAAATTTCCTCAATTGTAGCAAAAATGTCTGTTAAGGGTTTGTTTTACCCTGCTGAGGATTCTGTCAAGATTGATGAATTATCATTGGTTATGTCCCTTCAGTTTTTCTCATCTGTAAAAATTCGAGGTTTCCTGCCATTCTTCATATCTGATTCATTGAAGATTCCAAGCCTTTTGTCTTGTCATATTAATAAGTATGTTTATGGCTTGATTTAGTTCAAATATTTTTGACAAAATTACCGCATAAGTGATATTGGTTACCTCTTACTATATCATAGGAAGGGATCATAAACCTTCAAGAATCTCTGCTGAAAGCCTGAGGTCTTTACCAGAGTCTCTTGAACTTCAACTTCTGTTTTCCCAGAACTGTAAATCTTCGGAAAACTTCTCAGCTCTTTAGCATTTCAGCTGCTGCTTTCTGGTATTTTTTTTGTGTGTGTATCTGTTTGTTTTTTGAGACATGTCCTTCCCCTGAGCAGCTTTGGCATCCAAACTTTTCTAAATAAAATTTCATGCAAGTTTTTGGATTTACTTTTCAGCAGTTTCCTCACCTTCATTTTCATCTGTTTGGAAATCCTAGATTTCATATCTCTGCTTCCTTAGCTCAGTGGGACTGGGCCTTTCTGTTCGTGCTGTATTGTCCTTCACTGACAATTGGCAAATGCCCTCAAGTTAGAAACAAAGGTGAACACGGAGCTCATATCCACACATTTCCTTTCTCTCGAGGATTACAGGCCCTGGAGTTCTGACTGTGTTGGCTAATCTACAAAGCCTTCAAATAGGTGTTTTATTGTTTTTAGAGTTGTTTTGGCAGACGGGTTATTTTTACACAAGTTATTCTCTAACAGCCAGATTTAAAGTCTACTCATTCTTTTAATAATAGTCGTTATGCAGACTCAGCTTCTGTTCCTTGCAACCTAAAATGTCATCCAATAAAAAAGAAAATGAAATGAAAATGCCCATAGATGAGATAACTTCTTTATTGAACTTAGGGAAACAGAGAAATTTGTGGTTTAAAAAGTGTTTTGATTATTCTTCCTTTTCCTCTTCCCCCAAACCTGCCATTTTGTGCCATATTCTATGCTCTTACAGACTGAATTCTGTGGACTGCATCATCTGGGCTTCTTCCATTTTAACTTCTAGTTGGGCCTAGACACAAGGAGTCTCTGGCAGTAGAATGTAAGCTATTAGGATAGACAAAGTGGGAATTTTTTTTCTCTCCTCTTTCTAAGCCTCATGACAGTTCTGACAAGGCCTGCATTTCTCTATGACTGTGCTTATAGTTCCTACAGACCTTACCTTCTTTTACAGCATCAGCACTTTCTGTTTCCTAAAACCGTTCTCTTCCTTTGTTTGTTTAGGCCTCAAATTATGTTTCCCACTATTACTGCTCACTGAGTGTTTCATCATTCATAGTTTCCTTAGGCATGCCTCACTTCTGAAAATAGCTGATCGATTAAATACTTTTCAGTTAAAGACTTGAAATAAGCCATCAGTTTCTTAGAGAAGCTTTCACTGAAACATTAGTAAGTATTGAGAAATACTCCCAGAGGGGGGAAAAAATCAAAAATATAAATAGAATGTTTAAAACAGGGTAGACTGAGAAATTTGATGTTTGTTTTCATAGGTTTTTATAAAGCAGATTCTGTTAATACATACCTAAGTAAAAATGACTGAAATGCATTAAAAATAACAAATGTTGAGTTCTCATTCACAGAACATGTCCATGAAAGCACGATGCCACCATGTCATTGCTCTTAATGCATCTGCTCAGAATGTGGCACATGCCACACTCCCACTTAAATGTTGTTGGCCAAAGCAAGTCCCATGGGCAAGCCTGACTATAATGTGGTAGAGATAAATAAGCCTTCCACAGAAAATTGTGAATGTTGTGAATATTTAGTACACTAAACATAGGGTACTGCAGAAGAAGAAAATGAGAAAAAGAAATATATAAGTGGACAACAACTTAGAATCTTCCACAATTGAAGGAAGTTATGAGTCCCCAAATCAAATGTATACTCTGTGTACTAAGCCAATTAAACTAAAGTAAAGCCATACTCAGCAAATCAGAGTGAAATTGTAAAATACTAAAGGTGAAATGAAAATTTTAAAATATGTCAAAGAGAAATGACATTTTCTGCAAAAGTATGACAACTTGATTAAAAGATTTTGTCTCATTAACAACAATAAATACCA
This sequence comes from Eschrichtius robustus, assembly GCF_028021215.1. Taxonomy (NCBI): domain Eukaryota; kingdom Metazoa; phylum Chordata; class Mammalia; order Artiodactyla; family Eschrichtiidae; genus Eschrichtius; species Eschrichtius robustus. Next base: position 15,184,046 of record NC_090836.1, on the reverse strand, counting down.
GAATACTTTACCAGGATATTGTCTAAGTTCTAAGAAACTTAGACAACTTAGTATTTTATGATAGCTAAACTGTCATCCATTAGACAGAAAAATAAAGGCATTTGTGAGTCATAAAATAGTAGGCAAATTTTCTCCTCTTAGACTCTCACAGAAAGAACTAGTAAAGATGTTAATTGAGCATGAAGAAAATGAATCCAAGTTGAAGGAGAGGGTAAACAGAAAAATATTAGCCAAAAAATACCTGATGTTGCAGTATTTCTATCAGACAAATAAGATGATAAAGAAAATACAATTTAGTAATCAATGAATATACAAAGAAGATATAGTACTATTGAATTTGCTTGCACCTAATAACTTGGCTTTGACATTTATAAGACAAAACTAAAAAAAAAATTGAGAAATTCTTAAATCCAGAGTCATTGGAGAGATTTCAGTATATTTCTAATAAAAATAAAGAAGTTATGAATAAAGTTTTAAGACAGACTCATCTAATAGAAATATATTAATCCCTAAAGCCTAATATACATTTATTTTTAATGAAAAATACATTTATTTTTACATAAAAATATATTTACAAAAAAGAACATGCACATTTTCACAATTATGTCTCTAGAAATTTAAAAATAAATATTACAGAGACCTCATTTTTTGACATAATGTAGTTAAGTGAGACATGCAAGAATAATGAATATAGTAAAACAAAATCCCTACAGTTGACCCTTGAACAACATGGGTTTGAACTGCACTGGTCCATTTATATCCAGTTTTTTTTCAATAAATACATACTGTAGTACTACATGATCCATGGTTGGTTGAATCCACGGATGCAGAACCACAGGTACAGAGAGCCAACTATAAAGTTATATGCAGTTTTCAAATGTGTGGGGAGTTGGTATCCCTACCCCAACATTGTTCAAGGACTTCCATTTGTTGCATATGTTGTAAAATTTAAAATGCCTTGAAAAAAAATACCATGGCTTTGAGGGAAAGAAAAATCAATGGACATTACAAAATAAAACTGAACGGTTGAATGTATTAAAGGCATGGCAATATTCTGGAACATTTCCCTCCATAATTTCAATTGTGTTTTAAATCAAGAAAAACTGCAATTTCATGACTAAGAATCTAACGCAGGAAACGTAAAAGGACAAGACTGTAACCTAAAGAAAACACAAGCATGAACATGATACAGATGACAGAAATTAATAAAATATAATATAGTGAAATACACAACATACACAAAATGATGACCAAAACCAAAGCTGATTCTTTACAAAGGATAAGATAGAGATCAAGTGTGTATATATATATATATATATATATATATATATATATATATATATATATATATATTGAAAAAGTTCACGTCAATAAATTTGAAAAATTCCATGCAATGAAATGTATCTATTACTAAAATTAATAACCAAAATTATTTCAAGAAAAGAGAGATTTAAAGTCTCCTAAGCACTAAAACTTTTAATTATTAATCAAGATAAACTGCTTAGCCCCAAAGGCAACAGAACCAGGCAACTTTACAGGTTAAATTTACGAAAGCTTCAAATAACTGATAATGTCTTTTCTATACAAACCATTAAAACTATATATTGCAAAGGTGGGAATGCAAAATGCAATCAGATGAAGCTAGTCACAGATTTTACACCTTCACAAAAATTAATTCAAAATGGATTGTAGACCTAAGTGTAAAATGCAAAACCATAAAACTTCTAGAAGATGACATAGAAAAAATCTAAGTGGCATTGGCTTTGGTGATGATTTTTTAGATACAACACCGGAAGCACTAGCCACAGAAGAAAAAATTGACAAGTTAAAAAAATTAAAATTAAAAACTTCTAAAAAAAAAAAAACTTCTGCTGTCTGAAGGACACTGCTAAGAGAATGGAAAAACAAGACACAGACTGGTAGAAAATATTTGCAAAACACATAGCTGTTAATGTATTGGTATTCAAAATATACAAAGTACTGTTAAAACTCCACAATAACAAAACAAACAACCCAATTAAAAAATGGTCAAGAATCGGAAAAGACACCTCTTCAAAGATACACAGATGGCTTGTAAGCATATGAAAATATGTTTAAAATTATATGTCATTAAAGAATTGCAAGTTAAAACAACATTGAGATACCACAATACTACACAGTTATTACAAAAGCCAAAATTCAAAAAACAAACAAACAAAAAAACCCCACCAAACCTGAAAAATACCCAGTGTTGGCAAGAATGCAGAACCATAGGAATTCTCATTCATTGCCAGTAGTAATGTAAAATGGTACAGGCACATTGGAAGACATTTTGGCAGTTACTTACAAAGCTAAACGTAGTCTTGCTGTATGATCCAGCAGTCATTCTGCTTAAGTTATTTACTCAGTTGAGTTGAAAACTGTCGACACAAAAACCTGTCGACACAATTGCCCCAAACTGAAAGCAACCAAAATATCCTTCGGTAAGTGACTAAACATACTGTGTTCTATTTATACAACGGAATGCTTTCAGTGATTTAAAAAATTAACTATAAAGCCACACAAAATAAATAGATGAACCTTAAATGTGTACTGATAAGTGATAGAAGCTAGTCTGTAAAAGCTACTGTATGATTCCCGCTGTGTGACATTCTGAAAAAGGGAAAACTCTAGGGACAATAAAAAAACAACAATGGCTTCGAGGGGCTCAGGGCTATGAGGAGGGTTGGAATAGGTGGAGCACAGGGGGTTTTTAGAACAATGGAACTATTCTGTATGATACTGTATGGTGGATACATGACATTATGCATTTGTCAAAACACATAGAACTTTATAACACAAAGAGTGAACCTTAATGCTAACTATGGAATTTAGTTAACAATAATGTATTAATATTGGGTTAATTAAACATAAAAATATACCATATTAATGAAAACATTAGTAATAGGTGAAACTGTATGAAAACATTATTAATAAGTGAAACTGAGGGCAATATATGGGAACTCTGTACTGTACTATCTAGTAACTTTTCTGTAAATTCAAAACCATTCTAACAAATGAGTCTGCTAATTGAAAAAACAAATCCAATATGCATTTGTATGAAAAGCATAGAATAGGGCAGAAAAGGGTGGAGAGTGGTAGTGGAAGGATAAATGAAATATATCCAGCATTTGAGGAATGGTTTGATATTTAGATATCAAGATATACTCTAAAGCTATATCAAATCAGGTAGGCTGGTGTTGGCACAGGGAAATGTTTGCTAGAACAATTTAATTAGTGAAACCTCAGAAATAGACCCATGGACAAATGGAACTTTAATCCCATGAACTAAGAAGCACTGCTGATCAGTGCAGAAAGGATGGATTCTTCAATGGTGCAGGAAATGTTTTTCTATGTGGAAAAGAATGTTAAAATCCTACCTCATAGCAAACATACAAAAAACAATTCCTGATGGATAAAAGAGCTAAATGATAAAAACAAAGTTTTAAAATTTTTAGAAGAAAATAAATGACCTTCTGGTAGTTAAGCATTTCTTAAACTAGACTCAAAGTCATAAAACCTAAAATAAAATTTGTGATAATTTGACTATATCAACAAATGTTTTTATAAAATATATAATAAAAATTAACGAAAAACCACAGACTGGGAGAAAATAATTACAACAATTATATTTGACAGAGGACTAGTAATCAATGTTTCTAAATTATTAAGGAAAAATTAACAACAGAATAGAAAAGTGAGCAAAATATGTAATAGAAGATCCTAGTGAACCATATAAATAAATTATATAAATACATGTTTAATTATATCATTTATAATATTTGGGGAAGTGCAAAATCAAACAATAATAAGGTGCTATTTTACACTTATTAGAATGGAAAAATGAAAATATTTGCTAACATCAAGCTTTTGTTATTTTGTGGAGAAACAAACATTTCTAAACCATGACAATGGGAGTGTAATCAGCACAACTTGGTAAGTAATTTGGTAATATCTGGTAAATTTGAAAAATGCACATTTTTTTACTCAGAAATTCTACTCTCAGCTCAAAAATCACTACCTATTTTGTCAATGTTATATTCTTATTAATATGTATTGTTTTGTGTGCCTAGTAGAACTCTAAAAATTCTTTTGGTTGTAAAATTTACATTATAGTTTGACTTTGTGTCAAGACACCTTTCCCAGGCAGAGAAAGTGTCAGTCATTGGAATAAAATATATAGTATTTCAAACATCTCCTAATGTCTATTCAGAAATGTAACTATTCAATAACATTATTACAATTCTTCAGTATAGTTGAAAATAGAAATTGTCCATTTTAATTTACTAATAAAGATCAAAATCACTGAACTCTTTATTTACATGGTTTGTTTTTCTTCCCAAAGGAGAAAACAGTTTTGAAAGGCAAGTAATATTTGATTCTTCTTCTTGAGAATTCTGGGTCGTAGACAAAAATCCCACAGACAAAAATCCCACTGGCATTTCCATCATCCACAATCTTACTCCTTTCTACATTCTTTTGTATGGGCTCTGACTCTATAATGACATTTCTTAGCCTTTTATTCTTGATCTTGAACAAAAATCCTGGTGTGCCTGTCAGAATTGCAAGGGAAAGTATAAAGAAATTATGCATTATGATGCCAGAAAATGAGAGGCAAATGAATAATTTGAAATGGTAGATTTGAGAGAGAGTGAATGGAATTTGCTATTCTTAAGAAAGTTTACTAAGGCATTTAGGAGAAAAAAGATCTAAATCAATATATTTCTCTAACAGCTGAACAGTAAATACAACTTGTTGACTGTTATATTTATCTAGTGATATACAATGCTTTTTACTTCACCTTCAGGCATTGTAGACATTACTAAAAGCAGATTATTTGATTGTTATAGTATTTATCAAAATATACTTATTTTGTCAATATAAAATATCGTGAGAATACTACATTATTCAGGCAGTACAAAAATAAGAAATTCATTCTGACAGCTTCATGAATTTTATGAGTTTTAAGGAAACATTTATAAAGAAGTCTAATCCAAAATTAATGTCCAAATGTAAAATAATGATGTTATATTTCATTGTGAATTTACTATATGTCAAACACTCTGATAAGTAGTTCACCTGCAATAAAAAATAAAAATCTATTTAACCCTCAAACAACCCTATGAGTCCTTAGGGACTACTATTATTCCAATTATATGAATGCAGTACTGGATTTAGATAATATAAGATCACATAGATAGTATCAATAAAACTAGTAAGTGGCCTGACTACTGTAGCAGTTATCCTTACTATCTATCTATCTATCTATCTATCTATCTATCTATCTGTCTATCTATCTGTCATGTACTGATTTTCTGCAAGTTTGATCTATTACTGACAGAGATAGTTTGAAGACTCCAACTATAATAGTGTATTTATCTATTTCTCCTTTCAGTTATGTTGGTTTTTGCTTCACATAGTCTTTGATGCTCTGTTGTTAGGTGCATACACATTTAAGATTAACATGTCTTCTTTTAGAATTGACCCCATTGTCATTATATAATGTTCCTTTTTATCCTGAAGTCTGCTTCATCTGAAATTAATATTGCTACTCCAGCTTTCTTTTGATTAGTGCTAGCACTGTATACCTTCTCTCTTTTCCTTTATTTTCTGTTTGAGTCTTTTATTTTAAGTGGATTTCTTGTAGACAGTGTATAGTTTGGCTCTTAAATCTATTCTGATATTCTCTGCCTTTTAATTGGTGCATTTAGATCATTCAAATTTAAACTGATCATCTGTATAGTTAGATTAACATCCACCATTTTTGTAACTATTTTCTGTATGCTGCATTTGTTCTTTGTTTCTTTTGCGCCTTCTCATATTCTGTCTTTTCTGGGTTTAATTGAGCAATTTATATGATCTTACTATATCTCCTCTCTTAGTGTATCAATTTAGTTAAAAATATTTAATCATTGCCCTAGAGTTTACAATAAATATTTTAAGCTAGTCTAGTCCACCTTCAAATAACATTGTACTGCCATCCATGTGATGCAGGTACCTTATATCAGAGCATTCCCAATTTTACCATCCCATTTCTTGTGATATTGCTGTCACACACTTGTTTTTTCATATGCTATAATCACACAATACATTATTATTGTTATTATTATAAAAAGTTATCATTTAAATTAAGAATAAGAAAAACAAAAGGGTTTATCTTTACTTATTCCTTCTCTGACACTCTTCCTTTTTTTAATGAGAATCCTGTTATCATTTCTTTCTTCCTAAAAAACTTTTTTTAACATTCCTTGAAAGGCACATCCATGGGCATTGAATACATCAGTTTTTGTTTGTCTAAGAAAGTCTTTACCTTTCATTCCTTGTGAAGGATAATTTTACTGGATATATAATTCTAGGTTGGTGGCTTTTGCTTTTTCCTTTTCAATATTTTAAATATTTTATGTTACTCTCTTCTTTACTGTATGGTTTCAGATAGAAATCCACTGAAGTTCTTATCCTTGTGCCTCTACAGGTAAGATGTTTTCTCCTTCCTCACTACTGATTTCCTTCAAGATTTTTTCTTTTTCATTGGTTTTCTTCAGTTTGAATCTGATATGACATGATATGGGTAAGTTTTTTTGTGTTTATTCTGTTTGGCATTCTCTAAGTTTCCTGGATTTGTGGTTTGATGTTTGTCATTAATTTTAGAAAATTTTTAACCATTACTATTTCAAGTCTTTTTCTGCTATAACTTTTGTTATTGTCCCTTTTTGCATTCTATAATTTCAGATTAAATCTCAGTGTTTTCATGGGTCTGTGTATCTGGGCTGTGACATTCAAAGTATTCTTCCAGTGGGATAACTTTCTTTCCCTTGTCCTTACTTCATTATCTGGTTGTAATATTTTCAGTCTACTGAAAAGTCCTGACTTCTGTTGAATTCTTTTCATCTATAGGTGAGACAGCAAAGCTAGAGGGTGCTCCTCCCCATTCTAGAAGGTTCTGGTAAAGGTCTTTTTCCTGGAAAGTAATCCTTTGTTATGGAGGAGGTTCTGAACATATTTCACAACGGTTGTTTATTTCCTCCCAGCCAGAACCATCAGGAAATCTTTCTCAGATCTTCATAGTGACAAACAAAAGTTTGTAGGCCCCTCTAAGATTGTGGCTCAGAGGAGTTTCTCAGTCTCAAGTTAGTCTTGACTCAGTCTCCAGTAAATTGTAAAACTTACCATGAAAGTGTTCCTATCAATTTATGATTTCAGCAGCTCCTGCTCAAGATATGTAGATCTTGACTAGACTCTCTACATTCACCTGTCCCTCCAGATTTCAGTGTGGCAGTTTGCTTGCAACCTCAGTTTTCTGATGGATCTAAGAGAAGTTATTTTTTTTTCAGTTTGTCAAGCTTTTTCTTGTAAGGATGACATGGCAACTTCCATTCTCTTTAAATGTAGGAGCTGATGCCAGAATCGAAGTCCGAGCATGTGCTTATACACATACATAGACACACACACACACATTTTACAGATGAGTTGCTGAATCTTAGAGACTCTTATAAAGAGACATTAATTCAAGGCCTTGCACCAAAGTCACATAGCTATAGAATGGCAGTGCCAGGCCTAAAAATTCAAATCTTCTTACTCAAATTCGAGATACTTCCTGCTATAACACAATTCATTGCTTCTTTTCTCTTTAACCGTAAGTAGGATCATGTGGCATAAAATCAACAGCTTCTATTCTTTGTGCTTCCAGACTTTGTGGAGATATTATATATGTTTCAAGCCTAATTTTCAACTCACAAAAATGAATGTATTCAAGGTTACATCAAGATACTTTTACAGTTTCTTATAAATAGCTTCTACTTTTTCTATATTACTCCACCTCAGCCATATAAGAGAATCACTTGAATATTAACAAACATTCAGAATAATTAATTTTTTCAAATGGCTGTGCTCCGAAGCTCATCTTTATCAATAGGTGTTTGTCACTGCAGAGGTGGATCAAAGCACTCAGATGGAAAGGAATTTTAAAATTTCATTCCAATATGTAACTCAATCTTTCTATAAAGAAAGTGAAGCTCACGAATACATTGCAGTTCTGAACAAAAGGACAATACCAAAATAGATGATTTAATATTGTATCAAATAATCTGGAGATAAAATTACCATATGCTGTCATCTTTGCTTTCATATGCAAAGATACTGAAAACCTTTTGCATCTCACTATGATTTCTATAGCAGTAGAACATATCTTTTCCGTTCCCTGGGAGTGAGTACTTCAGTTATGTGGACTGCAGTACACAGAATACTTAGAGTTGAATTGAATGTTAATGAAAGATATGATCATGACAATTATAAGAGTAATCTTAAAACAGCCTTTTACTTTAACTCAGTGTTATAAAAATCTCAATGAGAAATAAATGATCAGATTACATTTTAGAGAAATAGCAAGAAAAATATCCATAATTTATTTTAATATTCTTTTGTCAAAAGTAAAAGTTCCTGTTTGCCTTAATATGACAGTCTTACTAAACAGAACCTCCACCAAGGCAAAGAAAGGGAGATTTTTTTCATGGACTTTGAAGCAAGGACTGTTCCAAACACTCTACATATGGATACTTCTCTTCATTAGATATCTAATGTTTCCGCCTGGCATTGCTTGATTCATTCTTTATTATGTTACCCTATTTAGTTTTCTACATGGCATCTGATACGATGTGAAGGATTTTTTTACTTGTTTAGTGACAAAGTTTCATAGTAAGAATTGTTTTACTGAAATCCTGTCTGCTATTTTGAGTAGACTAAGGCTTCATGTTGGAGGGTAATTAAAGATAATGCTAAAACGGCAGAATGAAATGAGCTTTAAATGCCAAGGTAAAAAGTATAGACTTCACCCTATGGATAATGACAATTTATTAAAAGTTTTGGAGTAGATGAGTAATATAATTAAAGAAGTGTTTTATGGAGATTAGTTTGGACATGCAATTTGTATGGAATGAAAAAGATACAGCAGATACATTAGAAGAATATTTTAATTGTCCATTGTATACATGTGTAGTTTATATGGGAATGAAAAAAGAAAGGAACATAACTGACAGACAGTGTTAAATATTGACCTGCCTGAAGGGTTGGGTTGGGGAAAGAGGGAAAGCATAAACCTTAAATCACTTTTTAGCCATGGAATTTTAGAATTTATATTATCAAAGCATATTTGTACCCCCATGAAATTCATCCTGTTATTGAAAATATAAATAACTGATCTTCTGAAGTCTTATATTTGGGTGAATCTAAATTAGTTTTAGCTATGTAAATAGAAATAAATAACTTTATACTGAGAACTGAATTAGATGTACTATTATTAATTATTGCTATTTCCATGACACCAATTACATTCACTGTTTTATTTGATATAAAATCCATGAAACAGACTGAAGTCCCCTATTAAATGGGAGCAAAAGTAAGTGGGAGATTGTAAAAGCTAAACTATATATTCTCATAGCTGTCTTGGATTTTCATAAGGTAATTACCTTGCTATCATCAAAACAAACTCAATAAAATTCTTTATAAGAAATGTGTAAGAAGAAATTTTGATACATGTTCTTTCAGTATAAGAAATATATTACTATCAGTTAAATTCTACATTAAATTTTTATATAGAAATAACAACTCTAGTCTCCCAATGCTTTGTAATAAAGTATAATTTAAGCCAATGATTCCATGAATTAAATTTTTCTTCCTGCAAAATACTCCAGCCAGAATATTTACTTGGAAACTGACAGCATATTTATTAGATTGCCAGAAAATTCAACCAAACATTTCCTGAAATTCTTCTAATTCCCACTTGTAAAGAACATGAGTGATATTGACTGAGTGTAATGTTTCACTATATTAACTGTCACAAAGAATGATGAGAATTGATGGCTCCTTTGTGAAACCAAGCTCACTCAAGAATTAAAGAGGCTTTTAATATAAATTTTCAAGAACTCTGTTTAAGAAGTATTAAGTTTCTTAAGAAAACAAAAATATGAGTTATAATTCTAAATTAAATTTCATGTATAAAATGTCAAATTATCATTAGAAATACTGGACATTAAGTACTTACTAACGTATAATAAATGCTTTTGCTTTGATGTTTATCTTTTTAAATTAAAAATATATTTTAAACTTATATTTCCAATTTATTGTCTTGACTGTTATACATTACAATCATAGAACTGGCAAGTAAATATAACTATATTTTGTCTCTTTAATTTTTATATCTTGAAATATTGCTCTAACATAATTACAGTGGTGATTATACCACAACACTGAAAACAAAGTGGTGCTAGGGTACGTTCTTGTTTTGTTTGTGACTTTAATTAGATTGCTGCAGTCTTTTCCTATTATATGTAAGACTAGCTTTTTGTACTGTATGTATCTACATAATGTATACAAGAACATAAGCATACTCGTTAGACTCTAATCTCAATTTCTGCAACATTCAGACCTTAAATATTCATGGATTAAGCAAAATAAAAGTTTATTTCTTGATTGGCTATGCTCTGAGAAGTTGTAAGGGAATTGATACCTGTCTTGTTACACTATTTTTCCTACAATCTTGCCCTCACTTCTCTGATGCAGCATGTTTCATTATCACAGAAATGGAAGGGGGAGAAAGGTTGCATTGGACTTACTGCAAGCAAATCACAAAGAGATAATTAAAACTCAGGTTTCTCTGACTTTAAAAACCTGCAGTGCGTTCCATATTCCCACACTGAACTGAGCTGCTAAGCAGTTATTTCAATTCAGATAGAAAAGAAGAAGGAAGAAAACATTACCGGCAGGGTTAACCATGTAAGCAATGGTTCTAACATCATGCTTTCCAGACCCCGATGACTTCTTATAAGTACAACTCACAGAATCCTGTACTGTTCAGGTTCCAAGGTAGCAAAAAGCATAGTGGGAACATTTGAGGTAGAGAAAAAAATTGTTTAAATTTGGCAACTTCATTAAAAAAGCATAGTTTGCCCTGAAGCCGTGCTGAATTATAGTGCTTGATGGTAGTTTGTGAATCCATCTACTCACATATTCTAGGTCAGGGGCATATTTCAGCACCTGCTACATATTTTATTTTGCCTTTTTATAAAAATAAGAAAATGCAAAACAAATCATTGAAAAGCTTTCAGTATCTTGTGAAAGTAAACTTAACAGTCTTTTGAGGGGACATAGAATGTAGAACAGTATTTCTGAAATACCTTAGAGTGGTTCAAGGATCAGGAGAGGCTCGGAACCCTGGCATGGTACTGATTTACAACTTAATAACTTCAGTTTCTAGAAATAAAGTGGAGTTCTTATTTAAAGCCTGAAATTCTACCATTTCCTCTGGATACTAGTAATAATTTAAATTCATGACTTCTGTATTATTCATGCAGCCCAATTTAATATGAACAGTGTTTCTCATGTTCAATGATTATGAAGGGTATGTCTGGAGGGTACACTGAGCTTTATAACAAGCAGATGCTAAAAGTAACTACCTCATGTGCTGCCCTTACGAATCTGAGCCTGAAATATATTACATGTATTTGACAACCTGAGTATAAGAGGAAATGAGAATGTTTTCTTGAAATTTAAAAAAAAAAAACCCTTACTTTAAGAAGATGCATAGTTTAAAAGCAAATATATGAAAAAAAACACTGTTTACAAAAGGAGATTTCTCTTTAGGGCAGGAGTCATATTTTGGAATTTGAGACATATTGATGGTGATTTCTTCAATTTAGGCACTGACATGTTTGTTGATAACAGAGAAACAATGTTTTAGACATTATTACTAACGGAGATCCACTAAAAAAATTAACGCTTTTACAGACATGTCATATAATTCAGTAAGAAAATATGACATGTTGGGAATGCAATTTAAATGCTAACTATTATTTTAGATATTATACTAATATAGTTGTATAAAGAACATTGGACATGACTGGAGATATTAAATATCTGTTGCATAAAATAGGAAACTCCTTTATAAAATTTTGTTTTCAGAATACTTGAGTGATAATTAGTGATTTTTATTTATAAGAATTTGGTATTTATATCAGCCTCCCAGATGGGTAAAATATCACTGTATTAACGAGTATCATTAAAATTATATAATTTTCACTTTTGCCATATTGTTCCCATCATATGATTTTTAAAGAAGTTAATGAGGGGTCTTTGAAGCAACATGACCCTAAAATTACTATGGATAGTTAAGGTTTTATTTGGAATGTGCTAGTAATTATTTTCAAGAGAAAACATTAGTTACTAAACTATGTAAGAATTTTAAAACTATTGTCAAATAGTATTTGAAAACTCTTTAGATGTTCTCAAATATATCAGTTCAAGAATATCTGCTGGTTTAAGCTTATATTCTGAAAAATGTGAAAGTGGTTAAAGACTAATTATATGAAACGTTTATTGTAGTTTTCCAATGGCTCTGATTGTTGGTGAAAATATAGATGGACCTTGTTGGCCAGAAACCTGTGCTCAAATTCTAATTCTTTTTATTTTTTACTGAAGGAGTTTGGTCAAGTTATTTGATTTTTTTGAACCCACATCATCATCTTCAAATTGGAGATAATAACAAATAAATAAACGGTTTTTCATGTAGAGTAAATGAAATAATCTGTATAAGGCCTTGATTCATAATAGGAATTCAGAAAATAATATGTAACTTCTGCCTCCAGTCTTCTTTCATTTAAATTGTTTTCCAGTTTAAAAAGTGTGTTGTGGTAACAGCAAAAACTGGGTTGCAATGCCAGCAGAAAAATAACTGTCTGAAGACTCTGAATATAAAAGTAAAGAAAAAATAAAGAGTAGGCTGATTGAGGAAGGGGGTAAAAATCTGGAGAAGTGGAGAAGTGACCCAAATAGGAGTCACTGATTAAAGAAATTGAATTTGTAGTTTAAACTTTGAACAAAGAAAGCTCTACCCATCCATGGCTTCACCGATGGATTCTTTAAAACATTTGTGTAAACTGGAAAGGACAGAACTCTTTCTAACTTGTTTTATGAGTCCAGCATTATTTTGATACTCAAACCAGGTAAGAACATTACCAGAAAAGAAAACTGCAGGCTAATATGCCTCACGAACATAGTGGTAAAAATCTTCAATGAAATATTAGTATATCAAATTAGCTAGCAAATCACAACAGAATTATTTTTAAAAGATAATATATTTGGATTTGAGCTGAGTTTTCTTACCAAGATGAAGGACAATGTCTATGGTTAGCCAGGTTGGCCTACATTCCCCAAGTCATTAATGAGAGTGCATTAATAACTCTCAAGCATTTGCAATTGCTTAGTCTATAAGTTATTCATACAGAAAATGTTAATATCTAAAAAAATCATTGGATGAGATCTCCATATAATCAAGGAGGGGAAGGTCAAAACAGTCCTTTTATATAATCTCTAATGAAATATCCCTACTTATTAGGGCATGAAGGTTGTAATGGAAAAAGGAGCTGGAGACTGAACGGAAGAAGACTTCAAACGTCAAACAAATGTGATTTGCACTATCCTGTGTCTAAGCTTATTCACTTGGCTGGACTTAACGGTTCCATCCAATGCTTCCATGGTGTTGGTGAACACTGGAAGTTCAAGAAATATATCTAGATTTCTTTCAGACAGAGTGGCTCTGTCTTCTCTAGGTCACCCTGGAATTCAAGATATTCAGAGGTATTAAGTGTGGGTCTCCAACAATAGTCTAGTGAATTGAGTTTTTGAGTTTTAGAGACACCGGACAAGAACTCTTTTAAATGCTAATTGAAATTTCTGAGCATGAATATTTTTATTTTAATTTTTAATATAAATCTTTCTAAAATACATAATATGTGCCTCAGACTTCTCAACCTATTCAACATAAAATAATATAACTTAATACCTGCCTCAAAAATTCAGGTCCAAGGTAAAAAATAAATACACACACACACAATTTCTGGATGGCTCAGACATACTATTATAGACATGTTTATAATTATAGCTTTAGGTACAGAGAAATAAATAAGTACAGAGGAGGCCCTGTAGTTTATTTTACTGAAAAAGATCCTGATGTATGTTTTTTTCAAGTAATATATCATATCTCCCCAAAAGTCAGAGTAATTCATTTCTATCACCTCTTCATCCTTCTCCCCACTCCACATATCACATATTACAGAAGTCTTCTATTATTGATTTGTCTTTATGGTGGAATATTGATTGTCCTAGAGGCTTCTTGCCTTACTTCTATATGCAAATATTTCTAACTTTTGGTTATTCATTGCTGGATCATCTTTTCTTCGATCCCTTCTTCTGAGAACCTTGACTGCCGATGAGCCACACTGTTTTTAGCTGTCACTTCTGCCAACAGATTTAATTTAGGGCACCATTTCTATTACCTGATCACTATTTCTCTTCACTTTTCTCCTTCCCTTGTCTGTTTTTGCCGGTAAAACTTCATCTTCCTATTAGTTGTTTTAGAAAGCATTTTATATTTCCAGTTAGCAAACATTAAACATTCAATAATAATAACTTCTGAGTGTTAGTATTTACTTACCTTTGTAATTTAAGAGTGTGGCTTTTGGAATTTGACATGGGTGAGACTTTCCCAAACATTTATGCATTTACTTAATGAATATTTATTGAATTCCTGCTATGAACAAAGGACTGTGCTAGAAGCTGTAAATAAAGTGACCAGTAAGATGGAAATGTTTCATCCTTAAGGGAATTATGGTGGTGGTGGTGATATTGATATTTAATGTTATATAATGTTTTAGAAATTGCTTAATTTTCCTAATCCTCAGTTTATACCTCTGTAATGAAAATAATAATATGTACCACAAGGTTGTACTTGAAATTAAATACGGTTATGTATCAAAAGTGTTCATTTTAGTTGTTAATAATTAAGCACTCAATGAATTATGGTTATTTTTATTAATCTATTGTCATTATTTTATTATGTGCTTTTATATACATATTTCTAAACCTCTTGACAATTCTAGAAGTACTACAATCATTTCTTTACAGATAAGGTGACGAAAGCTCAGATAAGTTGTATTCTGACCTAGGATCACAGCCAAAATGTTAGAACAGGGTCCTGAATGGTCATGACCTATAGGGTGGGACACCACTCTGTCCACAGTCATTAACCCAGTTGTACTCTGTCCCCTACAAAGACACAGGCTCTTCCCTCTGTCCTCAGAACCCAGGTCAGCTGTCCTCTCCTCCAGGAAGGCTTCCTGTCTCCTAGGTAAAGTGAATATTTTTATTCTATAGTAACTCTATGTACATATTTCAATTGTGCTGTGCCTCTACATCTTCAGATTTTATTAGTTTATTTTCCTGTCTTCTTTGCTTGGCTAGGAGCTTTTTGCAACCCTTAGTCTAACTCTTTATCTGTGTGTCTGCAGTACCTTTCACAATGCCTAGTAGGTAATAGTTTTTTTAATAAATGTGTGTTGAATTGAATTGAAAAGAACCATGACATTTATAGCGCTTTATATATTGATTAAAAGACATTATACATCTTTGTCTTCGTGGTGAACAGCAAGTCCCTTTCCAAGTTTAGATAACTATCCTTTTTTCTCTTTATTATGTACTTGATGATATCTTGGTTTATTCATAAGTATCTGATAACCTGAAATCCTGACATTTCTTTTTTCCAATATCCCCTTACTCTATCTTTCTGCCTGGTTGAAATTAATAAATCAACATGTTATCTGTCTTGTTAAGGACTGATAACTAAAGCAAGGAACTTGTAATTTCATCATGTTGTGCCTTAAGTATCTAGTCCATCCATCAAAATGCTTAACTTAAACTCCATGTTGTGAATTTACTTCATAGCATATCATGGGGATTGCACAATACTTGTTTACTGTGGAAATGTTAATTTCTTAAGTTTATTGTGTGCTAAGTTGTTTATAGACCATTACAGAGCAAAAACTTCATGTAATGCTAGCATTTCCACAGACCAACCTATTTTCCCATATGTCAGTAAGGAAATATCTATGTTATATTAAGCTATTTTGATTTGAGGGCCAATTTATCTTCTGAAAAGTACAGGTTTCAAATTTTAGACTCTACTTTTCTACCACCACCTTACAAACAAATATTAAAATAATCAAAAATTTTTGTAAGAGAAATTTTACACATCCCTCCTCAATTTAAATTCAATATAATTATGATACCTCTTAGAACTAAAATAAATCACCTCTCACTTATTTAACACACCTATTTTGTATCTGGCCTGGCTTTAACTATTGTGAGATGTGGGAGATGGTATAAAAATATTTTGGATAAAAATTCTTTGTATAATACCAGTTGATTTTATTATGCTACAAAATTATAACACATTCATTCAAATATATAGATACAGAATCAATAGAGAAATCATCACACATAAGTATACAAACACAGGGCAATTTTACACACTCACATGTATGGGAATATACTTAGACACATTAAACAAGTACGGATATATCAGCTGCAATAATAATTACCCTACTTGCTCCAATATATACTTCACACAGGGCAACTGACATAATATTCCTTTCTTGCTCTTACATTTGTTTCTGCTATTTAGTGCTAAGCAAGTCCACCAGGCAAGGAGAGAGCCTTTAAAATTCTCCTATTAAAACTTTCTTAAATTTTTTACTTACTATTAAAAAAATACTATAATTACATATTATTTCCTTCTCCTTTAGAATATAATTTATTTGTCCATCACTTTTTTTGTTGTTTATCTGTTTTACTAGAGGTTTCAAATAATCAGGTTTTTAAATTATTTTATCTTTCCTCTTGTTTCTTAAAATTAATTTATACTATTTGTTTTGAATATTATTTCTTCCATTTTCTTAAGATGAGGTTGCTTCTGGGTTTTTTTCCAAGTCTCTTGAATTGACTGGTTAACAATTTCTTTCAAAATTTCTTGTTAAATTAATGAATGCATTTAAGATTATAAAATTTCGACTAAAAACTATTTAGCTGCATTCTAGGTTTATTGCTATGCATTATTTTTATTGTCTACAATTCTGAAGATTTTGGAAAACCATTATCATTTTTCTTTATGAGTCATTGAGGAATTTATATATATATATGTAATATATTATATATATATATTTTTTGTTTCCAAACCCATAAGACTTTTATCTCTTTTTTAGTTTTTTATCATAATATAATCACATTATGTTGAGAGTAAATAGTCTATATAATATTGAATTTTTTAGTTTTATGGATAATTCCTTCAAGAGTAGCACATAAAAATTATAAAGAAAATGCTTCATAAATGCTTAAAAAATAGTGTCTGTTTGTGAGATATAGGTTCCATATTATATGTTCATTAGAATAACTGTTAATTCAAAGATCCTATAACTTTAATAAATTTTAAGCTATGTCAATAACTTTTTCATAGACATGCATAAAAGCCTCTTTGAATCAAGATTTATAAATTATTCTTGAGAGTATATCAGTTTTTGTTTTATATATTTCAAAGCTATATTTTTATGTGCATAGGAAGCCATGATTGTTGTTATCTTTGTATTTTGTGATACGTAAAATATGATGCAGTATAAAGAATTCCATAATTTTCTGTGTTAACAAGGATTTATTTCTTTCTCATACAAAATATATTGTGGATCTAGTGGATTTCTCAAGGAACCTGTCTTCTGTAACATAAGTCAGCAATTCCAGGTCAAGTGGGCTCCACGTGGCAACCCCACTATGTAAAACTATGCTGTCCAATACAGAAGGACTCATAGTGGTTACTGAGTGCTTGATATGTGGCTATCTGATCAGAGATATGCTATAAGCATAAAATAATTTCAGTTATTATAAAAAATGTTTTTATATTGATTATATATGTTGAAATGGTAATATTTTGCATATATCTTGGGTTAAATAAAATCTATTATTAAAATTAATTTTATTGGTTTCATTTTACTTTTTAAAAATGTGTTAAAAGAAAATTTATAACTAACTATGTGGGTCACACTATATTCCTATTGGAAAGTTCTGATCCAAAGCATATAGCCTCCTTAGTCCTTGTGGCAGGATCAGAGGCAGACTGGAGAATCTTGCATGGGCTTGTCTTTGCCTCTCTCATAAGGGGCACACATCTCTTCTGCTCACATTTCAGTACCTAGGACTAGTCACATAGGGCCATCTCACTGCAAGGGAAATGGAAAGTACAAACTTCCATGTGTCCAGAAAGACAGGATAACAAGCTATCTGTGAGCATGTGTAAGCTTAGCACAATATTTTGATGAATTATGCATTTTGTTGTTAGGTACTGTGTCTGTTTACTTCCCTGCTTTTTACTTTAAATTCAAATTTCTCTCTTTTTATAGTTAATATGTAAGTTTTCTATATTGATCTCTTTTTGATATCATTATATGGGCTCTCTTTTGAAAAGTATTTTTCTGAAGTTTTTTGCTTAATTTGTTTTTTTGTTTTTTTATTTTTCAAATTTTCTATGAGGTATGGATTTATCATAAATCTTGTGAGCAGATTAAATATAGATTTTTTTAAATAGGTGGATATAACTAGTTTATATTTATTATGATTATATATATATGAATTTATTTTGTGTTTTCCATTTGCCAGTTCCATTTTTTATTTAAAAAAAAAAACACACACACATTTCCTTACTCCCTTTTGTTTTATGCATTTGGGTGGACAGAAAATGTAATTTCTATCTCTTCCTCATGCTCCTGTTTTTTAGAAGTAATGGAGTATATAACCATTCTTACAATAGTTAGCTTTAAATATATAACATACATACATAACTAAATTTTTTTCTAACACAATCTAAAAGTATGCAACATCATTATTCTCTTTAAAAGACAAAGAAGTTTATTTCCTTTACCCAGTATTTGAACAATCTCCCTCTTATTACTATTGATTAGAATCTTGCCTTTATCATTTTTTTTACTCTCTAATTGGCCATAATATGTCTTACAAATCAACTTCTAATTCTATTTATTATTATCATTATTATTATATTTTTATTATTCATCATATTTTTCATATGGCCAGTCCTTACATCTGAGCTCAATTTTCTTCCTGTTTAAATATACATTTTAATGAGTCTTTTATTACATGTCTGTGGACTATAAACTCTCGTGCTTTTTATGTCTGAAGGTATCTTTATTTTATTGATATCCTTAAATAATAATGCAGCTAGAAATAGAAATTTCAGTTGAAAGTTGTTTCCTTCAGTACATCGTACCATCGTTTTCTGGTATTTGTTATTGCTGACAGTAAGGATATTGTGAATCTAATTGTCTCTGGATTTTTTGGTGACATGACTTTCCTCTCCATTTGCATTTATAATTGTTTATCTTTAATTCTTCATAATTTGTAGCTTCAGTATAATCTGACTAGGTGAGAACTCATTTATCCTGGTTGGAACTCAGCCTGCAAGTTTTCTCTCAGGACTTATAAGTTTTCACTGTTTCTTTAGGTGATTTTCTAGTATTCACCCGTGCTTCTTGGATTCTAATTGGAGGTGGGGGGTCTCTCGATTTATCCTTCATGTCTCTTAATGCTCTTTTATACTTTTAAAATGTAATTGTCTCTGAATACTGCATTCTGAGTAAATTCCTCATTATCTTCCAGTTTATCAGTACTCTGACTGTGTTGAAGTCTCTTCTGTTGGATATTTTTCTTCTAGAGATAATATTTTGACTTCTCAGATTTTCAATTTATTCACTTTTTCATACATGTATTTGTATAGTTTATGCCTTTTCAATTTTGGAGAAGATTCTCTAGTGATGCAATTTCTTTATTTAACTTTCTAAAGACTGAACTTTTTTTAATCTTTTCAAAAACTTCAATTATTTTTATTTCATCTGGAGTGAATCCAACATTCAATTGCTGATATTTTGGGCTATCGTTCTTACTGGTGGCTTCAAATACCTTGATTCTTCAACCTGCTATTTCATTTAATAGGCTATCATGAAATTTTCATGTTATTAAATATTCTTCAGATTTTAATTGTTAACATGAATATTATTGCACTCTAGCTCTAATAGGTTTCAAAATTTTTATTAATATAGATTCCAATACACATTTTTATGCATAAAATGTTACAGGTAATAATGTGTATCTTGCTAATTCATAAAAGTTTTCACTTAAAGTGTCTGAGCATATTTAGATATATTTTATTGGGCATATTTCCAATTTGCCTTGAAAATTGTTTCAGTTTTCTCTTCTATATCACAAATTCTATGCCAAACAAGTGAGTTCAAATAAAGTAGAAATATGATGATAACAAGCACTACCAAGACAAGGGATTTTCCCAGAATGACATCACTGATAACCTTAGAGAATTTTCCATTTAATGGCCAAAGCTGATTTGCTAGAAGGAGAATGAATTTAAGAATAAAGAAAGATGCAATGGTAGAGTTATCAGTTATCTCATTAAACTGGTATCTGAATGCACAGCAATTTAACTTTCAGTATTAAATCCAATAGACAGCTCTTATATCTTACTTGACCTCTTTAGTATTATTGCATAATCCATAACTCTTTGTCTTTGACAGTCTTATTTTCTCTGACTTCTTTCTTCTAGAAATATGTAGCTAATATATATTTTTTTTAAATAAGAAAGACTAAAGAATCAATAGTCTAAGAATCCAACTACAGAAGTTGAAAAATAAACAGCAACATATAATCAAAGAAAACTGAAGGAGGAAAATGATAAAGGTGAGAAGATAAATTAGTGAAATTAAGTGAGTAAATTAATGAAATTATTAATGAATTAAATTAATGAAATAGATAATTAACATATACGAGAATCAAATTAGACAAAGATTAGTTCAAAGAAAAGACTTTGAATAAACCTCTACTTAAAGTGATCAAAAAAGAGAGAAAAATAATTTTAATTAAGAGTGTAAAAGGAAACATCAGCATTGATAGTTCAGGTATCAAAAGGCGTTAAGAAAATTTTATGAACAAGTTTAGCCTAATATATTTGAAAATCTAGATGAAATTGACAAATTCCTTTAAATACAGACTTTACCAAAACTAAGAAGAGATGAGAAATTTTCAGTCATTTACAAACTCTTAAGAAAATGAAACCATTATTAAGGTCTTCAAATGCAATAACCTCCAGTCTTTCTCAGTGAATTCCACTGAACATTGAAGGGGGAAATCTTCCCATAGAGTCAAAAAAGAGAGAAAGCTTTTTAACTCATTACAGAAGGCAGCATTTGGTATCAAGCAAGACTTGTTACAAAAACCTAACAAGGACTTTTCAAGAAAGGATCATTACGTGTCAATTTTACTTAAGAATATAAATGCAAATATCCTAGACAAAATATTAAAATACCCAATCAAACTGTGTATAAAAAGCATAATATGTCATGGGAAAGTTGAGCTTATATTAAGAATTCAAGGATTTTTTTTTGACATTCTTTGATCAAACACATTCTTTGATTCACCACATTAGTAGAATAAAGGAGAAACTTATTTGATTATTTCAACAGATGCAGAAAAAGCATTTGAAAAAAATCAATATCTGTTCATGATAAAGCTTCTTAGTAAAGTAAGAGCAGAGAGAAGCTTGCTTAATTTAAATTGTGTGTGTGTGAAAACCTACTGCCAATCTCAAAGCTGGTGGTGATACATTGATAGCTTTCTCTGTAATACTGTGAATGAATAAAGGAGCCATCACTTCCGTTCAAGACTGGACTGGCTGATGAAATAAAGCAGGAAAAAGAAATTTATAAAACAGAGTTATAGGATTAGACAAAAATAATATTGTCAATATTTTGGAAAATATGCCTTTGTATATAAACTCTAAAGATGATTTTTTTTTTTTTTTTTTGCAACACTGTGTGGCTTGTGGGATCTTAGTTCCCCAACCAGGGACTGAATCCAGGCCATTGCAGTGAAGCACTGAGTCCTAACCACTGGACCACCAAGGAATTCCCTAAAGATGATTATTTTAATTCATAAGGTAATATAGAAGTTTCTGGATATCAGGCAAAACTTCAATTATATTTTCATAGTCCAGCATCAGATAATTAGAAAATTCAATTTATTAGAGAAATCCTTGCAGTGCTGAAATATACAACTCCTTCTGATATCCAAAAAGATGCATTCAAAAATGTTCTGAGATCCATACCATATAATCCAGGAATTCCACTCCTGGGTCTATAAACAAAGAAGATGAAAACATTAATTCGAAAAGATATATGCACCCCAATTTTTATAGCAGCATTATTTATACCAGCCAAGATGTGGAAGCAGCCTAAGTGTCCATCAACAGATGAATGGATAAAGAAGATGTGGTATGTATGCACAATGGAATATGAACTACTCAGCCATAAAAAAAGAGTGAAATTTTGCCATATAACAAAAAAAGAAACAGAATCACAGATATAGAGGACAAACTAGTGTTTAGCAATGAGGAGAGGGAAGGGGGAGGGGCATGATAGAGGTAGGAGGTACAAACTATTATGTGTAAAATAAATAAGTTGCAAGGATATATTGTACAGACAGGGAATATAGCCAATATTTTATAATAACTATGAATGGAGTATAACCTAAAAAAATTGCTCTGAGTAATAACAAAGACTGGTTAAAACTCAAACTATAAGCAAAATTCAATTTAAGATGTATTTATAAAGCCCTTTAGAGTAAAAACTAAATGGATCAAGGTGGTCCCTGCAAATGTGTTCATTGCAGAAAAAGGCTCAGAACAAAGAGACTAAGAGTTTGGCTCCCCCAAAGTTATCTTAATAACTTCAGAGAGAGCTCTGTCTTGAAAATAATTGTGGCCATTATAATTGACACATTAGCAACATTTAGTTAATTACAATAAAATGGAAAAGGGCCAATAAAGTGTTTGAGAGAATCCTACTGCCAAAGTGCAATCCGCCTGAATGAAGAAAGTGAGGCTCTTCAAGGTACATAATGACCTTAGATTTCCTAAATTTCTACTGGCAAGAAGCATTGCTCTGAAGACGTGGATGAGGAGTACAAAAAAAGGAATACCCAGAAAGTGAAATCAAAAGAACAAAGATTGGAGAGCTACTCCTAGGGAACAAGACAACAGTATTCTAACTAAGGAACATTGCTTATCTTCCAGATAAGCTCTCTTGTAAAATTTGCCAGCATGAATACACAATTGCTATGGATCAATGATTGCTATGTGCCTCCCTTTCCTATTTCTAAATGGGAGTGTTTGCTATACTACAAAGCTACAGTAATCAAAACAGTATGGTACTGGCACAAAAACAGAAATATAGATCAATGGAACAGGATAGAAAGCCCAGAAATAAACCCATGCAACTATGGCCAATTAATCTATGACAAAGGAGGCAAGGATATATAATGGAGAAAAGACAGCCTCTTCAATAAGTGGTGCTGGCAAAACTGGACAGCTACATGTAAAAGAATGAAATTAAAACACTCCCTAACACTGTACACGAAAATAAACTCAAAATGGATTAAAGACCTAAAGGTAAGGCTGGACACTTTAAAACTCTTAGAGGAAAACGTTGGCAGAACACTCTTTGACGTAAGTTGCAGCAATATCTTTTTTGATCTGCCTCCTAGAGTAATGAAAATAAAAATAAAACCAAATGGGACCTAGTTAAATTTAAAAGCTTCTGCAGAGCAAAGGAAACCATAAACAAAACTAAAAAACAACCTACAGAATGGGAGAAAATATTTGCAAATGAAGCAACTGACAAAGGATTAATCTCCAAAATATACAAACATGCAGCTCTATGTCAAAAAAACAAACAACCCAATCCAAAAATCGGCAGAAGATCTAAATAGACATTTCTTCAAAGAAGACATACAGTTGGCCAAAAAGCACATGAAAAGATGCTCAACATCACTAATTATCAGAGAAATGCAAATCAGTACTACAATGAGGTATCACCTCACACTGGTCAGAATGGCCATCATCAAAAAGTCCACAAACAATAAATGCTGGAGAGGGTGTGGAGAAAAGAGAACCCTCTTGCACTGTTGGTGGGAATGTAAATTGGCACAACCACTGTGGAAGTTCCTTAAAAAACTAAAAATAGAACTACTATATGATCCTGCAATCACACTCCTGGTCATATACCCTGAGAAAACCATAATCCAAAAAGATACATGAACTCCAGTGTTCATTACAGCACCATTAACAATAGCCATGATGTTGTAAGCAACCAAAATGTCCATCGACAGAAGAATAGATAAAGAAGATGTGGTGTGTGTATATATATATATATATATACACACATATATATACACACACAATGGAATATTACTCAACCATAAAAAAGAATGAAATGCCATTTGCAGCAACGAGGATGGACCTAGAGATTATCATACTAAGTGAAGTAAGTCATACAGAGAAAGAAATATGTCATATGCTATCACTCATATGTGGAATCTAATTGAAAAATGGTACAAATGAACTTATTTACAAAACAGGAACAGTCTTACAGATATCAAAAACAAACTTATGGTTGCCAAAGTGGAAACGTGGGGGTGAGGGATAAATCAGGAGCTTAGGATGAACATACACACACTACTATGTATAAGATAGATAACCAAAAAGACATACTGTATAGCACAGGGAACTCTACTCAGTATTCTATGATAACCTATAAGAAAAAAGAATCTTAAAAAAAATGAATATATGTATATGTATAACTGAATCACTTTGCTGTACAGCTCAAACTAACACAACACTGTAAATCAACTATACGCCAATAAAGTTAAAATTTAAAAATAATTTCTAGAAAGATATATTTTACATGGAGGCTGCATGATGCAAATCTAAGTGTATTACTTTCCTTACCTGTTATCAAAGTCTGTGAAGAGGTGCAATTATACTCTTGTTCTAGACAGTAAAATAATAAAATTAAATAAATAAATAAATGGGAGGGTTTGTTGTGATTATTATGACTATACTTCAGAGGCTGTCACCTTATGTACAGTTTCACATGCTGTATTCTCATTTTATTTCTTTGGAATTTATGGGAGTGTATCAGCCTGGGTTAAGTCAGGAAAGCAGATGCCACTCTATGTATTCCGAGAGATATTAGTTTTAATAAAAGGACTTGGAGATCTACACATCCATTGAAATGGACTGGGAAGTAAAGTTCAGAAAAAATGCCACTAGAGGTTACAAAAATGACATTGCAGTCAATGATCTCAGCTGCCTCAAATGGCTTATTTGCAGAAGCTCACTTAGATGTTATCAACTTGAATGATATCAGGTAATCCTGCCTATTCCAGGTGCTTATAGCACTGAGATGGATGGTTTTACAGGATATCATTTTGGAAGTCTCTGCAAACCTTCTATCTACTTCTTGCCTATATCCCTGCTTGCAGCTGCCATCAGAAATTAAAGGCCTTTCTTTTTCTTATGCTTTTCAAATCTCAAGTGAGAGTCTCTCCTTGTCAGATCTTGACCTAAGAACACACTGGAAGGGGATTCTCCTATGATTCAGAGAATGTGAGGAGTATTAGGATGTAGAGTTAACAACAAGACAATCTGATAAATGGGAAAAAGAAAAAATATGATGTATAGGGAAGACGCACGTGATTACTTCAGGATGTTTCACTAGTTCAAATTCTTAGCGTTTGACACGTATAAATGTAAGCCTGAAACAAGTCATTTCTTTAATATAATTAGAAATCATCAATGCAGTCTCTTTGATATCAAGATTTGTTTCCATGATTTCAATTCTATTTTGCTTTTATGTATTTTACCATTTCATATAATAAAACTATCTTTTAAAATAATCTTTACAAAATCCATTTTTTATAGCTCCACATCTTTTCTCAAAGTGGTGTTAAGTAAATAAACAAGCAATCACTTATTCTTTTTTTTTTCTTTTCATTTTATATTGGAGCACAGTTGATTAACAATGTTGTGTTAGTTTCAGGTGTACAACAAAGTGATTCAGTTATACATATACGTGTACCTATTCTTTTTCCAATTCTTTTCCCAAGTAGGTTACAGAATATGGAGCAGAGTTCCCTGTGCTATACAGTAGGTCCTTGTTGGTTATCCATTTTAAATATAGCAGCGTGTATGTGTCAGTCCCAAACTCCCTAACTGTCCCTCCCCACCACCCTTCCCCCCAGTAACCATAAGTTCATTCTCTAAGTCTGTGAGTCTGTTTCTGTTTTGTAAATAAGTTCATTTGTATCAGTTTTTTAGATTCCTCATATAAGCAATATCTTATGATATTTCTCTTTCTCTGTCTGACTCACTTCACTCAGTATGACAATCTCTAGGTCCATCCATATTGCTGCAAATGGCATTATTTCATTCTTTTTAATGGCCGAGTAATAGTCCATTGTATATATGTACCACATCTTCTTTATCCATTCTTCTGTCGATGGACATTTAGGTTGCTTCCATGTCTTGGCTATTGAAAACAGCACTGCAATGAACATTGGGGTGCATGTATCCTTTCAGACCATGTTTTTCTCCAGGTATATGCCCAGGATTGGGATTGCAGGATCATATGGTAGCTCTATTTTTAGTTTCTTAAGGAACCTCCATACTGTTCTCCATAGTGGCTGTACCAATTTATTGATACATTCTTACCAACAGTGTAGGAGGGTTCCCTTCTCTCCACATCCTCGCCAGCATTTATTGTTTGTAGACTTTTTTGATGATAGCAGTTCTGACTGGTGTGAGGTGATATCTCATTGTAGTTTTGATTCGCATTTCCCTAATAATTAGCATTGTTGAACATCTTTTCATGTACTTCTTGGCCATCTGCATGTCTTCTGTGGAGAAATGTCTATTTAGGTCTTCTGCCCATTTTTTGATTGGGTTGTTTGTTTTGATGAAAACTGGACAGCTACATGTAAAAAAAATGAAATTAGAATATTCTTTAACACCATACACCAAAATAAACTCAAAATGGATTAAAGACCTAAATGTGAGACCGGACACTATAAAACTCTTAGAGGAAAACATAGGCAGAACACTCTCTGACATAAATCGCAGCAATATCTTTTTTGATCCATCTCCCACAGTAATGGAAATAAAAACAAAAATAAACAAATGGGACCTAATTAAACTCAAAAGCTTTCACACAGCAAAGGAAACCATAAACAAAATGAAAAGACAACCCACAGAATGGGAAAAAATATTTCCAAAGGATGTGACCAGCAAGGGATTAGTTTCCAAAAGATATCAAGATATTTTGTTACTGTATTTTGATATATAACCATTCTGCAATTTGTTATCAAGGACAGACAAGGGAAGTCCAAATGCTAAAACTCCACACACCCAAAAAAAAATTGTTGTGTGTAAACATAAGAGACAAGCCACAGTAATTTCAGGTCAAGAATTTTAAGGGTGAAATGTCAATATTGGCCAAAGCTCTAGTTGATTCATTTATTCACACTGCTATTTTAAACTATCTCATAGATTTTAACATTAATTTGGAAAATCACTCTTTAATGGGATTTCAACAGTTATATATTCTTGGAATCTCATATTTGCTTTCGAAACACTAAAAACAAACAAACAAAAATTAAAACAAGAACTCTTTAGCTTTTGCTTTAGGAAACTGAAGAATGTTTATACTCTGTGAGCCAAAGATTTGTTTTTAAAGAGTAATGTCACCCTCTTGTGGTGTTTTAAGATATTGCTTCTAAAGATATTAAAGGGTATTTTTATATCTATGAATAATATGAAGGTACTACGTTTTTCAGTACTTGCCTCTCAGTCAGGATGAAATGTATTTAGCCAATGCATGAGCACTTTTGTTTCAATCTTTATATAAATAACTGCTTCAAAGCAGATTTAAAAATTATTTTCTATTTTAGAAAATTCTCATTACATGGAAGGCTTTTAGTAATAAGCTGAATATCACTTAAAACTTATTTGTTTGTTTTTGATTCTTGTCCTGCTTCTCCCATATAAATGTAAGTTGCATAAAATAGAGACATTGTCTTGTCTCCTGGGTCTAGAGTAGTGCATAGTTGGCCAACAAATACCTGATGAATCAATGAATGCAAATGTGAGTGAATGGATGCTTGTTATCTTTTGTAAATATTTCAAGATAAATCTGTTCCAGAATTGTCCTGGTTTTCTAACAAACTAAGCAAGGCAGAACTTATTTTTGTTTTTGTTGTTCCAAACAACCAAATTGGTATGCTCTGAGAGATTTGTGTTTTTGTTTTGTTTTGTTTTTTATCAAGGAGTTTGTAAAGTGACCTAGTTCAGTAATATATTGATAACTTGATTTTAATTAATTATATTTAGAAAATATGTAAGTTTATTTATTTGGCTCACCGTGTGATACAATGTAGTGGATAAAGTGTAGCCTTTGGAGTCGGCGAGACCAATTTCCACTTCTAGCTTTGCTGCTACTGTGATTTGGGGGAACTAACAAACTTTCTGAGCCTTGGTTTTTCTCTTTTGATATTGGAGATAATAATAAACTCCTTCATAGCACATGGACAGGCTAGAAATGTGAGCTTTTATAATTTGAATATAATTTTTATTAGTTTTTATTAATTTTATTAAGTTGAATTATTCAAAACCCCCAAGTGAATCAGTCACCAAACATTTAAGGATGATATATTTTGTCGAGTGTCATGCTTGGCCTAAATGGGGAAAGTACAGACATGTAGGACCTATTCTTCGTTTTCAAATGCTTATAATTAATACTTGAAAAAATATTTAGGAACAACAAATTAATATTATTTATTCTGGATTGAAACTCCAGTTAAGTCCAAGCCCTGACATTTATTAAAATAAGTTTTAACTAATATAATTTTAGGAACCTTCTAATATAAGTAATTAGTATTTTAGTACCATTTTAGAAACATACAATGTCATTATTTTTAATAAATGTGATATATTTTCAATCATACAAAGTACTTTTCTTTAATCCTTCAAAAATTAGGTCACGATCATGCTGAGTAAGCAGAACTCATGACATAATAACATCCCTATTTTTTTGCCTGCCATCATCCCTTTAAAAGTATTCAGTTGGGGTAAATACTCCTTGGCCCGTATGAAAGTTTTGAGGGGGTCCCTTGTTTTTTGGTTTTTTTGTTTTTACTACTTGCTTATAGGTAAGTCTTTCAAGACATTTTAATTTGCAAATGCTATCTTAACTTAGTAGTATGAAAATAAAAACATCAAACTTGATTTGGGATTTGTCCTTCTTGCCTCAGTGCTAGTCCAGATTTTCCACAGCTCGCTTAAAGTTTGGCTTCTTCCATGTTCAAAAGAAGAGGGAGGGAGGGCAGGTAAGGTGATTGGATAATCTCTATTTGTGGATACTTTCCTGCTTCCCAGTCCTGGCAGCTGGTTTAAGCTAACTCTCTGCAGGGCTCTTTGAGGGATTTTTGCTGTCTTTCTCACTTGAAGTTCCCTGTTGTGTATGACTGTTTGTGACTCCCAGGATATCAGGAATTATACCTCCAGCTTCTTTCTGCTCCCCAGTTATGTGAGACTCTTATCCCTGGGAAATATTTGTGCAACTCATGTCTGAAAACTCTGAGTGTAGATCTATCTCATGGCAATAGTATTCCTTAAATCTGCCCCCAAAATAGTCCATCAGCTTTTTCCTTGGTCTCTAGATTTTCCAGGCAGGAGTCATGCCCTAGTTCAAAGGCAGCTTTGGCTTTCTCAGACATTAGTCAGGCCCCATTCACCTATGCCTACAAACCTCCGGGAATAGACTTCTAACTGAGGCCTCCATAGAGTCCTCCTTCTATGGCTTGAAATAGAGAGAGGATCTCATGCCTCCCCTTTGACAAGGGGGAAGGCTCACAGTGAGGCAAAAGCCCTCATCAAGAAAATTTCTTTGTGATGTTTCCATTTGACTATTTTATATTCTCAAAGTAGGTGCGAGGGTTCAAGAATCCTAGACCCAGTTATCTTTTGGAAGATTATATTTTGGTGTGGCAACTTATGGTGGAATTTCATATCTAATGTCACTTCTGCTTCAGTGTCAAATTATATTTTAACACTCGGTTATACATCTTTTGATCTGAAGTATCAAACTCTGCTGTGGGAAACTTTAATACCCTAGTAAGCAAACAGCTGCTTCAATGTTACATCTTTTCCAAGATCTGGATAAAACTAAACCTAGGGGACAGAATTAATTTCTAGCATCATCTTTTAGTCCTGTTTCTCAATATCAGTGTATATGCAGTTGAAGTTTGATTTTAAGGTAAATGATTTTACAAACTGTGTTATAGATAACTTACATGCAAAAAGTCATTTCTGCCCATTTGAAAGAAAAGGTCTGTTACAGAAGATTACCAAAGGTCAAGTAGAGAAAACATACTTGATGTTTACAAGAGACTATCAACTGCATAAGTGGACATTTAATGATATGTGAATCCAGTAGCAGAAATGAGAAATTCTGTGTGAAATGTAATGATATAAACTAAATTACAGAATAAAGCTAAAAGAGCTTAATCAGGAACATTTATAAGTACAGTGAGTCGTTAAACTGCCAACTGTCTGAAAGAGCCAAGGCAGCAAGGACATCTTTTGCCCTTTTATAGAATTCTCTAGGGACAAATCTTATTGAGGAGATTTTAGAAGAAAAAAAAATCAATAGACTTTTAAAATTCTGAAGTGCTTATTTGGCTGAATTAATTTTTTTTTTTTTTAAGAATTTAAGGGAAAAGATAAGGCAACTTAATTAAATGATCACAAGTTTTCACAATAATAAATATTAACACATACTGAAACTATCTTTATTGGTCATCATAGGGCCATCTCTCTTCTTTTCTGTGATTTTCCCATATTGATTCAAATATAATTTAAGGCAGCTAGATAATAAGACCAAATTTGCACTAGATTTCTTCTATTTGCATTTTTCTGATAATTAGACCCAAAATGAGTTTAAAGGGAGTTGGGTAATAGGAAATTTTGGACTGGAGTAAGTCATATTAGGCAAAGTCTACTTATTTTAACAAAACCAAATCAATTATTTCATATTCCCTGTTAGAGTAAAAAGCCCTAAGTTTTATATATATATTATATAGATATTTATATATATATTTCATTACTATGAAAACTGAAATGCAAAAATCAAAGTACAACAATCAGCATACTCAGTGGTGGTACAAGTGAATTTTGATTAATCAGAGGACAGCTCTCCATGAGCTCCTACAAATGAAAGCATTTTTATAGTTGAACATATTTACAAATGGGTCATCCAAACCGTCATGCATATTGAAGAAAAGGTTTGATATTCCCTAACATAGGAAAATCCTGAGACCTGTTTAAGAAGGAAAAAATTTGATTTGTTCTCTCAGAACTATTCTTAAAGCCAAATCACCCTTTCAAAGAACAAAATTATTGTTTGTCAATGAAAGTAAAGACAATAAAGTTATGATTGTTTAATGGTAAATTTTAAAACTGCAGTGCTGGATAATTATAACACAAACATGTCCAATTACTTGTTACTTGTTAGACAGTATAACTAGGCAGTCCACATCCCGAAGAGAAAGCAGAGGATGTTTCTTGTCTTGGTGACCTGATTAAGATAAGAAGGAAGGTTGGAGGATCTGAATAAGATCATGGTCCATGTCTGTGAGCTACAATCATGATAGACTTTTCCAGTGGGAAAATGAGACGGCTAGAAACGCCTCGTGACATGTAGATGAGGTCACTTGGCTATAGTCCTCAGTTTATTTTGCTTTCCATAAATTTAAAAATCTGTACCTGATAAATTTAAAATATGTAACAATACTTTCTGTGATCATGTACACTCTGTAATATTTACCTAGAAACCTACCCCTCATTCATAGCTATCTCACCTTTTGGAACCACTGATTTTTTCTCCTCTGTTTCTAAAAAGAAATTATAAGAGGTAGCTACCTCTGGAAAAGGTAGTTGTAGCTTCCCAAATCCCATGCTCTTAATCACCACTGCTGTATCATACTAAGTTCAGTTACTCACTATTTTAACTGAGCCATAGTTTCCCCAACTCTGGTTTTCACCTTCACCACAAATAATACACATATATTTTCCCCAGAGTGAGCCTCAGTTATCAGTCAACTATTACTGTGAAATAGTTAGAAAATCTCAGTGGCATACAACAATAGGATTTAACACTTCGTCTCTGAAGCTCAGTTGAGGTAGTTCTCTGGTTTTTGACTCAGATGGGTAGCTGTGTTTCCAGCTGTATGTCTGCCTGGGCATAGCTCCCTGGTGACACTTGGGCTCACTTCTGCTATTCATGTGTCAAGGGGTACAAGTTTCTTCTCATCAAAGTGTCATAAATGCAAGAGGGCAAGGTCCCTGTGCAAGTCCATTTCAAGGATTTTCTTTGGCCAAAGCAAATCATAAGTCTAAGTCCACCATCAGTGGGGAGTGAATATTTGGTGAATAATCCCAATAATCACAGCTTTCTTATTCTAATCACTACTGACATATAAAAAAATTACCCCCAAATAAGTGATTAAAAAACAAATTCCTTTTGCTGATGATTTTGTAGGTCAGGAATTTGGGAATGGTTTGTCTGCCCTGTTTTTGTTTGGAGTATCTCAGTGGTCATAGTCAGATGATAGCTGAGGCTGAAATCATTTGAAGTTTTTACTGGACTGGATGTCCAAGGTAACTCACTTGCATGGCTGCCCATTGATGCTGGTTGTTGGCTAAAACTTCAAGTGGGCAGTTGCCTGCAGAGCTTATATGTGACCTCTTCAGCATGAAGGTCTTAGGGTAGTGGGACCTTTATATGACAGAGTCCAAGCAGAGTCAGAGGGACTGGGGAGAGAGTGGCAAAGTAAGGGACAGAAAAAGCCTTACTCGATTGCCTTGTGATTGCAGGATATTAAAATTCTCCAGTCTTAGTAGGTGGTTAAAGCTGTCGTGTGTGTGTGTGTGTGCGCACGCACACGCGCGTGCACGCACATAGACATTTTCAGATTGTTAGAGATACTTTACTGTTAGAATATTCTTAAAGTTTTCTTTTAAAGGGTGATATATGTCCTCTGGAAGACACTTACAGGACTCTACTTTCATCACTTGCCGTCTACCAATAGTACTGTTTAAGTTGAGGATATTTCCCTCGGTAGAAAGCCCTTCAAAAATGACCTCTTGGCAACCTTCCACAAGGTCCAGTTAAGGTCTGCAGAAAACAAAAACCTCTGACATGCTGCTGGTGGACAGCCCAACTGGCTTCCATTATAGCTACCTCTAATCACTTTGTGAGGGTCCAACACAGCCTTTCCTCTTAAGACCGCTTCCTTCTGTTTGGCCCTATGCCACTACGATGCAGCAAACCAGAAAGTGGCCTCAGGGACAGAGTCAGGTCAATGTGGAGCCTACCTTGTATATTTCCCTTGTTTCAAGGATCACAGTCCCTCAGTTCCTGAGTGTGTTGGTTGCTTTCCAGTGCCATCAAATAGTTTGTTCCCCCTCAGCTTTTCCAATTGTTAGTAAATGAGGGTTAGATAGATTCAAGCTACTCCATCATACACAGAAGCAGAAGTCAAATCTTTATATCCTGTTCTCTGTGCCTTGGTATTGTCTAGGTGGCAACTCAGGGTCCCAATTTTTTAGCAACTACGTTCAGGACTTAATCTGGAACAAGCACTTGCTTATCTCTGCAATTTCTTCCTTGTTCCTTTCAAAATGACTGCTTTCATTAAGTTAGCAACATGTTTAAATAATTATTCTTAGTATATTTTATTTGATATTGTAGTTTTATCAATGGAGAGAGTTGTTTGGGTAATTCTAATCTGCCATATTAGATTAGACTGGAAACAGAAGTGCTAAATCTATATCCATGCCAGAATTGTGGATCTAAAAAGTAAACATAAGCATATTACTCCCATGTTTAACACTGATCAGTACCTCTCCAAATCCTTCCAAATTCTAAATTCCTCAAATGGCATACATCACCACACTTAAATGAGCGGGTCTTGCCAGCCTTGCTAGCATCATTTTGAACAACGTTTTTTCCTTCCTTTTTGACAGCACAAAAGCACCTGTGCTCAGACATACCATGCTGCCTCATAGCCCGGTACCTTCACTTTTGCTGCCTCATTTTTTTAGGAAAACTTTGCAATTTTACTCTCTTCTTCTGATAAATAAAGCCACGCATTTAAAGTACCAACTCGAGGAAGCCTTTTCTAGCAATTCTCCAAGACACACACACAGACACGCACACTTGCATATATCTCTTATCAGTGTTTTCGCTACAGTTACAGATCCTGGACCATGGACTTTCCGGTCTTTTTTGAGTGTATATGTTCTTTCTCAAACAACATTTTACACATCTTAAAATTTTAGGATGGTCCTTTTACTTCTGTTTTGCTACATATTACAGTTGCATCACACATAAACCCAAATATTTGGTTTTAATAATCACCACTGGAGAAATAGTGCCTGACATTAATTCAATCAGTATATGTTACCTTTTTTAACTTTCTCGCTCATATTGACACAATAAACCACTTAAAAAAAAATAAACCACTTAAACCATTGTATATTAAATTCTTGAAATTGTTTTTTTTAATTGAATGAAAATTGAAAAAGTAGCATAGCACAATCACCATTGATCTTCGTAAGATCAATGTTAGACTGCTCCAGAGGGCAACTGGACTTTCAGCTACTTGATTTAAAATATTTTGCAAAATATTCACCAAGCATGAATATAACTTAAAAAGAAATGTAACCTATACAAGACAGTATAGATGATGACACTTATTAATTCCTTTTTTGTCCCAAAGGAGACGTCAAAAGAGGTGGTCATCCATATCAAATAACAGTTTCCTTTATGATCATACTGACCATATGCTTGCTTTGGTTAGCCCATATTTTCTGTTTTCATAAAGTATAACTAGATATATGCTGGGAAATTTATGCCATTCTTAGCAGATTTTAAACTATGTTAGTAAGCTTTGTATTTGACACAAAAAGGGTTATTTTCAGCGTGTGGTTTAATCTTGCTATCTATTCATGTAAATTTTTTTCTAAATTGTTATCCTCGTGTATGTTCTCTATACTTTTTGCTTCTCATGTGTCTCGCTTAAGCAATTCTTAAAATAGAGCAAGTGTTTTAAAATGTGCGTTGATTGAATTCTTTCAACCCTGGCTACATTTTGCACATATATTTAATGTTTCTAAACTTTGCCCCCAAATCTTTAAATTCATAGTGCAAAAATGTAACACACATATTCTATGTCTTTCATGGTGATTACAACCTATTGAACTTTCTCGTCTGATACTTCTAGAACTTGATTAGTCTTATGGCAGTTTGCTTTTCTTCCTAATTTCTAATTGTGCTTGTCTCTCATCAATATTCTTGATCCATCTTTGTCATTATAGTTCCGTTTTAGTCCCCTAGACTATTTGATTGCTTCCAATACTCATAAGTATCTAATTTCTTCTATTGCTATACATAGTTCTGGCATTTTTACACATCTTAGAACTTTACAAACTTATTTTAAGTGATTTTATGCTGAAAATACAAAGAGATGTAGATCCTATAAGGAGCTATTACTTTTTGTAAATTATAGGCAAACATGTCTTATGTGTGCATTGATAGGATAATCACATAAAATACATGCCTGTTTAAACTTAGGTGAAAGATATTAGTGTTTATATACCAAGGTTTTAAAATTTCTGTAGATTGTTGCTATAAAAGGGTATGAAAGAGGCGGGTCAAGATGGCGGTGTGGGAAGACGCGGAGTTAGCATCTCCCTACAACTAAGCACCTGCCGGCCACTGGTGGGGGACTCTGACCTCCAAGGAGACAGGAGGAACCCCAGAGTGAACCAGTAGGACGTAGGGGGACTGAGGAGGGAGGAGAAGTGGAGGCCAGACAGGATCGGTGCCCCTGAGGCCAGGGAGATCTGGAGAAGAAGGCAGGAGGAACTCTCTGGGAAGAGCGGGAGAGAGCGGAGGGTGATCACCTGGCCCACTCAGGCCAGGGAGCCTGCTGAGCTCCCAGGCTGGTCCTCTGCCCTCCAAGGCCCCCTGCAGGCCACGTGCATCCTTGTGGGCATAAGAGGGAGGCCAGGGAGATCAGGAGAGGAAGGTGGGAGGGGCCCTCCCAGACAGGAGGAGCAGGAGAGGAGAGGAGTTCATTTGCCCTGCCCACTCGAGCCCAGGAAGCCTCCTGGGCTCCCAGGTGAGGTCCCCTGCCCTCTGAGACTAGGGGTGGGGGACACGCCTCAGCCCCTTCTGTTCCTTGAGCCTAAGCCCCACCCCCCACAGCCCTCAGGGCCTTTTCCAGCCCTGTGGGTCCTGAGCACTGGCCCCGCCCACTGCCCAAAACCTGGCCACTGCTTAGGCCCTGCCCTCCACAGCCAAGGCCTTCCCCACCCCCACCCCCCTTTTTTTTTTCTTTTCACTTCTCCTCTTTTTTTACTACTGTGGTACTGATGTACTTTCTGGTTGTTGATTCATCTATATTTTTATTTTTATATTCTTCCTAACATATCTGTTAGTTTCCTAGTCTAATTTTATTTATTACTTTGTTATTGTTGTTTTGTTTTTATGCCACCTCAGGTGGCTTGCGAGATCTTGGTTCACAAGCCCGAGGTCCAGCCGAATCTCCTGCAGTGGGAGCTTAGAGACCGAACCACTGGACTAAGAGAGAACCTAAGACTCATGGGAATATTCATCGGAGTGAGGTCTCACATAGTTCCTCATCTCAGCACCAAGACCCAACTCTACCCAATAGCCTACAAACCCCAGTGTTGGAAGCCTTAGGGCAAACAACCAGTAAGACAGGAACACAATACCACTCATAAAAAAAAAAAAAAAAATGAGATGACAAAAATATGTCACAAATGAAGGAGCAAGGTAAAAACCAACAAGACCAAATGAATGAAGAGGAAACAGGCAATCTACCTGAAAAAGTATTCACAATAATGGTAATAAAGCTGATCCAGAATCTCAGAAATAGAATGGTGGCACAGACGGAGAAAATACAAGAAAAGTTTAACAAAGATCTAGAAGAACTAAAGAACAAACAAACAGAGATGAACAACACAATAACTGAAACGAAAAATATACTAGAAGGAATCAATAACAGAACAACTGAGGCAGAAGAATGAATAGGTGAGCTGGAAAACAAAATGGTGGAAATAACTGCTGAGGAGCAGAATAAAGAGAGAAGAATGAAAAGAATTGAAGACAATCTCAGAGACCTCTGGGACAACACTAAACACACCAACATTCAAATTATAGGGGTCCCAGAAGAAGAAGAGAAAAATAAACGGTCTGAGAAAATATTAAAAGAGACTATAGTTGAAAACTTCCCTAACTTGGGAAAGGAAATAGTCACACAAGTCCAGGAAGCACAGAGAGTCCCATACAGGATAAACCCTAGGAGAAACACACCAAGACACATATTAATCAAACTAACAAAAATTAAATTCAAAGAAAAAATATTAAAAGCAGCAAGGGAAAAACAAAAAAAGTAACATACAAAGGAATACCCATAAGGTTATCAGCTGATTTTTCAGTAGAAACTCTGCAGGCCAGAAGGGAGTGGTAGGATATACTTAAAGTAATGAAAGAGAAAAACCTACAAGCAAGACTACTCTACCCAGCAAGGATCTCATTCAGGTTCGATGGAGAAGTCAAAAGCTTTTCAGACAAGAAAAAGCTAAGAGAATTCAGCACCACCAAACCAGCTTTACAACAAAAGCTAAAGGAACTTCTCTAGGCAGGAAACACAAGAGAAGGAAAAGACCTACAATAACAAAGCCAAAACAATTAAGAAAATGGTAATTGGCACATACATATTGATAATTACCTTATATGTAAATGGATAAAATGCTCCAACCAAAAGACATAGACTGGCTGAATGGATACAAAAACAAGACCCATATATATGCTGTCTACAAGAGACCCACTTCAGACCTAGGGACACATACAGACTGAAAGTGAGGGGATGGAAAAAGATATTCCATGCAAATGGAAATCAAAAGAAAGCTAGAGTAACAATTCTCATATCAGACAAAATAGACTTTCTTATTTTTTTTCTTTGAGATTTTAAAAACTTGTAATTGGTTATCAATGCATAAAAGTTGGGAGAGTTTACATACAAATTTGGATTTCTGGCTTCTCCTGAAAAGTTAAAAACTCTGGTAACATTGAGCTTGCATTTCTTCTTGAAGCCTGGCAGAGATGAGCAGCAGTTGCCTCTTTTGGAAGGAGCATGTACTCTTCAGTTTACCATTGTTTCAGTCCCCCAACTCTTGTTGTTGTTGTTGAGGGGAAATTTTCACAATGTAAAATTAATCATTTAAAGTGAATAATTTGAGACTTCCCTGGCAGTCCAGTGGTCGAGACTTCGCCTTCCACTGCAGGGGGTTCAGGTTCGATCCCTGGTCGGGGAGCCAAGCTCCCACGTGCCTTGGGGCCAAAAAACCCCAAACATAAAACAGAAGCAATAGTGTAACAAATCCAATAAAGACTTTAAAAATGGTCCACATCAAAAAAATAAATAAAGTGAATAATTCAGTGGCATTTAGTACATTCACAGTGTTTTGCAACCATCACCTCTATCTAGTTTTAAACTATTTCCAACACCTCCAAATAAAATCCCATTAAGTATTGCTCTCCGTTCTCCCCCAGCTCCAGCCCCTGGCAACCACTCATCTGCTTTCTGTCTCTGGATTGATTTACCTATTCCAGATATTTTACCTATTCCAGAAATGGAATCATACAGTATGTGACCTTTGGCTCTGGCATCTTTCACATGGTTTTTTTTTTTTTTTTAAACATCTTTATTGGAGTATAATTGCTTTACAATGGTGTGTTGGTTTCTGCTTTATAACAAAGTGAATCAGTTATACATATACATAAGTCCCCATATCTCTTCCCTCTTGCATCTCCCTCCCTCACACCCTCCCTATCCCACCCCTCTAGGTGGTCACAAAACACCAAGCTGATCTCCCTGTGCTATGCGGCTGCTTCCCACTAGCTATCTATTTTACGTTTGGTAGTGTATATATGTCCATGCCACTGTCTCACTTTGTCCCAGCTTACCCTTCCCCCTCCCCGTATCTCAAGTCCATTCTCTAGTAGGTCTGCATCTTTATTCCCATCTTGCCCCTAGGTTCTTCTGACCATTTTTTTTCTTTTTTTTGGATTCCATATATATGTGTTAGCATATGGTATTTGTTCTTCTCTTTCTGACTTACTTCACTCTGTATGTCATTCTCTAGGTCCATCCACCTCACTACAAATAACTCACTTTCGTTCCTTTTTATGGCTGAGTAATATTCCATTGTATATATGTGCCACATCTTTTTTATCCATTCATCTGTTGATGGACACTTAGGTTGCTTCCATGTCCTGGCTATTGTAAATAGAGCTGCAGTGAACATTTTGGTACATGACTCTTTTTGAATTATGGTTTTCTCAGGGTATATTCCCAGTAGTGGGATTGCTGGGTCATATGTTAGTTCTATTTTTAGTTTTTTAAGGAGCCTCCATACTGTTCTCCATAGTGGCTGTATCAATTTACATTCCCACCAACAGTGCAAGAGGGTTCCCTTTTCTCCACACCTTTTCCAGCATTTATTGTTTGTAGATGTTTTGATTATGGCCATTCGGACTGGTGTGAGATGATATCTCATTGTAGTTTTGATTTGCATTTCTCTAATGATTAATGATGTTGAGCGTTCTTTCATGTGTTTGTTGACAATCTGTATATCTTCTTTGGAGAAATGTCTATTTAGGTCTTCTGCCCATTTTTGGATTGGGTTGTTTGTTTTTATGATATTGAGCTGCATGAGTTGCTTGTATGTTTTGTAGATTAATCCTTTGTCAGTTGCTTCATTTGTAAATATTTTCTCCCATTCTGAGGGTTGTCTTTTTGTCTCGTTTATGGTTTCCTTTGCTGAAAATAGACTTTAAAATAAGGGCTATTCCAAGAGACAAAGAAGGATACTACATAATGATCAAGGGATCAATCCAAGAAGAAGATATAACAATTATAAATGGTTATGCACCCAACATAGGAGCACCTCAATACATAAGGCAAATGCTAACAACCATGAAAGGAGAAATCAACAGTAACACAATCATAGTAGGGGACTTTAACACCCCACTTACACGAATGGACAGAACATCCAAACAGAAAATAAATAAGGAAACACAAGCTTTAAATGACACAATAGACCAGATAGATCAAATTGATATTTATAGAACATTCCACCCAAAAGTGGTAGAATACACTTTCTTTAGTGCACATGGAACATTCTCCAGGATAGTTCACATCTTGGGTCACAAATCAAGCCTCAGTAAATTTAAGAAAATTGAAATCATATCAAGCATCTTTTCTGACCACAATGCTATGAGATTGGAAATCAATTACAGGAAGAAAACTGTAAAAACCACAAATACATGGAGGCTAAACAGTGTGTTACTAAAAAACCAAGAGATCACTGAAGAAATCAAAGAAGAAATAATAAAATACACTGAAACAAATGAGAATGAAAACATAACGACCCAAAACCTATGGGACACAGCAAAAGCAGTTCTAAGAAGGAAATGCATAGCAATACAATCTCACCTCAAGAAAGAAGAAAAATCTCAAATAAACAACCTAACCCTACACTTAAAACAACTAGAGGAAGAAGAACAAAGAAAACCCAAAGCCAGTCGAAGGAAAGAAATCATAAAGATCAGAGCAGAAATAAATGAAATAGAAACAAAGAAAACAATAGTAAAGATCAATAAAACTAAGAGCTGGCTCTGAGAAGACAAACAAAATTGATAAATCCTTAGCCAGACTCATCAAGAAAAAGGAGAGGATGCAAATCAATAAAATTAGAAACGAAAAAGGAGAAATCACAACTGACACTGCAAAATTACAAAGTATTATAAGAGACAATTACAAACAACTATATGCCAATAAAATGGGCAACCACAAAGAAATGGACAAATTCTTGGAAAGGTACAACTTTCCAAGACTGAACCAGGAAGAAATATAAAATATAAACAGACCAATCACAGGCACTGAAATTGAAACTGTGATTAAAAATCTTCCAACAAACAGAAGCCCAGGACCAGATGGCTTCACCGGTGAATTCTATCAAACATTTAGAGAAGAGCTGACACCAACCCTTCTCAAACTATTCTAAAATATTACAGAGGGACAAACACTCCCAAATTCATTCTACAATGCCACCATAACCCTGATACCAAAACCAGAAAAAGCTATCACACAAAAAAAATTATAGACCAGTATCACTGATGAACATAGACGCAAAAATCCTTAACAAAATATTAGCAAACAGAATCCAACAGCACATTAAAAGGATCATACACCATGATCAAGTGGGATTTATCCCAGGGATGCAAGGATTCTTCAATATATGAAAATCAATCACTGTGATACACCACATTAACAAATTAAGGAATAAAAACCATATGATAATCTCAATAAATGCAGAAAAAGCTTTTGACAAAATTCAACACCCATTTATGATAAAAACGCTCCAGAAAATGGGCATAGAGGGAACTTACCTAAACATAATAAAGGCCATATATGACAAACCCACAGCAAGCATCATAATCAATGGTGAAAAACTGAAAGCATTTCCACTAAGATAAGGAAAGACAAGGATGTCCACTCACCACTCTTATTCAACATAGTTTTGGCAGCCCTAGCCACAGCAATCAAAGAAGAAAAAGAAATAAAAGGAATAAAAGTTGGAAAAGAAGAAGTAGAATTGTCAGTGTTAGCCAATGACATGATACATACATAGAAAATCCTAAAGATGCCACCAGAAAACTACTAGAACTAATCAATGAATTTGGTAAGGTTGCAGGATACAAAATTAGTGCACAGAAATCTCTGGCATTCCTATACACCAACAACGAAAAATCAAAAATATAAATTAAGGAAACACATTTACCATTGCAACAAAAAGAATAAAATACCTAGGAATAAACCTGCCTAAGGCGAAAGACTTCTACTCAGAAAACTATAAAACACTGATGAAAGAAATCAAAGATGACACAAACAGATGGAGAGATATACCATGTTTTTGGATTGGAAGAATCAATATTGTGAAAATGACTGTAGTACCCAAAGCAATCTACAGATTCAATGCAATCCCTATCAAACTACCAATGGCATTCTTCACAGAATTAGAATAAAAAATTTTACAATTCGTACGGAAAGACAAAAGACCCTGAATTGCCAAAGCAATCTTGAGAAAGAAAAACGGAGTTGGAGAAATCAGGCTCCCTGACTTCAAACTATACCACAAAGATACAGTAATCAAGGCAGTATGGTACTGGCACAAAAACACAAATATAGATAAGTGGTACAAGATAGAATGCCCAGAGATAAACCTACACACATATGGGCACCTAATTTACGACAAAGGAGGTAAGACCGTACAATGGAGAAAAGACAGCCTCTTCAATAAGTGGTGTTGGGAAAACTGGACAGCTACATGTGAAAGAATGAAATTAGAACACTACCTAACACCATACAAAAATAAACTCCAAATGGATTAAAGACTTAAATGTAAGACCAGACACTATAAAACTCTTAGAGGAAAACATAGCAAAAAACACTCTTTTACATAAACCACAGTGAGATCTTTTTTGACCCACCTCCTAGAGTAATGGAAATAAAAACAAAAATAAACAAATGGGAGTTAATTAAACTTAAAAGCTTTTGCACACCAAAGGAAACCATAATCAAGACAAAAAGACAACCCTCAGAATGGGAGAAAATATTTGCAAATGAAACAAAAGACAAAGGATTAATCTCCAAAATATACAAACAGCTCATAGAGCTCAATATCAAAAAAACAATCCAGTAAAACAATGGGCGGAAATGGGAGGGAGACACAAGAGGGAGGAGATATGGGGATATATGTATATGTATAGCTGATTCACTTTGTTATAAAGCAGAAACTAACACACCATTGTAAAGCAATTATACCCCAATAAAGATGTTAAAAAAAAAAAATGGGCAGAAGACCTAAATAGACATTTCACCAAGGAAGACATACAGATGGCCAAGAGGCACGTGAAAAGATGCTTAACATCACTAATTATTAGAGAAATGCAAATCAAAACTACAATGAGGTATCACCTCACACCAGTCAGAACGGCCATTATCAAAAAATCTAGAAACAATAAATGCTTGAAAGGGTGTGTTGAAAAGGGAACCCTCCTGCACTGTTGGTGGGAATGTAAATTGATACAACCACTATGGAAAACAGTATGAAGGTTCCTTAAGAAACTGAAAATAGAGCTACCATATGACCCAGCAATCCCACTACTGGGCATATACCCTGAGAAAACCATAATTCAAAAAGAGACATGTACCACAATGTTCATTGCAGCACTATTTACAGTAGCCAGGACATGGAAGCAACCTAAATGTCCATCGACAGATGAATGATTAAAGAAGATGTGGCACATATATACGATGGAATATTACTTAGCCATAAAAAGAAACGAAATTGAGTTACTTGTAGGGAGGTGGATGGACCTAGAGTCTGTCATACAGAGTGAAGTAAGTCAGAAAGAGAAAAACAAATACCATATGCTAACACATATATATGGAATCCAAAAAAAAAAAAAAATGGTACTGATGAACCTAGTTGCAGGGCAGGAATAAAGATGTACACAGAGAGAATGGACTTGAGGACGTGGGTTGAGATGGTGAAGCTGGAGCGAAGTAAGAGTAGCATTGACATATATACACTACGGAATGTAAAATAGTTGGCTGGTGGGATGCAGCAGCATAGCACAGGGAAATCGGCGTGGTGCTTTGTGATGACCTAGAGGGGTGGGATAGGGAGGATGGGAGGGAGGCTCAAGAGTGAGGGGATATGGGGACATGTGTATGCATATGGCTGATTCTCTTTGTTGTGCAACAGAAACTAACACAGTATTGTGAAGCAATTATACTCCAATAAAGATCAATTTAAAAAATTTTTCTGTAAAAGTTTTTTTCCCCCCAGCAATGTCAGGTTCTCAGTTCTTAATCAATTAAGAATAAGTGCTTTTTCAGTGGTTTCATTTCATTTTACCTGCCAAATGTTTCTCTCCTACTAGTTCCCATCCACTCCGTGCTTCTGCTTGATATTTTATTAGACTAAGATAATACAAAGTAATGGATGCAGTATACATGATTATTTTTCACCAAAACTCATTTCTAAAATGAAAGATGGAGGTAATCACGTTAAACTCTCAGTAGAGCCGTTACTTGATTTTATTGCTCCTCTTTGCCTATGTATTTTTTCCCAAAACACGTCATAAGATTAAAATGAAAAGTATTTCACTCACATATAAAAGGATGCAAACATTTAATGGGTTATGGCATTCAACTTGAAATTTCCAATTTAAAACTTAAACATGATCTAAAGCAAGACAACAAAATTTTGATCTCTTGAAAATGATGCAGGGATGTGAAACTAAAGCCAATTAGCTAATTTTCAAAAATGTAAGTTCATGGACTTTAAGTGATATGACATATATTAATAA
Organism: Eschrichtius robustus; assembly: GCF_028021215.1. Classification (NCBI taxonomy): domain Eukaryota; kingdom Metazoa; phylum Chordata; class Mammalia; order Artiodactyla; family Eschrichtiidae; genus Eschrichtius; species Eschrichtius robustus. The sequence goes on along the minus strand of NC_090836.1, from coordinate 15,139,659 downwards.
CAATAAAATAACCATGCAAACCAAACAAAAACTACAGTTCAATTAAACTTAACTACAAATTTCAAGTAATACATTGCAATCGAAAATAAAAAATCACTGAAATAAAGGCATAACGTGGTATAAACATTTAAAACATCAATATTCATATACAAAGTTATGTTTTAGAAATATGTGATAAAAACAAAATAAATCAGAGATATATATGCAACGGAAAATAGTGTTTGCAAGCACATTTTCAATGAAATTTGATGTTAGGCATTTCATTAAATGAGCTGAAACTCTTTCTAGATACATGTTATAAAAGAAGTTCATCTACAAGTAATATAATGTACTTATGGGGAAAGCTCAGCGATACTCTGTGTGGCATTAGGTGTCTGAGACATACCACTAAAGCTGTTAGATCATACCGGAAACCAGCTGTGCATGAAGTAGATTGCTTTTATCTAAATGATAAAAACCTTGTAGATTGCGAACAATACTGGGTATAAAATGTAACATTTTAATGAGCGACATGGAATAGAATGAACAAGAGAAATGGTAGATTTACACGGGACACGTGCAAGTGGAGGAAGGAAAAAAGGACGTGAGAAAGGGTTGTACTGATTGTGATAAAATGTTCGCCAATTCTAACTTTTAATCAGAAAAATTTCTACATCATTTAACTAATTTATCCAACATATGCTCCTCCCCAAAGAAGGTTCTATACTAAAAGAAACTCTGTCACCAACAGTTGAAATAATATGTATTTGTTTTGCCTCATGCAAAATAATTTCGTAAATAATAAAGATTATACTTCACCCATCTGAGAAATCATTCATTATATATTATAATTAAATAAATTTAAAATCATTCAGTCGGTAAGGTTATTAATTTTTAAGGTAGAAACATAAATACCTCAAGTTACGCATCAAATTTCAAATGGATTAAGAGTCAAAGGTAAAAAATTCAAATAATTAGATGGCTATCTAAGTAATTATATGTCTAATCTTCCAATGGCAAAATATTTTACTGCCGCTAAAATACATGAAAAAAAGACTGTGAATCAAAACCTTTTTTTGGCTGATCAAGATTGTAATGAGTAATAGCAAAATAATTATACTCAGTGCTTGTGATTGAGGATTACCTTTTATCAGTATCTCAGCTAGATAAGATTCCTCTTCCATGAGGTGACCGAAACCTGCATATTTACATAGATTGAATCCTTGGTGGTTATGTCTTTATCAAGTTGTCACGTAAAAGTTTCCAATGTACTAGCATTCTCATAAAAGGAATACTAGGCAGTGCATCAGTAATAACTTCTGGTTTTCAATATATTCTCCTTATCCTCATTGAGTAACAGTGGCTCAGTTTGCCCTGAGGATTTAGAATCAGTCACACATCAGCCAATACAATGCTCCCTTATTTTGCCTGACTGAATCTGCATGGGGAGCCTAAGATGGTCAGGGCCTGTTTCAGCTTCCAATTTAATTGGACCTTGACTGTGCCCTAGTGGAAACATTTCTCTCTTAAGCACTAAAACCTCCCAACCAACTGATCAACTTTACAGATATGGGAATGTGGTTTGTTTGCTCTCAGTGACAGGGGACATTTTCTTTTCTGTTCCTTTGTTACTGGGTAGATGGCTCTAGAGTAGATGGCACTATATGTGGCCTCTCCTTGGAGGAATATACCACATTTTAAAGAATAGCATCCCAAATGTGTAGTTTATGTATCCCAGATGATTTTGTATTGAGCCTCCAGTACGTTATTCCACCATTCCTTTGCCATGAACTGAATCCCATGATGATGTGTGGAATGCCAAAATGGTGGATAAAGCATGAATGGTGGTGCTGACAGAAAAGTTTCAGACTGGAAAAACAAATCTGTATATTAATCTGGTATACGAATCTCTTCATTTGAGGGTAAACCATTACTCCTTCGATGATGCAAGGAGATAGTGGAAACAACCTGCCACCACATCTGGTACTCCCAGGGAATTATGCCAGATCAAAGACTTGGAATTTGTTTTTGCTGTTGTCAACAGGATCCTTAATAGTGGTAGTTGGAAGATGAGCCTTGGTGAGGGATATTATGTATTTAGAGACCATGCATAGCCTTTCTTCCTGCTATCATGGACGCTTTATAAGTACACAGGATGGCACCTGACAGAATTTCATAGGATGGGTCATCTTACTTAATTATTAAAAGTCTCCTCTTCACGGGTGCTCTCTGGTCAGCACAAATGGGACATAAATATCCTTATATACTGTGCACATTCCCAAAGGTCTAGTCATATGCTATTCATATGCTTCTCCTCAAGATTACTTTCTCATCTATCTTTCAATCTTGCAAAGATTGTATATATATGTGTGTGTGTATGTATGTATATACCTATATACACATATATATATTTCTTTGAATCATATTAATGTAAGACTGGATTTTTGTAGTAGAAGCTTCAGTAGATGCAAATAAATTCAAAACAATAGTCAAGGCAGAATGTGACTAAATGATATAATTGAAGGATAAACACTTAAATCTTTTTCTGTGGTATAAATGATGTATAATATTATATTAGTTTCAAGTGTACAATATAATGATTCAATATTCGTATATATTGTGAAATGATCACTACAATAAGTCTAATAATATCGTCCCCATACATAAATTTTTTTCTTGTGGTGAGGATTTTTTAAATCTACTCCCTTACTGTCTTTCAAAAATACAATAAATCCCCATGATGTCTTTAATTTATAACTGGAAGTTTGTCCCTTTAACCCCCCCTTAACTCATTTGCTCACGCTCCATCCCCTGCCTCTGGAAACCACCAATCTGTTCTCTGTATCTATGAGCTTGGTTGTTTCTTGTCGTTGTTCTTTAGATCTTTAAGTAGAAGGGAGATTAAATATATCTGGGTAGACCAGGGTAAATATGAATGACAAAACAAATTTTGAACTTGGCTTGATGGGCACTAACATTTCAACAGAAGAAATATTCTTGCTCTTTTTTAAAAAAGAAATGCATATTCTAGCTTCATTATGTTCTTTCAACATATGTCAGTTTACATATATAAATCACTGTTCTTTCACGTACGTTTTTATATCTCAGCAAAGGAAAAGAGGACACACATACACAAAACGAATATATAATCGAAATGATAATTTCTAGTTAACTAGCATTTGCTTAACCAGTCTCATATTCCCATAATAGACATTTTGTGATATTTTTAGAAAAGAACATTCCTTAAAGTTTTTTTTTTTTACCACCAAATAGTCAAAATAACGTCGATTTTCATCATAGCCATTCACCAAAGCTCTAAAATTTGAAATGTGTGGACATGAATCATATTAAACTCAGGGGTGAAAGTTCCTAACTTTTTGAAGTCCCCAAAAGTTGTATGAATGCCCCTTCAAATCCTGTGCTTGAGAAAGGTCAGTCCTGCTCTAAAAGTAGAAACAGTTAAGTCATGAGTAGGCTCAGAACTTTTCAGCCTCTGTTCTCTCGTTATGGTAGAAATGCTGATGTTTTAGGATAACCTCCTGCTAATACAGTAAGGGCTTCTTCAGTTCAGAGGATAAGAGTCAATATTAGAAAGTCAAGTCATGTAACATGTTTTAAAATTATGATAAAACCTTATGAATTTTAGAATACACTTTTTTGTGTGTGGATTTGTAACCATCATATCTGTAAATAAGACGGTTAGTTAAAAGGATAAAGTTTTTTTTAAAAGATGGAAAATATTTAAAGTAACTTAAAGTAATCAAATATAAATCAAACTGTTTGAACCAATATAAAATATTTGCATGTTCTTGTTTTAAATCATAAACCTTCTAACTGTGGGAAACATCTTGAACTGTGAGAAACAGATTGCAACATGGAAAAAAAGAATGGTGAAAAATTTGAGTTATCAAAGAAATTATTATATTTATCTCCATATTGAAATTTTTTTGCAATCCCTTAGTAATCTATTGATTGCAGTTAGTTCAATTATTGGGAAATACATGATGTATATTTTAAAGATGTCTCAGAAATTATTCTTTCTTTAAGTTTTACCAATGCAGCTAAATATTTAAAATAAAAATGTTTATTTCTTATTATAATAAAACTCTGACTGAATTTTTAATGTTTGACTGCTGATAGATTTCACATCACACAACTCCCCTTGCCCCCTCTACCCCATGTGCGCACAAGCTGATAAAACAGCCCAGGTACTTCCTCATTTGGTGCCAGCAGGAAGTTTGAAAACTTCAAACACTGACCATGTACACTGGTACCCTCAACCCAGCCCCATTCTAATCACAGTAAAAGCTAAGATCGACTCCTTTCCCTGCTCCTAAGCCATTTTGGATCTGCTTGGGAGCCTGCACTGCTATCCCAGAAAACCTCATTATATGAGTAATAAACCTTTTCAGAACCTCTTGATGTGTGCTATCAATCTTAATACCCAAGCCAAATTTTTGATTGGTACATTTGGGCCTGTGGGGATAACTACAGTATTTATTTATGAGTAAAAGCTTTTATAAATCTATAAATGTTCTTAAACTAATTTAATTAGTCTGTAACTCATTTTGATGTATTTATATTAACTATTCATATACACACACAGTGGTCATTTAGTCTTAAAGTGTAGCTTTTAGTTTAAAAAGAAGAATTTTTAATTAAAATGACACAAATATTGTGAAGTTAAAATTACATTATAATATTAAAGAACAATAATAAAAATAATTTAGAGAAAGAACAATAATAAAAGTAATTTAGAGTGACACAACAGCCATGAAACATATTGATTTATACAGACTTCATCAAACATAAAATTTCAAAATAGTAATTAAGGAAAAACAAATGGTCTGGAATTAAAGTGACATAAATGTATAAGATCAAATAGTAAACTGAGAAAATTCTGCAAAGAGCCTCCTTTAAAATGCCTGTTAGCTAAATGGGCTGAGCTAAATTATCTCTGAGATTCCCTTAGTTACACATTCTATGATTCTAGGGAAAAATTACTCTGAATTTGGTAACTTGCCTTCATTCATTCCACTTTTCCCTGGAGATATTATATACTGACATTTACATATATATCCTAGATAAGTACTGAGCATACACAGATGAATAAAATATTATTCTTGACCTCAGTGGAAACTATACACTGTTCTTGTTGTACAGGTTGGTGAATTCTTTTGTATAATCCTAGTAGCAGCGGTAGCAGCACACAAATGCATAGTAAAGAGATATTTCAGGGCTTCCCTGGTGGCACAGTGGTAAAGAATCCACCTGCCAATGCAGGGGACACGGGTTCAAGCCCTGGTCTGGAATATCCCACATGCCGCAGAGCAACTAAGCCCATGCGCCACAACTACTGAGCTTGTGCTCTAGAGCCTGTGAACCACAACTACTGAGCCCACGTGCCACAACTATTGAAGCCTGTGCACCTAGAGGCCATGCTCCGCAACAAGAGAAGCCCCCGCTCACCGCAACTAGAGAGAGCCCGCACGCAGCAACAAAGACCCAATGCAACCAAAAATAAATAAATAAATAAGTAATTTTTTTTTTTAAAAAAGAGAAATTTCAAAGCACTGGAGGCCAGGTCAGTGGCCCCAGGTTCCCATGTATAGGAGTATACTGTCTTTCCTTAACTCTTTTCCCTCTTTCCCACCATTCCATAAACTAAAGTGGTACTATCTTTTACTTTAATGTGCATATGAACCACCTAGGAATTTTGTTAAAATGTAGATACTGATTCAGTAAGCCAGGAGTAGGACCTGCAATTCTATATTCCTAATATGCTCCCAGGTTATGTTGATGCTTCTGATTCAATGCAAAAAGCATTCTTAGAGAGAAAACTCTCCTTTCAAGTGCAGTTTTACAAGAAACTATAATACATGAACTGGATACATGACAATAATTGTTTCTCAGGCAATTTAAATTTCTATAGATTGGCAGAAATGTTTCCTTTTATGTCGACCCTCCATTTTTATGCTGATAATTACAAAAATACAGCTTTATCCAGAATCTTCTCTGAGAAGCTGACTCAGATCTAATATCCTAAATTTCAAGAGGTTCAAAATGAAGTTCTTGATTCTTCACATCTTCCAATTTGTTCCCAGATCCTGCCAACTCTTTTTTTTTAATCTCAGTAAGTGGTACCATACTATTTTCCCCAATCCAAAGTTCTTGAAGAATCTTGATTTCTTCCTTTATGTTTTTCATTATTTTCAATTTATTTCCTATTTTTGTTTATTCTGTCTTCATACATCTTGAATCTAAACTCTTCTCTCCATTTTTATTGCTTCATTTTAATCAAGCCATTGTTCTTTCCTGCCTAGACTGCTGGGTTGACCTTTTATCTAATCCTTCTGCTTCCACTCTTGCCTCCTATAACTCATTCCCTACACACAGGCAAAAGTGGTCATCTATAAAGACTTCCCCTAGTTCTCAAAATACAATTCAAAATCATTACTTCAACCTACAACTTATTCCATGATCTGCCCTATGTTTATTTGTATATCATCTAATATAAACTCTCCTCCTTGATTTACTACATTAAGAAGTATGAGTTCTCAATTCCTCAGACACACCAAATATGCAAAATGGCCCATCATTCCATCTTCCCCATGCTCACTGTATAAAATACAACTGAGGAACATCCCACTCCACCAACCAGATGTGTCATCTTCTAGGGCAATGGCCATAGAATATACTTGGGCAGGCATTACTTTGGGAACTGGCAAGCGTGTGTGAATGGTGGACCAATCTCTGTTTACAAATGGGTTAATTGGATAAATACTCTTATTAGGTCTCCATAGGCATCTCATTTACTTGGACCTTTAGTTACAGCACCTTGAGAAGTGTTTTCCAGTTACGTTGGAGCCACCTACCATCTGCTTCAAGATTACCTAGGGTACATGTTAAAATGCATTTTTGTGGGGGGGATGAAGTAGAAAAGAATAGCTTTATTGCTTTGCCAGGCAAAGAGGGCCACAGCAGGCCAGTGCCCTTAAAATTGTGTGTCCCAACCCGGGGGTAAAATGCATTTTCTTGAGGCCAGCCTCTGCAGAAATTCCTATTGAGTAGGTTGGGTTGTAGCCCTGGAAACTGTGTTTTAACAATTTTTCCAGGAGTTTAGATGCACTAAAGCGTTTGGATCCCTACTTAAGAGAAAATCATTTTTCCAGGTATAATCTTGGCTTGAGGTTGTAAATGTATTGCATAGAAGTTTATAGGGCTTTTACCCCAAAAGCCAACAAAAGTTGCACTTACTATACTGTCATCTGGGACAGATCATATAGATGTGTCATCCATGTCTTCTGTCATTTTAAATAGATGTAGTAGATCCTATAGAAACACTCAGAATCCAGAACTCAGAGTAAATATCTCTTTGTTATTGTGTCTTTTGATACAATATGTTTTCCCCCTTTGCTAGAAGAATAGAAGAACAGGAAAATCTCTCAGCCTGTCATAGGAAACTAGAGGCTTGGAGAATCATAAAGCTCCTAAATTCAAAACGAACTGTGAAATCATAATGATGTGGCACTTGTTGAGTGCTTACTTCTATGCATTAACTTATTCCTCCATCAGCCCCTTGACAGAATCACTCTTACTATACCCATTTTATACATGAAAAAACTGATACAAAAAAAGGTTAAGAAAAATTTCCAAATTTGTATACTTATAATTGGTGGATGCTGAGAATTCGGTTTAATGTTTTAACCTCTACACTTTTTTTTTTTTTGTAGAAGAGAGTGTATTGATTTCTAGCTTATATTTCATAGTTATGTGATAAAAACTTCAAGGGATATAGTATATATAGGATTTTTCTTTACTTTTGATTCTTTTTTTAATTTATTTTTTATTGAAGTATAGTTGAATTACAATGTTATGTTAATTACTGCTCTACAGCAAAGTGACTCAGTTATACATATATATATATATACATATATATATATATATATGTATATATATACACATATATACGTTCTTAACCTCTACACATTTTTGTTGGATCTTCTATTATCTCAGGGGTCATTTTATGAAACACAGCATACTCTTGAGATTGCCCTGCTGTAGAAAAGGTCAACTTTATCAGCATATTTTCTGTAAACTACATAACAGGAAATTTTCACCCACAGATCAGATACTTTCTGTAGAACAGGCAACTTGCCGATTTGAAATGACGTTAACGGTTTTTATTTGTTTTCCAAGTCTTGTCGATCTACAAAATAGAGGACCTGATAATGTTAAAAATCTGAATCTGTTAGACTTAAAGCTGGGAGAGATTTTGGTTCTAAACATGGTGGTCTGTATTCGCAGAAGCCACACTAAGAAGAACTCATGAGACTTGCCAAAGGCCAAATCTGATATGTGAATTAGTTGGGAATTTGGCTCAAATACGATCATGCTTTGGATAGAGACAAACTATGAGCCAGAAGGCAAAAACTGGATCAGAAATTACATATATTAGAGCCAAGGCCAAAAGCAGAAGTGTTTAAAAAAAGTCAGTGGTTTGCAGAAAAGAGGAAGTGTGAGAACTGATATGAAACAGGCAGGAAAAAGGGTAAGGTGTGAATAAGTATTAGATATCTTTATAATAGGTCTTTGAAACAATGGATTCTGGAATTTACTCATGTTCTTTGGCTCTCCTACTAAGCTGGAATGGGGAATTAAAGAGAGAGTCTCCTATTAAAAACCATAGACTTTTAGTCCTCTATTCGTACAAAAATTAAGTTAAAATACTCAATATAAATTAAACTCTAAACATTACAAAACATTTGAATTAGCAATATATAAAGAGTAATTTACTGGGCTCTAAGTTTTTAGATCAACTAAATCTAACTGGCATAATTATCTTTTCACAGATATATTTACATTGCTTATTTGGATCAGAGTTAAAAATGATTAAGAGAAGGAAAGAGCAATTAATTTCATGAGTCCAGATTTTAGGTTTTTTTTGAAGCTGCACTGAGAATGTTTAAGGATGACACTTTTAAACTAGTGTATTGCGACAAACTAGAATTTAAGTCAGAGAATAAAATTAATTATCCTAATTTTTTGTCTGGCATTATTCTAGATTATCTTACATGAAAAAATATTGAAATGCTTTCCTTAACTTTAAATTCAGTCACACACAGAGGTTTTGATGATGATAACAATGATGATAATTTCAACTGAAGGGATAAATAAAAAATAAAGATGAAACAGGTGAGTATTAGACTTTTATCTTTCTGCAAAAGAAAATTTTGCCACATTCATTCCAAAACTGAATGCCTTAATGAATAAATCTAATATATACTTTACCCCAGTACTTTAATGAACCTCTTGACCTCAGTGGTGAGTGACAACACTTAGGACTATATCAGATCTCTGTGTTGAATAACTAAAACATTTCTGAAGGAACATTCTGTCATACAATACAATGACAGCACTTGCTTTTTCTTTTTTTGTTCCTTTGAAAAGAACAGTTTAAAAAGTGATCATATATAGAGCTTTAATCAAAAATACTATGTAGACTAAGGTAAACATAACATGTCCCATTGTGCTGGATGTTTTTTCTTTGCTCCTCCATTTTCTTCTGCTTTGTTCTGTGCCTTGAGATACTGACTAGAATGAATTGTATTGGCTTGCTTTCTTGCCCTCTGGCTTTTTGGTTGGGTTACACCAATGGGACCCATTGTAGTAAATTATAGTAAACTGGAAGGTGGCAGAAGAATGAGGCTGAAGTATTGTCCTCCAATATCGCTTTCTGCTGGGTTGCTTTGGCTTGGCTATATCATTCTACAAAGATCAGAACTCTTGTTAGGTTGTGCTGTCCAAGCAGCTTTCTTTGCAGCTTCTTAAGACTGCTGTCTTCTCTTATGCCTTCAGGCTTAGGTATAGTAACTCTTCCCAGATTTTTTTTTCCCTAAGATACTGCAGCATTCCTTGTTGTTTTCCCTAAATCCTATAAGTAGTATCTTTACTAACATGTCATAAATCATCCATTCTTAATATCACATATATTTTAATAAACTGGATAAATAGAAGCTGAAGAGAAAATTAGTGAACTGCAATATAGATCTGAAGGAGCTACATAGAATACTGTATGGTCTGCAAATGTTAAAAGAGAAATACACGAAACAGAGGTTAAATGTCATAGTACATCTAAAGAGAATGTTAACACATATCCAGTTGAGTTCCAGAAGAATAAAATAAAAAGTTGAGAGGCTGTAATTAAATAAATATTAGCTGAGGACTTTATATAATTGAATAAAGACACAGAAACCCCAAACAAAACAAGTTACACAAAATACACACATAAACACATTATCATAAAACTGAAGAATAGCAAGTGCAAGATAAAGATCCTAGAGGAAAAAAAGCCAGAAAGCAAATAGAGATTACCTTCAAAGTCTGACAGTAGCGATAGCAACAATGAAAGGCAGAATAAAATGGTATGATCACTTCAGAGGGCAAATACATACCAACCAATATATTCAAAGAAATTTTCTCTCAAGAACAAGAGATAAGTAAAGACAATTTCAGACAAAATAAGCATACCGCTTACTTCCAATAGATTGGTACCAAAGGAACTTACAAGGATATAATTTCAGGAGAAGGAAATTATTCTATAGGGAAGATCTGAAATAAAATAGACATTTGTATGATGAGGATAAATCTAAAAAAAGTCACTTGGACTGTAAAAACTGATGATAGTAATACCATGTGATTTTAAGGATTAAGAAAAAGAACTACATTACTGATATCATTATTGTGAGGTTTAAATGATGTAGGGTTTGCAGAAGTTCATATTATATTTTTACCTACAAAATATTTAAAAAGGGTATTAGTCCCATAATCAGATTCCCTTCATGATAAGTATAATTGTTTGGTTCCCATATGTTTTATTTTTAGCTTGTCTTATAATTTATCTTCAACTTTATTTTTGGTAATGTATTCATTTTCTTTTTGATTTTCTCTGTGAGATATTTTAGTCCTGGATTTGAACCAGTAGAGTAGTTTGAGGGCATAAATCTTGATTTCTTATGTTTGGACGCATTCAAAATGATTGAAACTCATAATCTAATTATGTCATATCATTTTAAAAATTTAAAAATTCATCAAGAAAAGAAAATTTGATTACTTACAGAGGTTTTTAAAAACTGTGACTTGGGGCACAAGCCCAGCCAGAGAATTTTTAGCTTGTTTTTTTCCCCCTAAATTTGTGCTTGAACACCTTTAAATGGGGGTAGGCATTCACTCCTCAGTTAACCATCATGTGCAGAACCTCCTTTGCTTTATCTCACTCCATTTCATGTCATTTCACACATTTGTTTTACCTGCCTAATACTTAAATGCATTTGAGTTCTTGATTGGTGACTTACAAGATGGCAGCTATCTGAAAAATATGTATTCCAACTTAAGAAATGTTGGAAATTCTATAAATGTGCTTTCCCTTTTCTAAGAAAGTCTAAAGTGTAATAGTAATGCCAAAGCTTGTTGAAAGCATAGATTTGCCGATTTTTGATGTGTAATCATGGGGTAATTATTTAATCCCTCCCAGAATCTTCTTAGCAACTGTAAAATAGTATAATAATAATTGCCCTGTCCATTTCAACCAGCATACTATATAGATTTCTGTTACCAATGTTTTTTCCCTAAAAAGGAAATATAGGGGTCTCATATGTACATAAGAAGGTTAGAAGTCACCACTCACTCCTAACAACAAGTAACACGCTGAACAAACTAAAATATCAACAACCTTTCTTAGATCCATCAGAAAAATGAGGTCACAGGGCAAACCAATGCACCAAAATTAAAGAGACAGATAGGCAAATACAGAGAATCACAACTTACCAGAACAGAAACCCACAAGCAGAAATCTCTGTGGGAACCAGTGCCGTGATAGAAAAACCTGCACTGTAACTGATGAATTGCTGGGGGCTCAGTGTAGACAAGTGTGACAGTAAAAATCTCCAGGGGAACCCAGTTGTAGGGAAGCCCCTATGTTTTTGTGAGTTTTACTCTCAGGAGCTCTATCAGATTCTTACAGTGTGTACCCAAGGGGAAAAAATACCCCTTCTGGCAAGAGGAGAGGACAAGGAACCATTTTGAAATATGCCAGATCATTCTGTTCTTAACAAGGCCTGCCCTCTGGAGAAAACTATTTTACCAGAACCTAACCTGTTGGGAAAAGACTTTGAGGGCTACTAAATAAGAGGTATATAGGCACTATACGTGGAATAGTTAAATATCTGAAAGTTTTAGAATAAATATATCTTTAAAAAATAAAACATCTCTTCATAGGAACTATCTAAACAACTAGTTCATATTCACATCCAGACACTCCTGTTTTCCCCTTTTCTAAAACTGAGTAATATCACTGAGATCTTATGAAATATACTTCTTACTTAATAAATTTAATAGCTATTGAAATAATCAGCTTACTCTCAAACAGAATATATCTTGAACTTAAATGATCTTTTCTTCTCGATTTCCCCACTCCTGTTAATAAGGCAGTTAGTATCCCCGTATTACAGACCGGAAAACTTTTTATCATCCTTAAGCCATTCTGTTTCTGCAAACAAACTTTCACAAATATTTCTCAGAATTTCTCATTCATTTTCATTACCACTGATTAGCCCCAGGGTTATTACCATTAATGGTGTCCTGAACATCTTTGAACATCTTTTGTTTCTATATATTAATTCTGTTCAGATTCAGCAGGACTTGACTGAAATATTAAAGCTGACTTGTTATCAATGATCACTAAGGTATAGAGCACCCCAGACTGAGGGCTATGCTTGGTTGGGATGGAGGTGGGTATGTGAATCCCAGCCACAGAGACAAGTCCCTGAGAAGCAGCTGGCTTGTCCAGGCCTAAAGTCCAGTGGAGAACTACTGCCAACTCAAATTCCCCAAATGGTCACTATGACAATTTTAAATCAGGTAGACAGCGAAGAGTGGGAACAAATCCAAGCTCTTAGGAACCAGGCTAGTGGTAGAAATGGTTTTTAAAAATGTGTACATATAGGGCAGAAAACTAAACAAGGCACTGGTAACGTGGAAAAACCATTTTCTTGAGGAAGGCAACTGTCAGTGTTCTTTCTTGATCAAATATACTTTTTGTGATTGTATTTTCAAAGATTCCTATAACAAAATACAGTTCTGTTTGCAACTTGTATGGAACATAGCTAAATAATGTCATCATTGAATAAGGAAAACAAGTCTAAGAATAAGGACCATGAGATTACACAGATTTGCAAAAGGAAATTCTGTTTCAGATTCTCATGGGAAGGTTTCTGTTCTCAGCTGGAGTTCCTTTGGGAAGAACTTAATTATAAGAGTGACAGAGCACAAATATTTGCTTAGATAAATAGATAATGTCTATCAGAAACAAAGGATCTCTCTGTAACGGAAGTTAGAATAATAACTTGGCTATATACATCTCATCTATTAAAATACAAATTCAGCAATCAACCTTGGTTTGATCATGAACACTCAGATTTTCAGACAACAGTGAATGAATGACAGTTGTAAGACCTGCTATATGGTAAATGCTATGCTATGCATTATAGGACTATAATTTGTTTCTAAAATTGATTTCTGCCACATTTTTGGTTTTGTTACATAGTGCTAAAAAGCTGATAAAAAAATCAGCTTCAACAAATGTTAAGAACAAGAATCATTTAGATTTGAGAAAAAATATCTTAAAGCCAAGAGACAGTAGGGTGGAGTAGAAAACACTGGGATTATGTATCAAAGAAACTGTAGCCTAAATTTGAACTTCTACTTACTAAGAGTGTTTCTCTGCGTTGCATACTTAAAATCCCCTCTGAGACTCAGCATGTATGCCTATAAACAGGGACGAATACGATCTATAATGCCTATTTAAAGGGTTGTTAAAATAAGCAGAAGTATTTTACTTAATATGTTTTTTAGAATTTCCAAAATATCTAGGGCCCTTTGGTTTAAGAAACCATCTAAAAAACCAAATGTGGAAAAGTCTATGTGAACATCTTTCTCTCTTCTCCAGAGATTAAAGTGGATGTTTTTTCAAAAAATCTTTCATACATCAATTTGAAAACCCTGTCTGGAAAAAAAAAAAAACAAAAACCTTAACTCTGAACTGAAAATTTATTGATAAGACGAACTGCATGTTCTACCAGCTCTGCGTCTTCTCTCACTAGCATTAGACTTGTACAACCAACTCACTACTGCACAGCCCCGAGGGTATCTTCAACTTAACATGTCTAAAAATGGAAGCGTCTGTTCCTTCAAACTGCTTCTCATAGTGAAATTAAACAACAAAAACCTGTTAATGACACCACTCTCAACCTAATCATTTAAATCAGAATTTGCTACTCATCTATGGTTTACTCTGCCTTTCTCATACTACTCTCCAGATTTTCTTATTTTTATTGGCTACGTATTTCTCAAAACAAGTTTCCTTTGATCTCATTGCTGCTCTAACTCAGAACTTTTGAGAATATAAGATAGCCTTTTAAGAGGTGTTCCTGCTTCTACTTCTTCAGCTTCTTTTACCTCCTTTATTGCACTGTCTCCAAACTGTATTTTATATTACTTTACAGAGTAGAGTATAAATAATAGATAATAATAATAAATAATACATAATAATAAATAAATAATAAAGCATTTCTCTCCTACTTAAAAATTCTTGCTAACTCTTTATGCCTACAGGATAATGTCTTTAGTGTGGTGTATAAGGCCACTCTGATTTCTCCTTGTCTTTTAAATGACCCTCAGCTCCCCCCATTTTCACTCATTCTTTGCTCTCAAGTAATGCAGAGGTTTTTCAGTGCCCAGTATCTCTCATCTGCTTCCTCCTTTCCTGACTGTGCTCAGGCTTTTCTCTCTGTCTATAATACCTTCTCTACTAGTTTCCTATGGCTTCTGTAAGCAATTACTACAAATGTTGTGGCATAAAACCACATACATGTATCCTCTTACAGCTACTTAGGTCAGAAGTCCAAAATCAGTTTCACTGGGTTGGAATCAAGGTGTCGACCGGGTCCTGCTCCCTCAGAGTCACTAGGGGAGAGTCTGTTCCTTGCTTCTTCCAGTTTTTGGTGGCTGCCAGCCTTCCTTGGCTTGTGGCTGCATTACTTCAATTTCTGCTTCTGTGGTCCCATTATCTTCTCTTCTTCGGTTAAATATCCCTCTGCCTCCTTCTGATTGCATTTAGGGCTCACCCTGATCATCTAGGATAATCTCCGCATCTCAAGATTCTTAACTTAATCACAGTTGCAGATAACTTTTCTTATATAACTTAACATTTACAGGTTCCAGAAATTAATTAGGACCTGATATCTTTGAGGGCTATTATTCAGCCTATTATACTATCCCTTTAGAATTTAGCTAGGTTTCTTTTATCTGTGCAGCCATGGCACCCTATGTTTACTTCAATTTATAATTGATATACAAATATTAAATCTTCCTCAAGGCCAGAGGATGATTTTATTTATCTTCCTTTCTTACTCTCTGTGCCCTAGCAAGGTATCTGCCACATAGTAGGCAATTAATGCATATTTCTTGAACTTTTGAAATGAAGTCAGCTCTGCTCTTTTATTTTCAAAATGGATGACTTACTCAGACGGAAAGAACAAGAAGGATAGCACATGCTTTTCTCCCTGTCTGGAGCACCTCATAGCCAGCGTGGCTTGCTTTCTGACCCTAGCTAATAAAATAATGTAAATAAAAATACTTCATTTTTCAAATGCTGGTTTACGAATTCATTTTCTTAGGATAAAAATTCCAAGACATAACTGGCCAATGGAATTATATAGAGCACTCTGATGCAGATTACCACATTAAACAATAGTTATGTACCTACATGCTTATCTATTAATGTGAAATGTGATCTTATCACCATTAATACTTACATCTGTAAATAAAAATAAAGGTATGCTTTGTTCAGGAGTAACATCAAATAAAGTGTTAGGACATGTGACACATATGCCCTAAGGTGATCCCCAAAGAGTTAAACCCTTGTATAATCTTCTACCCTTCTAACCACTAGAATACAGCAAAAGTGATGGAATATCCATCCTATAATTACGTTACAAGATAAATATATATATATATATATATATATATGATCCACTGCTACACACACACAAGATCGATCGATCTATCTATCTATCTATCTATCTATCTATCTATCTATCTATCTATCATCTATCTATCTATCTGTCTATCTATCTATCTATCTTTGTATTGCCAGCATGCCCTAGAGAGATGGCCCTCCACTGCTGGCTTTGCAGAAGTAAGCTGCCACGTTGTGCATGGGCATATGGACAAGACCATATGGCAAGGAACTGCGGGTAGCCTCCAAAAGCTGAGAGAGGCCACTGGATGACAACCAGAAAAAAACAAGAGAAACCAGAGTCCTATAGCCACAAGAAGAGTGGAAATGGCTCTTTCACCAGTAGGGCTTCAGAGAAGATCACAGCCCCAGCTGACACGTGGGTTGCAGCCTGATGTGACCCTGAATCAGAATTTTCAGTTGCCTGGACTTCTGACCTATAGAAACTGTGAAATAATAAGTATGTGTTGTTTTGTCATTAAGTTTGTGGTAATTAGTTTGCAGCAAAAGCAATCTAATGCAGGACATAGCTTTCTTTGTAATATAGCATTGGCAGAAATGTAAGAAAGCCATTTCAGAATCTTCGAGTAGTAGAAATCATAGAAGAAAATGCTTGATATAAAGCAAACGTGAAAAAAATTCAATTACATTTACTCCTAAAAAATTAACCATGACTTTATGAATATAAAGAGAGGGCACTCTAATGGGCTTGGCTCAACTTTTGAGAAAAAGCCAAGGAGATGGGTAAAAGAAAAAAGCCAAATGTAAACTTGTATTATAAACCTGTTAGAAAAACATCATTAAGGCTAAAGCATAGATGATCAGAATTTTGCAAAAAATATCAGAGAGGGAAGAGTCTGCTTCACATAAGAACAAAGGGGCAGGGAAAGGGGAGATCTGCAGTGGGTGGCAGGGTGTTACAGTGGAAAGACTGCAGGCTTTGTGCCAACCTGGCTTCAATACTTACTCCTTGTGTCACCCTGAGCAAATTACAACTCAAAGTATACTATTAGAATAAAATTTCTTCTTGGAAGTTTTATTAGTCAGAGTATTCTAGAGGAACAGAGACAATAGGGTCTGATATAGATAGATAGATGATAGATAGATAGATAGATAGATAGATATGTGTGTGTGTGTATACACACACGTATACATATATTAGTTGGGCCGAAAAGTTCGTTCGGGTTTTTCCGTAAGATGTTATGGCAACACAGCAATCTTAATTCTGAAAATTTAATTTTAATTTTGGAATATTTATTTCTAAAGGGTAATGAAAGAGTAGAGAAAATATGAATGACATTTTTCTCACATCTGCCTTGCTCAGCTTTTTAAACTCATTATTTCTGCAGAATGTGCACTCAATCAGGCTTCCTGTTGCAGCAGCTGTGTTACAGAAGGAAGACTGTTTTTGAAGACCACGCTTTTGAATCTACTGGCCAACTTCAAGTGATTAAGAAAGAGCTAACTAGAATTTTAGCCTACTTATGACTTTTGAGGAGAACTAAAGTAGCTTCAAAGATTTCTCGTGTCTGTGGAAAGATGACATAAATTTGTAGAGGAGACAAAGAGGGTAACTAGCTGAGTCGTAATTACTGTTAGCTATCATGTTTTAACTATTATAAACGTAGCGGGAAACTAAAACCTTATGAAACAATAAACACCTCAAGAATAATTTAAAAGAGTAAAATAAATACTGAGTCATTACCTTCAAAAGATAATTGCAATTAAAGTATACATGCTGAGAAAAACTAGCAAAGCCATTCAATTATTTAGTCTCACATATGCTTTGAAAACCCTTGAAAATTGGTGAAGTATTCATCATTTTTCTTTTGCCAAAAAAGCCCATGTAATTTAGTTAATTACTAACATTACATATTGAATAAAACATTTCTTTAGAATTTGATACCCTAGTGAAAGATTATCTTTCAAACCTTTTTCTAAAAGTGATTTAGAATAATAAAGGCATGAGTGTCATAGGTCAATTCTATTAATGATGTCAACTGAGTTTTTAAATTGCTTGGGGATGATATAAACATCTTTACCTTGTTCAGTTGCAATTTACACCCACACACACTTATCATAGAGAAAAAAATCATATGCTATAAATATATTAACACATAAATGTTTATTGTAACATAGAACAATACTAGTTCATAAAGGTGAATTTTATTACGATGAGGATTATGTCCAGTTACAAATTCTACTACAAAAGTTATCAAACTTTATCTTTTTCTGTAAATTGAATTTAATGTATGAAGTATTTTTTTTACAATACTAGCAAACAAGAAAGCACTCTTCTTCATAGTAACTACTTTTCATATTAATGGAAGTTTTGTATTGTAGCCACTATTGCAATATCTTCATCATTTGGTTATTAGAGTAAATGTCTGGATTTGAATAATTTCTTTGGAAGAGGTTTTGGAGGATTTGTGATTGCAGAGAAATTGCTTCTGATCTCTGGCTGGGAATGTTACCTGTGCTATTCGTGCCATGATGAATTGCAAAAAGTGCTTTGAGAACAGAAAAAAAACAGAGCTTAGCAATCAAATGTTGTTGTTGTTTTTTCTGTAAAATTTTCCCTTTAGATTCCTTACCTAACCCACTATAATGTGCAAATGTTCGTACACCTCAGTGCAGTTTAAATCTGTTAGCTGTTTGAAAACATGTGCTTTGTGAGATTAGAATAGCATTTTCTTCTTCTTAAAAAAATCCACTACTCTTCCATGATGAATTTCCATATTAGCACATAAAAGTATCCAGAAGTAATTCCATCTTAAAAACATTTGTTTCTGCTAGAACTTTAATTCCTTCAGTAACTTGCACTATAATTAGAGGTGAGATGAGTACCTCCATTCTGATTAAAAATGATCCATTTGTATGTAGATACTTATTGTGCTATTAATAAATCTACAAATGCACTCACTTTGGTAAATAATCCCATGGGACTAACATAACTGACACTTAAAGTTCAATTACGAAAAGTCACTGGATTATTTTCTTCTATATGTATTTTTCCTTTGTCTTTGGATTCGTTTTTTGCCTAGGAAGATTTTACCCTCCTCGAGATTATTTGGAAGATTCCCATATATATGTCAATTTGACCCTTTTCTAGTTTTTCATGCTAAGGTTTTTAATATTCATAATTCATTTTTCTGCATGTGAGGTACAAACATAACTTATTATTCAGTGACTTTTTCTGATAGTATCAATGCAATTTAATGACAGCACATATTAAAAACTTTATATTTATAATAAAATTAACTTCTATGTACTCAATTTCTATACTTAAATATCTATTCTATTAATGAGCATATCAATCCAGTTCTAATAAAGTAGCATTTAATTATTTTTTGGTATGATTTGGCTCATAAGAGATATTTTCTTACTATTTTACCTTAATTTCTCAATTATTCTTGCATATTTTCTTTTCCAAAACAGGCTGTCCACATTCAATTAAACAATCTTTGTTGGGATTTTAATTGTCATTACATTTTGCTTGCAGATTAATTTGGCAGTAATTACAACATTGAGTCTTTCTAGTCATGTTTGTCCACATAGTCAAAGTTTGTTTTATAATCTTCAGTAAAGGATTAGAGAATTTATCATATAAATGTTATACATTCCCTTTTAGCTTTATTCTTCTTTGCATCCTTTTTCCCCTCTTCTTTCTTTGTGAAAAGGACTGTATTTCTATCATGTTAGAAGTTATTAATGATACCTACTTCATGAAGTTTCTCAGAGGATTAAATATTGTATACCTGGAAAACATTTTTAAAAATTGTCTGTTATTATACTGTGTTAAACACGTGTTAGCTGCTAGTTTTACCGTTTGGAATTATTGCTTTGTTATGGTATCTTTTATCTGTCCACCTTACTGAATGGCTTTAATGCATGCTAATAATGCAGATAATATAGCTATAGAAAACTATCATTTGTAGATAATAATCATTTTGTCTCCTCTTTTTCATATGTGCTATTTCCTCATTGTGTTGGATAGGACTACCAATTCCATGCTAAAAAGTAACAGACAATATCCTCTTTTTAGAGGAAAATTAGGAGCAATAAATCTATAGGCATTTTTTTGATATTTGGATTTCTAAAAATTATAACCTTAATCACGTTAAGAAATCCCCTATTTTTAGATTACAAAAGTTGTTTTTTTTTTTAAGTAGCTGTTAAATTTCATGAAATGCTTTTGGGAGCATATAAGACATATAGTTTTTCTCCTTTATCTTGGTAATGTATTAAAATAGTCTACCAAGCGTCCTAATGTTCAACCAATTTGACATTTTTAGAATAAGTTCTACTAGCTCATGATGCTTGGCTCTTTAAATACGTTTCTGGATTTGATTTGCTCATATTCTTAGGACCTGGGCTCTATATTCATAAATGACATTGGTTATTTCTTTGTTCTCTCTCTGTGTGTGTATACCATTTATGTCTGGTTTAGGTTTATGATAGACACAGAAAATAAGTTGGGAAGTATTTCATCTTTTCAAGATCTGGAACAGGATAATGGAACAAAGATACTCTTTCTCCTTAGGTATTTGTTTGAATCACTCCGCTCTTGTGAATCTGAAGCTTTTGATGGAAATTATGCATCTACTCTAACAGAAACTATAGGGAAATGAGATTAGCTGAGAAGGGCTGGTTAATCTGACCTCAGAGAAACAAAACTAAACAGATTAAACTATAACATTCATGAATACCGATATGTAACTAGTTTTTTTTTTTTTTAGTGTTACTTGTCCATCTCCTATGACCAGAATCTATGAATACTTTGTTTATTGATATGTTTTTAGCAGTGAAGATTAGTGCCAAGCTCATGGTAGACACTCAATAGATTTTTGCTCATTCAGTAAATGAATAAAGTAATAAATGATTTTGCTTTGGTTGTGAATGGATGTTTCTTTAGGGAGATGTGAGAAAATTCTAGGTAGTATAATAATGTGTCTATCAGAATATTAACTTTTTAGCACCCTTTACATGAGGTCGAAAGAATATATATATATTGGCACTCTGTTTCTTAGAAAAGTATGTGCATAACTATATTCTCTTTGTTCAGGTTTATAACTTCACTCTGTTCTAGCCCCAGGCTGCTTTCTTAACTAGATTTACTTTGGGATACCAATGGACGTAGGGAGGAAGAGGCTATGATGAAAGAATGCAGGTGTCTTGATAACAGCCCTTCATATGTTGTTTTCAGTGTCATGCATGTCATGAAATGAAGTTCTTCCTTCCTATCAGTAGATATACTAAACTTCCTAAAGACATCAATCAGAAGTTTCTTAGGAAGATAAGAATAGGATTTCTCCAAAAAGAAGAAAAACATTTAATTCCATAGTGTACTAAATCAACTGTTAAACTTCCTTAAAAAAAAACCACTCTGTTACTTTTAATACAGTGGCATGGATTAAAGAGAAAACATAGCTTATTTAAAATTTTTTTATAATTTGTAATAAAAGGAAAAAATCTAAGTTATTCAGATGTTACCTTGTTGATCCCACAAACTGATATACTCTCTCTTGCCTTTTTTTCTTTACAGAGTCTGTTTCTTCTTTTAGAGCAGACACATCTCCCCAATCACTTTTTCCTTCCTCTTTTCCCTCCCCAATCACTTTTTCCTTCCTCTCTCTGTAGGTCCTGATCATGTTTCAAACTTTACCTACTTTTTGAAGACCTTTCTATCTACCGATCTGCTTTCTCCAGCTCTTGATCAGAGCCCCATTTTAGCAATGATAATATTCGTTGTAGTTCTGTTTCCATTTTTCTCTTGGTAGACTGTAGACTCCATCAGGTCAGAAAATTCATTATTTAATTGTTGACCTATTTAATTAAACCAAATATAGCTTTAACAGAGAGTGGCAATTAATCAATATTTGTTAAATAAATGCATTTTTAAGAAGCATGTATTTCTGTGATAGACCCAACCTGGAAATGAAACTTCTTTACCTGGGTCTTAAAATGTAGTCCACAAAAGTTGAATTCTTCTATTTTTCTGTTGTACTCTTTTCTCAACTTTCAAATTTATACATATACAAATGGGGAGAAAGAAAGGGAAGAAAATAATTTGGGGACTTGGAGTAGCAGGGACAATTGATGAAAAGAAGTATAAGAGAGTGATAATTGTGCATATCAAATTTGCCTTTTTATTTCATAGCAGGAGTGAATTATGTCAGAACACCCCTTCCAAATGTTCTTTTCTTTTAAAAAAGTACTGTGTAAGGAAACATGACATGTTCCTGTTTAGTGCTATTTAAACAACATGAGGCTGATTGCTTTATTGTTTTTTCCAGAAATCTTACTGTTGTCTATTGGTATAACACTTTTTTAAAAAGAAAGAGAAAAGTTACTTTTTAAGGAAGACATTGGAAAGGTGAAACTCTGGGGTTCCCACATTTCTCCTTGAGAGCCTCAAATGACACAGAAACATGGGCTGGATATTCACGTGCATTGCTGTCAACACTAAACTAATCCATCCAAGAGAGCCATCCTCTCCCTTCTCTCATTCCTTTTCATGATTGAATTAACTTATTCCCCCTTGTCTTTCACAGGAGAAACCCAAGAAGATGTAGCCTCAGGTATTAATAGAAAAAGCAAAACTGATCCACTCAAAGGAAATTTACAGGAATGTTTACCCATCCTCTAAAAACTTTCTTAATGAAGAGAGATCATTTTTCTAGGTTCTAGGAGAAGGTAGATTCCAGGTACATGAAAGTAGAAGATGAGGAGCTATGCTTCTGTTAAACTCTTAACTATTGGCTTAGTAAACCTTTGTGTCTAAATAGTAAGCCCACTGTTTTTTTATGAGACATGTTCAAAACTACTGTAGGAAAATATTTTTAAAGTTATTATTGGATGGTAGGAGTATGGGGTGGAGTTGACCTTAGGGAAACGAGAGCAGCAATAATAAAAAGGATTTTGGAAAACATATGCTTGGCTCAAGTCAGTATATCTCCAGAAGTCAGGACGGACCAAGAAGGAGCAGAAGAGCAAGATGAATGATGTGAAACTTGCTGTCTTGGGTGGTGAAGGAACGGGCAAATCTGGTAAGTGGTGTTGTTTTCTGTGGCATGGTGTAGAGTACATAAAGAGTGAGAAATATATTGACATGATATGTATTACATTATAACATATTATATGTAGATAAACTTGATATAACTATATATTATTTTTAAGTAGGAGTTTTCATTTTATAAGCAAGTAATGCAATTACCTGTATATAAAATTTATATACAGGTTGAGGAATATAACTGTTTGAAGTATTAATTTGTATCTTGTTCTACTGATGTTTGAAATTCATTGGAATAACAGGAAATCCCTCCCATCACTATCCCACCTACTTTTCACTCCAGCACACCTGCCTCCACACCTACCAGTGGCCAAACAATGCCCTTGAATAGATTCTGCTGCCCTGAGACTAAGGGTGGAGAGAGATGCGTGGAGACCTATGAATTATTTTTTAAATGCCATTTTTTCGCATTATCAAAGTGAGAAAAACTTTGGAGGGGCATGGCTTTTTAAATGCCCAGAAATGAGCAAGAAGTGCCCAGACCTTGGAAGCTATGTTTTTGTTTTCTTTTGTTTTGTTTTTGGTCACATTATGATGGTACTAAGCATGCCACCAATAGAACCACCGTAGCCTAATGAATCTTAACAATGGGCCAGACCCAGGAGCTGCAATAAGATAAACCAACACTAGAGGTCGTTCCTCTGTTTCCTGGATTTTGAAGTCCCTTATTTCCTTAAACAATTGCAAATGCTTGATACCGTCCTGGCCACTATTAGCATGCAGCACCGTGGAGCCACAATTAATTTTATAAAGAAAATATAGAGATGTTATAGTTCTTGCATCTCATATTTAATGAGAAATCTGTCTCTGTTACAAAGGTGAGTTGTCTTACGTGTCTTTGCATTCGTAAATTACTTATGCAGTGATTTGAGTGGGCAGCACACTGAGATCACTTTCTTTGTAGCCTCCTAATTTTTATGGCTGTACAGTGGAAATTCATAGACCAGAATTTAGTAAAGTTTTAAGGTCTTCATTAATACTTAGTAAATTTTGAGCTGAGATGCTAGATGCTTATGTACATTACTAAATTATTTGTATCCTAAAACAGATAAGACCCCAAATCCAGCTTGTTTTGTTTTGCAGCCCTTACAGTAAGGTTTCTTACCAAGCGATTTATTGGAGAATATGCTTCTAATTTTGGTAAGTCACTACTTTAGACTTTTTCACCTTAAAACTTCAGCATCATAATTAATATCAGAGAAACATTTTAATAGAATCTTCCATTTTTGCACTTTTTAAAGAATAAATTTATTTATTTATTTTTGGCTGCATTGAGTCTTCGTTTCTGCGCGCGGGCTTTCTCTAGCTGCCGTGAGCGGGAGCTACACTTCGTTGCAGTGCACGGGTTTCTCATTGCGGTGGCTTCTCTTGTTGCAGAGCATGTGCTCTCGGCGTGCGGGCTTCAGTAGTTGTGGCCCACGGGCTTAGTTGCTCTGCGGCATGTGGGATCTTCCCGGACCAGGGCTTGAACCCGTGTGCCCTGCATTGGCAGGCGGATTCTTAGCCACTGCACCATCAGGGAAGTCCCCCATTTTTGCACTTTTAAGCAATTTATTTATTCATGGGTTCTGGTTAGACAAGCCCAAATAAGTAATTGAATTAATTGTTCTTTTATGATAAAAAGTTATCCAATTTGATGTTAAATAAAATGGATTAGAAATCCAGTTGGTTTCAGTCTAGAACCAGAAAAACATTAAAACTGGGACCTGCTGCCTGTACCAAGTGTTGTAGAGCATGTGAGTGTGGATTTTTTTGTAAGCTATGAAACAATTTGAAATTAAAGCAACATCTGTTGAAAAATAAAGACAAATTAATTATAAAAGCACAAGTAACTACAAAATAAATGCTTATTTTTATTGCAAAACCATGTGACAATAACTGGAAAATTATACTATGATTAAAGATCATATCATAATTAGCTAGGTTGCTTATGTAAGTTTCAGAGAAATTCTAAAACAGATGCCAGGGCACCTTGATATAATCTTAGGATCGTTTCACTAACTCTACTATAAATTTCTGTTATTTTGATCAGAATTAGCATGACATATGGGAAATGCCACAGTGGGGAATTAATAACAAGTGGGGAATTTTGCCAGAGGTTTGAATATATTTTTGGCTCAGCAATTAATCTATGTAATGCTACTAATATCTTACCTGACTGAAGGTGTGGTGAGGAAAGGTTTTGTGGGTTTTTTTAATAAGAACGAAGATTTTAAGAAATATGAGAACTGGGAGAAAGGGAAATTATTCTTTTGTTCAATAATACTGATTTAGAGTAAGAAGAAGTTATGATTGGAAGTGTTTTCATGAGAAATAAACAACAAAAATCTTTAGCATTCATTTATGATATAGCATTATTAGAGTGTTTTAGAAAATAACTTTAAAGTATTGCATTGTTTCCTATGTGTAGCCCATAGTATTTCAGTCCGTATGCCATTGTAAATGTTTTAGGGCAAGCACTTGAAAACTGATTATAGAAAGAAGAAATATATAGGAAGAGAAATTCTTATTGTTTCATTTCTCAGGTCAACAGCCTCAGTCAAAAAAGGTAACACACAAACTAGGAGTCAGGCATGAGAAAATGTTCTAAAACTATAAAACAAAACATAAATAAAAGAACACACACAAAAAGCAGTAACAGCAACAACAAAATAAAAACATCACCTTAATCTTTTATAAGATATATCAGTAGATATATAGGTATATCAATAGATACATAAGCAAACGAAGTGTACACATTTCTGGCTGTTACATCTATATTAAAAATATAAGACCTAGAGACATTCTTAAAGACAACCAAATGAGCAAAAGTTCACCACCACATGAGGATTAATTAGCAAAAAAATGACCCCATTTGTAAATGAGGGCTAGAAGGGGAAAATAATAAAATTCTAAAAAGTTAAGAGCTGGTGACCCCTGCTGGCAGTTTTTGAGTTTTGAGAGTGAGTATTTTAAAATGTCTTAGAAGGAAAGTATATGGTTCACAGTAGTAAGCTTATAAAGTTTAGAATAAACTGTCTGAAGACATTTTAAGATTTAATGAAACACTAACAAATTTCATTAAATGTAACCTAGAAGGATTTTAAAATTCATCCCTAACCTCCTGAAGTCGGCTTTCCCAAATGTCTGCTACATTTTGCTAACCACAGGTTACAGAGTATTTGCCAGAATGGGTCATGATTTTGTGTCAGTATGCAATTTTGGAGAGAAGTAGGTCTTGTATTAAAACACTGGAGGGACAGTTACAGAAATGAAGTCTTTCGTTCATTCAACAAATATTTATTGAATACCTGTCATGTGGCAGGTACTCTTCTAGGTAGAGAGGCTATAGTAATGAACAAATATCCGAGCCTTCATAAGATTTACAATCTGGAGGGAAGGGTCAGCTAATTAAAAATACATTTATCTATCTATATCTATACATATATATATCTACATATATATATATAATGTCTTATGGTGATAAATGTTATGAAGGAAAAGAAAGCATAGGGGAGTGGTGTGTGGTCATTTAAAATAGGGTAGTCAGGGTAGACCTGGCTAAGATGGAGACATTTCAACAGACCTGCAGGTGATAAAAACTGAGACATGAAGATATTTGGGCAATTATATTCCAGGTAGAAGAAACAGTTGCCAAAGTTCAGAGGAAGGAACTTTCTGAAAAATGTGAGGAATGGTATGGAGGACTGTGTAGCTTCAGTGGAGGAATGTGAGAGACAATAGCCAAAGAGGTCTACTGAGATCCTAGGGGTAATGGGAGACTAGATAACTAGGGAAATTCTCAGGCATTTTAAAAGCTTAGGTTTATCCAAATGAGCTGTGGAGCCATTGGAGAGATTTGATCAGGCAAGTGACATGATCTGGCTGCAAACTGGCTTTTGCTTCTGGATTGAGAATAAACTGAGAGCAAGAAGGGAGTTAGGGGAGGGATGAAGCAAAGATCTGAGTTAGGAGGTTTTCTAATAATACAGGCAAAAGTAATGATGGCTTGGACCAGAGTGTGAGCAAAGGAGGTGATGAGAGGCAGACAAATTCAAAATATTCTTTGAAGATAGAGTAAAAAGGAATTTTTAATAGAATAAATATAGGATGTAAGAGAAAGAAAGAATCAGGGATGCCCTTGACGCTTTTAACTCGCGAGACTAGTTATGGATATGTCATTTAATGAAATGGAAACTTGTGGGATATGCAGTCTTTGCGGGGAGATCAGAGGTTCCATTTTAAGCATGTTAAGGTTAGATGTCTATCAGGTATCTAATTGGAGGCACCCAGTGGTGGTAGATGCCTAGAGTCCAGGGAAGGGGTCCAGACTACAGAAATGGGTTTATCAGCAATAATTGTTATATAAAGACTCTGACTGGATGAGATTAGCAAGGGAGTGAGTGTAGATAGAGAAGAAATCCATAAACTGGAATCACAGTTGGAGTGAGAGAAGATATTGTGGGACAAATAAAAAAGATTAATACAAAGCAATATGGAATAAAGAAAAAACCCAGGAGAGTATGTTGCCTTGAAAGCCATGTGAAAGAAACATTTTGAGGAGGTAGGTGTGATCAACTATACTAAGATTACCGACAGGGCAGGTAAGATCAAGAACTTTCCACTGAGTCTAAAACCATAACCCTGATGAGAACAGTTTTAGTCAAGTAATTGGAGTTAAAGCCTGATTGTAATAATTTGAAGGTCATGGAAGGAGAGAATTTGGACACAGGGAGTATAGATATTTACCAAAAGGCCAGCAGAGAAATAGAGCAATAGTTGGGATCCAAAGGGTTGTTAAGTTAGGAGAAATTCAGCTGCTAGTAATGATATAATAAAGAGGAAAATTTTATGGTGCAGAAGAGAGAGGTAGAATTGTTGGAGCCATGTCTTTCAGCAGGTCAGAGGAAATAGTAACTAGTTCATAGTGAATGGACTGGCCTTAGAAACACAGATAATTCATCCATAGTAATAGAATGGATGATAAGTACATAGGCAGAAAAACATGTAGGTGAATAGATATAGTGGTAAAGTTCATTTGTAAGAAATATACATTAGCAAATATATGTTTTTTTGACCACTAGCAATAAAGAAAAGCTACTGTAGTACTCAACTAAAATATGGCTGGTTGACTTTGCAAGACTGCGATCCAAATATAAGGCCATTTTTTAAATTCTGGAGGATTTCCATACTGACAATGAGTATATGCATATTTTTCAGAATCTATCTATAAAAAGCATTTGTATTTGGAAGGGAAGCAATTGAATCTAGAAATATACGACTCTTGTTCTCAGGTAAGTAAAACAAAATATGTTTTCAATCATGATTTGAAGAAGATATCCCTCAAATCTTTTTAGCTAAATCTTATCAATACTGTGGTTTTTTTTTTTTACTGATTTAAATCTAGTACAAAAAATCAATACATATTCCATTTACTAATAAGGATAGAAAATATCATCTCTTTTCAAACATATATGTGGATATTGATTTTAAATGCAATTATTAGGGCTTATCAAATTTTCAGAAAAAGAGTTTTTTTAGAAAAAAGATATCAAATGAGATGGATATAACTTTATTATAGTTCTTTATTTTTTAAAATTTAATCAGTTTTGTTTAAAGAAAGAGGATGATAAAAAAGAAACAGAGACTACATTTTAGAAAATATCAGTATTTGGCTTACTGAATTCTTTTCCAGGTGAAATGGGTCTCCATTAATTAACTGTCTAACGGGTAAAATACAGGGATCAGATCCCACCACTTTCAATGTGCTTGGTTTATTTTCAGCCACAGAAAGCAAAATTTTCCCTCACAAGTGAGCTGCATTGGGCAGATGGGTTTGTTATTGTGTATGACATCAGTGACAGGTCTTCGTTTGCTTTTGCAAAAGCACTAATCTACAGAATTCGGGAGCCACAGACTAGTCATTGTAAAAGGTGAGGTATTTTTCTTTCCTCTCTCCTTTCTTTTTAATAAATCATCATAGAGCTGTAAGCATCATTAGGAAGAGTTTAATACAGGCTTCCAATTACAAAATTTAACAGCCCTGAACAATCCACCTTCCATTCCACAGGAGTTACACATGTAGTAAAAGGAATAAGATGAGAATACTTTATATCCTGGCTGACATAAACAGTTACTTGCCCCGAGTAAATGGCTATTTTACAAGACAGCTTCTATTGTTTACATGCCATTCACTTGCAACATAATGGTCCTCTGTACACAAGATAGTTCCCTTTCCACCTTTCTTTTTCATGCCCACAAAAATGTGAAGGATACTAAATAAATCCAGATTTATTACACTTGGCATCCAATTCCTAGTCATTGAGCTGTTCAGTCAATCAAAGCAAAATAGACTGAATAATCAAACTGTTACAGATTCTAAGTATGAGAATACCTTTTTCTCCATTTCACCTCCTAAAACAAAGAGCTGATCAACGACTCCGGATTGTTAATGTCTTGACACAAGTGACTATGAAGGAAAACATAACTGTGCCTTAAACTAATTTTGCATTAGTAGATATAAATGTAAACCTATGAATTTCCCATTTCAGTTTTCCTTTTTTTTTTAATTGTTTTAGCCTTTCCATTTAAAATATTTATTTTTGTTTAACCTGCTGGTATAAGGGATTCTTTGTGCTCTTAACCAGATTTGCCCTTAAAATCTAAAACAGCATTCTAATCTGGGAAGCAAAAAAGCACAATATTATTCCTGAAAATTGGTACCTGTGCTTTTTATATCATTTTAAATGCCTACTATCAATAAATCATCAGATAATAATTGATAAGTTATATTTCCCTAGAGTCATTTGATATAAATTCTTGTTTATATCTGATTGACCTTGGGTAAACCCTTTAATCTCTAGACCTCCTTTTTCTGACTGTAAAACTGATAGAAACACGGTAGGAGAAAAGAATGTGATTTTACTAAGGTACCTCATGGCTCTGATTTCCTATAATATTACTGATTTTGAGGGACCTCCATTGTTTCAAGTGTTAAATGCCTTATATTTAAGCACCATAACTTAGGTAAGGGAAAGTAATTAAAATTACTTTCTATTCTTACAAATCAAAAGAATCACTCACGAATAGGCAAAAAATATGTATATTTTAAAAATTCCTATATTTGACATTTTTCAGGCAAACTTTTTAATGTATTGACCAAATAATTTTTGAGTTTTTCCAGTTCTCAATCTCTAGGTAAACTAGAGTCTCTTATTTGTAGATAAAAAGCAAAATTATGGCATTGTTTTATAAAATTACATCTGATATTTGTGATTCACCCTTCAAAATATTTCATTTATTCTTCCCCATTAATTCTTCACAATAATTTTCTGAGCTCTATAGAAAAAGATACTCTTAGTGCCCTCAAAATCCAACACGTACAGTGCTTTTTCCCTTACGGCTCACACTGTCACGTGAATGAAACCAGCCTGAAGACTGTTTTCATTTTCCCATTTCTTCCCTATAGGAGATATCTTGGCAGAGTTCCATGCCATTTAAGACCTAGTAGCCTTACTGTATTCTTCAAATGAAACTCTGCTTTAGGAATGTTACATTGTAACCGAGGAGATTATATTGATATTTGCCAGACACTACCTTACCAAAGCAATATACTTCTTCAATAAACAGAAAAATTGTACAGGGTCACGAGACCTTTTCTTTAAAGTATGCTTAATGAATATTAACAAACAGCAACAAATATTGAATTAGTAAAGAGGCATTAGTTAGTCCTTCTCTTTCAGTTGATAAAGAAATGAAAGATAATACTTAGTAAGCCTATTTTATTGCCGGGCACTGGGCTAGATTTTTATACACATCTTCATTTAACCTCTGTGAGCATTCTGTGTGACGAGGACTATTTTACCTTTTTTTTTTTTTTTTTTTTTTTTTTTACATATAAGGGAATTGAAAGTGGAAAATGTTACAATCATGTCTTGTTAGTAAACAGAGCCATAATTCTGGGAATAGGTTTGTACCACTTCAAATGTTATGCTTTAAGAGCCTTCTTGCTTCTGTGTCATTTACACATTTTATCTAAAATAATTTTTATAAGTAAATGAGATACACACACACATGACCACAAATAACACACATACACACACAGTATTCTTTTTTTTGGTCCATAATTCTTTTTGATATAAACCTACTTAATAAAAAAAAAAAAGAGTTGTTAAAACAGTCTTGCCAAAGAATTGTGTATCTGTGTTTCAGAGCTGTGGAATCAGCTGTGCTTTTGGTGGGTAACAAGCAAGATCTCTGTCATGTGCGAGAGGTTGGCTGGGAAGAAGGGCAAAAACTGGCACTGGATAACCGGTGCCAATTCTGTGAACTGTCTGCAGCAGAGCAGTCTCTGGAGGTGGAAGTGATGTTTATCAGAATTATCAAGGGCATCCTGACAAACTTCAAACTCAAAGAAAAGAGAAGACCCAGTGGATCTAAATCCATGGCCAAACTGATCAATAATGTATTTGGAAAGAGAAGGAAATCTGTTTAATTGACATGTGATCCTAAGGGATTTTTATTATATCAGAGAGTTTCAAACATTTGTATGGTAATTAAATTTACCCTTTGTATGCAATTAAAAAATTCTCTTAGAGATATGAAATAATTGACCATGAACCACAACTGTGTTTTCAAATATATAGTTTGCCTTCTTAGTTGTTTGTATCTTGTACATTTTGCTTCACACTTAACCTTTTCTTTATTACACAGAATAATATGAGTATAACCTATTGGTGGATTACTATATAATTTTATTAAATTACCATTCCACAGGGCTCAATTTACCTTTATTTTATATATATCTTTTTAATGAAATATATAGTTATATTCATATAGTTAATATATTATAGGGCTTAACTTATTAATTTGTGAAATTCATGATCTATTTAATTAAAATGCATGGATTTATTTTTGAAAGTGTCTTTATAATAAACCAGTGAATTATTTGATATTACATACATTTTACTTACAACTAAGGCCTTAAGAAGTTAAATTCCTTACCTGTAAGTACATAGTTTACAGTTGGTCTGATGATGAAAACGTCTGCCTTTCCTTATTGTATGCTAAGCAAACAAGGGCAATTATCATAGAGAAATTAACTTATACAACTAAGATACTTTTTAGATTAAAAAATTAGGGTTTTTTTTAAGTTCATTTAGAAATCCATACCTCATAGGAGAAGAAAAAAGTAAAAACTGGTTGGTAAATATATAACCTTGAAGGCCTTATTGTCCTGAAAGAAATATTGTATTAGATACAAACATTTTGGGCCTTCTCAGATTACGTTGGGTACAATTTCCTTCAGAAGTCAACTGTCCACCTCCTGGACTGCAGCATCCCTTCTGCTGTCCTTGATGAGCTTGTCACCTGCTGCGTTTCAAGTTGCAGCCCTAGGCCTCCCTTCAGCCAAATCGCTGACAAGTAAGGTTAGACTTTGGAGAAGTTAGCCTAGGTGTACATGCAATGCTGCGTGCACACTTGGTTAACATGTGTCAGCACTAACCTGGGGACCACGTAGAAGATCTTGAGTAGAGGGTGGTAGACTGGAGTCAGGGAGGGTGACACAGACTATTAGTCTGGGCAGGAGAGAATTAAGTCATCGACATGGTCTTGTTCATCGTGAGTCATGATCCAACATTTAGCTTTTTTTGTTCTGTGGAAATCTAACCTGGATGATGCACTAGAGTAAAAGGAGTGGAAGTAAGGGAACTTTGTGTGGTAGTATACAAAATAGTCCAGAATGTTCATGAAGATGGGGGAGTTAGAATTGCTATGGTAGGTTGGACCCAAGAACCCACCATCTGACTGTGTTCTCTGGGACGATTCAGAGGAGCTTCCTTTACTAAGGAAGTGAGGAAAGCCATGGTGAGGAGGCAAAGACAACTTTGACAAGCTTCCTAGTCACTGTGCTCCATGGGTCAGAGTTGACAGTCGGGATGCTTCCACTGAATTGCGCTCCTCGATACTAAGACAGATGATAGACTCTTGGGACAGCAGAATCTGGATGCCAGCATTTAACCTGATGCCTGTTTAACCTCGTAACCTGTTTACCCACTCACTCAGCCCCCAGAGAAATAGTGCCATATCCAGGGTAGAGGCTCCATTTCTGATGCTGGCTTGTTGGAAACCTAGAGGCTATATTGCGACAAAGTCCATATTGTGGCCTCAAGCATTGCTCCCATCCCTGCCACCAAGGCCACTGTTATCGTGGGTCCATTACATATAAGCACAAAGGTAGTCAAGAAAAAAGGCAGGTTATCTGTAGGGCAGTTCATCTTGTCCATTTGGTTGTAAAGTGACTTCTCATTGGTGGATGCTTTCCGGTTGGCATTAAAGTGATACATAAAGATCTGTAAATATGATGCCCTCTCTGAGAGATCCATTCACATGCTTATTCTCCAGTCCTTCTTGACACTGTTCTTCCAGTCTCACCTCTTTACAGATACCTCTGACCAACTGGCGAAACCACTGATCACAGCCTAGGACTCTCTACCACATTATACCTTTCTTGACTTATGAGGTACACAACAAAGTGTACTTCTTGAAGCTTTGGCAAATGAGATAATTTCCTTTTACTGATGAGCTTCATGGTTACCTCTGGGCAGAACTGTCATGAGGCCCAGTCTTCTTTTGCCTGGCACTAACACATCAAGCTTAAGTGAGGAGTGCTTCTTACCAACTAGGAATATTCAGATTAGATTGCTTTGTAAATGAGAAATAAACTTTTATTGTGTAGTTATTCTAGTAAATTCAGTTATATAGTTTTTTGATCAACTATTTATAGGGATTTTAGTAATCTTTTATAATATTAATCTTGACTATATAAGTATATGTGTATGTACATATATATCAGCCTAAGCATTTATACTTTAATCATTTTTTGGTTTTATTTTGTTCTTATTATTTGCCTGAATAATCTTAGAGTTTTGGTCTTCATTCTTTAAAATTCTTTTCCTAGTTAACGAAAGATTCTTTTGGGATGATTTTGCATTAAAAATAACATATTTATCCATGTTATATGGAAGAACTCTACTGTCAAAATGGTATGAAAATTCTTTTATAGCTTAATCTATGACTTAATCTTAATCTTAATCATAGCTTCATCTTAATTTCATAGCATATGTATCTGTGATGAGTCAGAGTTCAAAATTTCTCTGGTAAGTATACTACTCATATTTGTATATATTAAATTGTTTTTCCCTATTATACCCTGACTTTTTAGCAAGAGGATCTGAGATGACACATCTTGTTATAAGGAGTCTATGGAACAAAGGAATAAGAACAAGCTTTCTCACCAAAAAGAAAAAAAAAAGATAACTATGTGAGGTGATAGATGTGTTAGTTAACTTAGTTGTGGTAATCATTTCACACTCTATACATCTAAGAAATCATTATGTTGTACACTTTAAATAAATTGAAAATTTGTCAATTATACCTTGTTAAAGCTGAAAAAATTGTTTTACATTAAAAAAAGAATTTATATTTTAAAAATAGTTTCTGTGAGGCAACTTTAGAAATGAACCACTGATTATTTTTCATAGTGATATTTAAAAGTCCTGGGTTAATTTCCCCTTTTATAATGTGACAGTTATAAAACATGTCCACACATTTTTTGATACTTCTCCCATTAAAATGTTGAGTCGGATTCCCCTCCCCTTGATTGTGGATCATCCTTGTTGACTCTCTTTTAACACACGGAATGAGGTGGAAGTAATGGGAAGGACTCATGAGACCAGGTTGGAAAGAGCTCGAGCTCCCATCTCTTCCTGGGACTCTGCATTGTTCAGAATCAGCATGGATCAACCTGGCTGCCCTGAAGGCACTAGGCCAGAGATACCACATGGGGTTAGTGACTAAACAACCGACAAACAGACAAGCTAATCTTCAGGTGATTTCAGCCTCTAACCTTGGACTACTCTAGCCGATGCCAAGTAGAGCAGGGATGAGTTATCCCCACTTGCAGAATTGTGATCCCAGTGTGTATCCTTGTTTTGTTAGGGGAAGGTTGTTATGTGGCAATAGATAACCAGAACCGATAACTCATTAAAACCCCCAGTAACTCAGCCAATATGAAATGTTTGGCTTTCTTATTGGGCAAAAACAGGGTGAAAAAAAGGATTGTCTACAACATAAAGTTCTCCCAGTATCAGTTTTCTTGCGAATATAATTCATGTGTAAAGCAACTTGCAAAAACCTAAAAATAATAAACTGCAGTTTTCTAAAATGAGAGAAACCACATCTACTTACAGTAGAGAAACAAATACATCAACATAAGGCCATAGAATGTTGTAGGTTGAAGGTAGCAAGTGTGTCTAAATCTCAAAGATAGTTAAGCTGTAGCACTAGACTGGGAATTGCCTATGCTGCTTCTAGTAAAAAAAGATGCTGTCATTCACTTTGGATGAGCTTCAGTGAGATAACACATGATGAGGGGCAACAGCTGAGGAAGGGAATGTCAAAGGGGAGGGGCCTTTAAAACGGTTTTGATTTAATACAAGGCATGCACTATTAATAAAGAAGTTGAATGATACCTATATGTTTTATAGGCTTATAAATTGGCTGTAGTAAAATATTTTACATCTTAGATCACTAGGTATTGTTTCAGCTTATTATGGGAGATATCTATCTAGAGTTGACTGAATTGTATTAATCTGAACCTAGTTTAATGATGCCTTAACATTTTTATGGGGGAATTTAATGTTTGCAATATCCATGTTCCTTCTTTGAAAGTGTGACTTATAGGTTTTTCATTTTCCTTAAATTATGAAATCCTTCAGCTAATAAAGGAAAATGATTATAGTTTGCAAAAAAGGCAAAGTCATTTAACAATCCATATAACTGTCTGTTGTAGGACTTTGCATAATAATTGTAATTTAGCTATTAGGGATTCTAAAGGCAGTTATCAGTCATACTCTACACTTCTGGGGGAATCAGGCAAAGCCCAAATTATTTTAAGTATTTAAAATTCCCAAGGGAAAAAAAAAAAAGACACTATAAATTGGGAATATACTTCTTAGTGACAACATATTATTTCAAAGCAAAGAAGAAGTTCATCATAATATTCAGATGTATAAACCACCAAACATTCTTTTTGTTTATTTTGGATAGAGATATAATTTGTTTATTTTTAATAATGGAACTATTAGTTCCTGTAAGGAGGGAATTAGCAGATGAAAAGTATCAGTTGCAATGTGAAATTTGACCGACATTTTAGTAATCCTGGAACAACTAAGACATAAAGAATTAGGAAAAAACAGAAAATTGAAGAGTAAGATATGGAATTATTTGCCCCATTATGTGGAAGTATGACCATGCGTTACCTCTGTAGTTTTTAGACCATTTTATAAGACTGAGTATTTAACAACTCAGTTTTAGTTGTTTAGTCAACTCAGTTTTAGTTGTTTAGTCAACTCAGTTTTAAAAATGAGTATTAAACAACTAGATACATGAAAACATTTCAAAACACATATTAAATTAAACTGATATTTTTTCCAGATATAAATTTACTTTCAAGGTAAGAAACTATTTAGGTTTGCAAAATTTGGGGTTATTTCTACACACAGACATATTTGGGGTTAAAATTTTGGTGTTGAGTTGGGGACAGAAAGTTTAATTCATTCAAACAATAATTGTAAAAAAATAACCAGTTGGTTGACATTTATCAGAAGATTTTGAAGCCTTACGTAAAAGAAGTCTATATTTTACTCATATTGTTCTCCACAACAGGAGAGGTTTTGAGCAAGACCTGCTCAAAAATAGTTTAAAAATTTTGGAATTTGGTCATTCTAAATTAATATTTATTGTTTCCTTAATAACATCTTTTTGAAGATAAACATATTTGTTGGTAGACTTAAAACTAATACACACATATGGTGTAGTGTATATAGATATACTGTATATCTATACTATATATCTATCTCTATATCTCTCTAATGATGTTCTTTTATTAAATATATTTAAACAAACTGAATTCATCTATAAGAAAAATATAAAACAACACAGCTTTTGTGATTTTATTTCACCTTTACATAACCACCAGTAAGGGATCATCTATTACAGAACTTTAATATTGGACACATATTGGCATATATTATTTAATCATGGGGGTTTAATTGAGACATTGACTAGTTAAGAGGACTGAATCTGCCATTTCACAATTTTCTGTTAAAATTCAATTTTTAAAGTTGAATAATGACATTTTATAATAACATTGAAGTTTCATATAACAGAAGTCATATAACAGAAATTCAGTGTTTCACTAACTGAATCGAGAATAGAAATCAGAGATAAAATCATAGCTATCTTTGTGCTATCTTCTGGACTAAAAATGCAGTTTGCCTATATTACCCTTTTCTTAAGTCCTCGCTTCACATAAGCTCTGCACAACCAGAAAAGAGACCAGCTGCCCCTTCCCTCCATGAGAGTGATTTTCTGAACCATACACCTTATCTCTTATTACTCAGGACCCACTACCAACATCTATCTTTCTTTAAACTTACACAGCTTGAGGAATAAGAAGAACAATAGTGGCAAACTTTCTTAATCTGTATTGTACTCATGGATAAAGGCAAACACAGATGAAGTAGAGATTTGGTTGTTGGAAATGTTGGGGCAGGGTTTCAGAGAGCTGTGATTTAGAATTATTCATGGATAGCATTTGTTAAAAATAGACAAAAACAAAACAATTTGTGTCATGTTATTCATTATATATCTGTTCTTCCTTGTAATGAGAACATGGCAAGTTTGGGAACCCTCTCCACCTCCACAAAGCACAGCCAAACTCAATCAATTCTGATTATGCATAGAAATTATGCTGAGATGGCACAACAATCAGACTTCAAGTATGAGATTTGAGAAAGCTACACTATCCCTTTCCAAAATAATGACTGAGAGGGTGATGAAGATAAGGATAAAAATGGAAGCACCATATGTTGGCAAACCAGACCACAAAATATCCTTCCTTTTATAAGGGTCAAGAAACATAAAACAGAACAAACAGTTAAATGCCCCCCCACCATACGTACACATTAATAATAATGGATTTTTGAAAATATTACTCAAGACAAGAACATAGAAATATTAATCTGAAATGGGAAAGTATATATCCTAAAATAATTTTTTAAATGAAGAATAAATAGAAAGTCTAGAACAGACTTTAAAATATGCATTTTAGGCAACGAAGAGTTGCATTGGCATTACCGAAAATCAGTTCAGTGACACTGATGTAAAACAAGAGGAGATTTTTTTAGAATCCAAAGAAGGACAAAGAAATGAATATATTAAAACATATCGTAATACAATATAAATAAATATTATAGGCATGAAGATTAGAATCTAGCCTAAAATAATTATAATAAACTCAGAAATCTATAGTAGAAACAACAGTCCCTGCCTTCGTAATGCAAGGAGATAGGTAAAATTGTAAGTCTCAAATAGGATTCAGCGTGTTTCAGAAAAAAAAAAAAAAAATTACAGTCTGGTCTCCCAGAAAGAAAAAGCAGGTAAATGGAAAAATTTAATATGGCTTAAATTTCTTTGCAAGTACATGATAAGTTAGTTAAGAAAAGTGAAAAGTCTAAAGAGTTTTGAGGGAAACTTTTGCAAAATTCTAGTTATAAAGACAAAAATTCTGGTTGAAATATGACGACAAAGAATTTCAAATATGCAAGTGCTCTGAAAAATATACTCAATTAGTATTACTGAAAGATTATCAATGTTTCAATTCCAATAAACAGAGAATAATTAAAATTAAGAGTTTATGAACCAGAGGGCTATAGTATAAAACATTGTGATAAGACTGATTATATGCATAGAATGATATGTGTGATGTTATTTATCATCAGTGACCCTAAGCTGACAAGTCTTGACATCTAGGCTATGGTTAATCAGAAAATCAGACTAGTTCAGGTACACTTCATTAAAACAGAGAAAATTTGAAACAATAACATTGTCTAAAAGTGTGGTTAAAATAATTGTGGTATGTGAACTGTATAATCACTTACTGAGTACATGCTAGGTACATAGCACAGTGCTAGATGGTTTAAATACATTTTATATAAATATATAAAGGTGCCCTGCAAAGAAGATATTGTTATCTCATTTTGCCTAACTTAGTTATATCATTTACACACCTCAACACAGACAAAAAGATTAATCTAGTCAAAGGCTAGCTATTGGCTAAGCTGGGATTCAGAAAGGAATGTAGCTGGGTCTATATACTGTTTTCTCTACCACACCACACTCCCTCAGTACCACTGAAAAACAGACACACATTTAAAATCATATCTACAAATGGTTTTTAATCTGGGGGGTGATGCCTATGTTTTGATAATAAATGTGAAAGCCAGATACAAAAGTATAGGTAAGTATAATTTCATTCATGTACAAACGTATCTTTGAAAAATGATTGCCATAGAATATGCCAAATGATTATTAGCCCTTGGATGATTTTCTATCTGTGATTCCAAAGTTTCTGTAAATAAACATTGATTAATTTTGTAATCAAAGGACAACTAAAGATTATTTCATATTTACAAATATTGAAAGAGTCTATTGGGCTGATTTGCACAGTAAAATTTTTATATGGATTCTAAAACTCTCCTCAGTTTATTACTAATATCTATAGATTTTTATTTGTCAATCTAAATCTAATCCCAAATCTTATTAATCACATTTATTAATTTTCTATTTCAAAGATGGATTACCTCTCACTAATTTTCTACAAGACCAGGTGTTATAATTTAGAAAACAAAATATATACACTTTTGCATTTTTGATTAAGACAATTTACATACAATAAAATGCACATATTTTATGTGCACAGTTCAGTGAATTTTAACAAATGTATTCACCTGTGTAACCACTGTCAAATCATGATGTAGAACATTTCCGTCATTCTGGAAGCTGCCCTTGTGCCCCTTTCCAAGCAATCTGGAAATCAGTTTGCTGTATTTTCACAAATATAAATGTAACTTTATAAACAATAGAAAGTACATGCAATCTTTAGGCAATGAACAGACCCATATTACATTACTTCAAGCTCCAAGAAAGTGGAGTTCTTGCGATTCTTTTTCACTACCATCTACCCTGGGTCTTACCACAGTGTCTGGCATATAATTGGAGCCCATAACATGCTTACTGAAAAAAATGTTTGAGTGCATATTATATAGCAGGCACTGTGCTATTTTTTTAATGGTTAGTTTTATTATAATAGTCTTTGGTGATAGAAATACATGCTGTTAATAAGAAGAAAGTGCTTAAAATAATATGAAAGTATAAAGAACAAAAATGCTGGTAGTTCCCTTATACCATTCTCAAATGGTCACTCCCAGAGTAGTCAGTATTATTAGTTTGGTGTATTTCTTTCATTCTTATCTTTGCACTTACAAACATAAAACACGTATATTCTTTTAAAAAACAAAACAATTAATGTTTATCGATAATCTCTTATGGGTCAGGCTTTGTTCTAAACTTTGGAAATATAGCAGCAAACAAAATATAGTAAATGCCATATCTTCATAAAGCCTATAGTTTAATGGGAAGAGACAATGATAAAGAAAGTATGTAAATGATACAGGATGTTAGATAATGTTGAGTGCACAAGGACTGCAGAGGAAAACTAAGCAGCCAAGAAGGACACGCATGTCTCAGGAGTGGGCGAAAGCAGGGTGGCTATTTTAAATGGAAGTTAGGTATGGACTTCTTGAGAAGATCTTATGAGCAAAACATGAAGGTGGTCAGGAGTAAAGCATTCAAAAAAAAATTCATTTATTTTTTTAGAGTCCAAAGCCCTGTGGCTTACTGGGGGCCAGGGCCAAGTGGGCTGTGGTGGGCAGGGGAGCTACGTGTCACCTTTCTCAGAGATGGCAGCCGTGAGGATGAATGAGGGATGCAGGACCCCCGGCTCTCCTCTGCACACAGATGCTGACCAGGCCGCCCTGGGCCAGGGACTTCACCATCTCAGCTGAGCCCAACACCATTGTCTGGTTTTCAGTGACCAGGGTCCAGCTTGTGCTCTGGTGGATTGCAGTTCAGCACAGGTCATAGGTGGGCCTACTGGGTGAACTTGGAGCCACGGTCGGTGCAGTTGAACTTCGTCACTCCCTTGTGCTGTCAGACGTGCCTACGCAGCTGTGCCATCACTTTAAAGGTCTTCCCACAGATCTGGCAGAAGTGGGACCCTCCTGGTGGCCACCCTGCTGGTGGCGGCCAGTCATGTAATAGGGCAGAGTGGGCACGCAGCCATTAGCGAGTAACCACCATTGCTCAACAGTCAGCACGGGGGTCACATGTCCTGCTCCGGCAACAGTGGTCCTTGGTGCATTGAATGTGGCTGGAGGTGGATTCTGGCTTTCTCCCCAGGGCCTTCCAGGCCTTCTGGCCTCCGGGCCGGCAGGTGAGCTTGGGGGCCGGGGACAGGCTAAGGGCTGTGTCCTGCAGAGCTCCAGAGCCCTCACCAGGGCCTCCCGCTGGCCTTGAAGTAGCGGCGAACCTCTCCCCCATCCCCACCTCTGCGACCTAATGGCGGCAGGCGTCTCCATGGGTCGCGGTCCACGGAGGCCTCGGCAGCTGGAGACTATGGATGCTGTCATTAAGGTGACAGCTTCAGCCAGCTTCAGTCTCTCTGTGCAAGTTTCAAAACTTGGTCCAGCTGAGATCAGTTGTCTACCGCTAGGAGCTGGCCAGAGGTCAGGGTTAAGTAGCAAGGACATTGCACATCATTACCTCAGGTCCACCTCTGTGTTGGGGCTATTCTCAAAGAAGGGCAATTGCTGTGAGCTGGGAATTCACCTGACGGGTATTTGCTACAACCTGTATTCCTATTGATCCTATACAAATCATTCTCTCCAGTTTAAATGAAAAGCCTGAGGGCTGGCTGGGTCGTGGCTCCTGGCTCCCTCGGTGATGACAGCTGGGCAGGGTCTGGGCATCTGACTCTGAGGCGCCGTCAGCTGAGATCTGCCTCTTCAGCCAGGCCTGGGCCCTGGCAGGAGGAGCCAGACCGGGTGCTGGATGAGTGCCCCCAGGCAGGGTGACCAGCCTGCACAGGCCACTCCCCTCCCCCTTAGCCAGGGCCTGGACCTCAGAAGGCGAAAGCTGAGCCTTGGGACCTTGCCCTTTCTTTTCAGAACAGAGAGTAACATTTGTTTTGGTGGAAATTTACAGGAACATCATGACCTGATGGTGACCTGACCTCAAGAACAAAGGCTCTGACACCAAGAAGTGTGCACCAACTAGCCACGCCCCTCCCTCGCCTTTCCTATAAAAGGGCTTTGCTGAAAGCTTTCGGGGAGTTCGGGGTCTTTAAGGCGTGAGCCACCCTCCTGTTGCATAACCCTGCAATAAGCCTTTCTATGTTCCAAACTCCGACATTTTGGTGGTGTTCGGCCTCACTGTGCATCAGGCACAGGGCCTCGCGTTTGGTAACAGTCCCGTGCTTCTCAGCAGGGGCCCTTCTGGGTGCTGAACTCACAGCTGCAGGCCTCTCCCTGGTGTGGTGCTGTCGTGCTTCTCCAGGCCAGCTTGGGTGCAGAAGGTGTAGCCACAGAGGTGGCACTGGAAGGGCTTCTGGCCCACGTGCCTGCGCAGGTGCAGGTTGAGACCTGCCTTCTGGGTAAAGGCGTGGCTGCAGAATTTGCAGACACATGCCCTCTAATCCCTGTGTTTGGCCTTGGTGTGCATCTGCAGGCCATTCTGGGTGCACGCGGCAGAACTCCTCGCACTCAAACAGCTCACCGCAGTGCTTAAAAGCCTGGTGCAGCTGCAGTTCCCTTTGGGACAAAAGGAACTTGGCCCGGGTGGGACAGGTGTGGAGCTTGGGAGCTCCATGCAGTTTGGTCCCTTGGCTCTGCATGAACTTCTTCTTCCTGAACGGCTGCGAGCAGGCACAGCACTTGGAGGGCATCTCCCCCCGTGTGGGATGCCAAGTGTACCGGCAGCTCCGTCCTCCAGCAGAAGGCCTCCAGGCACTTCCCGCACGTGAAGACGTGTTAACGATTGGTTCAGACAGCTCCGGGCTTCATGCTTCAAGATGTTCTCCTTTGGAAGATAACACATTCCAAATCTGGGGCGCTAGAAGGTTTTCTCCCCAGTGTGTTTCCTGTTGTGCACTTTTTGATATTTGCTGAGGAACTTTTTGGAAGAAAAAAGAGGGTAAGAGTCTTTCTTTCACCTGCTGTTTAAGTGCCTTGAAGTCAAAATACTCAATGTGCCAAAGTGGCATATTTTGGTGTGACCT
Organism: Eschrichtius robustus; assembly: GCF_028021215.1. Taxonomy (NCBI): domain Eukaryota; kingdom Metazoa; phylum Chordata; class Mammalia; order Artiodactyla; family Eschrichtiidae; genus Eschrichtius; species Eschrichtius robustus. Next base: position 15,096,315 of record NC_090836.1, on the reverse strand, counting down.
ATTCTGATTTCCTTCAAACGGATATAGCTATCTTCTAGGATTATAGGGTTCTGTGCTTATTTTTGTGGTACAGAATGGAGTGGGGAAACAGTACTTAGAATGAAGTATTTCAAGCCTATCCAAAAAAAAAAAAAAAAAAAAAAAATCCTCTATGTACATGAGAACTGACCAGAACGTCAGGTTAGGACAGCAGTCAGGGAGGAGACAATGTGTAATGTATGGTGTAGAATGCTTGGCCCCGAAGAAATTCACAAAGTGTACAGGGGATCTGGTTAGAATTAACCAAATAAATTTGTCTAATATATTGTTTCTAGCTCAGAATCTTGTATGTTTACAGTTGTCTGACAAATATCTCACTATGCAAATTCCTAATCCTTTACCTAATTTTAGGATAAAAGATGTGTGTGCCTACATCTGGAATTATGATGACAGATTGAGTGAATGCACTTTGTAAAAGCAGGCTCTATCTGACTCGCATATGGATGAGAAACCATCTTAGCAGTATGCACTGGTGGGTATGTCTCTGGAATTTTTAATCCTCTTATTTTATTATCATGCTGGTTTATGTTTTAAACGTATTAAAATGGCTTGTGTTTTTATTTCTAAACATCTAATGTAAAAGTCATAACTCACATTGCTCCTTTAAAACACAATTAGAAAAGCATTTCTGGGATTATCATTCAATTTATTACATTCAGTGATATTTTGTTACTTGTACCATAGGAAGCTAATAGGCCTCATGAACTGTATCTAGAATACAAGTTGTACTGCTAGCATATTCCAACCTCTAAGTGCCTTTCATGTCAGCATGAGAGATACCATCAGGCATTTGAAAGCTCCGGCCTATTTATAAAGATACCATCAAAACCTGCCTGATGCAGCTGACTTATGAATCAATTATCTGAACTACACCAAGTGATATATCTATTCTGAAATTTAGAGTCATATATTTGAAGTTAAACTACAAACAGATAAACTATTCAACAGCCTATCATGATTCTTATCTCTATGTCTATATCTGTCAAATGCCGGGAGAAAAAAAAGGCAAAATCTTACTGATTTTACTGGGAAGAGTTTTAAAAAATAAATCACACAGATACAAATTCTCTCTCTCTCTCTCTTTCTCTCTTGCTCTATCTCCCTCTCTCTCTCTAACACATATACACAAACACACACACACACACCTAGCTATCAAATTACTTATGACCTGAGGGAAAATTTAAATAAAATCAAGAGCGTGCAAGGGATGACTCCCGTTGTAAAAGGGGAAAAATAACAATAAATAATATTAATTCTCTTAAATTTTATGTCTTCAATGAAATGGCTGAGTATTTCAGTAAATAGAAATGCCACTGTTAGGACAAAAGGTACAAAGCCACTGCGTGCAGAGAGACAACAGTTACGTTTCATCCCAGATGTTGTTGAAAATAAGCCAAACCTAAGACAGATGCGTGTCCTTTTGTTTTGTTTTTAGGCGATACCTCACAAGATGTATTCTATTTCAGGATCTACTCTTCATTTCTAAATATTAATGATCTCAGTTTTACTGCTTTGCCTGGTAGAGTTCAGATTTCAGGAACGTTTTATTCATGCTGACCAAAGTCATGAGAGACACGTGCACTAGGATGACAAACTATTAATGTAAAATGAGGAAATGTAGTAACTTTCAACTACACAATGAGTTATCTTCTCAATAGGAAAACTTGTATAAGAGACAAAATTAATATCAGAAGTCTGCTTTTCTCCAAAGAATTAAAATAAAAGAAACTCAACATTTTACTGCTTCCTTGAAAAAGTGACTTCTATGGTGAGTAAAAAAAAAAAATAAGAGGCAGTTAGGCAAGAAACGCTGAAAAAGGCCTTTGGAGTATAATACAATACAAGCCAAAGTTTCTGAAGTTGTGTCTCCTCATCAGAATCTCTTGGCGGTGGTGGGGTGGGGATGGCCTGAGATGGTGCAGGAGGTAAAGTTAATTTAAAATGCAAAGTTCTGAGCTCCACCCTGGGTTTACTAAATGAAAATCTGTGGGTATATGATAAGAATCAGTCTGAATATACTTTTTAGTAATTCTTGGCACACTCAAGCTTGTAAACCTTTTTGTCAAAGAAGAATGCAAGAAAAAATCTGGCATGATAAGCAGGAGACAGGTCAGGAATGGGTTAGGCACGGTGATTAGGGGTTTGGGATTTACGCTGAAACTAACGGGTACCCACGGGGCAAGGGAGTAATGTGCACACATTTGTGCTTTAAAAATATGATTCTACCTGCAACATAAAGAAAGGCAATGTGAAGGAAAGAATGGAATCAGGGAAACCAGAGTTAGGAGGTGGTTGGGTTGCCATGATCTAACCATGAGGTGGTAGTGACTTGCACTAATAAGGATTAACAATATTAAAAGTCAAAGCTAACATTTGCTGAACAATTATGCACCAGGAAAAGTGCTTTACAAGAATTTCTCATCTATATTTTAAAAGTACCCTATGAGGTACATGGGAACTATTATTATCCTTATACAGACAAAACAGAAAACCTGAACTCAGGGTAATTAAGTTACTTTATATAATTAGTAAATGGTAAGACAAGGATTCAGATCCACATCTCTGACTCAGCTACCATATTCTTAACAGCTATGTTATTCTGTCTAACAAATGAAGTGGCAGAATAGGGAGCTACATAGAAGGTAGAGTTGATAGGATTGATGGTTGCTTATAGGACAAAAGAGATAGAGAGGATGGAGATGATGCCTGGGATTTGAGGTGGGTTATGATGCTTTTCACCGGCACAAATGGATATAATAGGAGTGGGTTAGAGAGGAAAGAGAATACAGTCATTTTTAGACATCGGGTTTACGGTGCCTCTGGAACATCCATGTAGCATGTCCAGTAGGAGATGAGTATAACATTTTTGAGTTCAGGATATAAGCGTGTGTGTTACAGTTTGAAGAGTCAGATGTACATAGGAGAAATTCAAAGTCTTATAAATGGACGTTAATGTCTTGAGACTTGAATATAGGGAGAAGAAAAGCAGGCCTAGTACAGAAACCTTGAGAGGAGTAACAGGCAGAGGAGGAAATAACTAAGACTATTAACACATAATTTATTTTTCAAAAGAGGTCACTCAAGAGTGAAAGAGACACTAGTAATAATTACAGTGATAAGAGGTGATGGGCATAAATGGGTTCTGACCCAGACCAGGCAGGACATAGGACCGCCCTTCTCTAAGGAGGCTGAGAAATGAGAATTTTAAAAGGCAGGAAGAAAACCAGCTGAGAGTGTTAACCTGGAACCTGGAGGGTCTATAATATTATTGTAATACTTATATGGCATAAACGTACTTACTTTCATGAAGCCTACAATTTTAATCATGATTCCAGTTCTCACAATGAGTGCAAACAGGTAGGAAAAATCACCTAAAGATTACTTGTCTAATCTGGCTTTCCCAAGTATCATCTGCATCCAAATTTGTATTCCATTTAAGGATAAAATTTCTAAATGGATTTAAATGCTCATTTCAGTAGAAATTTCATCTCTTTTTTTCTTCAGTATTTTTCATTTGTTATGAAAATTTCCCATAACTTATATTGCTTCTTGAAAGACTCTATAATATCTTCATTTTTAGAGAAACACTGAGAAATCATAATGAAGATTAGGCAGCCCCCTTTATTTCATGCTGCCCAGAAATTCTCTCTTAAGTATACATCTCTGGGAAAATGTCTGTATATGACTAATCTAATCTGTGGTTATTTATTTTTGTGAACATATTTTTTTCGGAGAGTGGCATTTTTATGATAGTAATTTCAAATTGTGGGTTAAGCCTTATTTCAGTTTGGTAGCCTGATATGAACTTGCTGATATTATTTTCTTAAAATTAATGAGGAGAATATTCTCAGGATCAATTATGTCTCTTATTAGAAGAGTAATCTCAGGGCTTCCCTGGTGGCGCAGTGGTTGAGAATCTGCCTGCCAAATGCAGGAGACACGGGTTCGAGCCCTGGTCTGGCTGGGAAGATCCCACATGCCGCGGAGCGACTAGGCCCGTGCGCCACAACTACTGAGCCTGCGCGTCTGGAGCCTGTGCTCCGCAACAAGAGAGGCCGCGGTAGTGAGAGGCCCGCGCACCGCGATGACGAGTGGCCCCCACTTGCCGCAACTAAAGGAAGCCTTCGCACAGAAACGAAGACCCAACACAGCCATAAATAAATAAAACAAAATAAAATAAAAATCAATGAGCCACTTCAAAAAAAAAAAAAAAGAAGAGTAATCTCAGTGCCTAATAATGCCACTCAATTTCCTATTCTTCCATAAACATTTCCAGCATACTCTAGCCAAATAGGTTCCTTTTTCTTTTTTCATTCTCTGTAGTATTAGTGGTTAATTCTTTCCTTCATACCACTTGGGCTATTTTATAACTGTCTCTTAAGGCATGAAATATTTCTAGTTCATTATGCTGTTTCTAAGTGGATATATTCAGATTTTTATAAGTAGATGTGTGGAAAAAATTAATCTTTGATAGATGTATTTTTGTCCATTAATAATATTATGAAGCCATAATGGTGTAGGAAATTTACATGCATGGTCTAAGAATATAATAAGTATGCAAAAATCATTTATTGAAGGGAATGAAATTTCAGAATTATTCAAGTAGGGAATAGTATTTTGTATAAAGTAGATACAGAAAATTTAAGTTGGCACTGATAACCTAGTCCCTGTGATAGAAAGTGCCCGTCTTGTAGAACAGGGCTTGATATTAAAATGCCCCATTCTATTCTCTGCATTTATTAATGTTTTGGGGGGGATTTTCAAAATGCACTGGACCATTTTGGATAATTGAGTATCCCTTAGTAAAGGGATAGATAAATTGACCATTATTTACAGAAGCATTGAAGTTGCCATGTAAATATACTTTAGTTATTGAAACATCTCACAATGTAACTGTAAAAAATTCTTCTAATTTAAGGTTTATTATATCCTTAGAAATAATGAAAAATATAACAAAAGACACTATAATAGATCTGCCTTTGCACAGGATCTGATCAGAAAGTGTTCTTTCTCACACATTATATGTATTAAAAACAAAATATAAAAGTCAAGAGCTGCAAAAAAAATTCAGTTAATGATGAGTAAGGATGTCATAAAAATTTAAATATTTTATTTGTGGTAAGAAATAAATAAAACCAGTGAACTTCCAGAGCATATTTCTTTAATTTTTAGGTGATAAATGTCATGTCTTCAATACTTAATGTTGTCTCATAAATCAAAAGAAAATAAAAACAGCAGCAATGCCATATAAAATGAGTAAAGGTCACAAAGAAGAAAATACAAATAGCCGATGAATAGATCAAAAATCATTCAAGTTCCTCTTAACCAGAGAAATTAAAATACGAAACTGAAAATATTGTTTGGCCTATCATATTGACAAATGTTAAGATGAAGATAATGTTCAATGCCAAAACCAGTACAGTGAGGTTGGCATTTCCATACCCTGCTGGTAGCGTACACATTGATTCAACTTCACATAATCTATTTGTCATTATGTATCAAGAGCCTACGTACTAAAAATCTGATTTTCTTCATCTTTGTGTGTGACAATGCATAGATTTAGTGTTTTATGAAAAAATAAAATCAAATTAAAATTACAAAATAACATTTTAAATAACTCTATTATTCACTTTTTTTCTGACATAATTGTTACTTTATTACTAAATTTAGAGAGGGGTAGGACAAGAAAATATATGTATATTCCTTTTTTTTTCATTTTGGCCACTTCCACAAAAGTTATACACCCTATGATTTTATATAAATTTTCAAATTTAGAATAGTCAAAAGCATACCAAAATTAGTAGGTTGGTTTGAATTTCTATAATTTTTTTTAAAAGTTTAAATTATTTCAGTTACATTTTTATGTGAAAAGGAGAAATAAATTCTGATTTCCTTGTACCATTATGCATAGTTATATTCCATTTGATTACAGAAAGTATATGTATGCAAATTGTTTTTGAAGTTTAAATGATATGTCTTGGAGTGGTTATATACAATACTTAAGATATAGTTAAGACCCTAAAGAAAGTCCCTCCCTCCCTCCCTCCTTCCTTTCCTTCCTTCTTTCTATTTAAAAAAATTTTTAAAAATAGCACCCATTGTTTTCCAAACCCAATATTGACTTGGGTCAGAATTATTAGCTGCACTTTAATCATTGTTTCTAATTTTTTTCTTTTAATAGATCACATTTACTTCAAAGCCTAGTCCAAGTTGACTTTTGGTAAGAGTTCTTACCCCTCCCAGTGTACTCTTTTATTATTTCATTGGGTATTTTAAGGATTAAATGTACAACTTGGAAGTTTTAAATTTCTCGTGAACTAGGAGGGGAAGGTAGAAATAATACATAGGGAAATTATGCCCCCTTTAATACAATTCCTTCAAGACACACAGAGACACATACACCTCAGTCTTGTGAAATAATATTTGTATCTTTTTGTCATGAAATACTATTTCAGGAATCATTTTGCAAATTGTTTTCATTTCATGGGAAAAATAAGAAATTTTAAAGTTTTCACTAATTATCTAATTAATACATATTGCTGATTTTATAGATGCTGTGTCTTTAGCATAATATTATTTATCATTTCAGTTTTATACATTAAAAAATTCCACAAAGTAAATTATAAAGTTATATTTTATCTGATTTTAACCATCTATGTGACAATATTTTTTTTCACATAATTATCTTAAATTTCATCATCTTATTTTATGAGTGTAACACTTATTTAATCAATGCTCTATAGATACACATTTATGTTTTTTCAATTTTGTTATAATAAATAATGCTGTCATATGTATTATCATGCATGTATTTTTCCATAGAATCATTATATAAATAAGATAACATTCTAGAATAGGAAAATGTCAAATGCTATGCATTGTTTTAAGACTTTTGATACATATTGCCAAATTACTTTCTTGGAAAGTCTTCAAACTTACACCATCTCCAGCACTGTATGATAGCACATTTGCTTATCCATTCTTTCTTTGGTTTCTCAGCATCTCCTGCATTTAGTCCCCAGGGGATTTTCCTTATTGTAAAATGCATTTTCTATGTTTGAAAATATTCAATTCTCTTATGGAAGAAAGGAAAGTGAATGGAATAATTTACGTGGTAAGCAGAGGTAAATTAGTAAACTGTGATGCATTTTAGAAAGACAAAGTAGGTCATATATGAGTGAATATAGAAAGGGATGGAAGAGCGCAGAGATACCTACCTAATATTCACGAGGTACCTGGGACATTAGGTATTCCATGACATACGAAATATATATGAGACATTTAATATTCCTTTAGTCTTAATTCAGCCAAAGTTTGATGACTCCCATCATGGCCCCACGAATCCTCCACCCAAGAAACACTCAAACATCACTTTTTATCCTTGCGTCCAAACCATCAGTGGGGAAGGCTGATTTAGCAGAGAGACATATGAATATTAAAATCCCCCGGAATCAGGAAGTGTCCTTTCAATTTAATTGCATGATATCCTAAGCCCATTAACTCACCCATCTCTTTCACTTTGCTTTGTGCTGTGTGCTTTAAGTTGACTAAAAGAATTCAATTTTCCGTGATTTTTTCCTTTCCCTGATCTCTGTGAAACTTGTCTGGTAGGGTGCTTGGAAGCTACCTTTGTGTGAAGGTAATTTCCCACATGACACTTTCTTACTTTTGCAGCTATGCATTTAAATTTTTAAAAAATACATTTTAAAGAGGGTAGGGGGGAGAAAAGAAAAGAGAGAGGGAGAGAAAACGAGAGAGAGAGAGAAGGTAAGTATTTCCAAGAAGCAGGGTACTAGATTCTAATTTTATCACTAATATATGATATTGTGGACAAGTCACTCACTATTTTTATTGTGGTTAAACATGCATAACATATGATCTATCTTTTAACAAACTTTTAAGTGTATAGTGCAGTGTTGTTAACTCTACACACAATGTTGTGCAGCTGATCTCTAGAAAGTTTTCATCTTGGAAAAGCCACTCACTTTTATAAGTGTTCTTCCTGCATCTTAGGGGAGTTCTGAGTTTTAAGGAGTGAACTGATGAGAGTATGTTTTGAATGGCATAACATGATATACGAGAATAAAAGATTTTGGTATTTTGGTTATCTTATTCTTGGCTTTCTGTTGGTGCACCAAAGTCAACTGTTTAAAAGCACATTTTTAAACACTGATAAGAACTTTCTTCCTTATCCTGTAGTATAACTGCTACCGTAGTGAAACAGATGTTTGTATTATGTGTAGTCAGAGAAGACAGTATTTTCAGTTTCACTTTGAATAAATCCATACATGAGGCAGAATGAATCATTCGAGATTCTTTCTTTACTACTGTGAGTTACCAGGAAGCATGCAGAATGTGTTAGCTGCTGCTACTAGAATCATCCCATGATATACGTGTCCTATATGAAGATTAGGAAGTATCAGTACATAGGAGAAAGTACTCACCACTTTGACAAGTGAGGATGACAAGCTATGGGCACATGGGAGGCTGTCTAGGCTTAGGAAGAATAATTCTCTAGGGATATAGAGTGAAACTCTTTTCCTTCCATAGGCACCAAATAGTGTTCCTTTACCTTTTTGAACTGAAAGAGGGACCTCACACTTACATAGTAAAATTAAAGTTCCAAGACTCTTAGATCAAGTGGAATACTTTTATAAAACTATTCACTGAACACAACCATAAAAGAGATGAACAACTAGTGTAGTTGTCACAAAATAACCTCTATCGAGCAATAATTTAACTGCAGTCTTGAAATAACCGTGGTTTTATTATTAATGAAGTGTATATTTTTTAAGAATTGAGAGCTTGGAATTAAAGAATAAAACAGATGCCCCAGAAGTCATTTAATCTATACATTCACTGAGTTTTAATTAAAATCTTATATACTACTTGCTAAAAGTACTCTTGTGGTAGCTATTGTATGTGTTTTCTAGTTTATGGTTTCACACAAACGAAGACCTAACAGATTCACTACTCCCTCAGAAGAATACCTTGATATAAGGGTCACTAGCTGTATAAGGAGGAAGACAGTGAATTACATAAGCACCTGTAAATTCTAGATAAAGAACAGATGACATGCTTGTGTGCATTTCTCTCATGTAGGAATAAGGAACCCTCGGCAGGCTCTTAAATTTCTATTGACTGAGGTCATAGTCGGGGCTACACATGGATACACCTGCGCCTGCAAGAGGAAATGGTGTCACCTATAGTATAGAAGAGAAAGGACTGGGAAAATAAGCACCAAGGCATATGACACTTATTCTCGAGGAATTCACTATCAGTGGGAACACCTACAACTAATTCTAACATAACATCCATTCCACTGCTCTAGTTGTTGAGCTGTCCTGAAGCCAATTTCAGCATCAACGTATATTCAAAAGAGTCACCAATTTGAAGTCTGCAAAGCACCGAAAAGCAATTTATATCTTCACTAAAATTTCTCAGATAAGTGGCAAAAGAAATTATATCACATGTCACAGAGCAAACCCCCTAAAATTCCACTTACCTTTGCTAGTCTCCCCAAAGTCCTAAATATTACAGATGTCCTCCTACAATTTTTGTAATTCCATCTAAAACAAAAGTCTTTTCCTCTCTCAAAACACTAGTCCTAACTTGGTAATATTTTCTCCTCTTTCTTTTGTATTATTTTATAGCCTAATTTAATTGCCCTTGACATGGCAACTCTCCTTCCGTTATCACAAATAACTCAATAGTTTCAGCTGGAAATCTCCTTATAAAGCGGAGTAAGGGGAAAAGTTTGCTGTTTATCTGGATCACACTAGTGGTATAAAAGTGCCTTGGGACTATAGAGGAGTTTTCTTGTCTTCTCTTTAATTTTATTTTTTTTCCTCCTTTTCCTTTTTTCTTTAATTTCCTATTCTTTTTTTTTTTCTTTCCTTTTTAGTTTTTCTTTGTTAGGTCTCTGTCCCTTATTTTTTTCTCTTGTACAGATCAGAAAATGTTTCACAAAGGGAAATACAAATTGGCCATTTCTCCAGAAGCTTCCTTGCCATTAAAGTCAATAATCTTTACCGTGGCCTGAAATGCTTTCTCTATTATCTTCCTGTGTCAACCTATTGGGCCTTATCTAGTTACAGAATACAAAGTCATTGAGAAGGACTGCAGTTAATTCTTGGTGTTAATATGGATGATGGTAAATATTGTAATCGTATGAACACCACCAAATATACTCAAAACGCATCCTTTCTCTCTGTCTCTGTCTCTCTCTGTTTCTTTCTCTCTCCCTCTCTTTCTCTCTACACCTCCTTCTCTTAGGTCATTCCTAATGGAATCTTCTAAGCAATAAAATGGACTATATATAAAATGGAAGGAGAAAATGTGAAAAATTAAGCAAGTGGTCATCGGATTTGGGGGAATCTATAGCACTGCCTCACCAGAAGTTCATGAAGATAATGAAGTTGTTTTTAGGCACTCATTCTCTTCTTCTCCTTTAAAACTTTCCACCTTCTATTTGTCTGTAACTTTTACATTTAATATCTACTGGGTGGGAAAATTTGGACATACCTGCTTTTCAAATTAAAGATTCATACTCAGTAGCCTCGAGATTTGTGGCAAGGTGCTAAACTTTGTTTGTTGCAGTTGTTGCATCTTGAACATAAAAATAGCAATGTCTATTTTATAAAATTGGAGGTGTTAAATCAGCTAGCATATTTAAAGCAACTAGTATACTGTACAACAAGCAAAAGCCAGTCAATAAGTGTTTCTTACCTCTTCATCTACTTTTCTTTATTAAAATATATTTTCTTGAAAGGGTCTAATATCAGGAAATTACACTAAGGGGAGTTTTGTGAATGAATTGCTTGTTCTGAGGGCCTTCAAATTTTAAGCTTTATATGTAATAGTAAAGTATCAAATTTATTCTGTATTAAAGGGGATTCTAAAATGTTTAAGCTGGTGGAATTGAGATACAGTTTCTTTCAGTAAGTCTTATCTGTAGGAGGTGATAATACAGTTGACTCTTGAACAATGGCGAGGGTTAGAGGTGACAACCCCTTGTGAAATAAAAAATCCACATATAATTTTACAGTTGGCCCTCTGTTTCCAAGGTTCCACATCCATGGATTCAACCAATCATGCATCATGTAGTACTGTAGTATGTATTTATTTTAAAAAATCTCTGTATAAGTGGACCTGAGCAGTTCAAACCTGTGTTGTCCAAGTGTCACTCTATTTGAATATTTGGCTCTATTAGTCACAAAACTTCTATCACTATATTATTGTCAATAAAATCATTTAAATATATAATCATGGAAAAAATGAAACTTTATGATTTCCAAATCTTTACCTGGATATAGATTATCAACGTGTGAAGATCACAGTTTTACCATAAACACAATAATGTTTTATATCCTGTGCTACATATCATAAGAACCATTAATCTCTATGCCTATTAAAACTTCATAACTAGTTAAGTGCAGTTGTTAAATAATTTCCTTTTATAGTAAAAGCTTTACAATTAACAAGCTAGGCACTGATTCAAGTCATTATCAATTTCTCTGTGATTATTATAGCTTCCATAATAATCTGCATTCTATTAACATAGATTAGGCAGCACTTTAAAGACCAGCATCATTAGCTTTAGTTTCACGAAAAGATGAGAAGAAACCAGACTTAATTTCATGGAGTCTCATAGTTGCAGAGTAACACCAAAGCTCTCAGACAAAAGATATAAACAAATAATAATGTATATAATTTTGAATGTGACCCTTTCCTGGTTCTAAAACTATCTTTGGGAGCTTAGTGCATTAATATTTTTTTACAATTGTCTATTTTTCATTTAGATTTCAAAGTTAAACAGAGTAGCACCTAGAAACTCAGGCAGTTACACAGCAGACTTAATTAGTTATGATTTATGTTTATTATCCAAAGGATGTACATATAAGAAACATAAAAATACTCCCAGAAGGAAAGTCCAAGATGTAACAGTAATGCATCAGATATATTGTAAATGTAGTTGAATCTAGAGAAACAATGACAGTGTAAAACAGTAAGAATATTATGTCAGTTGAATAGATAAAGGTTCAAAACAGGACTAGAATGCTAGAAAAGAGCATGAATTTTCAGAAGAAGATTAAAGAAAATAATTAACTTTATATATTGTTAAGTTACAAATGTACTTATGATTTTTGCCTTGGGAATTTTCAGCTCTGATTAAGATATGGTAGTTAACAGCAGATGAGCATTCCCATCTAGTATAGATAAACATAAATAAAATACATACAATAAATAAAATACATCAAATATAGCTAAAATACAGAAAAAAAAAACCTGAAGGAAATGGAGGGTTGCTGGGGTCAAAAGAACTCAAGAAAATTCTGGGAGAAAAAACTTGGAGATGAAAGATGGCTTCTGAAACACTTAACAACCTGTGGGCATTTGCTAAGCCCAGGCATTTGAAGAAGCTGGAAGTCCATTACAAAATCCAAGAGAAGTTACTGAGAAAGGGCAGAGAAAATCAAAGACTTTGGATGTAAATTTAGAGACTCAAGTATATTGCTAATTTTCCTTCAGTACACTTGCCAAATGCTGGGGCTCCATGGAGTCCAAGGATAAGAATAGCAGAAAAAACTGAAGAACATAAGAGAGTTTTCAGCATTCTCATGAGAATAGAGATTAGAGTTTTTTACCTAGTAGGGAAAGCACCCCACAGAGTACACCATATTCTTAGTTAAAAATAAAAACAAAACAAAAACCTAGAAAGCAGTATAAATCAGAGGTAGATTAAACCTTACTAGAACTTCACTCCCTTTAATTTATCATAATCTGGTTGGATTAAGATGATCAGTCACTGCTCTATCTGTACAGTGAAACGAAAGATAGGCTTTTCCCAGATATAGAAAATAACATTTGAAAATATGATATGAAACTCTACAATATTTTAGAGTCATAATATCTGAAATTCAATCAGAAGTTAAAAAGCATGGCAAAAGACAGTATCATAAAGACAAAAACCAAGAGGAAAACAGAAAATATAAATGGGCATCTATGTAATGCAGACAGATGTAGATTCTTTTATTATATATTTATTTATCTTTAGGCAAAATGACTCATTAACAGAGTCTAACATTAGATTAGATACAGCAGATGATAGGATTACAGAACTAAATATTATGACAATGGAAGATATTTGAACATTTGCATAGAGAAAAATTATAAACATTGGGGAAAAAAGAGTGTCAGAGTAAATGTCAGACTCAGAAAGAAGGTCTAACATTGATATTGATGAAGTCCAGGAATAGAGGACATGGAATGTGGGGAAAAATTAATATAAGAACCATTAATATTAGAAAATAGTGGAATACTTTATACTAGAAAATATTGGAAAAATTAGTTAAAGCACTCAAGAAGTACTGAAAAACTCAATAAATATGAATACAGTAAAAATTACATCTAAGTACATACTGTTAAGACCATTGAAAATCATATATATATATATGTATATATATATGCACACACACATATGGTATATACATATATATCATAAAAAATGAAATATTGCCATTTGCCAAAACATAGATGGACCTAGAGGGGTATTATGCTAAGTGTAATAAGTCAGACAGAGAAAGACAAATACTGAATGAGCTCACTTATATGTAGAATCTAAGAAAACAAAAGAAATGAAACAAACATAACTAAATAGGAACAGAGTCATAGATACAGAAACTAAGCAGATGGTTGCCACAGGGGGAGCGGGGACGAAGGGAGGAGAGAAATAGGGGAAGGAAATGAAGAGGTACAAACTTTCAGTTACAAAATAATTGCGCCATGTGTATGAAATGTACAATGTGGGAAATATAGTCAATATAACTAATTAATTAATATGTGGAAAAACTCGGAACTTGCTTTTACAGAGTGATTGTTATTTTAGGAATTTTTCTATGTGGTTGGATATTTTACACATGTAATGATAATCATAGGTATTATAGTGACATAATAGTGAACCACTTGGAATCACCAGTGAGGCACTGGGTAGTTAATTTACATATTTTCTGTTTTATCCTTCTCCACACTTGTCAAGGAACATATTTTCGTCTCCATCTTACATGTGAAGAACTGCTACTCAGGGACATATTAAAATGGTTTGACTAGTAAGTGGCAAATTGGACTTAAACTATTCTAACTCCAAGACCTCACATTTTTAACAGGGTGATGGATCATGAGCCCATAACTAATAATACTGCAGAAAATAGCATAGCCTAAGCTATAGTATCCCTCTATGAACAACATGATCACTTTTTGTAGGTGCAGCTGAAAGCAAAATTAATTTACTTTCCAGGGACTATATAGGTGGTGAGAGTCCTATCTAAAATTTTTGAGATTCCGATTCAACCATCTGACTAAACTTGATTTCAATCCACTACAACTTTCTCCTCATCAAGCAGAAATAAATTGATTCTGACCAACTGGGTCTTTCCAGGTCCCGCTTCTCTTCATCCTCTGCTGTTTTTACTCAGTATCACCTTTCCTTTGCTGATAATCTGACCCTGATTTCAGGCTCTTCTTCTGAGCACAGAGGCCCATCTTGTTCTATAATCCCCTCTCCATTTGAGTTCTAGGTAGGGTCATTTGGTTGCAAGGAACAGAGGCTCATTCCAGCTGCTTTAATAAACATGTGATTTGTAATTAGGAATCACATGGACTGAACCTGGAATGACCTACAAGTTTGGGTTCTTGGAAAATATTTTGATTCGTCTTCTGTAAAATACAGATGATAGTAACACCTACTCTATAGGCTTGTGATAATTAAATGATTTTAGTACATCTAAAGCAGTTAAATTTTGACTGGGTCATAGTAAACCCTAGGTATGTGTGAGCTTTGCTACTGCTTTGCATAGATTTCGAAGTCACTTTTTTTCTTTATGTTTTGTTGATGTGAAATTCACATACAAGTTACCATTAAAAATTCACATTCACCATTTTAGTAAATTTGTATGCAGTACCTTCAACATGTTATGCAACCACCACCTCTACCTAGTTCTAAACCATTTTTTATCACCCCCAAAAGAAAACTGCATGCCTACTAAGCAATCTATCTCCATTCTCCCCTCACTCCAGAGCCATTTTTTAAAAAATTGTGGTAAAAACGAGTAACACGAAATTTACCATCTTAACCATTTTAAAGTGTACAGTTCAATGTTAACCGAGTTCACACTGTTGTACAACAAACCTTTAGGAGTTTTTCATCTTATAAAACTGAAACTCTGTGCCCATTCACCAACAACTGCCCACCCTTACCCCAGTCTTTGGCAGCTACCATTCTATTTACGGTTTCTGAAGTTTGACTGCTTTAGATACCTTGCACAGGTGGAATCCTACACTATTTGTCTTATTGTGACCAGCTTATTTCACTTGGCATAATAACCTCTGGGTTCATCAGTGTTGGAGCATCTGGCAGGATTTTCTTCTTCTTTTTAAATTAAGGCTGAATAATATTCTACTGTGTATTTATATCACATTTTCTTTATCCATTCATCTGACAATGGACATTCAGATGGCTATCACTTCTTGGTTACTGTGAATAATGCTACAATGTGCTCACAGCTACTACTGAATTTTTACTTTGTCTGCAAGTTCTCATTATTCTTCTCCTCTTACTACACACTTACATATTGTTTCCTTCCAATTCTTAATATCTTTCCCTACCTCATAGGTTTTGCTTATAATACCATTCTTAAGTTAATCATTATTAGTCTGATTTCATTACATGATATCACAAAGCATCAAATTTTGGTGGCAGATTTATTACTTTTGTGTATCAGTTATGATGGTTTCAGTAGCAAGATATAGACAAATGCAACTCAAACTGGGATTTGTTCACATGAACAAATATCCAGCAGCAGAAGCTCATGACTGAGGCTTTTCTGTGGATCTCACCTTTGCCCTCCATTTGCAACTGGCTTCTTTATCATGGCAACAAGATGACTTCTGTCAATTCAGGGGCTAAAGGCTTCCTCCTTCACAGAAAAAGAGAGGTCTTCTTTCCTTTATCAACAACAAATCTTGAGTTTTCCTTTGACTGGTTTGAAGTAGAACAAGTATTTATGGCTAAAGTGACCATCCCCACACCTGCACTGCAGCTAAGGGGTTTTGGCATACATCGAATGATTTAGCCAAGTCAGGGGACGCCCTCTGGAAATTCAGAGCCTCATTAAGAAGACATAAAGGGGAAATGAATGTTGGAGAAACAACCAAGAACAACCTACTTGCTCGGAATATTTTTCCTCCAACGATAGCTTCCAATGTCCTGTTGCTGTCATCTTGTTAAGTCGGTATAATCACGCTTTCTGAGTTTTCTAGTGGTTCTATCACATCATGCTTTTATTTACGGTCACAGTTCTTCAGGAACTGTGTATTCAGAATGCTCTGACATTATGCAGGATAGAAACACCTTGAGGGTAACTGCAAAATATCATACTCCTATCTTGATATCAGTTATTGTGACCAAGCACTGAGGCAATTAATAGACTCAGAAACATTGTCTTGACCTGGGGCATTTCTGATACATCCCGAGAGCATCTTTCTAGGAAAGTGAGGATTTTCTTTCTCTCCTGGTTTCCAAACTCAGGTACATAACTCACCCTTATTTATCTAGGAAGGGAACACATGAGGTTTGCATACAATTCAGAAAAGTGAATGATACTCTGGTGTGAAAATTAAACTCATATATCTCTGGATTATATTCATATCTGTGTTCACTCACACTACCTTGCACTAAATAATAAATACTAAACTTGTTTTAGTGTTATTATTCTCATTTTATAGATCAAGATACTGAGGCTCTGAGTTAGTACTCTTTTTATAAGAAAAAAAAATCACTTAATTTGTGTTGCAAGAAGTGAAGCAGCGATTAGAACTTCAGTCTTTCGAGTTCCAAATCCTCTTGTTGTTGTCTGTTTTAGAGGAATTTCACTCTTGGCAGTCTTCTTTACCATGTTCCATAAGTGTGCAATTTTATTTATAGTAATCTATTGTCTTACTTGAGCCTGTAGGTATCGTTTGGAAAGGTATTTCTTTACTTTGGATGTTGAAAACTTCTAGACTGTGCTGGCAGTGGACACACTGTCATTGTCAACTATTTTGTCAGGCTGTCTTTATTTTTTTAATTTTTATTTATTTATTTATTTAACATCTTTATTGGTATAATTGCTTTACAATGGTGTGTTAGTTTCTGCTTTATAACAAAGTGAATCAGCTATACATATACATATATCCCCATATATCTTCCCTCTTGCGTCTCCCTCCCTCCTACCCTCCCTATCCCACCCCTCTAGGTGGTCACAAAGCACCGAGCTGATCTCCCTGTGCTATGCGGCTGCTTCCCAAGAGCTATCGGTTTTACATTTGGTAGTGTATACATGTCCATGCCACTCTCTCACTTTGTCCCAGCTTCCCCTTCCCCTTCCCTGTGTCCTCAAGTCCATTCTCTAGTAGGTCTGCGTCTTTATTCCCGTCCTGCCCCTAGGTTCTTCAGAACCGTTTTTTTTTTTTTTTTTTCAGGCTGCCTTTAATATGTTAGTAGAACAAATCAGAAACTAGTTTTAAAATAAAACTAAATAATTGAAAAAATATTACTGTAGAGAACATGTCTTAACTAGCTACTTGCATCCTTCAGTGGGTTAAGTTATACGGTAAGCATCAATCACTAGAAAACAATTAATTGCAGAATTTTACTAATAAGAATTTGAAGTTAATTTTCCTAACTAGCATTTGAAGCTGGAAAAAATGAACTCCAGGTTTTCTAGTTGCAGTTTCCAACTCTGACATTTTAATTCAATGCCTTCATTCATGAAAGAACAGAATACAGATATGGTATTCTCTGAATGTGAATTGCTCTCCTTGGGCACAGTTTTAATATCACACTCCATAAGAAAGGCTAATTTTCCTGTTGGGAAGTTAGGACACATTTTGGAAATATTTTCTGTGGGATAGAAATAGTTTTTATATGGTTTTGTTTGTGGCAATTTTGTATAAGATGATTTTGTTGGTGCATGAATGTGTGTTTGTGAGCCTCTATTTTTGTGTCTATGCCAGGATTTTATTGTTTCATAAATATTGTATTTCTGATAAGCTCAAACCTTAATTTGCTATTTGTTATACCTAGGAAGCCAAGTCTATCAGACATATTCTGCACTTATGTGAAAGTCTTTTTCTTATTTGCTGAGTGGTTCTCTAGCACACTTGCAGATTCAGTGGCTTCATTCCATTAAAGTACTTGTTTTCCAATTTAAGACAGCAACAGGGAATTAGAAAACTATTTAAATTGGAATGTGCTGGTCTCTTCCAAACTGGATCTAGCCTTACACTAGTGCACACCAGTAAATACAGGGGGAAAAAAAAAAAAAGTATGCTCACTGGGCAAGATTTAACTTTAACTAGGGAGAATATTAATGAGATGTTCTGAAATATGCGCTTACATCTAAATACCTATACACCAGCTATTCTGTATATGCGTGTATATGCACGATTCTTTGCCTATTTGAACTGTACTTTCCATATGGCACTCAAATCACTCAGAATTTTTCTATTTAACAACTTAATTCAAAATGTAGCTGAGAATCAGAAGTACAATGAAGAAATCTTTCAAATATATATGAAAAAGTCACAAACTCATGAACAGAAGATTTTGCCTTCCCCTTTAAGCCCACTATTTAGATGACCTCATTGTTGCTGTGTAGCTGTCAGTACTCGGAAGGACAGAGTTGTAGGGGAGGAGCACCCCAAATGGTGTCCCTTTGGCATGAGAATTAATTTAGGCTGACTTCTTTTAAGCCCCAAAAGACTTAGGAAGAAACTCTGACTTTCCCCATAACTGCCAAAAAGAATGTAGACAGAGGACCTGTTCCAGGAAGGGAGCTCTCACCATAAATAACTATAGCATGAACTACGTGTGTAGACAGGGAGAAAACTTGCAAAGTCTGCTTGTTAAAATTCATCTCTTTGGGGCTTATGCCTCTAAAATAGTGTCATGATCTGTAGGATTAAAATCAACGTTAAATGCTATCAGACCTTACTAAAACATTCTAGATTATTTGTTTAAAAGTTTAAAAAATGCCAAAATTTTGCTTCTTCTCTGGTCCCATTAAAATGTGAACAATGATTCATGTTTTGAAGTAGTCGCTGTATAAGAATTTGAAGAACTTGGAAAACAAGCTATTTTCCACAGTCTTAAGCTTAACAGGGATATAACACATTTCAATATTTCTAACTAAACTGACATAATAGGTGATGATAACATCTGTTTTTTTGTAATAAAACCTATTGATGTGGCTGACCTGAATGTTTCTTATCTGTAAAAGACAACAAATGAAGATAAGTAGAGTTATAAAGGAGGAAAAAAGTCACCACAAAATAGCTAATTCTGTAACTCCAATATTAATTACCTCCTAGAAATAATATTCAAGAAACCTTTATTTAATAAACATTAAATATGAATTTTTCAGGGTATTTAAGAGATATTTGAACATAGATATAAAAGGTGCTACAAAAGTTTCTTTTTCTCTCAAAAATATATTCAGGTAAAAATTTATTCTCTTTAAGAGAATTTAACTTTTAAGTCACAAGTCAATAAAAAATTTAAGCCATTCATACCTATTAGAAATTTAAAAATTTTTGCTTTTTTGGTGTTTGTACAATAAAAATAAAAAGCCTCTGTGAATGACTGGACAACACTGTCAATGTTAGAACAAAGTAAGTTACCTTGTGTCTAACCCTTAAAACGTGACCAATAAAATTACACTAAAAGAGAGAAATAGGGCTATAGTAAAAAAAACATGGTTTGCAATGTTTGACATTACAGCAGAGATTTTTGCAATACAGAAACAGAAGTTTCTTAGAAAGCAGTCATATTTCTAAGCAGAGGATGGCATCCCTAATCATCATCAACTTCTGCAGTTTGACTCTAAGATGGCGGCCGTGTCAACAGATGTGTCGACACAAAAAACACACTGAGAGCTGGTCCTTTCAAACAGCCCAGAAGTAAATTACCCATGAACAAAATAATGCTACTTAACTTGTAATTGTGACAACCAGAACCAAAAATTACATCCAGGCTGGGCAAGCAGCATGTGCGCTTCCTTCTCTGTAATTATGCTGTTTATATTTTCTCATCTTTATCTTCTTTTCGGGCTAAAAGAATTACTCCATTTAGTATTTGTATTCTTTTTATTTCTAGAAGGTCTGCATTTTGTTTGTTTTCCACAGTGTTTAATTTGGTCATAATATTGTCTTATCTTTTGACTTTTTGGGCGGATTGTTGAAAGCAAAACAGTGTTTGGTGTGAGTAATTTACGCAAATAATGCGTGTGGGAGGTCTGCCACTAGGCGGAGGGCAAATACAGACTTGTGTGAGCTGGGGGAAGAGGAAGGGGACTTAACGTGTATTGAGAATGTACTCTCCCTGGACCTTGAGGCTTGGCATTTTTATACATATTACATACAATTATGTAATTCTTACAATAGCTTTGAAGATAGGACTTCTGTATTTAAGGGTAAATAGCCTTTCTGACACTCACAAATGCTGGGATTGGCCCCAGGGAATAGAATTAGAAAGCACTGGAGGCTGAATTTCAACCCAGGCTTACATCCTTGCTCCCCAGTTGGGGGTGCTGATAGTTCCTGATAGTAGAAGGAGGGGTTGAGAAAAATTATGACAACACTGGAAAGAGTTTTCATTATCCCCACCACTTTCTGACACTCCCTTTCTGACACTCCCTTTCCCACTGACACACAGACACAGACACACAAAGATCAAAGATTCTCAGTGTGAGATACACCAGAAGTCGCCAGAGGTGGGATCAGGGCACCAAGGTGCATGGCTGACTGGCCAGAGGTCTTCTACTGTGGTTCTCTCACCTCCTGCTGGAAAGTCAGAGTGGAGAAGTGCGGTGGTGGAAATGAAGACACACTTTCCTTTCTGCAATTGTGAGAAATGCAGGCATATTTTCTTATAATTGAGGCTCTGGATGCATTTAACTTCCATTACACTGCACGTTTTTTGTTTGATATATTATTGTTTATAATCTTGCTTTAACAATGCCTATACAGTAGTTTTGGGCTGTTCAAGTTGGCATCTTTTCCTACCTGTTTCGGTGGAATTCAGTGTTAACTGAGGTCGTATATCAAATAGTGTTATCACCTACTAACAAGGCTTATATATAAAGGTCAATTTTACAGAGCAATGTCCTAAAAATTTCTGTATTAGCATACCAAAGAGTTTTTCTTTTAGTCGTAATGAATGAAAGATATAAGGATGTATCTGACACCTTATATTTGACATATGATGAATGTCTCAGTTACTAACTTATTTTTCCCTATATTTTACCATGCTATACAAGAACTTTTCTAGCTATTGATTATAACCAGAATTATTTTTATTATACATAAATTACCAAAAAAAGGAACTAATTCAAGTGCCCTTTCTTTAGAGTTCAAAAGCAGCCTGACACTTAGATCAGCTACCTGGACATTCAAAGAATGAACAAAAAATTCTGATCCCTTGTTTTTATATACTAAAAACAAAACATCTGCTTTCAGGAAATGCATATGTGACATTACTTTTATAGAGCATTATTGAGGCAAATGTTTAAAAAATATATTTATAATACAATACTCTTTTTAACTTGTGTAAGGAAAAAATTTAATTAAATACAGAAAAAAATAATGTTCTGCTTTTCTTTTTGTCTTTCTAGACGTCTGGAACATGAATATCAAATTCTATTACAAAAAATGCTAATGAAGCGAAAAATCCCTCTGTAAGCAGAACACACACACATTTTTTCAAAAAGGTAAGTCCTAGCAGATTTAAAGCTCTTATTTCAAACAATATTTAATGCAAAATAATTTCAGTAGCGCAAGATATTTTGAACAATCTCTGTTATTCACTGTATGTGATTCAATAGACATGGCTTTCGTTCTATAATAGCCCTGATGCTTAAATACAGGGTAACCTTTTTTTAAAAAAATGAATAGCCTTTAAATCAAGTTTATTTTGGAGTTTTATTGCTGTTCTTGTGATATTCACATCCTAATGGTCGTGAAACCAGGATTGAATGCTGCTAGGTATTCGTGGCACATAAAGTAAATTATCTTATCAGCACCTCTTCCACTTCCTTGTGGCCTTTCCTTTGTTGTGCAGATGTGAAATGCTGAAGACTGCATTTTCAGGACTACCTTATAGCAAGAATTCTGGATGTAATTTGGTTTCTACTGATCATGTGTACTCATGTAAGACTTGAATTCAGAGCTGCGCTAAGTAGAGAGAAGGGCCTAGCATCAATCTGGCTGGGGGAGCAGAGCCTGCAGCCAGCCTTTCTGGTGGAGCCTCGTTATTCCTGGATCACAGCAGGCCGTGTGTTCCCCAAACCAGCAATTGCAATGCAGCTCTCTGCTCTCCAAGTTCCTGCTAAGATTTTGTGATCCTGAAGCCAGAATTTGGGAGAGCAGTGTCTTCATTTCATTTCCTGATTTTGGCAGTCTAGTGGTCAATTCCGTGACGTGATTTTGGAATTATTCAAAGAGGCCCAAACATTGATTTTTGTTAGCATTTAATTCCTTTTTAGTGCCTTTTCTGCAGAAATACCTACAGCAGTTTCTGGTAGCTGAGAGCTAGACCCTGACTGATGCCGGTATTTTCACAAAATGATTCAGTGATAAAATGAGAACAAAGCGAAGAATTTCTGAAGATGTTTGAAAAAATTACCTGTTAGAATAGAGTATCAGAGAGAGAGAGAGAGGGAGAAGGATGAAGAGATTGAGAGAGAATCCCGATACGTTGTATCTGGGGACAAGCGTGGGACAAGCGTAGAACAAGGGAATTTGAAATGATTTAGGAGACGATTCTTAGACAACTCAAAGACGAGACCAGTTCTACCTCAGTGGCCTCATTTCAGTTACCAGAAAAGCAAACTGTTTGCCGACTTATCATTATGTTTTAAAAGATGACAAAAACCTTTGTGACTTTCCTCTCTACAGAAGAGTATGAGTATTGTTCTAAACAGTCTTTCATGGTTTTGTAAAGAAACATTTGCAAAAGTATAACTCAAAATTAATGTTCTTCATCTCAGCATCATAGATTTGTGAATTCCCTCACGTGGTCTCTGACACTCTGAAGCTAAATGCAGAATGTTGTGTATGTAGATATGGAAAATTTTCCAGTGAATGATCTTCCAATGCAAGTGATCTCCAGATTCTCAAAAGGTCCCATGATTCAAAGGCCAAGAAACAAAAAGGATCCTATAGACCATACAGGAAAATCACTCTTTCTACACTGTAGTTACACTTCCTATGTGCATAAGAGAATTCCTATGTTCATGTGATATTGTATTTAATTTTTATCATAATTTTGTGTAAAGCACTCAGGATAATTCTTTGGCTTTTGATGATAGCCCAATGATGAAAATATTTAGCCCTATTCTATGTCCAGTTTAATGTAGGAAACTAAAGGCTTACATTTAGTTATTAATCATCGGCTCCGTATTTGAAATAAAAAGTCATTGGTTTACCCAAATAAGCATCTGTCTCAAAATGTTGGAAATTTTATATATTACTTTCTATGATTTGCCATAAGTAACTTGGTTATTTTTTAAAATTTCAAATCAGTACAGTCATCACATGATGGCATGACATGGATGAATCTCATAATGTTGACTGAAAGCAGAGTACATAGTATATGATTCCACTTATGTTAAATTCAAGAGGAGACAAGAAAATCTATGATGTTTCTTTTGGAAAGGAGAGGGGTAGTTATATTTGGCAGGAATTCAAGGGCATTTCCCTGGCATCAGTAATGTTCTATATCTTTACCTGGTTGTGTTCTCTTTCTGATGATTAATTTTACTGCACATTAATGATTTATCTACTCTTTCTTTTTTTTGTGTTATCCTTCAATAAAACATATTTTAGAAATTCCTAAAAAGTTCACCAAACACTATATTTGTATTAACTACTTGGTCAAGCTCTATGGATTCCCCTTTCTTTCACCATGTTTTCCTTCCTACCTTAAACCCCTCTAATATTCTGCCAGGCATCACCATTTATCTTTAGTTACTTTGGTGGTCACATCCAGTATTCGAAGGGAAGAGGTCCCTTAAGATATTTGCTCTGGGCATTAGCTGAAGGAAGCCTATGGGCTTGCTTGTGGCCAGGTGGGGAGTGGGAGGTAACAGTATTCTCATTTGATCTTTCATTTATTTGATCTCTTATTTATTTGTCATTTGATTTTTCATTTATTTGGTATAATCCTCTTCATTTCCAAGACTCAAAAAATTCTATGAAATAAATTTCATACTCATCTCTTCAGTATTTTATTTGTTACATATCCTAGATTCAGGAAGAGACCTAGTTAGTGAATTTTAGTCTCACAAGTTCTACTACTTTATCGACTGAATATGCAAAATTAGAACTCTAGAGGCTACTTCTTTCTGGGTACCAGTACTTACATATGAGAAAATTGCTACTTATAAATGGTATCTATTCTTAGAATGAGCTCAAGGTCTAAAAAGCTAAATTTGTCATTTAGCTAAAAAATAGAACCTATAGGAATACACATCCTTTTTGCAATTACTAATGATTTTTTACAAATCTTTTAAATTTAATAATACATTTAAACAATAATTAATTCTAAGGAGAATTAAAAGAAATACATATATCTAGGTATAAAAAGACCCTTTTAAAATACATTTTTGGAAATAACCTTAAAATCTTCAACTACGGTTTAATATACCCTAAGTTTTTTCTAAGAAGATAGCAATGTAATTTAACCTGTATTTGAATATAGAGAATCTTACCTCTAGGAACAGTCAAAACCTTATATCAAAATCCTTTCAAGTCATTTTTCTCCATTTATCTTCTATCCATCATAACCATACTAGTTACTATTTTTACATGATTAACTGGTGAGTGAGATAAGCTAATTTGCTTTTCCTATCACTACCAATCAGAAGAATCAGCAACCTCAAGTAAACTCCAAGGTTCATCATTCTTTTTTATGAAAACGTAATTTTGAGTTCAAGTTAACGTGGGAAGCACTGCAACCTATAACCGCCTCTTGAATACTTACAACTCACATCAGTATACTAAAACTTCCAAGAAGTTTTTCAGAAATAACACTTGACTAACTTTCTTTAAGCATTTTTAAAATGTATCTGCTAGAATTTTGTTTTGTATAACACTTCTTAATATTCTACTTATGTGCTCCGCAGAATACACTTTGAGTAACTCTAATATAGATCACTGAGGAATTATTACTCACTTCTGCGATTTCATAAACATTGTGTACTGGGCACAAGGTATAGAGCTTCATGCCATTACGTAGATCCTCATGAAGCGTACAAGCTAATGACATGCTTCCTCTATCTTACACCTTTCCTTTCACCTTAAGGCAAAGAAGAAAGAGCTCACTTTTCATAGTATGTGGAAAAGTCTTGCATAAGCCTACCCAACTCTTAGCAACTATCACCAAAATTTGTGTTATGATTTTGATGGGGTTTCCTCCTTCCTCCAGGTATAAATCCAAGCTTTCCAATGCATATTTAAATACAAACATTGTAGAATTAAGATATTCATTTTTTCTTATATTTACACTTTTTCTAACATTTCTTCTAGTGGTGAATAGAAAAATGATAAATAGAGTTTGTGGGCAAGTATTTAACTACTCACCAGTCAGAAAGAGAAGAAGAAAGTAGAATTAGGAAGAAGATGACGTTGTTCAAAGCATTCCAAATAAAACAATGACCTTCATACTGCCCAACCCAAGGGAATTTATTCACATTATTTTCTGTGGTTATGTAACAATAATGCAAATGGCACTCCCTAGACTTGGGCAAGGTGTTGGAAACATTTACAAGCTTTCAAAGGAAATATTCATAATCTTTTGGGATAGTTCAAAGAGGAATTTTATAGAGTGAAGTAGTTAAGATTATGTACCCAAATCTTGGTACTGAGTGTTGTTGGCTGTTAGAAAAATTCCCTCTGTGGCTCACTTTTCTGATCTGAAACATGATAACAGTAGTGGTGTTTCAATCATTTAATGCTAAGAAAAGAACGTGATATAATGAATATTAGTTTTATTAATTTCAAGTGCTTTCTAGTTACTGATGCTTAGAACATATTTGGAATTGTTAGATGATTTGATAGCTGTTCATTCATTAGCACAACAAAGACAAGGTGCTTACAATGTACTTTGTGAAATTCTGAGTTGAAAACCTGCACTGTGCTCATGGTGCCTGTATCTCTGCTCTCAGGGAGCACATACTCTAGTTAGAGTAGGCAGACAATAAATAATCTAAACGTGATAATAGAATTAAGACCCAGATGATACGATGGCGTTTGGCAACTGAGAATCTGAGAAAACAGCATCAGTTAAAAAAGATCTGATGTCAAATGGATAGATGGAAAAAGAGAGTATGTGTGCAAGTCAGAGACTACTGACTCTGACTACTTACCAGTCAGAGGAAGCAGAAGGGAGAACAATTAAGGGGTGTATTTGAGAACCAGGAGGAACTCCAGTGTGTCTGGGCAGTCATAAGCTTAATGAAATCAAATTATTAGGGAGTAAAACAGACATAATCCCACCTTTGTGGATGTTATTGCCTTGTATAATATTAACCTTTTAATTTTAGGAAAGCTCATTGATTTGAAAGTATCCCAAATGAAGCTGGTGCATTGCCCTCAGAATATTAAAATTTAATACAGGTATTGTTTATGACACTCAACTTCTTCAAATGTATTCTCTCATCTCTAAGACAAGGGTAGTTACAATTGTTCTGCGTACTTCGTAAGGTTATTGATAGCCTTGAATCTGATGATATATCAAGAATATTGTGCAAAATAGAAAACGATAAGCCGTTGGAAATTATTATTACAAATACCTGATATTTTTTCTATAAGGTGGCTTACTATCGCCTCTCTTTCTAGTCCATTACTATTGCATTGAGGACTACCCCATTATACTTTTTAAAATTAAAAACAACCACTAGCAGTCTCTCTTCACCTTACATGAGTTTATATTTTTTCCACAGCGTTTACATATTTATCACCTGCAATATAATAGGGTGAAGGTAGAAATTCTTGTCTATATCATCACTGCATTATCCTCCATATCTAGAACAGTATCTGGCACAGAGTAAGTAGTCAGTAAATATTTGTTGTATGAATGAATCAATTTTAAAAAGGGGTTTAGTTTACAGATCACCATTAACTTCATTGTAAGAATTATTTTTTGCATTGTTAGCATATGTTAAAAGAGACAAGGAAGATAGAATTATTGTCAAGGTGAAAAGCAGACGAGTCAGAGAGAAAAGAAAAATAGCCTAGTGGACACTCTTGCCTTGATTCTCTTTATATGACATCAGAGCACATCTCTGAATTGCAGTTCCTCTCTGTCAGCTATACATAACTATACCTCCTTACCCTGCTTTACAGATTGGTTAAGGGGATAAAATTGATATGGAGTATGAAAGCTCTTTGACATTATCTAGCTTACACAAATACCAAAATATTATCATAAATAAAGGCTAAAACAAAAAGTAATTATCTAGATACCAGGTGATCTGTGCCGAACAGGAGAACCACAGTCTTTAACAATTTTCTACTTAACCTAAGTTAGCCTCAGCACAATTTAACTTCTTACTTTAAAAGTTGCTTAGCATATACTGTATTTCAACCCTAATGATTGGATTTTACTCCTTTAATCAAGATAGTATATTAAAAGAATGAGTAGGGTTTTTTTATGCTAAGCAAATTATACTAGTAACTAGTTTTTAATTTGTGATTGTGCATGATTCTGATAGTGAAGAGATTTCATTATAGGTAGGTTGAAAAAGCAGAATGCATGGGCATTTGCACGTGTGGATGCAGGTAAATAAATAGTAAAACTCATTGATAACAAAGGCCATTATAATTTGAATAAGACTATATTCTCTCTAGGAGAGATAAAGGGTAATGAAAGACAATTCAGAGCTAGTTTGTTATTACTTCATCAAATACCTCAGCCTCAAGCTGATAAAACTCGCTTGTGTGGCTCCCTTGAGACATTAACGACAACGCCTGGACATATGCAATGAAAAGATAATTTCCCAGTGAAACTAACAAGGGGCCTTAATGACATATTAATTATGTTACGTATCAAAACTCAGAATTAAATAGTAACTTTATTTGCTTAAATCCTATTAACCAAATTTTAAAATAAGCACTTTCTTTTGCAAATACTAATTATGTTGGCTTTTTACAGATTACATTCATACTTATTGTCTTTATTGCTCCTTAATATATCAGTTCTTTGTGTGTAATCTTCCCTAACCATAGAGCCACAGATAGTTATTTCTGGAACAGATGATCTCCAGATTATGGTACAAAAGGTGATTTGGCATTTTGTTTTGGTTTAACGGAGTGTCTGTTCAATAAGAGGGTAGGTTGCATTTTGCCACAATTCACCTGGATATGATGCAAAATATCTACAAAGCTTTTAAAGTGCATAAATCAATCAATCAGTAAATAGTGATAGAACATCCTAGTTTTAAGCAGATATGTAAGATTAGACATATTGTCTTGCATCTGACAGTTACCGCTTTGAAAATTGTTACTTTAAATTCCAAACCTTAGTGTCATGATAGCTTTTTGCACCCAGTTTGCTTCCTGTTGATTATTAATTGTGACTGTAACTCAATAGGACACATCCTTTTAAAGAGAGGATTTTTTGAGCAGGAGCAAAATCCTAGTTTTTTGAAAAATATGAGGGTTGTTGATGGAAAAATGAATAAGGATATCTACAAGATAAAATATTCTATCAGAAGAGAAATTTTTACTTATATAACTTGTTTCACTGAAAAAATTCAGTCACATGACAATAGGTAGAGCTGTTTAATTTTTACATATGCCTCTATAAAATAAAAACTAATTATAAGAGTTAGAATACTCCAGATATCTTATAAAGCATAGACCTTATCATATAGTTACCAACACATATTTTATCATCTCATATTTTTTATTTTATTTTTTAATTGCCCTAATTGCACATAAAAAAATTAAATTACCATGGCCCTAGCAAAACCTTCTGCCCTTGCATAGACTGCACTTGGATGGAGTTGCTTGTGGATCCACAAAGGGATCTATTAAGTAGTAGCATTTGACAGCTTGCCTTTGGGGGTAAAATTTAACCTCACTGAGTGAACACTTGGTTATGCTGTCTCCTCTGCCTGCTTCTTGCCTTGTCATTCTTCCAGCTTCTGCGGTCGGGAGCAGCTTTTCAACTACATATATGTGAGTTCTATCCACAGATGGTCATCTCTTCTTGACAATTTTCTCAGCTGTGGTTCCCTGCCCCAGTAGGGAGTCCTCAACCTTGTTCCTATCTGTGCTTTAGTCTGATTACCTGTTGTATCCTCAGCCTATCTTGTTCTCCACCTTTAGTCTCAATAAAATACATTGTTTACCGGATTCCAGCTCTGATTTGCTGGCTCTGACAGCTGACTCACTGGGCAGCTGATACCTGGACATTACTGCAGAACTTTGCAGCCCGCCTTCCCTCACCCCACACATGTTCAGTCCTGACAGGCTCCTGATTATCCTATGCTTCTCTCTAGCCTCACACTTCAAAGAGCTAACATCAAAGTTGTCCGGTATTTGTGTCCAAGAAACTCTACCAGAGTTACCTTACAATTACTTCCGCACACATTTCATGCTTTATCAATTTTTTGCGGTTCCATCATCAGAGAACACATCCTATAGTTTTCCCCATCTCTGTGGCTTCCTTTATTTGCATTTATTCTTCTGCATAACATTTAATACCTAGTTGTTTTCTCCTTGTTTTTCTCCACCCTTCTCAACTGATGGTTATTTTGCTTCCTAAATACTTCCGGAAATGATTTCTCCTCTACAGCCCTGTTTACTATTCCCGCCATTCAGGTCCTTACCATTTCTCATTTGGATTGTTTCAGAGGCTCCTTACTAGTGTTCCTGGCCTCAGCTTTACTCCTTTGAATGCCATCTTCTAACCAGGTGCCAGATTAATCTTTCTAAATGGTTTACCATTAATATTTTTAAACATCTTTCAAAGGCTTCTTACTATTTGCAGGAAAAAAAATAGGAGATAGTCTTAAGTTACAGTGACCTTACAATTTATTGTTCAAATTAGGACATGTGAATAAAAGGGAATATTATTTCTAGTTGTGTCAGTGCAAACAAAATCTGGTCCAATGGAAATATATGGTTGCTTAGGTTAAGATGCTTTCTATAGTCTGTTATCTGACTTCTGCTCCAGTCTCAACTTTTCTGATCCCAATCTCAAAATTTGCATTCAGGTCCTATATCTGCCTCTATTATTCCACATCTCAAAGTCTTTTCATGCTGTCCCATCTGTCTGGACTACCGCCCATCACCCATCCTTTACCTGGTTAATGCCTACTTGTTCTTTACTACTCAGTTTAGGGGCCACCTCCTCTAGGAAGCTTTCCTTGACTCCCTCAGGGTATGGTCTCAAATTATATATATATATCTGCCAGAGTGCTTATTATATTGCTGTCTAATTTTTTTTGCCCATTTATTCTGCTAAACTTTAAGGAAACTTAAGGAAAGATAATTTTTTTATAAAGATACTTTTTTATGTTTTATTTTTTATTTCTGAAAGCTTAGAAAAAAAATTAGTAGTAATAACAGAGGAAGTAGTAGTAGTAGTAGTAGTAGTAGTAGTAGTAGTGGTAGTAGTAGTATTTATGGATATATATGTAATACTTATTGATATGAAAAGATACCATACTTGAAGTCAGGAACCTTACAGCCTTTTGGAGAGACAGATAGATAATAAAGCAGTATATATTAATAGAGAGAATATTCTAAAGAAATCAGGGAAGTCTTAAGAAAATAGGTGGAATCTGAACCTTACCTTGAGGTTGAGCAGGAGTTTGGAATAAGTAGAGGAAGGCATCAATCCATGCGTCCTTTACTCAAAGGATGACAAGGAACTTCACTTGACCAAATCATCAGAATCAATCATGGTCACCAATGAGGTTAAACGCTTCAGATTTTATTCTATGTCAATTTTCTGAAAATTAATGAATAATAATGCCCTCTCCTCCCTCAAGAGCAATTTGCTTAAAAACAAACAAAAAAACAACTTGTCAAATATTTCAATGGGAGGAAAGACTGAGTCACAAAAAACTTGTTGGAACTTGGGAATATTATATGAACTACATTTCCTGTCTTAAGAGTTAGGGAAAAGAGAGGAGTTGCAGGGAATGGATACCATTTTTTCCTATATGTCTTTTTATATCCATCATGTGCACAGAGAAACACATACACACTTAGATTCTTGCATATTAAAATCAAACTTGGCTTGTCAATGTACAAGATGGAAGTTTGGTCTGCACATGATTATTCACATTTCTAAGACAACTTAAAATTGCATTGTGCATATAGAATATTGAGCATATTATGTGTTTCAATATCTGATACATCGAACGTGTTTTTGTTTTTCTCTGTTGTGATGTTTTTTGAATCAGTACAAATTATACACCACTGGCACTTTAAAACAACTATCCTAATTGCTATGTCTTTTAAAATTGTAGGATTTATATACTATAAATAAATAGAGAAACAAGAAGTTTTATCAATTTGGTAGAAATTTGCAGAATCACGCAATAGGAAAGACACAGACTAGATTTAAAATGTGTTAAAAGAAAGAAATTCATTGCCATTTATAAAACCTTGACATTTGTGACATGCATAAGTCTTGAAATAGAAAAATAGAAAAAATAGACACAAAAGTATCTATCCAAAAATATTGCACTGAACTTTTAACATGAATTGGCACAAGCATGACATTTTATAAATATTTTTAAAAGTTTGTAAGAATACTTTTGAGGCATAAATATTTTGGTTATCTGGCTTTTGAGGACTGTGTCTGCATCCAGATAATATGTATTTATTTCTATTTTTTATTACAGCAAAAAGCAATAGTTTGTGCATAGTAGATGATCACAGAAGTTTTAAAAAATTTTGTTTAGCCAATTACCTTATTAATTACATGAAAATAAAATATTTGCCTATTTCAAATATTATGCCAGCTCTTCCGTTAGTTTCTGGAAGAACAAGTATGCAGGACTCCTGGTTAATGCATTGAGGTAGCAAATAATATTGTAGAAATTTAGGATATTTTTCTAAGACAAAGTAAACCAATTAATACAATGGCTTCAATAAAAATGTAGAGAGTCATCTATTTGTTTATACTATTACCAAGCAACTGGTTGCTACCATATTTGTAAGGTCATTAGATTGTGTAAGTATTGTGTAAGCATATTATGTTTTAAAGATCCGGTCTCACATCATTTGTAGATTTCAGTTGTAGTATCTTTCAGATTTTTGATGGATGTTAATCAAAAAAAAAAATGGGTAAAAGATTTGACCAGATATTTCACCAAATAACATATTTGTATGACAATAAGCACATGAAAAGATGCTGAGAATCATTAGTCATTAAGAGAGTGCAAATGAAAGCCACAATGAGATATCATTTCACACCTAATACAATGTCAAAAATTAAAAATAATTGCTATATCAAGAGTTTGCAAAAATGTAGAGAAACTGGAACTCTTGTACATGGTTGATGGAGTGTAAAATTGTACTTTGGAAAACAATTTGATAGTTTGTTACAACTTTAAACATACATGTACCCTAAGATGTGGCCTTTTCACTACTGGGTATTTACCTAGAAAAATAAAAATGTATGTACATAGAAATATTTGTACACAAATATTCATAGAAGCTTTATTTCTAACTGAAAACCACTCAAATGTTTATCAGCAGGTAAATGAATTTTTTAAAATGTGGTAAACCCACATAATGGACAATTGACTAGCAATAAAATAATCAGCTATCTATATACAAAATCAGACACATAGATCAATGGAACAAAATAGAGAGCTCAGAAATGAACCCATATTTATATGGGCAATTAATCTACAACAAAGGAGGCAAAAATATATTGATACAATGGGGAAAAGACAAACTCTTCAATACATGGTGTTGGGAAAACTGGACAGCTACAGAAAAAAAAAAAAAAAACCAAACTGGACTACTCACTCATACCATGAATAAAAATAAATTCAAAATGGATTAAAGACTAAAATGTAAGACCTGAAACCATAAAACCTCCAGAAGAAAACATAGGCAGTATGCCCTTTGACATTGGTCTTAGTATATTTTTTTGGATATGTCTCTTCAGGCAAGGGGAACAAAAGCAAAAATAAACAAATGGGACTACCTCAAACTAAAAATCTTTTGCACAGTGAAGGAAACTATCAATAAAATGAAAAAGCAACCTACTTAATGGGAGAAGATATTTGTAAACGATATATCCAATTCGGGCTTAATATCCAAAATATATAAAGAACTCATACAACTCATCATCAAAAAAACAAACAACCAGTTAAAAAATGAATAGATACATTTTTCCAAAGAATACATACAGATGGCCAACAGGCACGTGAAAAGATGCTCAACATCACTAATCATCAGGGGAATGCATATCAAAACCACAATGAGATATCATCTCATGCCTGTCAGAATGGCTATTATCAAAAAGACAACAAACAAGAAGCATTGGTGAGGATGTGAAGAAAAGGGAACACTCGTGCACTCTTAGTGGCAATGTACATTGGTGCAGCCACTATGGAAAACAGTATAGAGATTTCTCAAAAAATTAAAAATAGAACTACCATGTGATCCAGCAATTCTACTCCTGGGTATTTATTCAAAGAAAATGAAAATACCAATTCAAAAAGATATATGCATTCCTGTGTTCATTGCAGCATTATTTACAATAACCAAGATATTGAAGCCACCTAAGTGTCCACTGATAGATGAATGGGTAAAGAAGATGTGGCATATATACAATGGAATATTTGTCCGCCATAAAAAAGAATGTAATTTTGCCATTTGTGACAACATGGATGAACTTGGAGGGCATTATGCTAAGTGAAATAAGTCAGACAGAGAGAGACAAATATTTTATGATTTCACTTGTATGTGGAAGCTGAAAAACAAAACAAACAAAACAGAAACAGATTCATAGATACGGAGAATAGACAGGTGGTTGCCAGAGGCAAGTGGGGTTGGAGGAGGAAAGAAATAGGTGAGAGAGGTTAAGAGGTACAAGCTTGCAGCTGCAAAATAAATGAGTCATGGATATGAAAAGTAGTGTGGGGAATATAGTCAATAACTATGTAGTATCTTAGTATGGTGACAGACCTTAACTAGACTTATTGTGGTGATCATTTTGAAATGTACAAATATATCAAATCACTATGCTGCGTAACAGGAACTAACATGGTGTTGTAGGTCAATTATACTTCAAAAATGAACAAACAAACTCATAGAAAAAGAGATCAGATTTGTGGTTACTAGAAGTGGTGGAAGCATGGGATGGGGAGGTGGGGAATTGGATAAAGACTGTCGGAAAAACTTCAAAAAACAAACAAAAATTAACTATTTAAATATACTACATAGGTAAATAGCAAAATAATTATGTTGAGTAAAATAAGTCATGAAAAAGAGTATGTGTTGCATAATTCCACTTATGCAAAATTTTAGAAAATGAAAACTAGACTATAGTGACAGAAGGCTTATCTGTGGTTGCTTGGGAACGGAGGGATGGGGTTAGGAAGCCGTGGGAAGGGAGAATTATAATGGGGCAAGGGTGATAGACGTTTCATTATCTTGGCAGTGGTAATTGTTTCAAGGGGGTATACATATGTCAAAACTTATCAAAATATACATCTTAAATATGTGCAGTTTATTTTATGTTACTTGCAGAGGGATATGGGTCAAAGGGATTGAAGGAGAACAGCAGCCTGCCAGAGACTGGGTAATCCATGAGCTATGGTGCAAATGACCTTTCTCCCTTTTGTTGTCCTTTCACATCTGACTACAAATAGAAGAGGGTATTGGTGTATTAGTGGGAAGACAACACATTTGGGGATATAGAAGAACTCCTACTGCAGATATTAAGGCATCTGCAGACATCCTTCATTTGCAAAAGTGAAAGCCTGGCTCACAGTGAAGAAACTTCAGATGACTTGCCTCATTTTCTGCTAACATTGCTTGCCTTCAAAAGACTCAAAGTCCACTGTTTAAATAAAAAGAATGCCCAGAACTTTGTAGTAGTTGCCTGTGATCAATTTTATTTCTTATAAACAATCATTAGATAAACAAATACATGTTACAGGTACAGATTTATGATTACTTAGGCAATCTGCACAAAGATAATTCTTTTGTCTGATTCACCAGAATACAAGAATAAATTCTGTTCTGTTTCCACAATAGAATTCTGCTTTGCGTAGAGGTCACTTAATTTTAACCTTTATAATCTGACAGGATGTGTTGTTAAAACAAAGAACAATGAGGGAATTCCCTGGCAGTGCAGTGGTTAGGACTCTGTGTTTTCACTGCTGAGGGCCCCGGTTAGATCCCTGGTCAGGGAACCAAGATCCCCACTAGCCATGTGGCATGGCCGGAAAAAAAAAAAAAAAATGAAAACATGTTACCCAAAAGTAGCTTTTAGGTCTATAGATTGCCTTAAGCCAGGTTAATGAATTCAAATGATGTAAACATGTAAACATGTTTTACTTGATATAAAGTTTTAGAATTTTCTCAAAGCACAGTTGTATACACTTATATACAAACTGATTGGCACATAAGGTAACACAATCTCTTCCAATCTTATTTAATTACAAACTATGGACAACCTCCTTTTCAATAAAATCTGCTTTCCAGATTTGTGCTTAAGCCTTTTACTTATTTAATCAGTGATGTGGAATATCCAAATACTTAGTTTTTACCTATATGGTCTTTGTTCACTGTAGTCTCAAACTTCTTACCTGGATACTTTGGGTAACTAATACACAGAGCCCAAGGATAGTTAAAGCATAAGTCTGAGATTCGTAAATCTAACTTCTATCCTTTTCCTGTCACAACTGACGGTAACCTTGAAGAAATCACTTAATCTCTTTTTGTGCCTTCATCATTTCACTATAAAACTTAGATAATGATACTTATCTCACTGGATAAGAAGGAGATGTTAATGTTTGTAAAGCCCTGGAGATCTTTAGATAAAGTAAACTAGCACAGAATTGCTAACATAAATAAATCGCTATTGTTATATTCCTTCCTCTAACAATTTCAAGATATATCTATATCTATAGATATGTAGATATATAAAATATATAAATGTATATATAAGTGGATCATTACAAGTACTTCATCCATGTTACTTTGTTTAAATTAGTCACTGGTAAATGTAATATACTAGATGTAGAAGTTTTTTGGTGTAATACATATCAGTTGCTCCATTAAAATTAATAAACTTCCTTTTTACCTGCCATTCTTTACAGATGAGATTCTCATATACAATAAATACACTTTTATAGAATACACCTTAACACCTGCCTTACATAGATCTAGGGAATCACAACTCTGAATTGTTTTTTATTTCTTAATTTCTAGTATCTACAAATTAATGAAATATTAATTATTGAAATAAATAAGCATCCAGAACCTTTGTCCTATATGTTTCATATTTTCTCAAAATGTCCATTAATTTTACTCAGGTGACTTCATCTATTTCAAAAAGGAGGAGAGCAGACTGTTAGGAAAAGAACTTTAGGAGATGCAATGATAAACTGGACAAAATTCCCTACTCAAGGATCCTATACTTTAGTAAAATACATAACTACCTCCAATACAGAACCTGAGAAGACGTGATGATCTACTACAAACTAAATATGAGGAAAGCGTAGGACTGACTCATTCTGGCCGGTGTATCTGAGAATGCTTTATGACAAAGAATGAATTTAACATGGGCCTAGAAGTATAGGTGCTTAGGATGGCATTGGGAAGAGAAAAGGGCAGGAGGTCCAAAGAAGCAATTCTGTGCAGATATGACACTCGAAATATGGTGTCAATGGGGATGACTGGGTTCAAGAACAGCAGAAGCCAGGTAGCAGCACATAATTGTCAGACCCAAGGTGGATGCAATTACTGTAATGAGCAACAAGACTGGAACGGCCAGCAGGGGGCATTGATACATAGAATATACGATAAGGGGGAATAAACCATTAAGTTATTAGACCTAAGAAAGATGGGCAGCCAATGAGGTCATTATTTGACTAAACATCAAAAACAATAAACAGCTGGCGAGCAGTAGACTGATGTTAGTCACCACAGTGGAAAATCATAATCCAGTTTCCTTACTTGCAATAGGTCTTCCAAGGGCTATTAGATATAAATCAGGAACTTAAGCAATACCAAGGAAGCTAAAACAGCACGATGGCCCTCCATTAGAGAGGAGGAACACACAGGTCAGGTGATAAATGCATTCCTGCCCTAAGTTTGCCCCACAGTGGATCCAATGGATAAGAGCACCAACCAGTGGTCATTTTTCCAGTCATGGGTACATAATAAGGATAAAAACACTTAGCAGCTGATAAAACTTTCACACTGACTTCCTGTGGAGTAAGAACCAAGACTTTACTGTAGGGAAGCTGAAGAGGATGCCTTTGAAACTGTATACACATCCTTGGCTCAGTTAGAAAATCAGAAGCAATACAATTATCTCAAGTTGAATGGCAGGAATTAGTGCTATTTTCAAAGACTTAAAGGATTTAGGTGTGGTAGTCTCACCATTTCACAGTTCAATTCATCAAAATACCCTCTGGATTAGCAAATGGTAGAAGACTCTGTTAAGGTAACCAAATAATAGTCCCCATCACAGCTGATATGCTGAATATGGGTTTGGTACAAGAACAAATCAACAAAGCCACTGGCACTCATATGCAGCTATTGATCTGGTGAATGCATTCTTTTTGTCCTTATGGAGAAAGAGGAACAGAAGAGAACAATTTGTGTTCCTTTGGAATGGACAGCAATACATCTTCATTGTTTTATGCTATAGCTTGAATTATTTTCTTGCTCTTTGTCACAATATAGTCCAAAGAAAACTTGATCATCTGGATATTCTATGAAATCTCAAATTGTTCTTTTATATTGATGACACATTTTAATTATATTTGGGAAGCAGGAGATGGAAAGAACTATGACAAAGTAGGAGACATGAGCATGAGAGGATACAAAATAAATCCAACAGAGATACAGTGGACTACTTTATTAGTGAATATTGTAGAGGTACAATGATCTAATATATCCCATCAAAGATAAAGAACAAGTCATTGCTCTTTGTAACTCCTACCTCTCAGAAAGATGCACAGTGCTTTGTGGGCCTTTTAGGATATTGTAGACATAAGTAGCATACTTAGTGACTCAAAAGACCACTGGTATAGAGTAGGCTACAGAGCAAGAGAAAGCTCTGCACAAATTCAAGCTTTAGAACAAATGATATGTGATAAAATGAGAATACTAGAAGTCATTTCTGGCAAGTCCCAAGGAAAAGGCTAAGAATGTAGCAGCAGAGAACCATAGATTGCTGGTCCAAGACCTTGTCCTCTGCAGCACAGGACTGTTTATCTTTCAAAATGCAGCTTGACATGCAACTGGGCGCTTATGGAGAGACATATATGTGCATCTATCAAAAGAGACAGACATGTGGAGCCTCAAGAGCCTTTGATAGAGCTAAGTAATGCTTTTTAGTAAACAGTGGCTTAGGACAGCTGGAGTTCAGAGAGGTCTGGCTCAAAATTTTAAATCTGGGAATCATGAATAAATGTATGTTTAGTGTATGAAGTTCTGCGTGAATTTAGGTGGATGAGATTGACTATAGAGGAAGTATAGAGTAGAAGAGAAGATGACCTTGGAGATGATCTATTAATGTCTTCTCCAATCACACACTTTCCAATCACCCTCAGTAACCTGATACATAGTAACCTGTATCAGGTTACTGAGTCTCAATGTGTTTTTCAAGTTTATTTGATGTAATTTTTGCTGCTGTGGATGATGACGACAAAGGAAAGTATTATGATAATCATAAAACAAATAGCAGCTAACATATATGGCATGTTTACTGTTTATAAAAGATGAGCAAGATATTTATATGTATGAGCTAGGTATTTTCATTCTAGTCCCATTTCACAAATAGAAAAACAAAATTACAATGAGGTTAAGTGTTTTTCCATGATCACGTATTAGAAAGTGCTCAAGTGCAGATGCAAATCCAAGCACTCACCCCCAGAAACTTTGCCATTAATCATTCTACTGTTCTAAGAGAATATACACCCTTTTAAGGTATACATTAATCATTTACTAGGTAAGACAATATTCTAGGTCATAAGAAATGTCTTCCATCCAAATACTAGCCAGGCCTGACCCTCCTTAGCTTCCGAGATCAGATGAGATCGGGTGCGTTCAGGGTGGTATGGCCATAGACAACTTCTTATACTTTAGTTTCCTCTTCATTGGAATGACTATAGGAATAGTAATAATATTAGCTAACATTCATTGAAATCTTGCTATGTGTCATGTCCTGTTTGAAAAAAAAAAAAAATATATATATATATAATTCTTACAACAACTGTAGGAAGAAACTACAATTATTTTCTTCATCTGAAGAATCCTCCTTTCTTCATCTGAAAATGAGGAAACTGAGACAGAGCGCAGTTATGTAAATTTCTCATGAATATTCATTTAGTAAGTGTGGTTGGGATTCATAATCTGATAGTCTAACTCCAGAGTCTGTATTTCTAACGATGAAGAAAAAAACTAAACTTTGTTCTGATAAAAGTTACTAAAATTGGGGAATTATTTTAATGCATCGTAGCCTACCAAAATCTGCTTAATACTTTGGTTCTCCTCTAACATTTCCTATCTTAGTTAATAATATTACCATACTTCTAACTGTGTAATCCCAAAATCTGGAAATCATTTTTGTCACCTCCTGCTCCCTCTTTCTCCATAACTATCCCACCACCATATCCTATTAATTTTAACTAATTTAGAACCATGTTCTCTGCTTCTACATGGACATTCATTTAGACAAAATTACCAACATCTCCCACCCATACTACTGCAATCTATTAACAGTTCATCTTATGTGTACTATTTTTCCCTCTTCTAATCCCTGCCTTAGTTCCCAAAGTCAGAGTGATCTTTTAAAAATGCAAATATCATCATGGCAGATGTTATCTGACAGTAGTGTCTGGTCCTTTACCATTAATTAAGAGAGAGAATATACATGTATATTATAGAACAACGTGAATGCAAATGTTGATGTTGCTAGAAAAAAGGAGAAATTCCGAAGGTAAGCTTGGTTGTGAGGAAGAATATTGAAATATATTTAAACTGAGTTTTACTTCCTAATTTGCCACCAACTAGCTATGTGACCCTGGACAAATCACTCAATCCCTCCAGTTTGCTCATCTCTAAAGTGTGGGCTTAAATGAGATAATTTCTTAAATACGATATTACTCTGAAATCATCTGATTATATTTTAAAATAGAGAATAATGCAACTTTGCTTCTATAGCAAAGCACAGGTTTGTAACTGTAATTTACACAAATGAACTAATCATTTGATTTATGGAGATAAGCAAACCTCACATGCTTATGGGGATAGACATATTGTCTGAATGCCAGTTTTGTTAGATGTTGAAAAGCCAAATGAATAGGCTCAAAAACCAGAATCAGAAGAACATCTTTTCAGGACTTCCCTGGCTGTCCAGTGGTTAAGACTTTGCACTTCCACTGCAGGGGACATAAGTTCAGTCCCAGGTCAGGGAACTAAGATCCTGCATACCGCGAGGCAAGGCCAAAAAAATTTAAAAATACAAAAAAACACCCCAGCTTTTCAACTTAAATAAGACCAGAATTCAAAAAGTAGCTTAATTTTTTTTAAAAAAATCATTCCTTGAGAGATCACCACTCTCCTTTTATCCAAATTTTGTTCCTTGCTGACATTTACAAGGGTAAATGTTCTTTTTTTTTCTTTTCTTTCTCTCCTTCAAATAAACAGTGGTGACAACAACAAATATGGGTATTTTTATATGTGATTTAGAGGATGGTAGTCAATTGGATATTTGCTCCTGACCCTGTCTCCAATAAAACTAAATTGATGTCATTGACAAGTAGTAGTATTTGATGGATGTGTTTATCAAAATGGTGAGGAATTCCTGTGGATGGCTCCTGGGAATGTAAGTAGAAGAGATGGGACAAAACTGAGCCGCTGAAATTACAGCCTGGACATCAGGACAATTGCCCTAACAGTGCTTTGACCTCTTTGGGGAAATTGCAAAAGATCTATTTTTTTTTCAGTACATTCAAAACTTATAAGATATCTGGCAACTGAAGTCTGAAGTTCAGACTTCTGAATTTCCCCTCATATTTGCTGCTTCTCTGTTGGAAGAGAGTTATAATTCTGAAACTAATTTTCTACAAAAAACCTTGTTTTTGGCTTTGATGCTTTTAGACCTATATTTAGTCTGTCAAATTTTTTTTGCTTGCTTACTTCTTTATGTAATTTGCCTTGACTCCATTTATTCAATTACTTATTTATTCAATTCTTCAAAAGGTATGGAGGAAATATCTTCACTAGATACATTTCTATAATGTCTTAATTTGACTATTACAACTTACTCTATTACTGGTCTTTTTTATTTTTTACATATTACTAGCAGTCACTACAACCCATGTCCAAGCTATTATTATGCTCTTAATCGTAATAGACACAGTAATGCTCCCAACCCCAAAACAAAGATGTCCACATCCTTATCCCAGGAACCTGTGAATATTTTACCTTATATGGAAAATGAATTTTGTAGATATGATTAAGGCTAAAGACCTTGATATGGGGAGATTGTTCTGGATTATCTCATTTGCCCAATCTAATCACAGAAATCTTTAAATGCAGAGAAACTTTCTTGGCTAGGGACAGAGAGAGACAGGTCAGAGAGATGAGATATTGCTGGCTTTGAAGATGGATGAAGGGGACCGTAAGCGACAGAATGCACGCAGCCTCTAGAGGCTGGAACAGACAAGGTAACAGATTCTCCCCTAGAGTTTACAGAAAGGAATGCAGCCTTGCCTTGATTTTAGCCCAGTGACACTCATGTCAGACTTCTACCCTATAGAGCTGCAAGATGATAAATTTTTAATATTTTATGCTACTAAGTTTGTGGTAATTTGTTATGGCAGCAATTAGAATCTAATAGAATATTAGTTCCTCATTGAACCATTTTATCCTTTTGATATGCTATCTATGAAGACATCCCCAAATTTTTCCATTCATTTTTCATTCACTTTTTTCCTACATATATATAATATATATATATTATATATATTCCTATACATAGGAGTATATATATGATATATAAATAATATACATACATATTTTTTAGTGGCTACATATATCTAGCATTGTGTTAGGTATAGGAACTGTGAAAATATATAAGATATGTTAAAAAGCTTACAGTCAAGTATGTTATTAATAATAAAGCTCACAGTCAAGGATGTGATTAATAATAATAAAGCAATTTAGTGAGTATATATATATATATATATATATACACACACACACATATAATGCAGTTGCTACTATCAGAATTTAGAAGAAGT
Source organism: Eschrichtius robustus (assembly GCF_028021215.1). NCBI lineage: Eukaryota > Metazoa > Chordata > Mammalia > Artiodactyla > Eschrichtiidae > Eschrichtius > Eschrichtius robustus. Next base: position 15,053,716 of record NC_090836.1, on the reverse strand, counting down.
AATTGATTTTACACAGGGGTGAAGTGATAGAAGTGGTATAAAAGGAAGCTTCGAAGAAGTGAAATTTAAAGGCTGAGTAGTTTCCACTAGATAGAAATGTGAGAAGATATGATTTAACTCTAAGTAGAACTAGATATATGCAAGAGATGTGTACAGCTGGGTATAATTGCTAAAATAAAATTTGTTGCTTAGCTTTTTTATTTCTATTAGAATGCAACTTGCTTATTAGAATGCATACTAGTATGAGAAAAGTTTTGTTTACTACTGCATCCGCAGCACCTAGAACAGTGCTAGCACATTGTTGGCATACAAACAAGGTTGAAAACCCTATGTTGTATGAGCAAATGCCTTTCTTCTTTAAAGTGATTTAAAGAAATTTTTTAAATACAGAAATATTTTATATGTAGCTTAACAGATTTGAAAAATACACTTAGATTTGCATTCCACAGTAACTTGAGGATACTATAGAGTTCAATGTGCCAAACTTTGCTAATACCTGGTACATAGGAAATAAAACTTGAAAAATTTGAAAGCTTATATACCAGTAGATATGATAGTACAAGACATTTCATGGGCCCTACTGTCACGTCTTAGTATATGCCAACTTTATTTCAATTTTTTAAATACTGATTTCATCTTTAAATAATGTCTATTTTCAACAGTACAAATAATACAGAATGAAATTTTTTCCAAGACTGTGGTCTCTATCACCAAGTTTAATACACTTAAAATTTTTCAAAGCATCTGATTTTAGATGATCTAAAATGTGAAGATACACTCTGCAACCACTCCAACTTTGTTATAAGTAGGAACAGATGTTCAGCAATATAAATTAATGAACTCTACTTTTTATTACTTTGATTAAGTATTTTAAACCTTTTAATAGATAATTAATTTTAAAATATTCTTTTAGTTTATTGTAAAAATGTATTTGTCTAAATTTATCCTTTGCATTGAATATTTTAAAGGATTTTTCTAAGCTTATTTCTTTATTTAAATAAAAGAAAAAATTCAAGCATCATTTCATGTTCAAAAGAGTTTATTTCTTATAGCTCGTATGATATTTCAGCTTTTGTTCACAACTGAACACTCATATTAGGGACAGAAACCAAATCTTCCAAAGGCAATTTTTCTAAAATTTCCATCTCAGTTGGAGAACAAAAATGTCAAAGGATATCATTTGAAGAAATCAGCAATACTCTGCTTTTAAACACTAGAATCTGTGTAAGGAGATACGGATCTCCTCACTTAAGGTGGTTTTCATTGAAGTTACTAGCTCAAGGTGTAGCTGGAGTTATTAAGGTGTTTTGGATACACTGAGTTGACGGGGCATTTTATTTTGGTATGTAGAAAAATAAATTTTATGAAGAGGAGAAAAAGCTCAGTCTTCTAATCAGGGGGCAGATGATTACTTCCTTTTGAATGAGTTATAAAAAAAAGAAAGAAATATAAAGATATTTGTGTTCTCAAAAAAATAAAACAGCCCTCTTTTCTTTTCTATAGCAACAGAAGGCCTGAGTGCAAGATGGTTATAAGATATATTTAGTCTTTTTGTTTTTTTTGGTAGCACCAATAATGACTAAAGCAGAGACTGAGGAATATGGTTGGTCTAAATGATAAATAATTGAGCCCTTGATGCCAAAAGCTTGACATTTGAAGACCAACTGCCCAACTGATAAAAAAAAAAGTTATTAACTACATACTAATATAAAGGAACAAACTTATAAAGGATATTTTAAATGCTGCCTAATTTTATTGTAATGAATCAGTTATTTTAAAAGTTATTTAAGCCAGAGAAAGACAGATATCATATGATATCACTTATATGTGGAATCTGAAAAAATGATACAAGTGAATTTATTTACAAAACAGAAAGAGACTCACAGACATAGAAAACAAAGTTATGGTTACCAAAGAGGAAAGGGTGGCGGGGGGAGGGATACATTAGGAAGTTGGGATTAGCATATACACACTACTATATATAAAATAGATAACCAACGAGGGCCTACTGTATAGCACAAAGAACTATACTCAGTATTTTGTAATAATCTATAAGGGAAAAGAATCTGAAAAGGAATATATATAACATGTATATGTGTATATATATATATATATAGCTGAATCACTGTGCTGTACACCTGAAACTAACACAATATTGTAAATCAACTGTACTTCAATAAAAATAAATTAAATTAAATTTTAAAAAGTTATCTAAACATGCAGATTTGCATTTAAGTCTATGTGATTGGAACCTGACCAGAGTGACTTAAACAAGTAACCAATTTGATGGTAATAAGTTCCTGAAATCAGCTGATATTGTGCTTCTAGTGCTGAAAGATCTAGGCATATTTCTTACTGGTCTGCTATTTTTTTTTAAGTTTTTTAAAGCTATTTTTCCCAGTGTTACTGAGAAATAATTGACATATATCTCTATTTAATTTTAAGGTGTACAGCATGATGGCTTGATTGATTGACATGTATTGTGAAATAATTACCACAATAGATTCAGCTCACATCCATCATCTCCTATAGGTACAGTAAAAAGAAAAGAGAGAAGAAAAGAAAAAAGAAAAATCTTGTGTTGAGAACTCTTTAAGATTTACTGTTAACTCTTTTGTATATCGTACAGCAATGTTAACTACGGTCATCATGTTGTATGTTAGAGCCCTAGTACGTCTTTACCTTATAACTGGAAGTCTGTACCTTTTGACCACTTTCCTCCAATTCTCCCTCCCCATGATCCGCTAACTTTAATGCATGGCTATCATCTCAATGCTGATAGCAAGAGGTTTACCGAAGCTCTGGGCACTACGCCCATGTTTTATATTTTAAAAAATGGGGGTATGAGCAAACGGGTAAAACACATGTCTCTTGAATCTCTGAACTTTTTATCAGGACAGAAAGCAGTGGATTTTTATAGTTCTAAGGGTGTCTGGGGAGACAGTGTCTATAATCATGTGTGTTGCTATCCTCCCAAAATTGGGATTCTGCTGGCAAGAAAAAGTAGGTATCAGACAAGCAATTAGCAGCATTTCCTATTTTGTCTTTAAAGTTTTTGATTGTCTAATGTTGCTCATCAAATTATTGTAATTAATAATGTATTTAGCAAAAATAATCAACATGACCTGAATAAACAGCACGATTAAATCTCTGGGGAAAAAGACTATACCTCATAGTTTGGACTACAGTACTATCAGGATGATCTGGTGTCTATAAATCAATATTACAGTTTTATTTTTTAAGGCAATCAAGAATGATCTTAAAAAGAACTCTTCTAGGTCCATCCACCTCACTACAAATAACTCAATTTCATTTCCTTTTATGGCTGAGTAATATTCCATTGTGTATATGGGCCACATCTTCTTTATCCATTCATCTGTCGATGGCCACTTAGGTTGCTTCCATGTCCTGGCTATTGTAAATAGAACTGCAATGAACATTGTGGTACATGACACTTTTTGAATTTTGGTTTTTTTCAGGGTATATGCCCAGTAGTGGGATTGCTGGGTGGATGGACCTAGAGTCTGTCATACAGAGTAAAGTAAGTCAGAAAGAGAAAAACAAATACCGTATGCTAACACATATATATGGAATCTAAAAAAAAAAAAAAAATGGTAATGAAGAACCTGGGGGTAGGACAGGAATAAAGATGCAGACGTAGAGAATGGACTTGAGGACACAGGGAGGGAGATGGGTAAGCTGGGATGAAGTGAGAGAGTGGCATGGCCTTATATATACTACTAAATGTAAAATAGATAGCTAGTGGGAAGCAGCTGCATAGCACAGGGAGATCAGTTCGGTGCTTTGTGACCACCTAGAGGGGTGGGATAAGGAGGGTGGGAGGGATACGCAAGAGGGAGGAGATATGGGGATACATGTATATGTATAGCTGATTCACTTTGTTGTAAAGCAGAAACTAACACACCATTGTAAAGCAATTATACTCCAATAAAGATGTTAAAAAAGAAGAAAAAACAAACAAACAAAAAGAACTCCTCTAATAATTAAAATGTTTACTGTACCATTCTTTTGGCCAATCAGATACATGAAAGACAAATAATAGCTATGGGCTCTGGGAGGAGAGAGGCAACATTTTCATTAGCATGAATATGATTGCTTGTCTAAAACACTTAAGAGAATCAACTGACACATGTTAATGGAGTAATATAGTGAGATCAAAATTTTTAAATTCAGTAGTTTTTCTATATATCAAAATAATCAGAAAGAAAGTATAAGGGGGAAAGCTGTGTGCAATAAAAATGTAAACTAAGTAGGAAAATAATAAATCACCTTAACAAGAATTAATGAGAAGTTAATGAAGGCATACGCTTCAGTTTATTTAGAGGTATATGAGAAGTCCTGGAAAATGGAGCAAGATGCTTTGTTGTTCTTAGAATGGAAGACTGGATGTTTATTAACATGTTGATGCTTCCAGAATTATATCATATATTTCATATAATTTCAAAATACACCATGTGTATTGAAAACTTATCTGTTAAGTATGATGTTAAGAAGAACTAGGGTCATTTTGAAAACAGAGAAATGAGTATAGCCACCCAGGATATAATAGTCTTTTATAATGCACTGTATAAAAACATAGCTATAATAAATTGCCATTTACTTGAACCTAATACATAACTTATTATGGGATAAGTAAAGCAACACGAATCAAAGGGTAAATATCTCTTGACTTATGAAAAATTATATTAAAAACCTAGGATGCCATTATTATGAAAGTGTTAAATTTGACTTTAAAATTTTAAACTTTATATCCAGAAATTCATAACCAAAGTTTAGATTTAGCATCATAAAATTATGATGTAAAAGCAGTCACAGGGAAAAATGTCCAATATGTTTAAGTTTTTTGAGGCTGTAAGGAGAAATCATTGACAAAGCTTTATTAAATGTACCCTTATTATAAAATTATTTCTGAAAAAATGTATTTGTTTATTCTTAAAATATCATACTATTTAATAAATACAACTGTGAATTATTAATTTTTATATTTTTATTCATTTGTTACAGATATCTTTTTGAATGTTTATGTTATACAATTAGTTTAATTGAAATGATAAGGGTGAAGGAGACGGGGAATTTGAATTTCACTACGGCAGTTTGAATTTCAGTGAGGAAGGCATATAGGCAAATAACTGTAGCGATTAATAAAGAATTATGTAAGTAATAAAATTAAAATATTTGTGGTGGAGAATGAGTAATCAATAACTAACTTTATTTTCATGTTTTTCTCTGTTACCCAGAAGTAGCCATCATTATTTTCAGAGCAGATGCTAATTTCATTTATTTACTAAAACCCCCTGTGTATATAATAGATTTGAGGTTCTGTATTATATACTATAAAATCAGTGAATCCAAATAAAAATAAATTCTCAATTCTGTAATTCCTGAATTAAGAAATTAAAAAATCAAAATAAAATTAGAGAAACATGCACAGGGCAGAATTGGAATTCCAAATGAAGAATAAAGTTGTGACCTTCACAGCTCAAATATGCATGTAGGTTTAATTAATTTAATCAGGATCAATAGTAAAATGGGATGAAGCAAACAAAAATCACCTCATTACCCAGTTTTTTTTCATTTAAAATATGTAGTTGCTGCTGAATTTCTTTTGTTTTTGTTTGGTTTAGAGTCACTTAAATTTCCTGGGCAATTCCTTCCATTTTCAATTTTATAGCCTCAGATTAAAATTAATTACTTGGGTAACTTAATTCTGTCATTTAAAATGTATCTTTTATAACTCTTTATTAATACTATTATTTAATTAAAATGTTTACTAGAAATTGATTTTCCAAAGTTTGTGTATGTTTGTTTTGGTTTTGGTGGTTTTGACAGTAAGGGCAAAGAAATGCTATTGAGATAGGACATTTCATAATTCAGTAAAATAAAAGCCAATTATATTTATTTAAATCATATATTGTTCAATTTACCATTTACATAATTACGTCTTGTTACACACACACACATAGAGGAGAAATTAGTTGTTTGGGGACTTTAATGATCTTTACTTCATTAATTTAGGGCGTGCTAGTAAGGGTAGTAGAGCAGCAACTTGGATGGCATAAAACTAGCCAAATCAAGGAATATTAATGCTCAGAGTTTAGTAAAATTTTCAAGAAAAAAAAAGGAAATTTTGGCAACAGTACATAATCCACACAGATTTTTTTTCATAATAGGAAGGTTCCCATTTAAAGTGATTGATATCTATATATGATAATTTCTTTTGAGAGCAAGGACTCTCTTATTCACTATTATATTCCTAGGATGTAGTTGTGTAAGTGCCTAGAAAATGACTAGTGCTCAAGAACATATGAATGGGGACTTCCCTGGTGGCACAGTGGTTAAGAATCTGCCTGCCAATTTAGGGAACAGGGGTTCGAGCCCTGGTCTGGGAAGATCCTACATGCCTAGGAGCAACTAAGCCCGTGAGCCACAACTACTGAGCCTGCGCTCTAGAGCCCAGGAGCCACAATTACTGAGCCTATATGCCTAGAGCCCGTGCTCCACAACAAGAGAAGCCACGCAATAAGAGGTCCATGCACTGCAAGGAAGAGTAGCTCCTACTCACCACAACGAGAGAAAGCCTGTGCAGCAATGAAGACCCAACGCAGCCAAAAATAAATAAGTAAATTAATTAATTTAAAAAAAATAGTTAACTAAAAAAAAGAAACAGAGCTAAAACCAATCCTTTTAAAAAAAAATATGAATGATTGAGTAAATAAATGAAAGATACAAACAAATGTATAACTCAATTTAGTCAATGGATTAGAGAAATGGAAGAAATTGATACCTTAATACATTAAATAAATTGATAACTTTTTAATGTGTCTGAAAGTTCTAAGCAGTATCAACCTGCTTTAAAATGCCAGCCAATATTATTTCTTTAAAGAACAGAGCCTTAACAAATGCTGCAAGAGATAATCACTGAGATATAACTTCCTTTAGTTAATAAAGGAGCATATAGTTAACACAGAACATAAAACTGGGTAGTGGGCCAAAGAAAAATGTGTTAATGTGTCTGTGATTTGAGTTCCCATTTGTTATGTAGGTGATTGTGTGCCCTTCTACTGGAGCTCTTTTTTTCCCCTCCACAAAACATAAACTATTTAATTCTGATTTTTAAAGAGCAAAATAATTTACTATATTGAAACAGCCCATTCATCATATAAAGCATTTGATTCTGTCACCTCAAGTGCTTGTCAAATCACTTCCAGCTGCTACAATCAAGGGCCAGGTACTTCTAAGGTCTGGCACTTTCTGAGCTCTATTACACCTTTAAGTATGATTCTTCAATCCAATTCTAACCTTCATAATAATCAAGTGCCCACTCCAGTTAACTTCAACGTATAAGTCTGTATCTGATTTCCAATCAGACCTCTTCATCCAAAACCTGAAAGATTCTGAATATCTATGAAGTAGTATAGTAACATTTTCACCTAAAGCAGTGTCAAAAGCAGGATCATTGCAATAAAACTTTGACAAGGAAACTATGCTATAAAAGGGATACCTCTCGAGACCAACAAAGAAGTAGGTTAGCGATAGAACTGAGAAGTAATGTATTTCGTGATTGTACCTCCATGAATCTGTTGATTGAATAATTTAGCATCAAGGTGGAATTCAGTGACATTTAAATTACAAGAAAAAAGAGGAATTCCATGTTTAAGAATCTATAATGAAGAAAGTTTACACATTATCTTTATCTAGACATAATGTTTGATTTTTTTCAACAAATATTTCTTAAGCCTCTAGTGGGAGTATTGGTGATGTATACAAGTATAAATTCAATGTAATTCAAACATATCGTAAAAGTAACAAAATAGAATTCAATGATCTCTAAATGTGTAGTTCATGCATTCACTTCATTTTTTATTAAAAAAATTATAATATCTTTATTGAGATATAATTCACATACCCTAAAATTCATCCTATTCAATTGTACAATTCAGTGGTTTTTAGCATAGTCACCGAGTTACGCAACCATCACTACTATTTAATTTCAGAACATTTTCATCATCCCAAAGGAAAACCCTTAGTCCTTAGCAGTTAAATTTGTAGTACAGAGAGTTATTGTGTACCCACACTCAGTATACCCACATTATTATTAACTAATGTTTATATGCTAGTTAATTTCCTTAATTTTTACCTAATTTCTTTTTTCAATTCCAGGATCCCATCCAGGATACATTACTTCTAGTTATCGTGTTTCCTTAGTCTCCTCTTAGCTGTGACAGTTTCTCAGACTTTTCTGTTTTTGATGACCTTGGTCAATAATTTCCCTATCTTGTAATGTCTTTATCTGGTTTTAATATTAGGGTAATATTGACCTTATTATTTTTGTATATTTCTTTGTATTATTTCTTTGGTTTCATCAGTGAAACCAACTGGGCTTAATACTATCCTTTTGGGGGAGATTTTTTTTTTTTTTTTGGCCCTGCCTTGCAGAATGCGAGATCTTAATTCCCCGACCAGGGGTTGAACCCATGCCCCTTGCATTGGGAGCACAGAGTCTTAACCACTGGACCACCAGGGAAGTCCCTGGGGAAGATTATTAATTTTTAGTTCAATTTACTTAATAGTTAATAGGGCTATTCAGGTTATGTCTATTTCTGTGCATTTTGGTACTTTGTGTATGTTAAGAAATTTATTGTCAAATTTGTGGGCATAGAGTTGCTGGTATTTTGCTTTATTATTCATATTCATGAGATCAATTGTGATGATCAATCCTTGCTTTCTGACGCTGGTGATTTGTGTCTTCTATTTTCTTGATTAGCCTGGCTAGGGTTTATTAATTTTATCAATATTTTCAATAATCCGGTTTTAGTTTGGTCAATATTCTCTATTTTTGGCCTGTGTTTCAGTTTTGTTTATTTTTGCCCTAATTTTATTATTGCTTTTCTTCTTGTTTACTCTTAAATTCTCTTCTCTCTCCAGCTTGCTCAAGTAGAAACTAAGTTATTCATTGCAGATTTTTCTTTTTTCTAATACATTTTCCTCTAAGCACTGCTTCCACTGCATCCCACAACTTTTGATAAATTACATTCTAATTTTCATTTCATTCAAAATATGTCTTAGCTTTCTTGAGAGACTTTTTGAAACCATGGATTATCAGAAGTGTGCAAATTAATTTCCAATTATTTGGGTGATTTTGTAGCTATCTTTCAGATATTGTTTTCTAGTTTAATTCCATTGTCATCTGATAACATACTTTGTTATAATTTCAACCGGTGGGCTTCATAGCCAACGTGTCGTCTCTTTTGGTGAATGTTCTATGTGGTTTGGAAAGACTGTGTACTCTACTCTTGTTGGTTGGAGAACTCTTTAAATAACAATTATATGACGTTGATTGATAATATAGTTCAGGTCATCTATGTTCATACTGATTTTATATCTCTTTGATTTGTCAAATACTGAGAGAGGGGTATTGAGTTCTCCAACTAAAATAGTGGATTTTTCTATTTCTTCTTTTACTTTTAAGACACTTTGATGCTCTCCTATTCGGGGCATACATGTTTAGGATTGTTATGTGTTGTTAGAAAATTGACCCCTTTACTATTATACCTTTCTTAATCTCTATTAATTTTTCCTGTTGTAGATTCTACTCTCTCTGAAATTATTATAGCTACATTGCCTTTCTTTTAATTAGTGTTGTTATTGGATGGTTCTCTCCATCCCTTTAATTTTTTAAAAAATTTATTTATTTTAGTTATTTTTTTTTTGGCTGCATCAGTTCTTCATTGCTGTGCGCGGGCTTTCTCTAGTTGCCGTGAGAGGGGGCTACTCTTGGTTGCGGTGCACAGGCTTCTCATTGCGGTGGCTTCCCTTGTTGCAGAGCACGGGCTCTAGGTGCGTGGGCTTCAGTAGTTGTGGCACGTGGGCTCAGTAGTTGTGGTGCATGGGCTTAGTTGCTCTGCGGCATGTGAGATCTTCCTAGACCAGGGCTCAAACCCGTGTCCCCTGCACTGGCAGGTGGATTCTTAACCACTGTGCCACCTAATTTTAACCTATAAAAGTCTTTATATTTAAAATGGGCTTCTTATATATATCATAGTTCTTTTTAATTTAGTTTAATTTAATTAATTTCAAATTTAAAGAGATTATTGATATACTTTTCTTAATATCTATCATGTTTATAACTGGTTTCTACTTTTTGCCTTTGTTCTTTATTCCCCCCCCCACCTTTTTTAATCTTCTCTTGTTTTGATTGGGCATTTTATACGATTCCATTTTATCTCTTCTTTTAGAACATCAATTATACTGCTTTTTATAATTTCTGTAGTACTTGCTCTAGAGTTTAGGATACACATTTTTAAATAATTTAAGTTTACCTTAAATTATACTTCAAATAACACTATATGGTTTCACATGGAGTGTGGTTATCCTACAACCAATTCCTTCCTCCCATCTCTTATAACATTGCTGTCAGTTTTTTACACACAAGTGATTATAATCACCCATTATATTATTACTATTCTTACTTTAAACAGAAACTTTAAATCAATTAATTGTGATAAACATAAAGAATTTAATTTTATGTTCATTTATTCCTTCTCTACAGCTTTCTCTTTCTTTTTGTAGATCCAAGTTTCTGCCTATGTCATTTTTCTTCTTTCTAAATAACTCTTTTTAACATTTTATGCAGGGCAGGTCTGCTGCTGCTGAATTCCTTAGTTTATGTTTATCTGAGAAAATCTTTATTTCTCCTTCAGTTTTGAAGGGTACTTTTGCTGAATATAGAATCCTAGGTTGGATTTTTTTCTTTAAATATTTTATTTTACTCTCATTTTATGGTTTCTGACAAAAATTCCACTGTAATTATATTCTTTTCCTCTATAAATAAGGTGGTTTTTTTCTGGCTTTTTTTTTTTTTTTTTTAATTTTTATTTATTTATTTATACTTATTTTTGGCTAATGTTGGGTCTTCGTTTCTGTGCGAGGGCTTTCTCGAGTTGCGGCGAGCGGGGGCCACTCCTCATCGCGGTGCGCGGGCCTCTCACCGTCGAGGCCTCTCCCGTTGCGGAGCACAGGCTCCAGACGCGCAGGCTCAGTAGTTGTGGCGCACGGACTTAGTCGCTCCGCGGCAATGTGGGATATTCCCAGACCAGGGCTCGAACCTGTGTCCCCTGTATTGGCAGGCAGATTCTTAACCACTGCGCCACCAGGGAAGCCCCTGGCATTTTTAAAAGAATTTTTTTCTTTGTCTTTAGATTTCTGCTGTTTGAATGTAATAGATTTCTGCTGTTTGAATGTAATAGGCCTAGGTGTTTTTTTTGTTTTTTTGTTTTTGCACATTAATTCTACTTGGTATTCTCTGAGCTAGGCCTGTGGCTTTGTGTCAGTCATGAATTTTGTAAAGTTCTCTAATATTATTACTGCAAATATTTTTTTCTGCTTCATTCTTTCTTTTCCTTTTGGTATTCCAGTTACACACTTGTTATGCATAGAAGTTGTCCCACAGATATTGGATGTTCTGTTATGCTTCTGTTTTTTAATTCTTTTTTTGTCTTTGCATTTCAACTTTGCATGTTTTTTTATTTAACTATTAAAATTCACTGATACTTTCTTCAGCTGTGTTGGATTTATTGATGTGTGTCACAGGCTTTCTTCATTTCTGTTAGTGTTTTTAATTTCCAAAATTTACATTTTATTCTTTCTTAAAGTTTTCATCTCCTTGTTTACATTACTCATTTCCTTGCATGTTGTCTGTCTTTTCCATTAGAGCCCTTAACGTATTAATCATGGTTATGTTAAATTACCAGTCTTATAATTTCCACATCTGTGTCATATCTGAGTCTGTTTCTGATGTGACTTCATCTTTCTGACTGCTTTTTTCTTTTCTCCTTTTGACACGTTTTAATTTTGTTTTTAAAAAAACCTAGACATGTTGTATTGGGCAATGGGTACTGAGGTATATAAGCCCTTAGCCTGAGGGTTTATTCTAATCTAGTTAAGAGTTAGACTGTGTTTAATGTTTGCTATAGCTGTAGATGCCACAAGCTTTAAAGTACTTTAGTGGCTTTGTTTTTTCCTTCTCCTCTTTCATCTGGGTTTCCCTTTGTATTCCTCTTGAGAGGGAGAGATTGTGTTTTGCAGCTCATTCAGCTGTAATCCACTGTTAATACACTAGACCCTCATTGGTGAGGTGTAATGTGTGAGGAAGGGTTATTATTCTACAATTCTTCTATTGAATCTCTGTTGTAGTGGGTCTGTGTCTCAGGGCTGTGACTTTCACCACTGTTTCCACAGTGATATACCTTTTTTCAACCCTTGTCCTTTACACCCTTATCTGGCTGCAGTGTTCTCAATTTATTTCCATGAAGTCCTAATCCATTTTGACTATGTTTGGTGTTTTTGTTTTTTCCTTCCTCAGGTGAGACAGGAAAGCTAAAGGTGCCTGGGGTGAAGGGATGAAATTCTCTAAATATGGGATTACTCATTCTCTCTCCCTGCAAAATCCATGAGGGAACATTCTCATAGCTTTACCCTGAGGGACTGATGGGTTTCCTTGGTGTAAAGTTCAGGAAAGCCTGGGGGCCTCCTAAGATTGAAATCCCCAAGAATTTTTCACTCTTATGCTGTCCATCCTTAGTCTCAGGCAATTCATTAAAATGACCATTTAAGGGTTCCATTAAGTGTTAAGTCATTGATTTTCAGTTTGCCCACCAATTTTTCTGGCTGTAATGACAGGGATGACAACATCCAAGAGCAAGTAGGGCTAAAATCAGATGTCTAAAGAGCTATTTTTTAAATGTTATATAGCATGGTTATATGATTATGGCAACCTATTAGAGAAGGAAAAGTTGGATGTGAAGAACAGGAAATTTGCGTAAGAAAATGAGGTCCTTGAATAAGTGAGAGGAGTTAGGATGAAGTTCATAAAGGGAGAGTTTAACCTTGGCTAAGAGTATAGATGATGTATGCATAGAGCTATTGGGTCTTTGAAGATGATCAAGTTAAGATGAAGTCATTAGGGTAAGCCTTAATCCAATATAACTGTGTGTTTATAAAAATGGGAAACTTAGACAAAGACAAACACACAGGGAGAATGCCATCCTAAGATGAAGGCAGAGATTGGACTGATACTTATAAGCTAAAAAATACCAAAGATTGGCAGCAAACCACCAGAAGTCAGGAAAGAAGCATGGAAGAGATTTTCCCTCACAATCATTTGAAGGAACCAGCCCAAGGGCAAAACATCGTGCCTCACATTTTAGCCTCCAGAACTATGAGAGAATAAATTTCTCTTGTTCAAGACACACAGTTTGTGGTATCTTGCTATAGCAGCCCTAGGAAACTAATATACACAACAACAGAAAAGTAGAATACACTGGCCAGAGTTTATAGGCGGGATGATGAAATGGAGGAAGGGAGTAGAAGTTGTCTTCTAATTATTTTTATTTTTTCAAGGAGAAAGGGAGCAATGTCATAAGTTAAGAGTGAAGACGGAGATGCAGATATTGTTGGGGGTTATGAAATAGACGTCTGTGAGAGTGAGAGTAGGAATAGAACTGGGAAATTTAATTGACAGCCAACTTGGTGTTAGTGGTTTGAACTTATAGTTTTCAATAATCAAGTAGGAAAATGTGGCTCAATTCAGAGAAATTACAGTGACCATGGAGGTGAAAAGGTAGATTTTAGAAGTATATATAGGGCATAATTAATATTACCTGGTGATTGAAAATGGTGAATGAATGAGAATGAGGAATTAACAGAACTAACCGGATTTCTAACATGATGACACTATTAACTGAGAATAGCAAACACAGAAAGAAGAAAATAAAGTTCGGTTTTAATCATTTTTTTCATTTTTAGCCTTACTGACATTATATCATATCAGTTGTCCTAAATATTTAACTCAGTTATTTGACCAGAATTCATTCATTGGCCAAATTGCCAATTAAGTGCCAATAGTACATTACTAACAGGATAATAGAATTTCTATCTACTACTTTGTAAATTATGTAAACATCGTAAGAAATACTTATTTACTTTGTTTCCATTTTAAGCACTATCTAACTGTAAGTACAAAAGGCAGGTCCATCAACACTTTTTGGGAAAGGTTTAATCATGAAGACGGTGATTTAACTCAGGAAAGTTTTCAACTTCTGGTTCATAGGAACTGAATATTTTATCAGCCAAAAAAGTTGATTATTTGTGAAAATTCAAAAAGTCATAGGCACAACTTGTATGTGTGTGGGAGTAGGTGTAACTGAAGGCCCAGCTGCCATTTATAACGATGAGATTATTCTGGTTTCCAGTGATACATTCTCTATACCAATAAGGTAAAGTATTAGGTCTCATGGAATTAAGGCAGACTATTTTCTCTCCAGTCGCTGAATACACAGGAGAAATTTCTTTTATTACTGGATAATGCTACATATTATTTTACTTTAGAATTATCTATGCACATCAGAGAAATAGCTTCTCTTTTCTTTTTCAGTTTCATCTTTCTGAATGTCTTATGTTTTAAAGATAACAACAGCAGCTTATATTAAGATAATTATTTAATTATTAATCCAAATGTATTTTATCAAGCCTCTACTATGCGTTAGGCTATTTTAATTAATTTGATTTTCTCCTAAAAATAATGGAAAGTTACTGAAGGGGTTTAAGTAGAAAAATGAATTAACTAATCCTACCCAAGAAATCACCCAAAAGCTTAGTGGCTTAAAAAAATGACTCTCTTAAGATTCTACAGGTCAACAAGTTAATTAAGATGAAATGATGCCTTTTTTGTTGCCGTTCTTGATCTTGGCTGAGATTCTTCACGCACCTTCTGTCATCTGAGAATCAGCTGTGTTGATCTTGTCTAGGCTCCCTTACCTGTCTGGGGCCTCAGCTGGGGTAACTGAGCTGATTCAGCTATGCTCCATACTCTTTTATCTCTAGCCCATGGCAGAGACAGAGGTCCTAAGAGGAGTAGCAGAAGCACACAAGGACTATGGAGACATGGATTCAGAACTGGTGCATTATCATTTCTTATACAATCTGTTGACCGGAGCAAGTCACAAGGCCAGCTAAGATGCAAGGGGTGGAGAAATACACTCCCTCTTTGATAGGAGGAGCTATAATGACACATTCTAAAAGGTGTAGATACAGGAGCTGTGAAGAAATGAGACCATTTTTATAAGTGATATACCACAGAGAATGGTATGCTAAAGCTTACACTTTAGATAAAATGTTCTGGCTGCAGTGAGGAAAGCAGAATGAAAGAGAGTAAAATATTATCTATTATCTCAAATATCAATATTTAAGGACCTCATATTTTCCTTAAAAGACATTTGCTATATGGAAAGAGTTACATATTTTATATGGTTTTTGTGGTTGTTGTTGAATTAGAAATAAATGTATTCTTAAAAAAATTAGCAAACTGAATTCAACAGCATATTTTAAAAAATATATATACCATGACCAAGTGGAATTTATTATTGGAACGCAAGGATGTTGCAACACGTGAAAATCAATTAATATAATACACCACATTACAGAATGAAGGAGAAAAACCCATTTCAATTGATGCAGAGAACCTTTTGACAAAATTCAATATTCCTTCATGATAAAACATTCAACATATTAGTAATAGAAGGAAACTATTTCAACATAATAAAGGACACATGTGATAAACCTGCAGTTAACATCATACTCATTGAAGAAAACCTGAAAACTTTTCCTCTAAGATCAGAAACAAGACAGGAATTCTTGATTTTTATTTTTCTCTTCAACATAGTACTGAAAGTCCTAGCCAGGAAATTAGGCAAGACAAAGAAATAAAAGACATTCAAACTGGAAAGGAAGAAGCAAAACTGTCTGTTTGCAGAAGATATAATCTTATACGTAGAAAACCTTAAAGTTACACACATACCTGTACAAACATCAGAAACAAACAAAAACACTGTCGAAACTAATAAAAGAATCCAACAAAGTTGCAGGATACAAAATCAAAACACACAAATCACTTGCATTTCTGAACACTAACAAAGAGCAATCCAAAAGGAAATTAATAATACAATTTCATTTACAATAGAATCAAAAAGAATAAAATACTTAAATAACCCTAACCAAGGAGGTGAAAGAATCGTACACTCAAAAGTACAAAGCTTTGCTGAAATAAATTGAAGAGGACACAAATAAATGGAACTACATTCCATGTTCATGGATTGAAAGACTTAAATATTCTTAAGATACCAACATTGTACAAAGCAATCTACAGATCCAATGCAATTACCATCAAAATCCCAGTGTTTATGCAGAAGTAGAAAAGTCCATCTTACAATTCATATGGGATCTCCAGGGACTCCAAATCGCCAACAATCTTGAAAAAGAAGGACAAAGAGATCTCACACTTCCTGATTTAAAAGCTTACTACAAAGCCAGACTAATTGAAACAGCGTAATATTAGTTAAAAGACAGACATATAGACTGATGGAATGTTAATAGAGTGCCAGAACTGAACTTTTGCACATATGGTCAAGTTATTTTCAACAAGGTTGCCAAGACCATTTAATGGGGAAAGGACAATGTCTTTGGCAAATGGTGTTGGGAAAACTGAATATTCATAAGCAAAAGATAAAATTGGGCCCTTCCCTTACACCATATACAAAATTAACTCAAAATGGATCAAAGACCTAAATGTCAGAGCTAAGAGTATAAAACTCTGGGAGAAAACATGGGGGAAGATCTTCACGACATTGAATTTGGCAATAATTTTTTTACATGACACCGTAAGAACAGGCACCAAAAGAAAAATATATAAATTAGACTACATCAAAATTTAAAATTGTGTGCATCAAAAGATGCTGTCAACAGAATGCAAAGGCAGCTCATGGAATGGAGGAACACATTTGCAAATCATATATGGGGTAAGGGATTAATATTCAGAATAACTAAAGAACTCCTACAACTCAATATCAACAACAAAAAAAACCCATCTGATTGAATAATGGACAAAGGACTAGAATAGATTTTTCTCCAAAAAAGACATACAAATAACTAATAAGAACAGGAAAATATGTTCAACATTCATTAAACATTAGGAAAATGCAAGTCAAAATTACAATGAGATATCACTTCATACCCATTAGTATGGTTATTTAAAAACAAAAACAGAAACAGAAAGTATCAAGTGTTGGTAAGAATGTGAAGAAACTGGAACCGTTGTGCACTGCTGGTGGGCAAGTAAAAGAGTGCAGCTTCTGGGGAAAATGGTGTTAAGATAGAATTCAAAAAATTAAAATAAAATCACCATATAATTCAGCAACTCCACTTGTATGTATATTCCCCAAAGAATTGAAAGCAGGGACTCCAAAAGCTATTGCATGCCCATGTTCATAGCAACATTATTCTCAATAGTCCAAAAGTGGAAGTAACCCAAGTGTCCATTGGTGGATGAATGGATAAACAAAATGAGGTATATACGTACAATAGAATATTATTCAGCCACAAAAGGGAAGGTAATTCTGACACATACTACAACATGTAAACCTTGAAGATATTATGCTAAGTGAAACAAGCCAGGTACAAATAACAAATATGTGTGATTCCACTTATATGTGGTACCTAGAATAATCAATTCATAGAGACAGAAAGTAGAATGGTGGATACCAGGGGAAGGGGGTGGTAATGGAGAGTTAGCAACTAACAGGTATACGGTTTCAGTTGTGGGAAATGACAACTTCTGGAGATGAGCAGTGGAAGGTGTTGTACAACAATGTGAATGTACCTAATGCCACTGAACAGAACACTTAAAACAGGTTAAATAATAAATTTTATGCTGTAGAAATATAACCGCAAGAAAAAAAAAGAAAAAATGCATGTTTTTAAAAAATTGAAATCTTTTCTGATATCTGTATTATGGAAGTCTTCAAGGATCCAAGGTAAGTATGTATTAAGTCTCTAGGAAGAGCCTTGAAGTAGATTCTAAATATATTTTCACTCCTGCCTACAGGTCTCTATCTGGAAGGTGAATCGTTTTCTTTTTTTTTTTTCACTCCATTGTCATCAGTCTTGGCAATACGACAGGGTTTAGCCCCTGAAATATGAGTGGAAGTTGTATGTGCCTCTTCTGTGCAGAAGAAATAAGGGGAATCATGCATTCTGATAATACTTTTCCTGCTAGAGTGAGATTGTCATGTTCCAGCTAGCTACTTAAGTCGAGGTCCCAAAATGCAGAGAATGTGAAGCAGAGCTGTGGCTGACCTGAAATGGATACAATCTTGAGCATGAAATATAGCTAAACCCACTAAGATTGTAGGGCCGTTTGCTACTGCAGCATAGCTGAGATTACACTGACTAACGCAGTTTAGGATAATGAATTATTTTAAGAACCTAGTATATTGTCTTCTTGATCCCTATTTGACTATGTTATTATTTGTATCGGAAACTGAATTTTTTTAGGTGTCAGTATACCAAAATTCTTGTTCCAGAGTCCTAGCCAGACACAGGAAACAGTAACTATCTCTGAGTTTGTTTTCAAATCTAAGAGAGATTATTTGGTGGACCTAATTTATGTTCAGTGTACATAGCTGGCATAACCCTAGTACAATTGACTGTGATGGTGCCATATAACAAGAACATGGCTGCCAAGTCTACATCTCCGTGCATAGGAAGGGGTGATATTTATAGACTGGATGGGCACCCAAACATTGCCCACTGCACCTCACATATACCATGTGTACAAAGAAGAAGCATAACGTAGGAAAACACAGAATCTAAACACACATGTAGAAATTGATCATATAAATCAAGGGAAGGGAAAGCAAGGGAAGCCAAAGACCTCAAATATATTCATACACCAGTAATTTAGAAATTGCGTGTGGTTTGGGAATAACCAACCCTCAACCTCTCATTAACTTTATGTAACAAATAAAAGCACACTGAATCAAAAAGACGCCTAGA
This sequence comes from Eschrichtius robustus, assembly GCF_028021215.1. Lineage (NCBI taxonomy): Eukaryota > Metazoa > Chordata > Mammalia > Artiodactyla > Eschrichtiidae > Eschrichtius > Eschrichtius robustus. The sequence continues at coordinate 15,034,810 of NC_090836.1, read as the reverse complement.
GTTCCTCCCCAATTAACACAGTCAACAGTGTTCTGTTTAATTTTTTACCCCTCTGCTTATGGTTTGAATGAGATGTTCTGTGAAGATAAAGAGTTTTTTTTATACAATGAATTTTTTTTTCAGGCAGTTCTTAGCAAGTTTCTTTGAAAAACTACCTATTTGACTTGAAATTCTTATAACTAACTTTTGCCACAAGGTTTTAAACCAAGCAATTGTCATTTAGTAAAGGAAAATGTGCTTTATTTATCTGAAATACCCATGTTCTTTGATTTTTTTTGAAAAAAGCTTTGGAAATTATAATACAGAAAAGTAGCATAAGATTTAAGCTTAATTTCTTCAATTGCTAAAACCTTAATGCCCAATTGTTTATTGAATGCTTACCGTTATTTTAAAAATAGCTATTTAAAGGTTTACAGGTCTTAAATACTTCAACTTGTTGTTGAAAATCTGACATACCGTTAGATTTCTACTAACATTTTAGATAATAATGTTTCATATATGACTAGTCATCAGTGCTGTCCAAGAGTACTGCTGTGAGGGTAGAAATATTCTTTATCTTCAATGTCCAAGCCACTAGCCACTTGTAGCTACTGAGCACTTGAAATGTGGCTGGTGTGACTGAAAAACTGAATTTTAACATTTATTTAGTTTTAATTTAAACAGTCATTTAAGGCTAGTGGCTATTACACTAACCAGCACAGATCTAGATCTAAATCTAGATAACTTGAAAATACACTTAATAGTTTTGAAAATTCCCCGGTGGTCCAGTGGTTAGGACTCTGCGCTTTCACTGCCTAGGGAGCAGGTTCAATCCCTGGTCAGGGAACTAAGATCCTTCAAGACATGCAGCATGACCAAAAAGAAAAAATACACTTAACTGTTTTATGTTTTTATTTCTGAATATTATCCAACTCAGTGGTCTAAATGACACCCTGGACTTGAAGGAAGAGAGGAAAAGTTATTAATAAATATGTTAAGCTTATACTATAAGATTCATTTTAATTAAAAAGACTTGTAGAAAAAGTATTTTTCCTTAGGACTGTGGAAATAAGCATTTCTTAAGGCTTGCACACATAGGTACAATAAAATTGTAGAAAAGCTGAAAGGTTATAGTGGGAAAATATAATTATAAAAAGCTTTTAAATGTCACAATGTTTTATTTGGTGAAATTAAAGAAACCACGGTACAAATTTTAACAGTATAAAAAATACTCCAGAAGCATTTATGTGAGTTAGAAAGGCAATTTTTAGATCAAAATTAGAAACTATTTCTCTATGTATAACAAAGGTGGCAATACCTCTCTCCTGTATCTAGCTAGTCATTTTTAAGATCAGAATAAAACATTTTCTGGTGCTCCATTCTGTTTATTTTATATATTTAGTTTCTGTGACTAAATTAGTAATGGCAAAATTAAGTGATATTCACAGACATAACATGTGTTTTATTCTCTACACAGACTTAAAATCCAGTTTTCATAGGATTTGCACTTCCCGCAACTTTTCTTCAGGAGACACTTGATAATAGGATGTGGAAAGATAGAAATATTTGATAAATATATATTAAAATCATGAATATTTGGGAAAAAAATGTATTGCAACATAAGTGGAAGAAAGAGTATCTTGGGACCTGTATTTCAACAAATAAGTAAATTGTGGAAAGTCTTTTTATAAGTCGAAAGTATAAATAACTTGAAATGTTCAATATTAAAGAATCATACAAAATTAATGCATACTCACTTCATAAGTAGAAACAAAGAAATTAAATATCCCAAGGGTATACAGTTTCTAAAGTAATATTTATTAAAATATTACTTTGTGTAAAATGAATAAAATATAGATTCTTTTTTCCTTTCAAAAGATCTGTGTTTGTGGGTATCCTAGCTCATGTAAAATGTTGATTTCATTCCCCTTGAAGCCACTTTCTTACTTTAATTACACTGCAAATGTGATTCACATAGTGAACATACCAGAAATACAGACTTCAAAATTGACAAGTTTGGATCATTTTCCTTCGAAGGCCAAAAGATGGCGCTGCTGTGTAGCTGAGTTATCGTTCCTCAATAATCAATTGCCTTCCACAGTTCAATCCAACTGCTAAAATGGCGGAAATAAATCTGTCATAAGAGCAAGTAAAACAGGTCTGAAAATGCAGTGAAACAAATCAGGTAACAAATTAACTTAGAATGGGACCCAATGATAATTGGACTTAGTGAAAACTGACAGTTGCCTAGCGGCAAAGAGATTGGTAGTCTCTTTTTGTGTAACATGTAGACGTTTCTGAGAATGCAGGTTAAACACTCCTTATCAGGATGTCACAGGTTAAGGGAGAAGGGGGAGAGGGAGAGGGAGAGAGAGAAAGAGAGAGAGAAGCCCACTTTGGAGAAATTGCCTATCTTACGAGAACGACCTAATGAGACAACTACTATCATTTCCACGCCAATGATTTAGTAACTTTATAATTTCAGAGTAAACCTCAAAATTATTTTTACTTTGACACTATTAAACTTTTGTTGCCATTAACATTGAATTGTAGTGTTATTCACTGTGATCAGTGTATTATGCAGAGCTAGCCTCTTCCCATTTTAATTTTATTTTTTATCACATCTATATATGTACATTCTTTTAAGTTAAATAGTTCTACAGGGTTTATAGTAGGAAAAAAATTTTTTTAAATACTTTTACACACCAACAACACTCAATCTCTGCTCCTCAGAATAAACCCTTTACACAAGTTTTATTCCTGTATTTTGTTAATATCATATTACATATATAACATAATGAATAACATAATTATTCTCTTATTTCTTGATTTTCCAGTGTTAGATGTATCTTTTGACTTCCTACTGCAGGTTTTTTATTTATCCACCTTTGTACATGTGTCCTTTATATTACCAGTATAGTCATAGCCATAGTTTTTGTTAAATTGATAATTAATATTATGATTATGTGAGCATTATTTAACAGTTGAGCTGTGCAGTATACTATGATTACATTTAATTTCTGTACAACTTTTCCTAGACGATTTTGGTCTAGATGATTATGGTCTATTACAGTTTTCTTAACACTGAGTGCCTCTCACTGTAGGTAGTTTATAATTTATCCCCAAACCCTACTGAAGTGTTAATTTCCTCTCCATGTATTTAAGCATGTTATTTGTATACAATACAGTGTTAGCTATAGTGACCCTGCTGTACATGACCCCCAGAACATGTTCTTTCTATATCACTGAAAGTTCACATTCTTTTGCTGGAAGAGGTCATCCAGAGGATGTGACTGAGGTGTTGACCTGTGAGCTTGACCTGCTCAGTCGGAGGCTCCTTACCTACTCTCCTCTCCTTGGAATGTGCATTCTGCTTGCCTTTCCCACACTAGAAGCTGCCCCAAGGACACAACCTTGAGATCGTAAAGTGGGGTTGAGATCATCTGGATGGTATACAAGACTGAACCCAGTTAAGATCTCTGTATAAGATTCTGGTGGACGAGTGTGGAGATCTACTCATCTTGGGACCACCCAAGACAAGCCCTGTATGTAGTTCCCTTGCTTATTAAACCTGCCACTTGCCCATCTGAAGTGATCTGCCTCTTTCTTCAGTCTCTCCTTGCCCTCTGTGTACAAGGGCCATTTTTGGAACCAACAATTGGTGAGCCAGCCAGAAGGTGGAAGAAATGGGCCTTGGGACAGAGGCATCCATGGGGGAAATCCTAAGTTGGCCGTCGACTCTCTGTGGAGAGGTGTGGCCCGTATACTAGACACTTGTGGACCACCATGTGAGGGTGGGGATGCCCCAAAACGCTGGCTGGCTTGATGTGCTTGTTTGAGGAACTGCCCAGAGTGTGCTGCATCAGAGAAGGGAGTGAATGGCTGTGCGGTGGGCTGACCTCTACTGTGGGCAGTTGGCCTCACCATCGACGCCCAACTAGAGCCTGGAGCTTGAGTTAAGAAGCTGGAAGAAATGCGGAGGTTTGAGAAGGACGTGTGTCTGTCCACTGCTCTGCTAGTTTCAAGGCTGGCATACAATGTGGGAGAGTGAGATGATAAATTGGAGATCTTATCGTGCTCTTTTATAAAGCTAGGAGGGCACAAGCTGCTGCAGACTCAGGTCTGAGCTCTGGTGACAAAGCCTGACTGGGACGCCAAGAGGTGGGATCCCTGGGAAAGTGAGGAGAGTGAAGAGGAGGAGGCTGTGGTGACTGACAGTGAAACGGACAAATTGGTTGTGCAGTCCAACCCCTAATATGAAGGAAAGCAAAGGCAGGACAACAGCAACCCCAGCCAGCGGGGCGGCCCCCAGCTCAGGAAACATTCTCGGTGAGAGAATATACTTCTGCTGAGCTTATTGAGATAGCTACCAAGTTCCAGCAAAAGGCCAGGGATGGATTCCAGGCATGGTTAGCGCAGCTACGGGATACCGGGTGTGATGTCATTTCTCTGACTGGCAGGAGGCAGAGGAATTGAGCAACATCGCAACCCATCCTGCCACCTGCAGTGCCTGCATGGTGCTCGGTGGGTTCAAGGTACTCATTCTTATAGATAGGATTATTCTAGCCTGTAGGGAGACTTGACCCAACGAGAAGGATCTCCCTGAGCATGTGGTGCCCTAGAAATATATAGAGGAGGTCTATCAACTTCTTTGGGAATTGAGTATGAGACAGGCCATCTATGGCCAGTTTTTGAAGGCCCTAATGGGGCCACATTTACTGCAGGAATGAAAGCTAAGATACTCCAGTTTGCCCCCAGCACCAGGTATGGCACTCTGGTATCCATGCTGAGTCTAGTCCTGGGGCAAGCCATGTACGAAGTGGGGCAATCTGTTGCTGATCTGGGGGAGACTGACAAATCCCAGGAATGGGTATGGGCTGTGAGAAAGATCCAAGACAGAGAGGGAGCTTGAAAGCTGAAGGCTATCTCAGTTGGCTGTAAAGAGTCCAGTGAAAGTAACCTGGGAGCAAATGTGGTTTGTCCAGATAGACCGGAGGGCGTAAGGAAATAGGAGAACCTATCCAAGAGCTACACCAAGTGGTTATCGTATGCACTGCCTGTAGTGCTTTCAATAGCCCAGGATGCCTGGTGGAAATAGCCTTGTGGCAGATGGCCATGAACTACTGAGAACTGAACAAGGTAATGCGCCCCCATCCATGTGACTGAGCTCAACGTTGCTACCAACTTAGATTCCTTGTCCCGGGTTCTCGGAGGATACCATGCTGCACTGAACTATCAAGTGTTTTTTACAGTAGACCCCTAGCCACTGAGTCACAAGATCAATTTGCCTTCATGTGGGATGGTAGCCCAAGACCTGTGCCTGTTCTCCTTCCCCACATCAGCAAAATGGCCTTGATGATATAATGTTAACATGTGAAGACTTGCCTCTGCTGCAAGACCCTCTGCAGACTCGCTGGAACATCTGTGAGGGAGAGGATGGGCAGTGAAACCACAGAAAATTCAAGGTGGAGGCACTGCCCTAAAGTTTTGGGGAGCCGTTTGGTCGGGTAAGATGTGTATTTTCCCAGAAGCTGTGATTGCTAAGGTGTAAGCCTGTCCAATGTGCAAGACTGTGAAAGAGGTCCAAGTTTGTAGGGATCTGGGATTTTAGAGGATTTTTCTTCCCCACCTGGAACACTGCCTCCATCCTTATACCACCTGGTAAAGAGAGGGCACGTGTGAGACTGGGGATCAGAGCAGCTGGTCACCTCTTAGAAGGTGAAAATATTAGTGAAGCAGATTAAAGCTCTGGTCATCTCCCAAGCAGGGCTGCTGTTTGAGTTAACTATGTCTGTGACTCCGAAAGGTATGGCTTGGGCACTGTGGCTGAGACAACAAAAGGAGAGAGAAACCCTAGGACATTGGTCTCAGCTCTCGAAGGAAACAGAAACCGGTTCTACCCCGGAAAGCGGCAGCTCCTCCCAGTGTGCAGAGCACATCTGCACGTAGAGCCTCTCAGGAAGGAAGAACGTAGGAAGGGTGAGGGATGAGATGAGGATATGTCCCATCCACCCACCTCCACCATGCCTCAAACTTCCACTTTGCCTAAGTGGAGTGTCTATTTGCAGCAGGGGAGCACCCTGCCCGCCAGTCTTAGAAATTCCGGTGCTACTAGGTTTTGTGAGTATGTAGAACCTCCAAATTCCCCCACCCCTACACCTGTGGTGGCTCCTGCGGGTTTCAGGGAGGGAGTGGGGGAAATTCCGCTGATGCCTGAGATACAATAAATCTAGTTGGGAAATCTATCCAAGTGAACTGCAGCCACTATTTAACCCAACACTGACCTCGTCTGGATGGAAACGGGAATGAACCATAGCAGCCAATGAGCTCTGGCTGTTAATGCTTTGCACTGAGAGTTGGGTTATTCTAAAGGGAGTAACCCTGTGGCTTGGATAACGGGAAGCTGACGGGTGAATGATCATGAATAAGCCCTTGCAGGTCAGGATATGTGAAAAGACATTTGGGTTTGCCTGCAAAAGCCTGAGGCAGTCTTCACTGTCTTCCACATCCCGGATCATAAGGCATTGTCACCCCCTGTCATCCCCTGGCAATCAGGAAGCTGATGTCCTAGCTTGAGTAGCAATGACAGTTTGGTAGGTACAGCAGATTGGGTACACCCTAGCGCCCAGGTGGAATGGCATATTGCCAAGGATGGCCGATTGCCCTTGAAACACGGTGACTTGGTTAATGCAGTAATAGCATGTCCTGTGTGTACTAAGCAATGCCCAAGGCAACTGCCAAAGGAGTCTGGGGCCATCCACTGGTGTTCCCAACTGGTGAAAGAAGCTAATATTATTGATTTGACAACTTTCTTCTTCTAATGTGTATTGCTATAAATTTCCTCTAAGTACTGCTGTAGCTTGGTCCTAGAAATTTTCTTATGTTGTGTTTGTCATTTTTTTCACTTGAAAGTTTTGCATATCCCCCTGATTATTTCTTTGATGTGTGGGCTATTTAAAAATGTGTTATTTAGATTGCAATTATTTGTGGGTGTTTCCAGATATCTTTCGGACATTGCCTTGTAATTTAATTCCATGATGTGTAGAGAATATACAATGTATGATTTGAAATTATTTATTGATTGTTACTTATTTTACGGCCCAGAATATAGTCTGTCTTGGCAAAATAATCTGAGTTTAATTGAAGATAGCATATTTTCTGCTTCTGTTGGCAGGGATGCTTTATAAATGTATGGTAGATCAAATTGGTTAGTACTAATGTCCAAATTTTCTACATACTTAGTGACTTCCTGTCTACTTAGTCCATCAATTATTGGATAGGAGTACAAAAATCTCTGGTTATAATTGTGGATTTGTCTATTTCTTCTCTGGTTCTCTGAGCTTTTGCTTCTTGTGTTTTGAACTCTGTTATTAGGTGCATGAATGCCTAGAAATTTTATGCGTTCTTAAATTGACCTCAGTCATTATGAAATGACACTGTAACCCTGGTAATATTTTGTGCTCTAAATTATACTGGTCTGATATTAATATGCCCTCTCCACCTTTCTTTGAATAGTGCTAGCATAGTATATTTTTCCCTTTATTTATTTTTGTTTTACTCATATTTTTATATTTAAAATATATTTCTTATTCAGAGCATATAGTCCAGTACTGCTTTTTAAAAAACCCTAATCTGATAATCTTAGCTTTTTAATTCCTGTGTTTGTTCTATTTACATTTAAAGTTATTAGACATACAGTTGGATCTATATCTACCAACTTGCCATTAGTTTTTAATTTATTCTGTCTCTTCTTTGTTCTTTCTTTCTTTTCTTTTTCTATCTTTTGTACCAGTGGAACATTTTTTAGGGTTCTATTTTATTTTTGTTGGCTCATTTGCTATAATTTTTGTTTTATTGTTGATTGCTTCAGAGATTATAGTATACGTCTTTAACATATTACAGTCTATCTTCAATAATACTACACCACTTCAAGTGAAGTTCAGTAACTTTACATAAGTGTTCTTCCAATTCTCCCCTGGCTGCTTTTTTTTTTTTCTATTAAACTATTCCTGATCCTATGTGATCACATTTCCGGTATGTTGTCAACTCAGGGATCAAATTGTTTCTTGGCTTTCTTTCACTGCTAAGTCAATTACTTTGGACTACTTTGGAAATTATTTGTCTAAGATTTTGTCACTCATACCTCCTGTCTCATTCACTTTGTTCTTTGGCTATTATGTCCTTTTTAATATGTCCTACCAGTATTGAATGGGGCTTTGGGAAGGGAAATAATACATGCACCTGTTTAACCAACAGAAACCCCCATTTCATTTTAATGATATATTATGTTTACATTCACATACTGCATTGTAGTAAGACAATTTTACCCCTTATATATTGCTTAAATATGATGCTTACACGTCCTCTATTTTTTCTTACTCTCAATCCATTTCCATTCCAGCTCCTCTACAAGGTCTACTGTTTTTTAGACTGAGAACCAAAATTTCATTACCAAATCCTTAATATTTACCTTACATTTTCTTTTCTTTCACAGACACTCATTTTTCCCTCAACCTTGTTCACTTCCCAAGCCAGCATTCCCAGTGAATGTGGCTCTTTTTTCATATATTCCTATTAGTGATAGAGATAAAAGTCAGTTTTGTATCGTTTCTATTGAAGTCCATATCATTTGATTTTACCAGCTTTTCCCAATACCCAATAGTGTGGCTCATCAACATCTAGATTACTCCCATATTGGTTCACAGTTTTCCTCTTTATTCATTCATCATTGGTAGTGGAAGAGAATGCACATTGGTATTAGGGTGAAACCCATTAGACTTGATGCACTTCAACCCTGCCTTTCCAGCTCTGATATTTACCTAACAGGTGTTGTGATAGATTATTTGCATTGATAACTAAAATTAATGGTTTTTATTCAAATATTCTTTGCAATATGACTTTGCAGCTTCTTCCATCAAGGATGAAGTCACTTTTCCACCTTTATATCTGTAGTGGATTTGTGACTTGCTTTGGCAAATAGGATGTGGGGAATATGAGAGTTTGCCAATTTCTAACCTAGGTTCAAGAGACCTCTTTCTCAGAACTCTACTTCTGCTATGGTAACAAACCCAGTAAAGGAGATAGACCACAAGGACCAGAGATGAATCATCTCAGCTGAAATCATCTTTGACCAGCTAGTTCCTAGTCTACTGGCCAGCTGGCCGCAAATACATAGGTGAGCCCAGCTAAAATCTACCAAGCTTGGATCAGATTAGCAGGACCTCTTACAAGGACTAGAGCATTATTGTGCATTGACTATGGGGCAATAATTCTACTTTTAGTGCTCTTGAAATATCACATGTGCTACCCAAAGTGCATTGTTTAATTGCTGGCACATAGTAGGTATTTAATAAAGGTACTTATTATTCTAAATATTATTACTTACAGAAGGTCCAATACCAAAGTTGATACTTCTTTTGACACCTTGACCTAATTGTATCTTCAACACTTCATAACTATAATAGCTTTAATCTTCATTCTATTTCAACCACTTATAGAAACAAATGTATATCGCATTATATCAATATCACTACTTGAAATATTCCACCTATAAGACTCAAGATACGAAGATTAATCTTCTGATTACAATCTTCTTACATTGTAGAATGCTATGAAGTCAATAGCTATGATAGACCTTGGTAACTTTAATTCTAATATTGAGTTGAATTCAAGGATATAGACAAAAATGTTATAAATAAAAAATAAGAGACTGGAGGAAAATCGTCAGTTTTGTTGGGTCTGCTTTGAATGACCAAAGAAAGTTTTCATCAGAACTGATTTTTAATGGATATTTCTCCACAGAGATCCTGGTGTTGAGTTTATTATGACTAGATATGCGTAAAACAGCAAGACCCCAAGTACTGCTATGAACAACCCAACCAAATAGATACAGACCAAATAACTACGAAAATCACAAAAAAATATGTGGAGTACTAAAATGACCCTTGAACATAGGTGGGTTTAGGAAACTCTCATGAGTTTTGTACAAAAAATAGAAACTCCCTGGAAAACTCTTCAAATCAACTCCACATCTCTGGAAATTTAGTAGCCTTGATCTCTTCTGAGTCTAGTTTATGTCAATAAAAATTACGTCTGAAGAAGGCTTGTGTATCGATTCCTAACTGAGGCTCAGGAAGTCTTGCTAAGTTCCATGCTGTCTTGCTCTCACAATTGATCATTTCAGTGTTCTTTTTAATGCATAAAACCTTGAGGTGAATATTGCTAATTTGTCCTGCACCATTCATGATATCTAATAGTATAAAAGATATTATTTGTTTTATTTCGTGTTATCTTTCCATCTCTAATATTCACAATGCACATTTTCTTCATTCTCATTACAATTTTCAGATGTTCCACAATTCCCATTTGCTTCAGCCATCAACTTTTTTTTTTTTGGGAATCATTTGTCACACCCGGCAGACATTTGATATCACTTGATTTCCTACCTCCTACTACTTTGGTCAGTTACTTCAAATCCCCCAAATTATTGTCTTCCTGACATCTTACCTTTTCTTTCATTCCTCTAAACACACTTCCTTCTGACTCTGATAACATCTGATTTTATTATTGCCTCACTTTCCAGTATTTGCCCACCAAAATTATTATAAAAGTTTTTTATTCCCAGATTCCATTTTCTCAGATCCAACTTATTTTGTGTCTGATTGCAGTCTGTCTCTTACCACTATCCTATTACTGAAATAGTTATGGTCAGTCTCTTTCTCTTCCTTTTTTTACACTTATTCTGTTTATCTCTTCTTAACTGAGATATCTACATAGTCATAAGTCATTGTTCTGTTCTCCCTTTGACTTTTTTTTCCCATTTATCACTTTTTCTTTGAAATGTAATTCTTCCTTGGATTCCTTAGGAGGTCAAAATTTTAATTTACCTCTTAATGCCTAAAGGACTTCTTGAGATTCTGTGAATCTTCATTCACTAATTCGTTCACTTAACAAGATCGCTTGAATACTTGGTATAAGTCACACACTACCCAAGCCTAGAGATATATAACTGTAAAAATAAGAGAAAAAGTCCCAGATTTCTCTCAGGTTTGTTTTTTATAAGACACAAACAAGAAAGCAAGTGATGACAAAACTGTGTGCTAAGGATGACAGTAGGGATTTTATAGAGGACCAGACTCGGGGGTATATGGAGCAAATACATAGCCTATACTGGAGGGATGAAGGTACTCAGAGAAAAGTGTGTCATTTAAGGCACTGGCATGACATAAAAACAAGTCAGATGGTTAAAACTAAAGAGAATTAGTGAGGTGACTGCATACAAAGATAAAGAAAGATTTTAGAGGCATTCAGAGGCCAACAAGAGAAAGGGGTCATCACCACCCACAGGACTGAAGAAAAAAAGGGGAAAATTGTGAAAGAAAAGGAAATACCTTGAATTCTCTATTTCCCTATCCTTCAGTCTCCCACTAGTGCCTGTCTTTTGCCAAACTTAACTAAAAGCAAACTGGCAGGGAGTCCATGGTATCAACCACCTGGAGTGCTGAACAGGGAAGAGAATGCATGAGTTAGGGTGAGGGAGTATGGCGTATAACCTGTATAGGCTACTTCCTTTGCCCTTTACTCAAATGAAGAATTTCTTATTTACAATGCAGAGGAAACAAACTACCATCAGACTCAGCATCATGGGATGATGTCAGATCACTTTATTCTTATCTAGAACCTAAATGATAATAATATGTATAATCATTATTTTTCATACTATTGGCATGGAAAAGGAGGAAAACAAATAATCAAAAAAGATAGGTAAAATTTCTATAATCTCTGACTCTTTCTGGTCATGAGGTCAGTATTTAAAATCATAACTTTCTTTCACCATTATCTATTTCGTATTCTCTTTATCCTCTACCAGCTGGCAGGATTGCCCTATCTGATGGGTTAGCTAATTGACTATTCCAGTGGAATCTGGGTCTTAAGTCATTCCCTCTTTATTGGTTGTCCTGCTTTTCCATTTAATATTATTCATGAACTTGAGAGCTCTAAGTGTCACCCGACTTAATCCCCTAGGTTCCCGATATATCTTGCTTCCAACTGTGTAACCAGAGCCCCACTCTCCCCTGGTAATAGGGAAACCATTACTCCAACCGCTACAATAACCATCTTGATGCCTGTTGATTCCAAGACATGTAAAACCCAAAATGCCTATGATCAGTCTCATTTTCCATGAATGTGCTCCCCAGTAAAGCTTTTCTCCTTTCTAACCATGGCCTCGGAACCTGTTGTATTATTCTGCTGCTGCTCTGATAACCATGCATGACAGAGAACCCTAAAATCTCTGTAGACTAAGACAAACATTCTTTTTTCTCACTGATGATTCTTCATCCTGCATGTTATATGCAGGTCTGCTTCATGTCTCTCCTATAAACAGCAGCTAACCACAGCGTGCTCTTCTCACAGTGGTTGACATAAGACCCATAACTGCATGAGCCACATTTTGCATTGGACCCAGTTAAAGCTAACAGACTTATTGATTACTGAGTAAGTGGATCAGAATAGCAGACATCAAACCTAAATAGGCTCACCATCTGTTGTGCCTCTTTCTTCATGGTGAGTAGTGTAAAATGCTGCAAATTGTCACTCATTTTAGAGAATCATCTTGGCATTCCAAGACCATTGGACCCCTAAAGCTTCAGTAATGTGCAGACCTCAGATTTGTGTGGATAGTTTTTTTTCCCTCACCTTCTAACTAAGATGTTATTTACTATGGCATCTACCATCTGTGGTACTTACTACTTCTGTCTCATAAAGTAAAATAATGTTACCAATGTATTGTTCAAGAATTATGCTTTATAGGTCATATCATGACAGAATGCAGTAGGTTTGACCTAACCATGATTTAAGACAGTAAAGGCCTACAGAGGTCCCTGCTAGGTAAAGACAAACTATTTCTGATTGTTGTAACTACTTGGAATTAAAAGAAACCAGTCTGCTGAGGCAATACCTGTATATTGAATGTCAAGGGCTATGCCAGTTTGATGTGTTTTTAGATTATTATTGTAGTGGTGGAAGGGAGTCAACTTTCAGGGGATTTTTCTTCATTTGTCTTGAATCTTTTTACAAATATAGGTCAGGGAACAAATGTAAGGATTCTGCTAGTTGCCAAATATTTTTACTTTAGCTATACTTTTAAGCACTAGAGAAATAGCTGTTGGATCCACTGTGACTTGGACTTGGGATATGACTTCATCTGTCACCTAACTTCTGTAAGCAAACATTACTGATGATTGAATCACAGTGATATTTTGGTTCCACAGGAATTAATGTTACTTCCGGGTGAGTATTTAATAACTCCCACACAGTTCTAGGTATTTCCATTTCCGTAGCATATAAACACCACCTTATATAGCCAAGTTTCTCTGGTAACGATTTAAAGGAAGATTCAGAGTGTACGTTTGAACCTCCATTGCAGGTGGTTTATTCACAGTGAGCTAGCCTTTCCCTACAAATAAAAGACTCTGGTTGTACAAACTGGCTTAGGTCTGGAACTCATTGAGACTGCAATTTCCAGACACAGAATTTTTTTCTGAATATATAGATCAATCAACATCATAATGACCACCAATCTCTTTCATGCATAGCGATTTCACAATCAATTAACTATTGCTACAGATTCTGTGGTTAAAATTCTTTGAATGCCACTTTGGCCCTTAAGCCTCTTGTCTCTAATCATTAGTATCACTACCACCCAGCTTCTACAACTTTGGGATCCCATTATTCACACTGAAATTGGGGAACCCAATTAAATGGCTCAATCTACCATGGCCATCTTCAGCTTACAGTGGGAAGCCGCCAAAGAGCTTTATACAAAATGCTGGTACTCCACCATAAATGATTTTTTCTTAAAGCTTTTGTAAAGGGAATATATTTGGGCCCTACACATGTGTACATTTAAGAAATGGCAGAAAAAATTGCATACAGTAGATCCACTCCAATATTGCATATCCTTCATAGTATGAAAGACAAGTTCCAGAATCTTAACTTCAGTGATAGGAAGCCAGTATTGAATCTAGGCTCCAAATAATCAGCCAGGCAAACTCTTAGAGCATTCCAAATGTTATGCTCAGAGAGAGAGAGAAAAAGAGAGAGGACTAAGTAAAGGAAGATGTGTGTCTTCTAACTGTAGGCATTTTATGAGACTCTATCCTTGGAACACTCTCGTCCTTCCTACAATATTTTCCTTGTTAAACCTGTTTATAATTACAAATGCCTCAATTATGTCAGTGTAGCTGATTCTCAGCCTATACTTCCAATTAAAATCTTAATTTTTTTTGGTTGTTGAAGTCCAGTCTCACGTTAGCAATTGCAGGATATTTCTACCTAGACATAACACCAATTTCTGAAACTCAACATATTTTAAGTGAACTCATCTGTCTTTCATTCTACTTCTATCCTTTTTTTTAAAAAAAAATTCTGTATTATTTGAATAGTACCATCATTCTCTAAATTTCTCATCCTTAAAATCTTGAATCATCTTTCATTTATTCCTCTTTATAGATTCATCATTACATGCAATCAGACAAATCTTGTCAAACTTAACTTTTTATTAGGTTAACATACTACGCAAATAAAGATCAGCTGCTTGAAACAGATATTATTTGAACCAAAAGGAAATAAAATCAACAACAAGTGGTAGAAACAATTTCTACCACAGCAAGTAGTAGAAACACGGAGGAGGGGGTTAGCACCCTTCAAACTGAATTCTTCATATCCCCAGGGTACTATGGATGCACCTAAAGGCCATGCAGAGGTAGAGACGAGCCATACACCAGAACTCTGGAACCTCCACTCGGCTTCTATCTAAGTAGTTTGTTTTCACTTGTTTGATATACAGAGGCTTTTCCCAAAATCTACTTTTGAGAAAAGGTTTCTGTTGTCATGTTTTCTCCTCCCTGACCCTTGGCATAGTGACTTCTCCCAAAAAACAGCTTGAAAAACTCTGTTGTAGAGTAAGGTATTTCTTTTCTGCAGTGGGTATTTTACTCTGTTATAGCACATTGGAGTAATTGATTCAAATTAATGGAGATGTTATGTCATCAAAAAAGATTAAATTATGTTTATACAATTCTCTATCAGATGGCAAGTGAGTATTAGTGATAGGCTGAATAATGGCCCCCAGATATGTCCATGTTCTGGTCCCCAGAACCTCTGAATGTTACCTCAAATGGGAAAAATAACCTTGCAGATGTGATTAAGTTAAGGATGTTGAGAAGGGAAGTTATCCTGGATCATCAGGGTAGATTCTATGAAGTCATAAGCATTCTTGTAAGAGGGACCCAGGAGGATCAGAGTCAGAGGGGAAGGAGATGTGGGTATAGAAGCAGATAGCAGAGTGATGTACTTTGAACACAAAGAAAAGCGTCAAAGGCCAAGGAATACAGGTCTCCACTAGGAGCTGAAAAGGGAAAGGAAATGGATTCTTCCTTCATTCTCTAGAAGGAACCAGCCTTGCTGGTACCTTGACTTTAGTCCAGCGAAATTGTCTTATGACTTTCAGAACTATAAGAGAACGAATGTGTCTTGCTTAACCCACTAAGTGTTTGGTAACTTGTTATAGTGGCTTTGGGAAACTAATACAGTATGTAAGACATTTGCATATCTGTGGTTGTGGTAGCACTGTGTATGTCATTATAGCTTCATTCGACCACATTCTCTATGCAAGTTCATATGAAGCTTCTCTAAGTCATTCACACATTTGTTTGTAAACTACATGTGTATCGTGTACTAGTGGCTGTGTTAGGTATTACAGATAAATAAATTATTGTTCCATAGGCCCAGATCTTGAGAGTCTAGAAGTCTGGTTGAAAAGAAAAGTAGTCAAGAAGTAATTACGGTAATGTGTTGAATCTTTGTGATATTGTGATTTATAATAAGAAATATATATTTGGTCTTTGTTCCCAATCCTTGACACAGGGCTCTTAAAACCCTTATAAATCCCTAAATGATGAGAGCATCTTTTGTTCTAATGAGGAGACTCTCTGTGGACTCCTGAATGGTTCCTGGGTGAGGGTTGGTCACTGGAAAGACCAAGCCATGATTAGAAGCTTGGAATTTTCATCCCCTGCCCCCTCTAATTCTCTTGAGAAGGGACAAGAGCTAAAAACAGAGTTAATGCTATATCATGCCTATGTGATAAAGTCTCTGTAAAATTCCCAATAGCATGGGTTTCAGAGAGCTTCCAGGTCAGTGAACTCATGATGTACTTGATAGGTGACACACTCCAGCTCCACAGGAACAGAAGCTCCTGCACTTGAGATCCTCTCAGACCTTGCCCTACATACCTCTTTATCTGGCTGTTCATCTGTATCCTTTATCATATCCTTTAATAAACTGGTAAACTAAGTGTTTCTCTGAGTTTTGTGAGCTGCTCTAGTGAATAAATTAAACCCGAGGAGAGAGTCATGGGAACCTCAGACGTACAGTGGATTGGTCAGAAACACAGGTGACAACCTGGATTATTGAATGGCATCTGAAGTGAGGTGGAAGCAGTCTCGTGGGACTGAGTCCTTAACCCGGGGTCTGATGTTCTCTCCAGGTAGATAGTGTCAGAATTGAGTTAAATTGTAGGATGTCCAGCTAATGTTACAGAGAATTGCTTGGTGTAAGAAACCCCACTCCCCTCCTCCATACATCTTGTGTCAGAAGTATTGTGAGTGTGGTAATAGTGTGAGAATAAAGGAGACACACAGAGAAAGAGAAAGACTTAGGGTTTTCTAACCCAATCCTATAAATGAGGCATGCATAAAGGAGACTTGTGACAGCCTGACGGAGAACCTAATGCTCTCTGGGAAAGGCTAGAAAGACTTCATGGAAGAGATGATGCTTGGGTTAAGTTACAAAGAATCAGAAGAAACTTTTCTAGGGATATTAAGTTTAAATAGGAAATTCTAGGCAGAAAAAGGGCAAATACAAAATATAGCAACATGAAGAATTTTAGCCTATTCAAGCAACTACCAAAAAAATTGGAATTTGGGAATAGATTTCAAAGAGGATGGCTAAATACATTAATATTAGGCTGATGAATGCATGCAGTGGAATACTACCCACCTACTATCTCTCATAAATAATTTAAAGATAAGGAAATTATATCTATTAAGTTATAAATGAAGGTGGGTGGAATGGTTAATTTGTTGTATGAGAGAATAAAAACAAGATTTTAAAAAAATATGCATTGTGTCTTCAAGATGAGCATTGATGTTCCTTCCAGCTATAGGTTTCCATAATTCTGTTAAATCTAAGTGAAATTTTTTTTCTAAGTTCCTAAGCTGATAGAAGTAAAGCTTTTGAGTACATGGTAGAAAAAAATACATGTTTGTTAGAAAGGTTGTGTTTTCTTTCATTTTTAAAGAACCTGTTATTAGTGTTTCTTTATTAGTGTTTCTTTCTTTTCTTTTTTTTTTTTTTTTGCATGGCGTGGAAAAAAAGAATTTTTTCCAGTATTTTTACGTTACAATGTCCACAAATATCTGAGGGTTGGAAAGGATTATTTGTTGTTGTTGTTCGATTGTTTTGTTTGTTTTGCATTGCTTTTCATTAGGATGTTCCAGGATTATGCAGCTGTAGTCAAGGTCTTTATTTATTTTGTTCTATTCAAGATAGCCTCTTACTTTAGCAGTGGTAATTTCACAGTCCTCACTCCTTTTCCAACACTCTTTTAGTGAAGTATGGATGTCTATTGTCTGCCACTGCTGTTACTCCTCTGATGTGAAGGCCGCCTGTCATTGAAAAGAGTTGCCATGCTCCAGTGAGGCAGATATGATGTTTTTAAATATATTCTAAGATTTATTTAATAGGTTTGACCTTTCCAGAAATTGGCCTTATCCATCATTATATTACATGATCAATCATTTTATACTTCATCATCTATAAAACAAGCATTAACAATAGGGGAAGGAGTTTACATTCCATTTTTCTCTAGAGATTTATATCAAAACAGTGTGGGCAGCTCTGCTAATTAAGGATAGAAAACTAAAAGATTTGTACTGATATGACGACCCTTACAAGGGTCAAGGTTTTTAACTGAACTTTCTCTGAATCTATATATTACCTTAGATTTCAGGGATATAAAAAGTGGGCCCAGTAATTTTCTTTGGTTTATTTCTATGTGACTTGTCTATTTGAATAAATATGCCTTGAATTCTGAATTCCTCATTTATTTTCCTAATATCTTGGATAGTTTAAAATTCGGGTGGTATTTATTATTTTTGAAATATAAGAAAATAAACAGTTGCTGGACTGGTTAACGAATCACCTTCATTCTCTGACCAGATATTGACAAAAATTTAACTGTTTCAAGGTTGGCTTTATTATTTTGACTCTCACTGCAGTCTTACTTGAAACACTGGACAGATTTTGAAGGTTTACTTAGTGAGTCTGCGTTTAAAATAAATAGTTTGGAGTAAGTAACTTTTAACTTGGGTACTTTATCCAAATTAACCTTTTGTAAACTAAATTTAAATATCTTAGGAAAAAAAGGTTTCCCATATCCTCACGGCAGGGGCACTTCTTGAACAAGATCTGGTCTCACCTTTCCAATATAATTTATAACAATGTCTACTGGAATAAAAGTAATTTTTTTCTATCAGCCAGTGTATGGGCTTACTAAACACTAGTTGGATTAAAAATCACCAGAAGAAAGCTTAAGGTATTTTATTAGTCTCTTTTAGTCCAATTTTAAACTAATAAAATAGTAGTAGATGGAGAAACAGAAGTGACAATTTGTTTTTAAAATAAAAAAAAATACAATAAGCAAAAATCAAATCCACATCTTGACTATTCTCTAATCATAAAATCAAATTTATTTATTATTATTATTTTTTAACATCTTTATTGGAGTATAATTGCTTTACAATGGTGTGTTGGTTTCTGCTTTACAGCAAAGTGAATCAACTATATGTATACATATATAAACAACAAGGATTTACTGTATAGCACAGGGAACAATATTCAATATCTTGTAATAACCTATAATGGAAAAGAATCTGAAAAAAATAATGTAAACATATATATATGTATAACTGAATCACTTTGCTGTACACTGAAACTAACACAGTAGTGTAAATCAACTATACTGCAGTTAAAAAAAATAAAGATAAAAAAATCAAATTTAGTAACAAAAAAATTAGAGGAAGGACAGCTGTTGAGGTAGAGACAGCTTATATCTATTCTATCTGGGCTATTGAAGATGAAATATGCAAAGATGTTATTTCTAATATTATTTTTAAAATATGTATATTTAGCAATGTAGGTCATCAAAATTCAAATTTAAGGATAGAAACAATTTTCCACTTAATGATAAGCATAACCTAGATATGATCACAAGCATACAGCACAAGAGCAGAGCAGATCCCATTCTGCTGAGCCTTTGGTAACAAACTTTTAGGGTTTTTTTTTTTTTTTTTTTTAAAACATACCGTGTTTTATATAATAAAATTTCATACGGTAATAACAATATTTATGATGCTTTTATCAATCTGTTGAAACTAAATATTTATTCTTTATCTTCATTTGAATAAATCAACAGGCTAAAGATTTTTAATATCCAGTAAAGATAACAATGATCTCTCTGTACTGTGCCTATTTTGATTGATATCTGGATTATCTCTATAACATGCTGAAATATTTGAGGGAAAAGTAAAAGCAACAACAGCAACACCCAGAAGAAAACTTTTCTCATCCAGATGTTTTCCCTACATGATAATAAATACTTAAAAACATCTGGATGACTATATCTTTCATTTTTCATATAAATATGAAATCAAATTTATAATTAGATGCATTAATTAGTCTGTAATTGAGTAAGTTCTGGATACATTTATTAGATAGTGGAACATCCTAAGTGTTCTTGAAAGTCATTATTTATTTTTACAGAAAGTCATTGTCTTTGGTTCAAATGATTAGTCTGGTAAACTTTTGAAATAATTAATTAGAAATGATCAATTCTAAAATAACCAGAAGAGAATCTCCCTATATCTTCATATTTGTTTTCATGCAAACAAAATGTGAGAATTCAGCTTTACTCAAAATACTTACACCAAACTCAGGGAAATAATAAAGAACAGTGACAAGGAATGTGATTGATGCTAACCTGATGAAACAGCTGTGAATGCAAGATATCCCAGAGAGATCCACCTGAATTCATATCAGTCGTGAGCTTTCCTTCTATATTTTGGTAATTTGAAAACAAAATTCCTCACTTGAGTAGTTTTTCCATTAGCATCCCATTAAACCTGTATACTGTTAATTAAGAATGTTAGTTCTTGATATGCTGCATGTTATAGTTTGAGAAGATTTTGTGTATTTAACATTTAGGCAGTGAATACTATTCTATTTTTAGATAAGTAAAGTAGAGCACAAAGAAGGTCAAATAACTAACTCGATACCTAGTACCTAGTAGGTAACTTTCCTAAATTTGAACCCAGTTTTTTTTTTTTTTTTAACCTAGGCCTTTGCTCTTTGCACTACATTAAGTCATCATAAAAAATAGCTGAATATTAGACCATTTAAAAGAGAATGTTAATATTACAAAAATTCAGACTTAAAATGATAATACAATTGAGAATTGGAAACATGCGTCCAATGAACAAAGATAATATTTTTATTACTATTGGATGTGAATAAAAAAGACCAATTAAAAAAAAAAATAGGTGCCACCCCAGCTGCCTCACTGCATGTAGAGAGTTGTCCTCTTGTAAAACCAGTTACTAAAGTGGAAGCACCAAGTAGGTATGCTGAAAACTGGACATGAATGATCTTTAGGAAAGTTTTATAACATGAAGGAAAAGTAGAAGTAATCTTAGTTTTCTGAACTTAAAACCTCTTTGAATGTTATTTTTAATCAGTTTTAAAAGCCCCAAATATTTCAAGGAAGAGCCAAATTTACATATTTTGAAACTGTTAATCCTGATCTTAAATAAATTCAAAAATTTCACTTATTTTATGGATTCAGATTAGTGATCTCTAGTCCCAAAGATATTGTTTCAGATATGAGTGATGGCCTGTGTGCCTGGCAACCAGAAAGATATTTCAGCTTAATGCAACTAGTTGCTAAAGGACTAAAACCTACAGAAGCCCTCAGAAGGTAAGCATGCAGAGGAATATTTGAGAAGCCTCATAACTCCCCCAAACTAAGGTAAACCAGTTGTCCCAGAGGAACAAAAGTCTGGAGGACAAGAACTTTATGTGGCTAGGAAACAGTAAACAAATTTTAGATTAAATTAGGGGTCAGAGAGTCAGGTAGTAAAAGATAAGGCATCAACAATCCAAACTATCCAAGTGAATCAGAGACAAGAGCAAGATCTACTGAAGATCAATGTTAATAAATAGGAAATTTTAATTGGCTCATAATAGGTGATAGAATAATAAAAAGTATTGCTATCTCTTTTATGTTTACCCTAAAAACTGGATTTTCCTTTATAACTTTAATATTGGTTTGTAGATGATAGTTAAAGGTCAAACAGTCATATACATCAGTGACTCCAGTAGGACGTGTTGACGACTTTGGTTGTTTCTAACTGAGGCTACGGGAAGCACCATTTTGAACCCTGATCACAAGGGCTGATGTTATCCTGAGTGGTTGAATCTTATCCTTCTGTTGCTGAGTAAGAACAGTCTTTGTCAAGAAGAGTCCTTATCTCCCCACATGACTAACAGAACTTCTGTAATTTAAACTCACTTTTTATTTTTTAATGACTAGCTTGATTTCTGTCATCAATATTTCTCATTCAGTTTAATCTTTTAAATTAAAAATCGTTAAAGAATCAGACAAGATTGATTACTTGAGATTCAGTGAACATATCCAGCCCACGTAGGTTGCTTCTAAGATGACACAACAGCAATTTGGGATTGTTCAAAACAGCAAATAAAAGACAAATCCCACCTCTAAAAGAATCATTGACATATTCTGGAAACATCATTGGAACGTTCTCTCCAACGTGAAATAGAAGGGAGCTGATCAAACTTTCCATGTGAGGTCCCTGGTGGGGCAGTAGGAACAGTAGAAGCTTGAGAGTCCGGGAGACCATGGATCAGTTCCAGTCCCATTAACTAGGATGAGTTATCTAATCTCTCTGATTCTCAGGTACCTCATTTTGAAAACTTCTCCCTTGCAGGACTATTAGAAAGATCAAATTAGATCATTTACATAAAACTTTTAGCAAGTTCCTAGCATAAAACTTTTAGCACAAAGTAGCTATTTTGCCAAGTAATAGAAAATATAACTGTGTCTGTGGCTGAATTTAAAGAAATACTCTTCCTGAAATAGTATACAGACTGAAATTTGCATTTTCATTTCAGATATCTATACCAGCTCAATTTATAATACATAAAGGCATTTCTTAAGATAGAAAGATTTTATTTTGGTATATGGTACAAAATTTAAAATAAACAACTTAGAGAAAATGTTCCAGTGTCAAATATAGTAATTTCTTTATTGTTCCAAAAATTCAAATATTTCATTAAAATACATTTGAAAATGGCATATAAGCACTCATACTGTACTTAGACTTTTTATATCTTAAATCAGAATTTTCGAAACTGTTTTTGCACAAATAGCTCAGTTACACCCACAAATCACTGAATCTATTTAGCATCTTTTGAAGAGGTGTAATTTTTTGAAAAATGTGACATTTGTTTTTGTGCCAGTGCATTTGTCAACATTAGTGTAATTAGCTCAAGTTTCATCAACTAGCTGGTGCAATCTGTTCAGAAAGCAACTTTGAATTTTGAATAGTCTTACGGACTCCAGTTAGAGTTTAAGCCTATGGGATTTGAGTTTAGTTTTTATATGTGAAAAAAAGCAGAGAATACCTTTTAATAAAGTCAGCATGAGTTTTAAAAATTTGTATTATCTAGTATATAAATGAGCATCAGGATTTTTATAGTATCAGTAAAAATTTTAGGAAAGTATTAAAAATATTATCTCTTTGAAATTCCCACTTACCCAGAACAAGCAGTTATTTTGTTACATAGCAAATAACCACATGATGTGCTATCAATGCATTTATTTTAATTGCAAAAATAGTTCAACTTGGCTTAGGTCAGGAAAAAGGGACAAAGATACTAACGATTATATTGCTTATTGATAGGAATTTGTCTCCACCATGAGGCAGCAGAAGAAAAGGCTTAGGAAAACTTTAAATAATAATTTTATCAAGATATATTTTTTGGGGAGTGGGGAGATAGATAAAAGTACGCTTTTACTTATTCACATGCTTGACACAGATGCTTTTATATTAGTAAGGGGAATTTTAGAAAGTGTGAGAGAAAGGCTCATTTTGTTTTTTTATGCCAGTAAAAATATGCTTAGTGCAAAAACCATATTTGAGGAACAAAGAATAGAAGGCAGTATCTCTGAAAATGAATAATTTATGCTGTGATCATATTCAATCTAACAAATAGGTGGTCTCAGGTTCAATGGCTAAATCTAAATAGAACAACAAGAAGTAGAAGGTTGAAAATACTCATTTTTATTCTAAATAACCCAGGTGAAAGAATTGCAATTTTTTTAAAAAAACATACAAATATCCAACATGTGTTTACTGCCAATTTCCCTGTAAAGATACACACACGCACACACACCCCATACACCGTAGTCCCTGTTTCCAAGGAGCGTATGTTCAAGTTAGGAAAGATATATGGAGTAAAGAAAAACTTATTTTACTGCCAAGTGATGTCTAAATAATCCGAGAAATGCAGCAGCGTCGTGGAAAAGATGGTTCTTGAAGAATAGGACAATTATTTTAATTGCTTGAAATACATCTTTGGATAAGTATTGCAGATGAAAGGCATTACAAAAAATATAGAGGTGAGAAATACAAGAGGCCATATTCTGTAAATGGAATGTACTTGTGGAAGTGAGTTAGAGAAAGGCTTTAGTTGTATTCATTTACTGATTATTAAATAAATTTGACGGCCTGCCAATTTTAGTCCCTATGTTTATTTTAGGTAGTAGAGATGATTAGTGTAGGCTTAGCCCTTGAAATACTTAAAATATTAAGACATTGAGAGAATGTAAATATCTGTAAATATCCACAACCATATTTATTAGAAAAATTGGTTGTAAAAAAGAAGAAAAACACAAAACAATTGTAGTGTCGTTCTTAAGATGGTGAAACTGCTTCAACATAGGAGATTATGATGGTGGTGGCATTGGGAGAGCCTAAAGGATGGTAGAACTTAGATATAGAGAGATCAGGTGGTGACACATTAGTTCCGCAATCTGTCACTGCCCTCCTGATGGAGTTCCAGTCACCTTTGTTAATTCCTTAGCCCTCCATACAAGTGTGAGGAAAGAGGGACTTATTTAATATTGGAGAAATGGAATTATAAAGAAATCATTGTACACTGTTTAATAAGAGTGGTGAATATTGAGTGCTGAGTAAAAGCAGTGAGACTGGATACCCTTGCCTTGTACCAGATCTTAGAGGGAAAGCAGTCTTTCACTATTTAATATGCTGTTAACTGTAAGTTTTTATACATGCCTTTCATCAAATGGAGAGAATGCCCTTCTATTCCTGATTTGCTGAGAACTTTAATCAATAACAGAACTTGTATTTTGTCAAATGCCTTTCTGCATTTATTGAGGTAACCATGTGTTTCTTCTAGACTGAACATAGTGCATAATACTGATTGATTTTTGAATATTGAATCAGCCTTGCATTCCTGAGTGAATTCTATTTTTTCATGCCATAATATTCTTTTTATATATTGCTGGATTTAATTTGATAATATTCTATTGAGGATTTTTGTTTCTATGTTTATGAGAGAAATTGACCTGTAGTTTTTCTGTTTCTTTGTTTTTTTGTCATTGTACTGTCTCTGTATGGCTTAGGTATCAGAGTGATCATAGCTTTGTTAAATGAGTTGTGAAGGATTTCCTCTCTTTATCTCTTTCTGGAAGAGATGCCAAAGAATTGGTGTTATTTATTCTTTAAATATTTTGTAGAATTTATCAGTAAAACAGAGCGTACATAGAGAGATTTCTTTTCAGATTTTACCTACAGAATCAATTTCTTCAATAGTTATAAGGCTAATCAGATAATCTGTTTTATCTTCAGTGAGTTTTAGTAGTTTGTGATTTTTGAGGAATTAGTTTATTTTGTCTAATTTTTCAACTTTATGAGCATAGAGCTGTTTGTAGTATTCTCATCTTTTCAACAACATTTTTTTGTGTGGTCTGTAGTAATATTCTTGTTATCTTTTTAATAACATCATGTCAGGATCTATAATGATGATATTCTTTTATTCTTGATATTTATAATTTGTTACTTCTCTCTTTTTTTAGTATTGCTAGAATTTATCAGTTTCATTGCTCTTTAAAGTTTTATGATTTTCTTTTTTTTCTGTTTTTGATTTTATTGATTTCTGCTCTTTATTATTTTTTTTTCTTCTCAGTTGATTTTAAATTGTCCTTTGTTTTCTAGTTTTAAAGGTTAGATTATTGTTTTAAAATTGTTTTTATAGCATAAACATTAGATTCGATAACTTTTCTCTAAGTACTTCTATAGTAGTATCACACAAATTTTGATGTATTTTATCTTCATTTTCATTCAGTAAAAAGATTTTTAAATTTTCTCTAATACTTTCTAAATTTTATCCATGGAGTTTTTAGGATTGTGTTATTTAACTTACAAATAATAGGTGATTTTTTTCCTTGTTATTTTTCTCTTACTGATTTTTAGTTTAATTCCAGTATGCTCAAGGAACATATTTTGTATGGTTTTAAGTCTTTTAATTATGTTAATGTTTGTTTTATGACTGAAGCTATAGTCTATTAGGTTGAATTTTCCATGTGCACTTGAAAAGAATGTGTAATCTGGTGTTGTTGAGTGTTCAGACAATGTCAATCAGATCCAGTCAGTTGATAGTATCACTCAGCTCTTCTATCAATACATACTTGATTTTTTCCCTACTAGTTCTATCATTGAGAATAGAGTTTTGAAATATCCAAATATGATTGTATATTTGTCTATTTCTTCTCTCAGTTTTGTCAGTTTTTGCTTCAAGTATTTTGAAACTCTCTTGTTAATTCAATATCTATTTAATGTTGTTAAGTCTTTTTAGTGAATTGACACTTTCTTCAATATGCAATCTCCCTATTTCTGTCTCTGTCTCTGGTAAATTTATTTGCTTTGAGGTCTACTTTGTTTGATAATGCTATAACCATTCCAGCTTTCCTTTGATTAGTGTTCGCATAGTATACCTTTTTCCATTATTTTAATCTATTCATATCATTATATTTGAAGTAAGTTTCTTCTGAGCAGTATATATTTGGGTCATTTTATTTTTTATCCATTCTAACAATCTCTGTCTTTTAATAGATGTGTATAAACCATGTATACTTAGTATTTTTGATATGTTTGGAATTAGTTATACCACTATTCGTTTTGTTTGTTCCCTCTTTTTTTATTCTCCACTTTCCCCTTTCCTGTTTTCTGCTTCTTTTGTGTGATTTGAACATTCTAATATTTCATTTTCACTTTATCACTTTGATTCTAACAAAATCTCTTTTGGTAATAGTTTTAATGGTTGCTTTAGGGATTACAAAATACATAATTCCCTTTTGAAAGACTATTTAGAAATAATATTTTACCACTTTAATTGAATGTAGAAATCTTACTACCATATAGGTTACTTTGTTCTCCTACTAATGCTATAGTTGTCTTATATATTACATCTACATACATTGAAAAGCTAGTGTGACAATATATTTTTTGTTTTCAATCATCACATAAAATTTGAATAACTCAACATGAGAAGAAAAACCTTACTTACCCAGACATTTACAATTTCTATTACTCTTTCTTTATTCCTGGTGTTTCATATTTCTCTGATATCATTTCCCTTCTTTCTGAAGAACTTCATTTCATATTTTGTTTTCTTTTAGAACAAGTCTGCTGGCTATGAATTCTCTTAGTTTCCTTTCCTTTGAGAATGTCTTGATTTCCCCTTCATCCCTGAACGATATGTTCACCAGATACAGAATTCTGAATTTATAATTATTTTGTTTCAACACTTTGAAAGTGTTATGCTAGCTTTACCGGGTTCTGTTGTTCTGATAAATTTACAGCCATTTAAATTATTGTTCTCCTGTAGGTATTGTGCTCTTTTTTTCTCATTGCCTTTAAGATTTTATTAATTTATTGATTTATTTTGCTTTGTCTTTGTTTTTTAGCAAAGTTTGACTTCAAAATTTGACTTCGAAGTATCTAAGCATGGGATTCCTTAGGTTTTATTCTGTTTGGGATTTGCTTACCTTCTTGAATCTGTAGGTTTCTGCCTTTTGCCAAATTCGGCAAATTTTATGTCATTATTTCTTCAAATATTTTTTGTTGAACTTCAGTCAGCATCCTTTGGATTATATTGGACATTTCGAATATTATGTTAAATATTATGTTATGAGAAACTGAGCCTTATTTAGATCCTCTGGAGAATGTTGATATTTTTGTTCTGGCAGGCAGTTGACCTTGTTAGATTTAGGCTAAAAATTCCATCCTACATTCTTTGAACTGGTACTATAAGATCAGTTCAGTTTTCAAAACTTTGTAGTGCTATTCAGATCTGCCTATTTGTGAGTCACTCAGTGGTCAGTCTGGGATCTGGGTGGAGATCCGCCATTATTTTATTCTCAAAGTCTTCGATATGAGAGTCTGGGTCAGATTCATAGGTGCACAGTACAGTGGCGAGCTCAGGAGTTCCTATTTGACTTCCTGGAGTAGGTTTCCCAAGCTTCTCCCTCCCTGCTCTCTACCAAGTACTTTTTCTTTCTAAAGGGCTTACATTTTGGTGTACTAGCAGACACTGCTCATTTCTGTGATTG
Source organism: Eschrichtius robustus (assembly GCF_028021215.1). NCBI lineage: Eukaryota > Metazoa > Chordata > Mammalia > Artiodactyla > Eschrichtiidae > Eschrichtius > Eschrichtius robustus. The sequence goes on along the minus strand of NC_090836.1, from coordinate 15,006,999 downwards.
CACTGAACCTACAGCCAAGAAACGGAGAAAGAGAGCAAGAGTAAGAGTAAGAGAGATAGAGATAGAAATGGAGAGAGAGAGAAAGTTACTCATGGGACACCAGTTTTACTGAATGGAGAGGAGAGTTTTTATCCCTTAGAATTGTTTCCTATAGGCTCCAGTTGCCAGTGTGAAATTCCTTGGGAGTTAGAGCACAAAAGAATGGTGAGAAAGGATAAAAGAAAAATGGGACTTTTCCTCACTCTGAGTTGTAAGGAGTTCCTTTTTCTACTCCTCAAGATAGAATACTCTCGTATCTCTCTCTTAGTCTGCCCTGCCTTACTTACTTTTGGGTTCTTAGTCTTAGATGACTTCAGGTTGGGGCATACTAGAGAAAATAAAAGAAAAAAAAAAAAAAGGGAAAAGGTAAACTCAACACAGATTTGGTAGTACATTGGATTCTGGTGTTCTTCCCCAAACTGCTTGTTGCTATTTTGTTTTCAGAGTCCTCAAATAGCTAGGCTATACATTCTGTACAGGTTTTATAATAGTTTTCAGTGAGAGAGAAAGGAAAGCATGTGTTTACTCCACCTTACCTGGAATTGGAACCACCCAATGAGAGTGTGAAAATTTTGGTATAAAAAAAGTTTCTGAGACTCAAATTCCAGACTTGATAGTAAATGTTTATATAACTGATAAAATCCTTTCTTATGATATCTAATGTTGATTTTGCTATTAATTCATTCCCTGTCGTTCATATCCTGGCTGTGAGTAACTTTATATTTGCTTTGTTTTGGCTTATTTTATAGTAGCTTTCTTCATTATCACCTCATTATTTCACCCAAGATGAGATGTTTCCAAGGTGCCACTGGAACAGGGCTTGGGTGAAAACTTTTTAAACGTAAGCTTTCACCCACTTCATGCGCTAGTTGGATGGAGCCTTTTTAGCTAAGCCTATTTATAGACACCAACAAGTCTGGAATAAGAACTTTATCTCCCATGTGTATATGGTGTATTAGTGAAGAAATATTGGACATAATTGAGATCAGGGCTTAATTGCATATGGTGTGGAGTTAGCATTTTCATGAGAATTTCCAGCCAATCAATATGAGAGGAAGGATTGCGTAGGTTGAGGGGGAGGACAGGAATCACATATATTGCTATGTGAATCGAAAGCAGCAAGAAGTTCAGTTTGCCTTATTAAGAAACTGAATGGAAAGATAAGCTGGAGTCAAAATCATGGAATATCTTGAAGGACGGTCTTGACTTTTTTAGAGACTAATTGTGGAGAGCCTTTGAAGTTGTCATAAGTATCAGTTAAATATTTAAATAAGATATCTAAGAAACTAAAAACGATTTGTAATAAAAAGCAGGATGCAGTAGCAATTCATATGACTGAAGGCTGTAATAAAGTTCTAAGAAACTTTATGATATTTGGTAGAGTATCAAGGCATTGATCTAATTTATTTACATATTCAAAAGAACAAAAAGAAAGACTTTGTAGGTATAACCAACTTCGGAAATCAATTAGTTTAAACATTTTAGTTGGATAGCATTTTTTTCCATGTGTTTCTGATAGATAGCAAGACATTAGTTACCTAAGGAAAATGATTAGCTAATATTTAACTTGCTTATCATAGGTCAGGAACACTCGACATCTATGAAAGCACTGATTCTCACAGCAAACTTAAAACGTAGATACAATTACCCCACTGAAAACTGAGGCATAGGGATATGAAAGAGGTGCCTAGCAACTGAACACTCCAAAAGGAACACGTTTTCAATATGTTTGGCATAATATGTTACTTACATACTTTGTAGCAAAAGTGTAGTCTGAGAAATCCATGAGAAAGTAAAATATAAACAGCTTACCAACCAATTGTACTAAACATTCAGAAGGTGGTACATACATTTACATATTTACATGGAAAAGTCCCTTTATACTTGGGATAAACAAACACACACAGACATTTATGTTAGTCTTTAATTTAAGCAAATGAAACTCTTGAGTGAAATGAGGAAATTGACAGCAATTCCAAGAGAAAACGTATAGTCATCTGCATAGAATTTAAACACAAATACAAAATTAAAATATAGGACACTCTATATACCTACTTAGATTCCCAGAGAAAATAGGAAACCTAGCTAGCTCTTGTGCAAGTAATCTGATTTGATATCCAGTGAGAAACTACTAAATAGTGACTACAAATACTAACCAAATTACCTTATTGATAAAAATATTCTTGTATTTGTTGCCAAATGTGCACCTGTGTGGCACTTACATCTGGAGATACACTTTTATAATTTTTAGATGAATAAAACAATTTAGACTATGTAGGCATGGAGGCCATTGTAATCTTCAATTTTAAAAGACTGTAAGAAAAAGGGCTTCTGATCAAATGTCAATAGCCCACTCAAGTGTTCTTTGATGTCTTTAATTTCCACCATTGTAATAACATTTTCTAAGTTTTTCATTCCAGAATGTCATTTATAGATATCTCCATTAGGCATGCAGGTTCTCACACGAACAAAGAAACATTCAAGTTCTGCATCAGTCTTAAATGTGCTCTGCATGAATTTAATCATTTATCCTTTGTTACTGACAATAGCTACAACTTTTGCTTTTGTAATAAGCTTCAATATTTTTCAAATTGAAACTGATCTGGATTTTTTAAAATCAAAATATAGTTGATTTAGACTGTTGTGTTAGTTTCAGGTGTACAGCAATTGTACAGAAATTGCTTTCTTATATAACGGCAATAAACAACTGGAATTTGAAATAAAAATACACAGCACCATTTATATTTGCACAACAAATATGAAACACTTAACTTTAATTCTAACAAAATGTGCATTAAAATTATATGAAGAAAACTGTAAAACTCTGATTACAAAAAATCAAAGAAAATGTAAGTAAATGTGGAAATATTCCATGTCCATGGATAGGAAGACTCAATATTGTGAAGATGTCAATTCTTCCCAATTTGATGTGTAGATTCAAAACAATCCAAATCAAAATCCCAGCAATTTTTTTTTCCCTTTTGGATATCAACTACTAATTCTAAAGTTTATATGGAAAGGCAAAAGACATAGAATAACCAACACAATACTGAAGAAAAAAAAAAAAAAAACTCAGAGGACTGATGCTACCTGAATTGAAAACTTATTATAAATCTACAGTAATTATACTATGGTATTGGAAAGAGAACAGACAGACTGATCAATGAAACAGAATAGAGAGCCCAGAAGTAGACCCATACCATCATAGTCAACTCATCTTTGACAAAAAAGCAAAGATAATTCGAAGGATTGTCTTTTCAACAAAAGGTGTTGGAACAGCTGGGCACCAACATGTAAAGAAATGACATTAGACACAGACTTTACACCTTTCACAAAAAATGACTCAAAATTGATCATAGGTATGAATGTATAACACAAATTATGAAATTTCTAGAAGATAATATATGAGAAAATTTAGCTGACCTTGGACTTAGTGATGAGATTTTAGGATGCACATTAAATGGATGATGCATGAAAGAAAAAATTAATAAGTTGGACTCATTAAAATTAAAAACTTCTACTCTGCAGCATCACAGTTAAAAGACTGGAAAGACAAACCATAAACTAGAAGACAATATAGGCAAAATACATATGTGATAATGGTTTTTATTCAAAATATCCAAAAAACTCTTAAAACTCAACAATAAGAAAGCACACAACCCAAAGACATGAACTGATATCTCTGCAAAGAAGATAAACAGATGGTCAATAAGCATATGAAAAGATGTATAATAATTTCATTAGAGCATTGCAAACTAAAACCAGGAGATACCTCTACACACCTATTAGAATACCTAAAATCTAAAATACTAAAGACATCAAATGCTGAAAAAAATCTGGAGTAAGAACTATTATTCCTTGCAGGAGGGAATGTGAAAATGGTACAGCCTCTTTGAAACAGAGTTTGACAGTTGCTTATAAATTTAAACAGTGGCTTATGATAGAGAAATCACACTCCTTGCTATTTACCCAAATGATTGAAAATGTATGTTGATACAATAACCTGCACACGAATGTATGTAACAGCCTTATGCATAATATCCCAAAACTGGAAGCAGTCCAGATGTCCTTCAGTAGATGAATGGATAAATAAGTTGTGGTATATTCATACAGTGGAATATTATTCAAAAATAAAAAGAGGACTTCCCTGGTAGTGCAGTTGTTGAGAGTCCGCGTGCCAATGCAGGTGACACGGTTGGATCCCTGGTCCAGGAAGATCCCACCTGCTGTGAAACAACTAAGCCCGTGTGCCACAACTACTGAGCCTGTGCTCTAGAGGCCACAAGCCACAACCACTGAGCCCACATGCTGCAACTAAGGAATCCCACATGCCTAGAGTCCATGCTCCGCAACAAGAGAAGCCACCACAATGAGAAGCCCACGCACCGCAAGGAAGAGTAGCCCCTGCTTGCCGCAACTAGAGAAAGCCCGCATGCAGCAACGAAGACCCAACGCAGCCAAAAAATTTTTAGAAATAAATAAATAAGTAAATCAAAGGAAATTAACACAGACCACTAAAAGACATGGAGAACTCAAATACATATTGCTAAATCAAAGAAGGCAGTCTAAAAAAGCTGCATACTATAGATTTCAATTATATGACATTCTGGAACAGGCAAAACTAAAGGTACGATAAAAAGATCAGTGGTTTCCAGTGGTTTGTGGAGAGGGAGAAATAGGTGGAGTACAGGAGACATTTAGGGTGGTGAAACTATTCTATATGGTACTGTAATGGTACGTACTTGACACGCATATTTCAAAACCCATAGAACAAAGAGTGAATCCTACCTACAGACTTTAGTTAATAATGTATAAATATTGGTTCATAACTTGTAACAAATTCACCACATTAATGCCAAATTTAATTATGGGGGAAAAAAATGCCTGAGGAGAGGTGCAGAAGAGTAAGTGGGAACTCTCTGTACTTTCTGCTCAATTTTTCTGTAAACCTAAAAGTGCACCAAAAATAAAGTCTATTAAAATACAAAGAGTTATGGAACATATAATACATAAGAATTTTATATAAATATGTAAACAAAAGTATACATGTGCACTTATGTGGATATGTGTGTACATATATATGTTTATGTGTATGATTATAAAATAAATAACGAATACATGTTTGCCTAACACGTTTGCTGATTCCTGTTCTTCACATATTTAGGTTTTGTCTATTTTTGAGTCTATAGCAATTATGCACACACACAGAAACACATTTTATATGTGTATATATATATATATATATATATATATATATATATATATATACACACATCTATTCCAAAACATTATGGTATATATGAAGTTAATTACTATATCTATACTTAATATAATATATACATACAGATATATAATGTTCAGAATGTATATCTGTATATGTACATATGTGTATGTCTATATATATATGTGTGTGTGTGTGTATATTTTCATGTGTGTTGCAATTAAAAATTTTTCCCCTGAGTAAAGTAAGGCCTGGACCGATTATTTGATTCTAATTGTCTAATTGTCTAATTTCTCTTTAATACTGCACTTAAGTTTACAGTGGATTCATCATTTCTGTTAATAATCAGTAAGGAATCAGTCCCCACTTCCACTAGTCTTCATTTTCTTTTGTTACTCTTGTCCTTGTTTTGGATCTTCTCTGTTATCTGTCCTTTGGTGCAAACTGAAGAATTTTTAAAAATCTGATTATCAAACTGTCTTTGGAATTCTAGTTGGAATAACTCTACATGTATATATTAATTTTAGTAAAATTAGCATTTTATGATAGTAAGTATTCCTGTCCAATGACTTGGTATACTTTTCCATTTTCCAACTCTTGCTTATGTCCTTCAATAAGACATTTTACTTTTAAAATAGGTTTTTATACATTTATTGTTCTATTTATTTCTGAGTAATGCAGTTTTGCTTAAAACCTTTGTGGATAGAAATTTGTACTTCGATTTTTTGTTAGTTAAAATCAAAAAATTTACTGGCTTTGAATATTTTCTTGTATTTAGCAAGATTAACAAATTCTACTGTTAATTAAATTCTAATCTTATATAAAGCTAGAGCTTTGCTCTTTTTGATAAACTATTACTTAATTGAGGAAGATTTTTCTATTCTAATATTTGCATCTTTAAAAAATTGTTTGTTTTTAGTTTATTTGCTGGAGTCTCCAAAACAATGTTACATAATAATAGTGATAGTGAATAATCTTATCTTGTACTAGATGTAAAGATATGGCTTTAAAATGTTTACCAAATAAACAAAATTTGTTTTGTTTTCATCTCTATGGCTTTTGGTCATATTTAATTAATCTTATTCTCTGCCTTTTGGAGTTTTTGTTAGGAATGGATGCTGAATTTTATCTTAGCATACTTGGGATTCCCTAAGATGCCTGGTGAGTGGACAATCAGTGCTTCTGCTAACTGGTCTTAGCATGACAGCAGGAACAGATACAACGTTTCTGCCTAGTTTGATTGCTTCTAACAGGGAGTCTATGTTTTTATGTTTATGATGCTAATTGGATGTCATTGATACTTTAACTATTCATCACTGGATATGTCCCAACCAATCCAACACTCTGAAAACTCAAAGTTATACTTTACAAATTCAGTCTTATAAACATGTATTAATTTAGGCATAGCACTGGTGACCGTTTTAAAATAATTTTACAACTAAGTACTGGAGGGAGATGCCCATTTCAATGCTTGAGTTTTCTAAAGTTTTCTCAACTGTGGTTTGTGTGGTGGTGAGAAGTTGTAAGTTTGGTCAAGGAAAGGAATCTCAAAGCATTATACAAATAACAGTATAGGAAAAGATAGAACAGTGGATGATCTTTTATACTGGATGATGAAGAATGATAATGTTGATGTAAGGCGTGATAGATTTAACTGGCCATACATAGGATTAGAAAAATAATTAACTTCAGCAGTTTCATATGTGGAAGAGGCCCTTAATCTATAAATGCTGAGGATAGTGTGAGTAAAAGTCTGGTATATATATATATTTTTTTTTTCTTTTTTTTTTTTTTTTTTGCCCAGCCCTGAGATGTGGTATGAGTCTGACCAAGAAATAAAGCTGAGTTAGGATAGTGGAAAGAGAAAGCAAGGGACAGAGGCATGAAGCACTGAGAAAGTAGACTAAACGGAATGACCATGAGCACTCAAGTATATAATACCCTATTATGCTCTCGAAATATCCCAGTGTTTATAATTAATTATTGATTCCCCTAACTAAATGCTTACATAATATTTAGTAAGTTTTTTTCCCACATAAATAAAGAATATTTGAAGTATTTTAGAGCATTTTCTTATTAGTAATTTTAATTGTATTAAATTCTCTGAAGACCCTGACCTTTATTATTCTCTTCTAATAGAAGCAATACTACATTTTCTGCTCTAAAACATTAACCTACAAAGTTTCATGTATGTGAACTGGTCTGTTGAAATATTTTGAGATTTGGGTTTTTTCCCCCTGACTTGTCCATTCCAAACAGTGAAGGTAGATCTCAAAAGTGTGGTATCATGTTAAATCTGTGCACTTGAAGTCAGAAAGAGTTAAGTTTTAAATGACAATTATACAGCTTACTAGTTTTATGACATCTACCAAGTTAACCCTCTGAATCTTGCTGTCACTTTTGCCCCTTTATTAAACTTGACTTCAAATTACCCACTTTGAGTACGACATCTATTTCCCTCTGGGGACCTGACTTTTCCCCTATGTGACTATAATAAATTTTAAAAATCTGCAAAATGTCACTCTTATTCCTAGAAAAATGCTAAATACTGTTTTTTTGTCCATTACACCTGTGAGTTAGGAAAAGCATATTGTAGAAGCCATGAATTTACATATTTTCACACATTAACATTTCATGTAATGATTCCTGAGTCCAGTGATGCAATGTTGTGTGGAACATATATCCTTGGTGGCTTTCATCAGAGAGTCAAAAGTGTGTTTGCTTCTTCCTGATTATGCTATGCATGTTGTATAGATTATTTACCCTAAGGGCGAGCTGAAAGCATTTAAAAAAAACCATCTCGGATTTTCACTGAATTATTAAATTATAGTTGAATTATTGTGATAACTGAACATGACTAAATTATTAACTAATAGCTAAGAGATGAATGACTACTTTATTGGCTTAGCTATCGACTGTGAGATCAAGTGATATTTTTAATGTAAAGGCTATAATTTAAAAGAAAAGAGCTATTTCGTGATAACTCTAAAACTCTAATGTTACTGCAGCTGTTTTTTGCCTCCACTCCTTTGGTTATTTCACTATTCTAATGCTTTAAATTCTATTTCTAAGCTTACCACTCTCCTGGACTCCAGATCAATGCAGCCAACTGCCTACTCAATATTTCCACCTGAATGACAGGTAAGCACCTCAGACTTTGAATATCAGAGTAACACTCCTTATATTACCTCCAAAGCATGTTATTTCTGATATCATTAAATGAGAACTACATCTTTCTACAAAAAAATCCATTTCCCTCTATTTTCAAAATACCTAAAGAATAAAACATCTTCTCCTTACCTTTGATGTAACATACCCTTGGACCAGTCTCTTTTTCTAGATTTTTCACTACAGCTTCTTGACTGGTCCTCCTACTGTCATCCAAGCCTTCTTCTATCTATTCTAAACACAGAAAATGCAGTAATTGTGCTGCATTTAAGTTAGATCATGCCACTTTTTTTGCTCAAAGCCCTCCAGTGGCTTCCCATCGCACTCTGAATGGATGATGAACTTGAAGGTCTCACATGATCTGTTCTCTTGTGAGTTTTTTGATCTTGGCTCTTATGATTCATCCCCTTCCTCATTCACCTCCACCACACTGCCTTCCTTGATATTCCCGAGCTTGTCAGGCATGTTTCTGTGGTAAAACCTTCACACATCCTCTTCGTGCATCCAGAATGGCTCTTCCTCTGAATATCCACATGGCTTTACGGTTTGTTGTTTCACCCCCTCAGACTTTTATTCATGTTACCTCAATGTGTCTTCTGCTGACCACCCTTTCAAAAAACTGCAACATTCTTTGTCTTCTTCATGTACTGTACTTTTTCCTATTTTACCTTTATTTTTCATAGTTTTTATCACACCATCTTGCATACTATATATATATATATATATATGCATGTATACAATTTACCAACAGTATACTTTTTAAAAAACTGTTTCTCCTTGTAAGACTCTCTCAGACTATAAGATCCATGGCATCAGGGGTTAGCGTTTTATTATTATCCTATTCCCGATGTCTAGAAGGATACTTGGCATATATCAGAAACTCAGTAAATATTTGTTGAATGAATAAATTGATATAGAACATCAGCTATAAAAATTCTAATAATAAACAATAACCTCAACTTTTCCTGTTTAGTTCTAAACCATTTGCTTTTTGATTCCCAGTACGTTTTCTATATCTTGACTTTTAATTCCACCATATGAAGTAATGCTGTCTTTTGAAGGTGCTGGTAACAATCTTGTAATTCTTAGGCTGATAAGATTATCATAGCTCCAAGGTCATAGGCCTTGTAATTCTTACCACTAATTAATAGTAAAAAGCTGGACTCACCTATTGGGAAGAGTTAGATCTGTCACTGATTCTGATAATGTAGCACCAATTTTGGGTTCCAGTATTCATAAGTAAGGGTGTTTCATCTGCCTACAAGTATAAGAATATGCCTACCCTTGTTGGTATTTATATCTTCAGAAATACAATCGGATATCTTGGAATAGCAGGGTAAAACTTATTTAGAAAAAAAAAGGTTTTCCAGCTCCCCAGTCAAGATTGAAATTATAAAATTACACGAAGTTGTTTTTAGTTTTCATAGTGGTTCAGAAAATTATCTGATTCAACATTTATACAGTGGCATGAATTCTATAACTTGTTCTTTTCATCAGTCAACTTTTTAGTGAAATATAGAGAATAATATCCAAATATGGCAATTACCAGTTCTTGGTATTTTGTCTTATTTACAGAATTAATTTACTCACGATGTTGGATTTTATTAGCTTTACCAATTTCTTTACGAGAGATCTAATTCTCCTATAATTTTTTTTTTTTAAACATCTTTATTGAAGTATAATTGCCTTACAATGGTGTGTTAGCTTCTGCTTTATAACAAAGTGAATCAGTTATACATATACAATATGTTCCCATTTCTCTTCCCTCTTGCATCTCCCTCCCCATCCCACCCCTCTAGGTGGTCACAAAGCACCGAGCTGATCTCCCTGTGCTATGCGGCTGCTTCCCACTAGTTATCTATTTTACATTTGGTAGTGTATATATGTCCATGACACTCTCTTACCCTGTCACATCTCACCCCACCCCCTCCGCATATCCTCACGTCGATTCTCTAGTAGGTCTGTGTCTTTATTCCCGTCTTGCCACTAGGTTCTTCATGGCCTTTTTTTTTTTTTTCCTTAGATTCCGTATATATGTGTTAGCATACTGTATTTGTTTTTCTCTTTCTGACTTACTTCACTCTGTATGACAGACTCTAACTCCATCCACCTCATTACAAATACCTCCATTTCATTTCTTTTTATGGCTGAGTAATATTCCATTGTATATATGTGCCACATCTTCTTTATCCATTCATCTGTCGATGGACATTTAGGTTGCTTCCATGTCCTGGCTATTGTAAATAGAGCTGCAATGAACATTTTGGTACATGACTCTTTTTGACCTATGGTTTTCTCAGGGTATATGCCCAGTATTGGGATTGCTGGGTCGTATGGTAGTTCTATTTGTAGTTTTTTCAGGAACCTCCATACTGTTCTCCATAGTGGCTGTATCAATTTACATTCCCACCAACAGTGCAAGAGTGTTCCCCTTCCTCCACACCCTCTCCAGCATTTATTGTTTCTAGATTTTTTGATGATGGCCAGTCTGACCGGTGTGAGATGATATCTCATTGTAGTTTTGATTTGCATTTCTCTAATGATTAATGATGTTGAGCATTCTTTCATGTGTCTGTAGGCCATCTGTATATCTTCTTTGGAGAAATGTCTATTTAGGTCTTCTGCCCATTTTTGGATTGGGTTGTTGGTTTTTTTGTTATTGAGCTGCATGAGCTGCTTGTAAATCTTGGAGATTAATCCTTTGTCAGTTGCTTCATTTGCAAATATTTTCTCCCATTCTGATGGTTGTCTTTTGGTCTTGTTTATGGTTTCCTTTGCTGTGCAAAAGCTTTTAAGTTTCATTAGGTCCCATTTGTTTATTTGTGTTCTTATTTCCATTTCTCTGGGAGCTGGGTCAAAAAGAATCTTGCTGTGCTGTATGTCATAGAGTGTTCTGCCTATGTTTTCCTCTAAGAGTTTGATAGTGTCTGCCCTTACACTTAGGTCTTTAATCCGGAAACACAAAAGACCCCGAATAGCCAAAGCAATCTTGAGAACGAAAAATGGAGCTGGGGGAATCAGGCTCCCTGACTTCAGACTATATTACAAAGCTTCAGTAATCAAGACAGTTTGGTACTGGCACAAAAACAGAAATATAGATCAATGGAACAGGATAGAAAGCCCAGAGATAAACCCACACACATATGGTCACCTTATCTTTGATAAAGGTGGCAAGAATATACAGTGGAGAAAAGACAGCCTCTTCAATAAGTGGTGCTGGGAAAATTGGACAGGTACATGTAAAAGTATGAAATTAGAACACTCCCTGACACCATGCACAAAAATAATCTCCTATAATTTTAAAGTTCTGTTTTTAAAGTGCCTACTACGACATTTCAAGTAGATATAAATTAAGGAGATACTTTGTGATGAGAAAATAACATCTGGATACATACCATTAGTACACAGTTACCATCACAAGGTCAAGTTCAATGAGTATGTATTTTCTCCATAGTACAAATACCAAAATGATGCAGAAATAGCTTTCTGCCTATCTGGATAAGATACAGAATAAATGAGAACTGGAAAAGTTCTTGTAAATCACCCAACTCAATCTTCTGTCGTATGGGAGGAAAATGAGGCCCAGATATAAAAAGATATTTAATTTATTGAAAGCAAGACTCTATCACGTTAATATTACTAAACCAAGAAAATTTACACATAAAATAATTTAGAAAATATTTGTGTAATTGACTATACAAAGTCACAAGTTGACAATCTGATAGAACTCTGAAACAACAAACTTTTAAAGGCACAGTTAAGGCAGCAGCTTGAGAATGACATTCTCCTGTCCTTCAAGATACACTATAGATTAAAAAAAAAAAAAAGACCACCGCCTGGTTCTGTGTTCCTGATAGCTAGACTACATAGGTCCAGAAACCAAGTGTTGGAGGCAGGAGTGACCACTCTCACAACCCTTCCCTGTGTTCCACTTACAAAATATGTGCTTCCCATCCCATGCATCTTCAAGATCCATGTGATTAAATGTTTTGGTTCTTTGGGGTTAGGGGACATTTCGTTAAGAGTACAAGGCAAATTAAACCTATGGCTGCTGTTTGGGGTTCTCCTGCCAGAAGACTAATGGGAAAAGAAGAGACGTAGGTATGCTGGAAGTCATAATTGATATTTATTATCATAAGAATATAAGATTGCCGCTACCTAATAGTGCAGGAAACAGTTTGTGTTGAACTCACTGAATTCACTGTGATGCCTCTTGGTGTTCTTGCCCTAGCAATAGCCTTGAAAGGGCAATTGAAGCAGTCAAAGCCAGACAAGGACATGGTAATAAGAGCTCAATGCCTTCAGAAATGAAGGTCTGACTTAACTCACTTGGGCAAGCAATCAAATTACTGCCCGGTGAGCCAACTGCAATAGTAGGGATCCATAACTTTCCCCAGTAACGCTCCTGTTTTAACATTTTATTTATTTATTTATGAATTATGACTAACCATCACCTTAAAGAATCAATGATAGATAAAATGAATGAACTTAATATGGGCAATGAGTAGATCTGAATTGTGCAAAAGGTGTACTGTAGCAGACAATGTCTGTAGCAGGCGCTTTACCTGTGTGTTCAGATCTAATGGCTTCTTACTGCAAACACTTTCAACAAAGTGCCTGAGGGCTTTCCATGGCTTTCCATGGCTGCCTGAACATATTCTGCATATGCTTGCAGAAAGGAGGAACTGCCATAAGTGAACTGACAGTTAAATACTCCAGTTTTCTCACAGATTGTGTAAGATAATGCAGGTATTTTCTCTACGGTGGCCCATATGTTCCCATGACAATTGAGCCCTAGTTAATTAACCACAGCTGTAACCTGCTCTTTAATACATTCTGTATTGGTAGCCTTCCATTTCCTGTTTCACTTCTCTATTACTCTACTGGTACTTTCTGGGATTACTTGCCTAATAAACTACTACTTGCAATAAAATTCTTGTCTCAATGCCTGCAATGGGAGAAATTTAACCTGATACCTATAGTACGTCACATCAGCATTAAGAAAAAGACATCAGGATTGAGTAAGAAGAAGTGCTGGAGGTATTTTGGAGCATTGTAATTTTAAATAATTTTCTTAGGGAAAGCCTAATTGAGATGCTGACATTTAAGCAAAGATCTGAAGGAGGTGAGGGAATGGGACAATGTCTGAAGGAAGAATATGCTAGGCAGGGGATACAGCAAAAATGATGAGACTGGAACATTTCTGGCATGTTTTTTAAATAATGGGGTAACCATGGACTCAGGAGTAGAGTAAGAGAAGGGGAGAGTAGTAGGACATGAAACCAAAGAGAGGTGAGAATGACACGGTTGGGGGCGGCAATACTGGGTCTCATAGGTCACTGTAATATCTTTGCTTTTTACTTTGAAAGGGAAGAGACACCATATGATGGTTATGAATATCTGTCTTTGGTTTTTAAAGAACCAAAATCCAAAGAATCTTTGGATTTTGTGGTAAAAAACAGACTCTATTGAGCAAAGGCAAAATGGAAAGACCAGTGAGGAGGTTATCATAGAAATTCAGGAGAGAAATTATGATAGTTGCACCAAGATGGTGACAGTGATAGTGGTGATAGTGTTTATGTTCTGGAGACATTTTGAAGGTGGAGTCAACTGAATTTACTTGAGGATTACAAATGATGTAAGAGAGAGAGAAATCAAAGATAATCTCAGTGCTTTGGACCTGAAGAACTAAATGAAGATAGAGATAGAGAAGATAACAGATTTTTCAAAGAGGAGGTTTGGACCCTCACTTTGGGTTTGTTAAATTCAAGATGCCCATGAGACATCTAAGAGGAGATATCAAGTAGACAGTTTTATAGGAGTCTAAAGTTCCAGAGAAGTGTCTGGGTTGGGAATATTAATTTGAAGTTTGCAGCAAATAGTAGTCAGAACACATTTTATGTGTATTTTTCTAAGTATCAAATGTTAACTAATACAATGTCTACAAAGGCTGTGATTAGAATTGAAACACTCCCTGATCCATTTTTTGCTCTTCTGTCACTCAGCACTGATTAGTGATTGGGACCCCAAGGAGTTAAATAGAGGATAAAATCAATCATCTTTTAGCTGACACAAATTAGTCACATCATCAGAATAATAAAAGTTAAATTGTTAAAGTTTTGTAGGGGTAATAATTTTTATTAGCTAAAAAAAGAATAAACAAAGAAGTAAGGGACAACTGAACATGGCATGATGTGTACTGCCAAAGTAAATGTTATCTGAATTAATGACAAGATTACCAAAGGAAAAGCCAAAACAATACCAGCAGCACTGTCTAAATAATCACAAAATTCCAATGGGAGTTTACTATGTTATTCTGTCAAATGAACAGAGTCTTGTTGTATTTGGACAGGTCCTTAGCCCTGTGATTTCAAGTGCTTATAAAGGGATGCTCTCGCAGTGACGTAAATATATGAAAAGATTTAGTACATCCATGAAGGAGTGGAGAGTGTGTTATATAAGAACCTATTGTGGATTTATGTAATTTGATTAAATAATTCTGTCCAACCTACTCACTGGACATATTTTATCCAGAGTTAAGCAGAGCAGATCTAAACTCTTTAAATTGATTCAAGCTGTATATCATCCCAGTATATGAGGAGCATCTTTTCCATGGCGTGGCCTCATTGGCTGCTGTTCTCTGCAGCACAGGACTCTGTTGTCTGACCCAGATGACTGAGGCTGCTCTTGACCAATTGGCTCCTCTGAAGTCCAGGGATTGAGTCATAAGAGACTTCTAATTTTGCAATAACCCTGTGTTCAATTTATATCAACGTCGCAGAAACTACACAATGGGAAACTAACAGCAGTATCAAGGCTTAATCAGAAGAGTTGCTTAAACAGATACCTTGAGTTTGCCGGCTGTGTGATTCGAAGATACTGATTTCTGGCTCCTTAGTCTCTTAAAGAGGGAGATAAATCCTGCAAGGGGAAGGGAGTTATCTGGGCATGATTATTCATATGTTGTTTTACTCTTCCTCTTCTTATACCTTATTCATGAATAAATTATGGAATAAGGCACAGAAGTTTTCTGTGAACCCTCCTGGGCTTTTAGGCACATTCTTAAAGTTAGTTTCTAGTTTCATTTCTTCTCTATTTGACCATCACAATGACTCCATGGGGCTATGTTCTCTGCCTGATACTAACAACAGGGTAGAGACATGGATAGATTTTCTACCAAATATTTCTGTGTTTTAGCATCTAGTGAAGACAAGGTTGTTCTAGTATATACATTGGGGGGATAATTTTTAATGTAAGAAATACATTTGTCTCCATCTCATGGACCCCCCAAATTCCCCATTGAGCAGTGATTCTCCTATTTTCAGTAGAAAGAATACCATTAGAACTGCCACCAGCCCTGGGGTATGCAAAGGAAATAAATTAATGACTATGTCACCACAAACTGTCTCCTTGTTCAAGCAAACAGCATAGGTCTTAATAGAGAAGTGTTAAGAAAAACATGTTTGCATTTCATGGGGATTTAATTTGTAATGCCAGAGCTAAATGAATTAATAAAAAATTACTCCTGTATTATTTAGGAAGCTTAACTGAAGCTTAAAACTGAAGTTTTAAAGCTCACTGAGAAAAGTGTGCCAACTTATCATTTTCATTGATTCTTCCTGACATTTAGGTAAAAGGTCTTAATATTTTAATACAAGGAGGTAAGTGATCTATAATATAGATTTATAGCCATAAACTTTAAGAAACCATCAGAAAAGCCAACTTATCAAAATCTTAACCTTTAATACACTGGATGCCCCTGTTTCAGGAGAATGGGCACACTCTGCTAAGCTCCCAGGTCGAAAAAGCAAGTTATCATAAACTTTACTCTACAGGATAGACTTTGGATCCCTTGCTCCTCATACTGTAATATCCTGGATTTGACCAATCAAGTCCAAAGGTGAGTCTTTATAATCATTTCTGCAGAGACAGGATAATTTTCAGGGCTGCTGTTTCACATAAATTGGAATAGTAACTCTGATTTATGTCACCCTGTTTAATTATTTTCCAAAAAAAAAAGGAGATTTACACCAACATTACTCAGCAAACAATACATATTTTCTACATTTGTAAAAATGTGGAACAAAATTTTTGTTTCTTTTAAATTTATGTTGTATATTTCTGCCTACCTTCACTTCCAGTTGCATCATTAATTCAATTGATCAAAAACCCTTTATTGTTTTTAGTTGCTTAGGTATGCCAAGAAATGCCCATATGCTACCAAGCAACTCATATTTTAGCACTCAACCTTCTTTTGCCATTTCTGTGATGCATTAACATATTAATATTATTATATATTTATTTTAAGCCCCTTCCCTCCATACTCTGTGAAACATTTATGGAACAATTTAAAAATAAAAATAAAAATATGTTCATAATAGAAAATATGCAAAACAGCTCATTAAGAGTTTGTCTTTTTTTAAATTTGTTTGATTTGTGTTTATTTTTTAAAAGCCACAATGCTACCACCATAAAAATTTTGGTATATTTCTGTTGGGCTGCACCCTGCGGGCCTACAAGGCCTGCACTTGCCCAGCTTCAAAACTGAAGAAAGAGCTCAGAGTTAGTGACAGAGACATCAGTGGTGTAATGGATGGGGGAGCTTACATTTCTGAAGCAAGGTCTTGGAGCAACACCCCACCCAGTGAAGCAGATGGAGGGTAGGACATGGTGACAGTCTTTGCTCCTGGGAGGGAAGCAGGAGATTACCAGTTATAGGAAGAATTGACTTCAGGTGGGCTCATTAGTTACCAGGGAAAACCAGCAGAGGTGCACGCCCCTTATTGCAGGCTGGGGCCTAGGGCAAGTATGCAGGAAGGTCAGTCATGTGATAGGGTGTAGGCAAAGCAGGCAGTGGTCTAGCAGGGGATGGACCGAGAGCAAGAGAACAGCCACCGTGAGTGACCGGACCATACAGTTTCTCCCCCCACCCCTTTTTCTTTTTCTTATTTATATTCTTTACATCATGTTGCTTGTATTCCAGGAGACACATATTGAGATGGCATCTGTGATACTGATTCCCTCAATGCGCATGTGTCTACTCCCTTTTATATACTTTGAGGAGGAAAGGAGTTAGCATTGCTACACTCAGATCCACTCCTTAGTCTCTTAAAGCCAGAGATAAATCCTGCAAGGGGAAGGGAGTTATCTGGGCATGGTTATTCATATGCTGTTTTACTGTTCCTCTTCTTATACCTTATTCATAAATAAAATTATGGAGAGACTTTCCCTAGGGAAGTCTTTCCTTTGTGGATATAGACATATTCATATACTAACAAAAGGGGCCATGGTTCCTTCTGCGTATAGAATTGTGCCTGGGGAAGGAGAGTGTGAAGCCAAAATTCAAAGAGAAGGCAAGGTAAGAGATGCAAAAATTGGAAGCTCTGGCATCCTTGGTTATAATCTTTGTGTTCCCTCATGCTGTCTTGGATTCTGTCTTTCTTAAGAGTTTTGTTGTTATTGTTGTTGTTGGTGGTGGTATTATTTTTAGCATTTTGTTTAGCTAGGAGAACAACACTAAACTTTATCAGTCGTACCATAAGCCAGCTGATTTGAATCTCTCACTTGCATCCGATTAAGTTTTGACCAATAAAAATATCACATATGCAAATAGTATTCTATTTCAAGTTGATACCTGGTATTCCAAGTACCAACGATGCCCAATCATTCTTAGCTTCTAAGTTCAATTGATATCAATCATGTTCAGGATTGGACCGTGGTCTTAGCATAACACAAAATAACAAGTATTTCCCTTCTTATTAAAATAAATTAATGGCTGGGTAATATTACATCATACGGTTGTATCATAGTTTAATTAATCTCCATATTGTGGGATAATTTTTATCAATTAGAAATAATGCTGGACTAGACATTTATTCGTACTTTTATTTCTGTATTTCAGGTTAGTATCATAAGATAGATTCCAAAAAGTGGGATTAAAGTGTCAGTGAGGATAGACATTTTAGTGGTTTTAAATTCCTATGGACAAATTGCTTTCCAAAACAATGAAGTGATTTCTTCTCTGACCAGAAATATTTTCATCATTAAGTAGTATTACTTTTTCAATATTTCTAATTTAGAAAGTAAAAAAGTAACAATTCATTGATGTTTCAATTTGTGTTTATTTAATTAGCAGTGAGGTTAAACATCTTTATATATGCTATGCTGTTTAATACTTTTGGCCTCTTTGTCTAAAATCAAATACGTCGTTAATGAGAAAAACTGCTTGTATACTCACTTTGTGTGAATAATACTGAACAATAGTCACCTAGAGCATTAAGGCTTGAATGTTACAAATACCAAACTGATTTCGTTTGTTAATTACACTAACATTTTTGATCTATATTTAGACATTGGTGACAGAATCATCATGCAATTTTTCTTAACGTACTACCTATGCAGGAGCTTCTTGAGTGAAAATATGTTGCTAAAAAATTCTCTGACATATGTCGATGAACTATCGTGGTTATTTATTCAAGTGAGAACAGAACAGATATATTTCAGAGCTGTCTCCATTATCATGGGCATCTTACTACTAAGAAAAGCATCACTCCCAGTAGCAGGTATAAAAAAAAAAAAATCACCCTCTCTCCAAACAGCAGCGTGACTTTTGACACTTTCAGGCAGATTAAGAACTGAAGTCACAGTGGGCAGCCATAAGAGTCTAAACACACAGAGCAATGGGTCTCTCCATTGGTGAGAGGAAATTAGTGGCTAAAGCCCTTAAAACCATGGATCAATGGTGGAGATGTGCTACAGGGAATCTATGAACAAGCTTCTTTCTTTTCTATCTCACAGGGGACATCAGTAGAGAGTGTGCTTCGTTGAAGTCAATAGAGACCACTGTGAGAGTAGCGTGTATATGTGGATTTAAACGGACCTGAGAAATCGCTAAAAGGAAAGTAAAATATGTGGCTAAATCTGTCATAATTACTTCCTACATTGTTGGTCCAAAAAAAAAAAAAAAAAGACTCAAACATCTAACAAAATGAAAGTAACAAAAATCCATAAATGTACAAAATTATATTTTTTATTTCTTAAATGATCTGGTTGTAAAATAATTTCATTTCAGGAAGAGTAATAGAGAAGGCATATGCTCTCTCTTCTGACTTGATGGAAAATGACCGTCTCCAGAGCGTCATAATTGACATCGTATGGATGATGATATACTAGAATGCCAAAAGCATGGAAACAAATAGGCAGCTGAATTCAAGTCCAGGTGGCTACATTAAAATGTATTACATGTTGGAAGCTTCCATTCTGTTGATAAACAGGTTAACCTTGGAATTTTCCTGTCCGCCTTTCTCTTGAGTTCTCTCCCGTGTCCCCACCGTTTTTTTCTGGACAAGAATAAGGCAACACAGAACTGGTATTGAGTTGAAGACAATGTAGGAGGTAATGCTGAAAACAAATCAAGATGAAAGAGGGATGTTTCACTGAATTGTTCCCAGCTCCCTTAACAGAAACATTCAGGAGTCACCATCACTTGTTAAAAACATATGCTTTTACTGCTAAATCTTGATCTGTCAGGGTTTTTTTTTTAACTTTTAATTTTATGTTGGAGTATGGTTGATTAACAATGTTGTGAGAGTTTCAGGTGTACAGCAAAGTGATTCAGTTATACATATACATGTATCTATTCTTTTTCAAATTCTTTTCCCATTTAGGTTGTTACATAATATTGAGCAGAGTTCCCTGTGTTATACAGTAGGTCCTTGTTGGTTATCCATTTTAAATATAGCAGTGTGTACATGTCAATCCCACACTCTCTAATTATTCCTTCCCTTGATCTGTCAGGTTTGAACATTGTTTTTTGGCTTCCAGTAATGAGACAATTGTATTCCTCTATACCATCTCTTCTCTCCCTCCTCATTCTTCATAAACATCGATATACCTACTTTCAGTTAAATCACTAATCAGTGATGACCTAATTGTGATCACGTAAATGTTGTCTCAGCGTAAGTTAGAGGGTATAATATGATGACATTTGTTTACGGTGCAGGTTTATGTTTCTCCTTGAAATTGTGTTTACCTTTCTGTCCCTCCTGAATTAATTGCCCAATTCTTCATCCTCACCCCTTTTCAAATATCTTGCTACACTATCTATTGTTATTTCTGCACTCCAAGATCTTCCCTCTAAAAATTCAATGTTCTCTTGCTCCAAATGGGACTAAATTTTTCTGTAAGTTGTCTCAACGCTGTCATCCCAGGCTTTATTTTTGTTTCTCTATTAGGTTTGATCAACTATCTATATCTAATGGTTAGTTTACCCTCTTATTTTACAGTGGTGCATTTTTAAATGACTTGCTAAGAAAAGATGGGTGGGAGTTAACTTTTCTGAGTTCTTACATGACTGATAATATCTATAATCTACCTCATATAATTGATTGATAGTTTGACAGGGCACGCAGTTCTAGGTTGACAATCTATGTTGAGAAGTTCAAAGTTAGTATGATTCTTATTGCTCTTTAGATGACATGTAGAGAAACATTTAAGATTTTCCATCAATTTGTATTCTAAATTTCACAGTGATGTTCTATGTATTTTGTTTTTGTTTTTTCCCATTTATTTTCCTGAGTGCTTAAAACTCTCACGCTTAAAACTCTTCATTGATTTTGATTTATGGGCTTTTTATTTCTTTACTTTCATTAGAGTAGTTTTTCTGGAGGGATACAAAAGCTACACCTGTAGTCAATCTACCATCTTTTATTAGAAGTCCTTTAATGCACTTTTAAAAAGAAGTTTCCTTTATAATCAAAAAGTGAAGTGGGGATGTGTTCAACATTTTTTAACAAAGGTTAAACATGGGAAAGAACAATTTAATCTAGAACTTTGGAGAGTTTACCGACTAAGCATTGTCTTTTATTTGAGTTAGCTTGACTTCCTAGTACACTTTATAAACCCTTTCCCTTTTCCAAAGAATCATACTATTTTGCATCTTTGTGCTTTCTGATTCAATTTTCCAAAGAATCATGCTATTTCGCATCTTTGTGCTTCCTGATTCAATTTCCTCCTCCTTATTTTTCAAGAGGTAGCTTGTATAGCACCTCCCAGGAAACCTCTGATTCTCAATATGTATTGAGTAATCTTTCTCTGCGATCCAATTACATACTGTTTGCATTTTATTGAACTTTATATGAATTCAACAGTTTCACCAACTATATTGAAATCCTTATCTTATTTGTATCTTCCCAGCACCTCATACAGCTTTAAACCAGAAGTAGTAGTGTGTATTCTTAAATATTTATCAAATTGGATAAATGAATAAAATAAACCATGTCTTTTATAAGTATGTGTTCAACATGAGCCAGCAGTATAATATAGCTGGCAAAAATGTTATTGAAATCTGAAGTTGAGTTAAAGAAAATATGATATTTGTAAAAAAAAAACCAACAAAAAACAGGTAAAATTTGGTATAGGTCCAATCACATCTTGGAAATTGTATTTCTGGAATTTACATATTTCTGGAAATTACATTTTAGTAGATATATTAAGAAACATAATTATAGTGTGATAGAAATGGTAGTGCATGATTTATAGGGGTCTGCAAACCATGTTGATGGGAGAGCAGTTGAAGGAAATAGGACTTTTTCATCTGCTATGTTGAAGCTCTAGGACATGATGGATAGTCCCAAATATGTGAAGAGTTTTAGTGTGATTATAGGATTAAATTTCTTTCTGAGTTTGACTCCAAAAGAAAAATCTAGATGAATGCGTAGTAGAATTTTGGTTCAATATGAGTAAGAACTCCCCAACCAGAACACATTGCTTATGATGAAATGACTTTCTCTTTCATGAGAGGTTCCAAACTGACCACATCTCTGGGATGTTTTAGAGAGTTTTTCTGCATAAAGTTAGAAGTTGGACTATAGGACATTTTAGGAGCCCTCCAATATCACGTGTTTGGACTTTTATAGTGGAATAAAAAGACTTATCTAAATTGAGATGTTATCCAAATAGCAGGATTGGTGAATCATAAATTAGAGGCTATCTACATGCAGACTGTGTATGGTAAAAAATAAAATGATAATAATAAGAAAAACTTGGTGGTTAAAACAATATCAAGGGGACTTCCCTGGTGGTCCAGTGGTTAAGACCCCGAGCTTCCACTGCAGGGAGTGCAGGTTTGATCCCTGGTCAGGGAACTAGGATCCTGTATGCCACATGGTGTGGCCAAAAAAACAAAACAAAACAAAAACAAAAATAACGAGAATGAACTATAATCAAAATTAAAATTATAAGAAATCTTTCTGGGCTATTAATTCATTTCATGCAATCCATAATGTATTTTTTGCTCACAATTGTCACCATTTAATTGATATCTTCCTTCCAAATGTAGGTATCTCAATTTTGTCAGGTGATTTTACAGGTCTTTAAAGGCTGAAAAAACTAAATAATTGAATGGCCAAATTCAATTGCTTTCATAAACCTGACCAGATAATGAATTAATTATAACACTTAGACTTTATATGCTTGCTTTAAAACCTAACATTCATATGACTGATATAATGTATAATAGTTAAGATTACTACATTTTAATATGGAGGCTAAACTGCATGATAAAAGGGTAGTGATTCTGAGTGATTTTCCACTTACAACCTTTGAATCTATAGAAGAAAATTATCAACTATGTATTTCTTTTTACAATCACAATAGGAAAATATACTATCTCCTTTGCATTAATTATTGGATCCTAATGTGATTAAGAATATCCTTCTGCCTATTTGTACTAGAAGAGTGACCGGAGTTTACACCTCTCCCAAGTTACTAGCAAAACTAAACCACTCTCTTTTTAACCGTCCCCAAAAATATTTATGAAAAATATACTGTGATCTATTAAATTGTTTCTGTTACTTCAAAATATAAAGATAGAAGTTTCTAAATTCAGTTTATTCTTTATACTTAGGACATACTTGGTGTTTGAGTTTTTCTTATAATTACATATAATATGAGTAATCTATGTGTAGTTGACACTTGAATTTTCTTTTGTTGACACACATATTGAGTTCTGCATCTAACAACATTTGGCAGAAAAAGGTTCTCTCAGAATTTTGATTTTTGTAGACAAGAGTCTGCACAAATCCCGCAAGGTTACTATGCAGAGGCAGATGTTTGCTAAAACTGCAGTTCAATCCAATGTCCTGCCACTGTCTACTTTCCCTTCCACATATCATCACCAAAAAATAACAAGATAGTAGAAAACAAGTTTTGATTCCAGAATGATTTTTGTTGATGATGATGAATGAAGCAGAATAGACAGCTTGATTTTCATAAGTTAAATTGAACTTGCAGTAGTAAATGCAGCAACAACAGCAAAAAGATTAGCAGACATGACAAGGGAAAAGAGAAGAATTTGTGTGCAAACCCATAATGCCATTTGAAAAAAGGTGTTATGAAAATGTACAAATGCATAGATACTAAAATGCTGCCGGGGGGAAAAAGCCTACAAATACATTATCTAATGTTGGAAGCAATTGTAAAGGAGAATCAAGGCCAAGTAAATAGAGCAATGTAGTTTCAGGAAATTATTTTATTTGGGCTATATAAGAAAGCATACCCAGGTTCTTTTGGCATACAATACAAGTAATTAAAAGTGACTACAATCTATGTAGTATCCAAGAGAGAAAATAGCCTAGGTGGACTCTGTTAATACGTAAAATATATATATGACAAACAGTCCCCATTATTCACCAACCAGCCTTTGTAAAGCAAAAAGAGTTCCAACTGAGACACAGTCTTGAGCTTACACTATGAAAAGTAAAATAAGATGTTTCTCCATTAGTAGATCCAAGAAATTATGATATTAATTCCTTCCTCAGGTTGTGGCTTCTTAAGGGGCAAACTAAGAAATTAATCAAAATAATTTTAAAATGCATATTTTAATCTAAAGATCCTTTACATTTTGCTTTATTAATGGAGTCATTTATGTTTTTAATCAATTACTTTAAAAGTAAATTAATGGAATTGCTTTTATCCTTATATCAAACTGAAACAGCTATTATCCTAATCCATTCAGGCTAAATCGAAAACTTGTTGATGTTTTCCCACACTAACCCCCAGGTTAATGAAATATTCCAAAAGTTTTAAATTATTGTTATTAAAGTGACTTTAAGAGTTTGTTCCCTGTGATACTAATTTCCCCTGGTAGGGTATCAAGTTTGATTTGTAACTGCAGAAATTATAAATTCATCTCAAGAAAATAGCCTAATACCTTAAAATCACCATCCCAGAGAAATTCATTATTTATAATGTCAAGAGCAAAAGACAAAACAAAACAAAAACCATGATCAAAGATACGTAAGTCAGTGTCATATTATTTTATGTAATGCATTTCTGAAACTGTTGTCAAAAAAAAGTTTAAAAAAAGAATCAGTGGTAAATACTATAAGTAGGGGGAGGAACTTTCTAGAGAGATTTTTTAAAAGCCTAAAAAAAGTTTAGGGAAGTTATTTTTTTCCAAAATATGTTTTTCAAAAATATTATCTGTCTCAAAAATAATAAAAAAGCATTGACTTCTGTTCTTAATCATAGAGAGTAATTGGTACTATAATCTTCCTCCAATTGTAAACAACTATAAAGCTGGACAAAATGTATGCAGCTGTTGTCAGAGGTTGACTAACAGGCAGCATAGGACTGTGATTACTGAAACAAGAGAAACAGATAAGATTAGCCCCACAATTGAACAGAGTCTCTGCCTAGGCACTGAGCTGACATCTCTGACAACTCATGCTTTAGGAGATTCATGTATCAGAAATTAAAAATAATCTTCAAAAGAAACACACAATAACCCACCAGTAAATTAACTGCTCATCAGAACAAAAAAATCACTCTAAACAAACAAACAAAAAATAAATAAATATTACAGACCATTGAAAATGTTAGATATATAATATTTATCATAAAACAAAATTACTAGGTATGCAGAGAAGCAGAAATGTGACCTACACAGGGAGAAAAAGAATCAATTGGTCCAGAGACTAAGATGATCCAGATGTTGAAATGAGTAGAAAAGGAAAAGTAGAAATCTAAAGAAATTTATATGGGCTTAAAGGAAAACATACTACAAGTTAAAGCTGGAGTGGCTATATTAATATCAAACAAAAGAAAATGTAAGCAAAAAAATGTTACTAGAGATGAAGAAGGATATTTTATAATGATAAATCATTTGATATGTTAGGAAGATTTAACAATGATAAACTTAAATGCACGGTCTTCTTGCTTCCATTAACGTGCTGAGAAATCAAATGACCATCCTATTATTATTCCTTTGAAGATAATGTTTCTTTTTTCCTCTTGTTACTGTCAAACTTTTCTTTTCATTTTAAGTTTCAGCAGCCTTACTCTAATATTACTTTTTTGGTTATTTATTCTGTATGTATTTTCAATAGACACCTGTTTGTCATGATTTTTGGAAAATTCGCACTTGTTATATCTTCAAATTTTTTCTTGATTCTCTGATTTCTTTTGGAACCCCAATTTCATGTATATTACAGTTTTGTATGGAACCACTAATATTTGCATTTCTTTTATTTTTAATGTTTTCCCCCTTTAATTTAGATGATGTATATTCTATCAATATTTCCTAGTTTTTCCACTCACAAATTCTGACTTCTGTTGTCTCTATAATTAATATAATTTAATTTGTTTATTAATTTCAGATATGTGTCTTGTAGTTTTTGATGTACTTGTTTGTTTTTATAGATAATAATTCTCTGGCAAATTTATTCATCTGTTCTCAATCTTTATCATCTTTTTCTTTATTCCCTTAAATGTACTAAACATGATTATTTTAAAGTTCTTTTCAACTTGCTCCAATATTTGAATCAACTGTGTCAGCATCTATTATCTGAATTTTTTTAGTTGCTTTTGAGTCATGTGGTTCTATTATTTGGTAAACAGTCATTTCTTAAATGCTGATCCTTCTATGTAAATATATATGTATATGGCAACACTAGACAGCATCTTGCTCTAGTGAGATAATTTATTCTTCTTCAAACCATTACGATAGATTTATGGATGAACAACTACATCTAATTAGCTTCTACACCAAATCAAGGCTTTTTCATTCAGAGAGCCTCTGGTTTACACTCTTCTGGGTCCCAAACTCAAACTTGACCACAAGACAGTGAAACAACTCTTCTGTTATTGTAGAGACTCTTGGATAAGGTCTTCAAGACTCTATGCTGTGAAAACTAGTATTTCACAAGTATCATGTGGGGAAACCAGACTTTTATTTGAATACCTTACCCAATTCACCTAAATCTCTGTTGGTATCTCAGTCCCACAGCAGTGACTATTTATGGTTACTTAGTGTATTTTCAAATTAATCATTTTTAAAGACACAAACAGTATGGGTCCAGGAGAACTGCCATAATCATTGGCGTAAACAAATGAATTTGGTAAAGATCCTGTTATGGGAAAAAAGAAGCAGTGTATTGAAACTGAAGGAAGCGCAAAATAATATGGTTGTTTTTATTTCACTGTTCTTGCTGGTTTGTGCTGTGTGTAGTTACAGAACAACTCTGAAATTCCAAAAAAATCAAGAGAGTATACTCAATCCAATCCATCTTCAAAGAATCCTAAAGTTGTTTAACCTTAATCAGATTACTTAATCTTTTTGGATCTTAATTGTTTTCATTTGTAATATTTTGTAGTTGGTTTGAATGACTCCTAATGTCCACAACAGACCTCTTATATTATGTCAGATTGCCAGAATATCCTCAAGCACTGGCTTTTAAAGGTCAACAGAAATTGTTTGACTATTTTTATTATTTAACAAAATTGTTTATAGACAATATATTTAGCTGAGCAAGAAGATTGCATTAAGCTATGTTATCAGAGAAATTACTAGTAAGCTTTTGCAAAAGTATTATTATTACTTCTTGCAATAAATAATAACCAATCTGATATGGGAGAAATTATTTGGAAGAATGTTGGAATATTATTTAATCAGTGAGAAAGGCAATCACGTCTAGTTTAAATTCTTCCTTTTTTGAGGTAAAAAAAGTAATCTCAATTTTTGCAAACAATGTTCACAAGTGAAGACATGCATACGTACACACACATACCTACATGTGCACATAAGAATGTGCTTATGTGGATGAATATGGAGAGAGAATGTATTATTTCATTTTAAATAAAACGTTGTACATACTATCTTTATTTTGCATACAAATGTCATGTATTCATACATCGATACATACCAGGATGTATAAGGAAAGAGCAAAAAATTGTTGCTGCTGAATTTGTTTTTTGCAGGAAACTTTAAAACTATAGCTAAACTCTTTGATGTCACTATTGTCATCAGAGAATACATTAGCGAAGAAAGTTCATGATATAAATTATTTCCTGCTCCATTGCCCCTTTATATCCTATTTGCAACAACTGAAAGATTCTCATATTTGGTGCAAAGTGATAACTGAAAATTAGGAGGAAAACTGTTGTAATTCTGTTTTCTTCTGGGGATATGCTAAATATCTATTTTTCAGTGTTGATAACATCCCACCTTTCTAACAACGCACAAACTACATTGAGAAGAGTTGATCTGATCATATACATCACCAAAACAACAGATCAGATACTTAATTTTTTTTATTTAACAGAACATTATTGGTATTTTACACATTGTCAATTATTTATATTTGATATTATAGTAATCATTTCCATTTGTCATCATCTGCTTGCTGAAATGTTTCAAAATCTTAATAACACTTTATGGAGAATTCTATACATGAGCCAAAACAGAGAACAGTGAAATGCACTCCCATGCCCTCATCACCCAGATTCCACAATTTTTAGCATGTGGCCAATCAAATTTCATCTATATTGTAGCCTTCTTTCTCTCCCTCAAATTAATTAGAACCCCAAGCTTCAAATGATCTCACTGTAAAGTCTTTGAAAATGTATTTCTAAAAGATGAATACTCTTTTTAAAATATAACCACAACAATATTGTCATAACAAAATTTAAGTAAGATTATCCAGTCTGTGTTTGTACTCTTCAGTCTCTCATCTTTTTCCTTTTATTGGTTTGCTTAAACTGGAATCCAGTCAAGGTCCAAATTGCATTTTGCTTCTGTATCTCTCAAAGCTCTTTTAATATTGAGGATTCTTATCCCATCTTATTTATCCTTACATTTATTATTTTTTTAAAAAAAAACACAGATCATTTTTCCTGTGAAGTTTCCCACATTCAGGATTTTGCTAACTACACCTTCACAGTGTCTTTTCGTATGTTTCTTTGGCCTATAGTTACAATAAACTGGAAGTGAGGAAAAGACTTGATTAAATTCAGGTTCTACATTATGGTAAAATTTTTTGAAATATGGTATTTTGTACTTCCTAATTGTGACACACCAGGAAACACAAAATATCTAATTGTTTCTTCTTTTTATAATAATGAAATCAACGAGTGTATTAAATTGTTGACAATCTGATCCCTCCATCCATAAAATTTCCTGTTAGCTTTTCATTTAATGATATTAGCAATCATAGATTACTATTGGTTAGCTCCATTATCACTATTATTACAATGGTGATATTTTAACTGTGTCATTCCTTTTTAATTTGGTAGCTGAAATTTCTTACTAAAGAATTTTCTCCATCAGCATTTGTACCTAAGATACAGTTTATACACAAAAGAGAAGATACATATTAGATTAATTACCTTTATAGATCAGTGAATCAGTGATTTTTCACATCCAATTCAAGTCTATGTAATGTAAGGAAAGACATATTTTATTCTATGTATTGATAAAGAATGTAAAACTGGTAATTAAAATTTTTTCTTTTCTATGAAACAGTATTTTAGGATTTATACAACAATTTAAGTATGAAGTTCAGAGGTAAATACATGAGATGAGTATAAGATACTATTTATATAGAGTGAGCCAATTATAATAGAGCTTGAGCAACTTTTCTAAAATCATAAACCATTTAAGACTTATATATTTTCCTAATTGTCCTTATTTTCCATCCAACTGGAACTTTTTGTTTTTCTGATCACACTTTTGAATAAACTCTTTAATACTTCAACAGTACATAGCTGTTTTTATTTTTAATTAATTTAATTTTATTTTGTTGCCCAATTTTCGCCTCTTACCCATCACTTCTCTAAGAGCAAAACAGTTAAAACTTATGGATGTATACACTTTCTGGCTTTTTGATATATAATCACTTACTGATGTTTTAATAAAAGAAGACTGTACTGTATTTTAAATTATATTTTCACATTAGATATATATTCTGAACATATTTTAATATCAATAAAATACATTTGGTTTATTTTTGAAAGATTGCCTAGTATTCCATAATTTTCTACCAATTCTGTGTTTTTTGGGTATTAAGGATGCTTCTAAGTTTTAAGTATTTTAACATTCTCACAAAAGCATTAAACAATCATATATTTTTGTTTATTTTGTTGACTATTTCCTAAAGATAAATTTCTAGACGTGAAATATTTTAGAGGTCCAAAATGGGTCAATGTTGATAAATATATTTCCAAAATTGCCGCCAAAGAATTTTTACCAAAAGTATCTGAGTGTGCCTATATCCTTAGGTGGTACTTTGAATCTTACATATATTTGCCAAGCTGATCATCAAAAATTTATATATTTCATTGTAAAGAGATTGTTTTTATTTATTTGACAGAAATGTGTGATTCAACTGCCTCTAGAGTAAGGAAAAAGTATTATGTCACTTGAGGAGATGCCTGATTCAACAGATCAATAATTATCAAGAATCCTTGAGTCTTCTCATTTTTGCTCTCTAACATCTTTAGATTGTCTCTACTAAAAAACTGAAGATGACTACTGCACATCCAAGTGTCTCTATTTGTGTGTTTCACTTATCAGTGAATGAATTGTGACCAGAAGCTTGCACAAATCCAGAGGGATCCTAGATTTGGAGATAAAGTTATGCTTCCTTAAAGCATGTAGAAGATGGAAGGGTGCCACAGCAACATTGAAATTCTTAAGCAGGGAAGAAGGAGGTGATTTTAAATTTTTTGCTAGAATTTTTTTAAAAGGTAAAATATAGAAGACAACTTTGAGAAAATGCAATTGAATCTAAAAGTAAATTATCAGTCTTTCGTCTATAATTTAAATCATTTGTGTCTTTTGGAGAAAGAGCTTAGTCTCTGTAACATGATAAATATCATATTCTAAATTGCTTATGGCTTTATTTACTTATATTTCAATGTTTGATCCAATCTAAATTCTTTTATGTATATGTATATGATAATACACATTTTCCCATGTTTTCTACTCTCAATTACCCTGTAATATTTTCAACATATTCAATTTTAAGCTAAATTAAATCAGTACAATATATATAACTCTTTCCATGTTCATTATTCTGTTGTATTAATCTAATTTCTTACTTGTGAATTCATACAGCATGGTTTTAATTATTTTGATTTGTAGCATAAAAATTTTAGGACCGCTGCATAAGTTCCAGAATAAATTCCATTGTAATTCTGGTAAGATTACCTCAATTTGAAGGACAAATTGCACAGTCTATTCATTAAAAGATTTATTTATAATATATGTTTATATTTTATATGATATATTTACATGTTGTACATACATATATACTATAGAAAAGTCCAGTATATACAAATTATTGTATCATCTTTATTTTACATTACTTTTGATTAATTCCTTGTTATTCTGTAGTAGTTCCTAATGCTAATAAGATTATTTTTTCCCATTATGATTTAAACTGATTATTATGATATTAAGAAAATCTATTTAATTTTTATATTATATACTATCCAGACACCTTAGTAGACTTCCATAATATTCTAAAGAATTTTAATTGTAAAGTATAAAATCTGCCAATAATGATTAAACCATTATTCCAGTTAATATTTATTATATGCAATACTTTTTATACTGCAGAATTAGCAACAACTTTGAGAATAGTGTTGAGAATTAATAGTTTCATTAATTATCCTTTTTTGATGTTTGTATAGAGTTAATTAAAATACTTCTTTTACTTCAATTAATTATGATGCTTTCTGTGGGTTTCATATATTTTTATCATATTTAAAATTTTTGGAGTGTTCCTTAATATTTATTTAATGTTTAACAACAAAATGTAAAGCATATCTATGCATTTATATATTTTCTACTTTGATTTGTTGCTAGAATTCCCAATTTGACACATCCTAGCATTCTTTTAATAAATTTTACTGTTCATATCATATTTTTCTAGGAGTATATGCAGCGTCTTTGTAACTATATTCATTAAAAAGTTGGGACATTTTGTTGGTTAGTTATGTACAAGTTGTTCAGATTTTGATATCAAGGTTATGCTATGTTTATAAAATGAATTTCTAAGTATACGTATTTTACTATGCACTGAAATATTTGAATGATGTATGTAGTACATGTACTCCACACTTCAGACTGTGTTTTTCTATAAATATATATTGGATTTGGGCCTTTAAAATTATTTTAATTCAGTACACAAAATATTAGGACACATATAAAGGGTATAGAGAAGGAAAAAATGCCATTTTTCATGTATCCACCTCTCTGCTTAAAAGCAACAACACTAACAATAGCCAAGAAGTGTATCATGTTTCTCCTTTACCTTGTCCTTTGCTTTATTTCAGAAGGTGAACAAAAATGGACCTGAGCCCTTTAAATAGTTTTCTATGCCAGCTGGCCCTATGTTAAGCTTTGTAAAGGACACTACAAGGTCATTGCAGGAAGAAAGGGTCTTTCCTAGCAGCAGACAGCTTCTCTAGTACACAGTCCGACAGTATGCAGCACCCAGCACCTTCCCTCAGCACACCACTCTGGAGGTTTTGCAGCAGAATACCTCTGATGAGATTCCTCTGCATAAACGGTTTTTCCAGTCCCCTAGAGGGTGAATTTCTGATGGCATCACTCCTCTGCATTCAGTGAGCATTGGCCATGCCCTCTCCAACAAGGTTCGGCTCTCACTTCAAGGTGGTCTTGTGTGTGTGTGTGTGTGTGTGTGTGTATGTGTGTGTGTAGCAGCTCTTCCTTGGGCACTCAGTCTCAGCCTGAGGAGTTCTGGCTTCTTATATCTGCGATTTCTATATTTTTCAGAGTTCCCTTTACTTCTAGCCAATCCTTAGCTTTTTCCAGTTCCCTGCTATAATAAATAATTCTTTTAACTTTCAATGTTGAAACACTGTGTAATTTCTCTTTCCTGATTGGACTTCAACTGGTACAACAGGTATACCTATAATTCTTTCAACTTTACTGCTATATACTGTTGTGTAATATGACTATTCCATGATGTCTTTATCCAGTCTTCTGTTGATTTTTTTCCCATCACAAATAATGCTTCCTGGGCATTTCTGGTACACAAATAGAAGTGTCTAGAGTATGGAAGAATTTCTGGAATCTCTGGGATATTATTAGAAAAAGCTAATTGTTTATCAACATGATTTATAAATTTAGGTAGGTCGGCAGCTTATGAAGGTTAAGTTGCTTCATATTTCACCAATAGATGGTATTGTCAAACATTTAAAGAAAAAGTTTGTCAATCCAATTGATGCAAAATGGTGTTTCACTGAGATTTTAATTTCCATGATAAATAATGGCTATTATTTATTTGTGTTTTATTTATGATATAGAACCCACTCCTGTTTTACTCTTTTTCTATTGAGTTGTCTTTTGTTATGGATTTGAGGGAGTTCTTTATATATTCTGGATATTAATTCCTTCAAGTTACATGTCTTATTAGTCACTTTTCAGTCTGTGATTTTTATTTTACTTTCTTTTGTGCATATTTCAGTTAATAGAAAGCTTAATTTTAAAACAATGGGATTTATCAAAGATTTGCTTTAAAGTTTAATAAAGATCAGAAAGAATATTATTTTATATTGTCTTCTAAAGGGTTTTTTGTGTGTGTGTATGTTTAAGTCGCATGGTTTGATTTTTTTTTTTTAACCCATGTGGATTGCTTTTACTGTTTTACGTAAAGCAGAAAAAAATATGATTTTTTTCCATGTTGACAATAATTGTCCCAGGACCAGATGTTGGTATCCCTTAATTTCCCACACTGAAATGCTATGAAAGCTGTCATAAATAAGATTTCTACATATTTATGGGCCTACTCCTCACTTCTCTTTTCTGTTCTTTGATTTGTTTATTATAACACCTATAATATACTCTCTTAATTAATCTTTGATTTTGGAAGGCCAGTGCTTACTCATTTTACTTGTCAGGAATGTCTTAGTTTCTTTCGATGATTTGCTTTTCAGTATAAAAGTAGAAGTCCTCTTGTCAATTTACATGAAAAACTTTGTTAAAATTTTGACTCGAATTGTAATGTATCTGTATAAATTGATTTTTTGTTTTCTCTAGGATGCTAGATATTTTCAAGTACTTTTCATAGCTATGTAGGTGTGCTATAGGTGGTGATTTAGAAGTATCACCCTGGTTTTCCTAGTTTTCTTTAAGGATTTATTTATCTTGAAAGTTGTCTCCTCATAATTAGCCTCTATTGTTAACATAGACATGCTCTTTTGTCTCCTCAAGATTTTTTTCTTAAAACAATGCTTAAACCCCAAATAATATCACCTCTGGTTTTTACATGCTTCTTCTTAAGGACATTAACAACGTTCTCTCAGTGGGTCAAGAAAAAGCAAAAACAAAAACCTTACTCTACCCTGTTTGTTTGACTAACACTTTTACTAGCAGAAGTGTAACAGATTATCTCTTGGGGAAATTTGGAAAGCTGAAAAGCAGACATTGACAAGTTCTGTGAGGATTTGTTCTATTTTTTTTTTTTTTCCCAAAATCTGCCTGAGATTCCACTTAGAAGTTTTCATTGCAGTCCCAGTGGGAAATTATTCCCTGTACAGTTCTTCAATGACTGAGCTAATCTGGCCCTTTGTGTACCAGGTGAGAGTTGAATCCTATATTAGGAGAAAACTCAGAATTGGAGAATATTACATAGGCAATAAAATGTTATATGCTGGACATATTAGAAAAAATAGAACAACCCTTTTTTATTAATTAAACCATGCACGATTTTTTTTGGACACAATGCAAGACTACCATAAATATAGATACAGTAGAATAGACAGCAGGCTAATAAATATAAACAAATAGCAAAGGAAATTTTTTGCTCCAGAAGATCAAGAATTACATACCCATACTGTTATCTTTTCATAAGGTCATTTATTTGCTGCTATTCAAGCAAATTCAAGAATTTGTTAAAATAGCACAGTAATTTTAGCAATATATTGCAATACCCTATGAACCAAACAAACTATGATCTTTTTCCATATTGATGTAAAGAAATTGAATCACCTTTTGAAAGGTGAATGTAACAACGAGTGGGCTGTTCTTTCTCTGTTTAATATTGACTGGCTGGAGGTGATGCAACATCAACAATGGACATCTTCACTAATTTGAAATATTCATGAAACATGCACATTTCTAGGCAAGCCACCAAAGATGTAAATGACACTATAAAACCCATTTTAATGATAAAGATTATTCTTTTGGCAAAAATCTAAGGACTTTTTTTGGTAATTTAAATAGAGATGCATATGGGCTCTATTATAGAGTGCATCACATTTATAGGAAAAAAAAAGTTTTCTAAAAGTAATTTTGTATTACCTGAAATATTTCATGAAGGAAAAATGCAGTATTTACTAGTTAGTGGAATTAAAGTTGTTGCATATTCTGTTCCATTTGGGGTGAATACTCCCTCATACTTTGTAGGATTTTATGTTCCATATTGCATTATTTTTGTGATAATGAAACCTTCATTTAAAACTTGGTCTGGAGATAGATGATCTTAGTATGTTTTATGTGAAATATTTTAAATCAAGTTGACTTATCTGTCTAGTGTAAATTATTTCAGGACCTGAATGTACTATGTCACCTATAGTAAATTGGAAAAAGTGAAGATAAAGTACAAAAGTAGAAAAAAGGCACTGTAAGTAAAAAGCTAATTTGATTAATCTAATTGCATAGTAGTTACAACCTTAAAAAGTGTCATTCCAATCAGTTACAGAGGTAAGTAGAATCATAGAAACAAAACCAGACTTCTATGTCAGGCTGGGAATTTAGGAACTTATTCATTACACTATGCTTCTTTTGTGAAGACATACATTAAACTAGATAGAAATTAAGCCAGTAATTTTCTTAGAATATTTCTTTAGCAACTTAAAATTTTAACTTAGTTTATAATTGCCAAAACATAGTGGTGGAATATTCAATTAATCAGACTTATATGATACTTGACACCAAAATTCATTTTTTACATAAGCTAATATGTAACTCACGTCATGTTTATAGAAGTAGGAGAAGGAAAGGAAGTAATTTTACGTAGTCACACAGAACACTGTCTTAATTTTCTTTAACATTATCAACTTGCTTGGGAAGAAGTAACTATCCTTTTCTTTCTGTGAACTTTGAAACAAATAAAAATTAAAATTAAATATGTAGATTTCACAGGGGACATGATCTAAAGTTAGGTATAACTAAAAATCCTGAGACTTGGTCACTTGGTCAAGAGGTTCAAGTTGTGTGTGTGTTTGTGTGTGTGAGGTGTGTGTGTGTGTGTGTTTAAGTCTAATTTTTCAAGAACAGTTTTAGGTTTATAACAAAATTTAGAAGGTACAGAGATTTCAAACATACCCCCTGCCCCAACACATGCGTAATTTCCCTCATTTTCATCATCACTCACCAGGATGGTACATTTTTTTTTACCAAGGGTGAACCTACTCTGATACATAATCACCCACAGTTCATACTTTACCTTAGGGTTCAATTTGGTGTTGCATATTCTGTGGTTTTGGACAAACATATAGTGTCATGTATCCATACAGAGTAATTTCATTGCCCTAAAAACCCTCCATCCTCTGCTTATTCATCTCCCCATGCCATCTTTGGCAACCACTGATATTTTTATATTCTCCATAGTTTTGCTTTTTTCAG
This sequence comes from Eschrichtius robustus, assembly GCF_028021215.1. Classification (NCBI taxonomy): domain Eukaryota; kingdom Metazoa; phylum Chordata; class Mammalia; order Artiodactyla; family Eschrichtiidae; genus Eschrichtius; species Eschrichtius robustus. The sequence continues at coordinate 14,970,637 of NC_090836.1, read as the reverse complement.
GATGTCATATAGTTGGAATCATATAGTATGTAGCCTTTTCAGATCGACTTCTTTCACTTATTAACATGCATTTAAGTTCCCTCCATGTCTTTTCACAGCCTCATAGCTCATTTCTTTTTGGTGCTGAATAATATTCCATTGTGTGCATGTACCACAGTTTATCCATTCACCTACTGAAGAACTTCTTGGTTGTTTCCAACTTTTCAAAATTATGAATAAAGCTACTATAAATATTTGTGTTCAGGTTTTTGTTCAGACTGCAGTGTCCAACTCCTTTGGGTAAATACGAAGGAGTACAATCACTGGATCATATGATAAGAATACATTTAGTTTCATAAGAAACTGCCAAACTGTCTTCCAAAATATCTGTAATATTTTTCATTCCTACCAGCAATGAACGAGAGTTCCTGTTGTTGCACATCCTTATCAGCATTTGGTGTTCTCTGTGTTCTGAGTTTCGTCCACTCTATTAAGTGTGTAGTACAATCTCATTTTAATTTGCATTTCCCTGAAGACCTATGATGTGGAACATCTTTTCCCATGATCATTTGCTGTCTATATGTCTTCTATGGTGAGGTGTCTGTTAAAATTTTTTTTTAATTAACTTATGTTATTTTTATTTATTTTTGGCTGTGTTGGGTCTTCCTTGCTGTGCGCGGGCTTTTCTCTAGTTGCAGAGAGTGGGGGCTACCCTTCGTTGCGGTGCACAGGCTTCGTTGCGGTGGCTTCTCTTGTTGCGGAGCACGGGCTCTAGGCCTGCGGGCTTCAGTAGTTGTGGCTCGCGGGCTCTAGAGCACAAGCTCAGTAGTTGTGGTGCTCCGGCTTAGCTGCTCTGCAGCATGTGGGATCTTCCCGGACCAGGGCTCGAACCCATGTCCCCTGCATTGGCAGGCGGATTCTTAACCACTGCGCCACCAGGGAAGCCTGGTGTCTGTTAAGATATTTGGTCCATTTTTCAATCAAGCTGTTTCTGTTCTTATTGTTGAGTTTTAAGAGATCTTTGTATATGTGGATAACGGTCCTTTATCAGACGTGTCTTTTGCAAATATTTTCTCTCAGTCTATGGCTTGTCTTCTTATTCTCTTTTTTGTTGTCTTTTGCAGAGCAGAAGTTTTTGATTTTAATGAAATCCAGTTTATCAATTGTTTCTTTTATGTATCATGCCTTTGGTGTTGTATATAGAAGTCATTGCCATACCCAAGGACATCTAGATTTTCTCCTATGTTAACTTCTGGGAGTTTTATAGCTCTGTGTTTTACATTTAGGTTTCTGATCCATTTGGCATTGATATTTGTCAAGAGTGTAAGGTCCATGTCTAGACTAAGTTTTTTGCATGTCCAGTTATTCCAGCATTATTTGTTGAAAAGACTATGCTGCATTGTATTGCCCTTGCTCTTTTGTCAATGATCAGGTGACTGTATTTATGTGAGTCTACTTCTGGGCTTTCTATTCTCTCTTCCTTCACCAATATTGTTTTGATTATTAGCTTTAGCTAATCAGCTTTACAGTAAGTCTTGAAGTGGGGTAATGTCAGTCTACAACTTCACTCTTTTCTTTCCTGATTGTGTTAATTATTCTAAATCTTTTGTCTCTTCATATATACTTTAGAGTCAGTTTGTGGATATTCACAAAATAACTTGTTGGTATTCTGATTGGGATTGCATTGAATCTATAATTCAGGTTGGGAAGAACTGACATCTTGATAATATTGAGTCTTCCTATCCATAAACATGGAATATCTATCCACTTATTTAGTTGTTCTTTGATTTTGTTCATCAGAGTTTTATAGTTTCCTCACATAGATCTTGTAGATATTTTGTTAGATTTATAACTAAGTATTTCATTTTGGGGATTGCTAATGTAAATGGTATTATGTTTTTAATTTCAAATTCTGCTTGTTCATTGTTGGTGTATAGGAAAGAAATTGACTTTTATCTTGCAATATCTTGCTATAATTTCTTATTAGTTTCAGAAGCTTAATATTTTTATACATGGGTGAGTATATGTTTTGAGATTTTTTACAAAAATGTTGGTATTGAAAATACCTGATAACAATTTAATTTTTATTTCTGTAATTGCTGACAACTTGGCTATTTCAAGTTTTCTCTATAGAAGTGAAGTGCTTGAAAACTGAATAAAGTAATTGTATTTAATAGAGAAAATGATCATAATTTCTATACACATGCCAGGAAATTATAATATCTATATAAATTTCAGGAAATATTTTCTGTGCTATATAATTTGCTATTGCAATATTAACCATGATTTAGTGCTGTAGTTTGATAAGAATTTGTGTCGTGGAAAATGCAACTAAATGAAAATGTTCTCTATAAAATGGATGTGTAAGAATTATACAGAAAACTTTCTATATAAACATGAAAATAATAGCTGTTCTTGTTTCTTATAGGAAACTAAACTCTGAAACTACTTCTTGAACTTATTGCCATAGATTAACTCTGTGTTTCCTTCTTAGATTTTAATTTATATTAATCCTATAAATGTCACTGCACATTATTCTATTCAACACACCTATCAGTCTAATCATAAGGCAATTAAGTAGCAAACAGAGATTTGGTTAAATTTCCTGAGAAAATTTGATGGAACGAAATTCTCTGAGTTTGAGTGAAAAAAAAATATAGTTGGAACATTTTAGCACAATTGGTGTTGAATATATTAGTTAGTCAAAGGAGCAAGTTTCATTTCAAATGCTACAGTGACTGTCAGTTGAATTTTATGAGTATTTACTGTTAAGTGTTGCCAGAGGGAAGGGGGGTTCCGGGGTGGGAGAAATGAATGAACATTTTTATTGTTGTTGTTGTTTAACTAAAGAAAAAAAGAAGAAAAAAATGTTAAGTGTAAGTATGAGTATATGGGCACTGAAAGTAAACACACATGGCAAATTCTCTTGGTTCCAATAAGGATTTGTAGAAGTGACATTGACCCAAAATTTGAAGAATGAGAAATAGTTAAGTTAATAAAGTTAAATGGAACAAACTTTAATGGAGAAGCTTTTGCTTATTTCTTGCTCAAGTATCTAATATATTTCCTAAAATATATTAGACAGTTGATAAACATTCATTTTTAAAAGAAAGAATTTGGGCAAAAGGAATAATAAGAAAAAACATAGAAATATGAAATAACATAGTGTACACAGTTTTACTCGGAGCTCCATATTAATAAATGGTAAAATTTAAGGTTGAAAGGAGTGACACATATCCCCTACATAGAATAGCTTGTCCATCCTTATTCTCACTGAATGTCTTCTTTGGAAAAATGTCTATTCAGATTCGTTATCCATTCTTTAGTCATTTTTTTTTTTCCTATGGAGTTGTATGTGTTTCTCAAGTATCTTGGATATTGATCCTTTATCAGACACATGGCTTGCAAATATATTTTCCATTCCATAAATTGCTTACCTAATGTACTCCAGAGCTATTTACATCAGTATGTAGTTGTTTATTCTTGTTTTTGTTATTTCTGTGGCCACCCAGACAGATTTATACTTTATTAAAGAAAACTAATCATATAACTAGAATAATTAAAATATCTTCAACAGATAAAGATAAGTATCCTTACAATGAAGAAATAATTTATTAGAGTTCTTAGAACAATTTGTGATGCCCCAAAACAATGCCAATAATAACATCAAAGATCACTGATCACAGATGACCATAAAAAATATAATAATGAAAAAATTTGAAATATTGCAAGAATTATCAAAATGTGACACAGAGACATGATTTGAGCAATTGCTGTTGGAAAAATGGTGCCAATAAATTTGCTTCATGCAGGGTTGCCACAAACCTTTAATTTGTAAAAAACGCAATATCTGTGAAGCACAATAAAATGAGGTATGTTTGTATTATAAGTGAAAGAAGCCAATCTGAAAAGGCTTCATACCATATCATTCCAACTATATGACATTCTGGAAAAGGCAAGACTATGGAGACAGTAAAAAGTTCAGCAGCTGCTAGGGTTGTGAAGGGAAGGAAGGGTGAATAAGTGGAGCATAAATGATTTTAGGGCAGAGGGCAAGCGATTTTTAGGACAGTCTTAAATTTTATGAATTTAATTTAAAATCAAACACAGGCTCCTTTGATATAAAGACCACTAAACCCAATTTCAGAACTAATTTCACAAAATGAGATATTTTTTCCATCTTGTGGTGTGTAATTATGTTTATTTCTAACACATGAATACATGAAGATTTGTACCTGAGGGTTCTTCACTTATAACCTTTGACCTGCCAATACTTTTCTGTGGGCATATTTAGCTGATTATTCATACTCTGGGCACCAAGTTTTATTTCCTTGCCCTCTACTCATTCAGAGACCTGAAAAGACCAGAAGTATTTTCCATATGGAATATTTATTGGAATAACGTGAGAGTTTGGCTGTATCTTTCCCAGATAGTGGTTTCTTTGAGTAAACTGTTCCATTAGAAAGTGCAATTCTGACAAGTGGCTATTACACTGAATGTTCCTATGTTGTGTGGGAACAAGGATTCCTGAGGACAAGAACCATTCCGACTGATTAGAATGAAAGGCCAAAGAACAAGGTAGTTATAGCTTTTATAGGAAAAACAACTAAATTTTTACCTGACAACCTTAAAAATTAGAAAAAAAGCACTGATTTTAACAAATAGTTGTTTTTAAGTTGGCATACTTATTTCCAACCTGTCACATCCACATTTATCCTTTGAATTACAATTATTTTCAAAGCAAATTGAAACCTTTAGAAAACATTTTAGAAAGAAAGACTAAATAAATAAACTCCTCATCTTAGGCTATTAGTTAAATAAGAAAAAAATCATGTCCTCTGTCTCTACCCCTGATTAAGACAGAAAAGTACAGTTAGTCCTTAGTTTACTGTAATCTATTTCCCTGGTATCACAGTTAAAAAATCTGGAAGCCTCCTTGAAATAGAACTACAAGAAGGTTTTTTTAAAAGATTGGATGAGCAAAGTCCTTATATTAGACAACAGGGAAATTTTTGACTGTCTTTATGCATTTTGTTGGGAAACTTCTAACTTCCCCTAGAGTCTATCTCACACTGCCTCTTTATTTTGTTTTCTAGATATAGTGCTAACAAATTCATCATGAGTTCTCATCCATTTATTTTTTTCTAGCATTAAAGCCTACAGTTCTTATTTGAGAAAATGACATTTTGGGGACTTAGGGGTTTTGGGATTGTTTCTCTTCCTTATGAACAAAAATTCTAATTTACTGAGCATGGAAAAGTTAAACAATTAATGAAATGCAAAATTCTTAGTACACAAACCAGATTCATATTTCTACAGCTGTATAATAGGGATACTAATATTACATCTAACTGAAACTTTCTGAAGATTAGATGGGGTAATATATGTAAAGCTCTTATTACAATATCTGGCATAAGTGTTATACGTTTACATTTATAATTTTTAAATTGTTTATAGTACATTATTTTCAAAATTGGAAAAAATAATTTAAGCAAATACAACTGACTCAGAAGAAGATTCTGTATGTTAGCTGTCATGCAGTGTATTATTTATCTTGCTTTAACCTCCAATTAAAATACCCACTGAAAATCCCTGAAACAACTGAAAACAACAGCACCATAAAGTAAAGACAAGAGACAGAAGTGCAGCATTTTCGAGTGAAAAACTTTTCTCAAGTTCTTACAGGTTGTTGACTTTTTTTTTAACCTTTACCTCTGCCTCCATTATTGATGATCCTTTAAGACTTGTCATTCCACAACATTTTGCATCAGACAATCTGCACTGGTACATGTGGGAATTGTAGTCTCTGGATACATACAATACAAGATAAGAGAGTGAAAAGACATTGCAGAACTTTGGTCAGGTGAGAAACTTGTTCCTTGCAATTAGGTGTAAGTTTTCTAATTAGAGGTGATCATAGAGTTACTGTGAACACAGGTGCACTATTTTCAATATTATCACAATTGTAAAGACACATGTAAAACATATGTATATATATTTATGTATGTATTTAAGATATGTACATACATCTATTCATATGCATATGTAAGAAATGAAAAGGAATACAGCAAGTTATAAGCACTTTTAAAATCTGTGTTATGAGAATAGCGATGTTTTGTATTCTTTTGCAGATAGGTGCACATCTTAGATTTATGGTCCCTAAACAATGATAAATAATAAGTCAATCTGTAATCTCTAGTTAAAACTCCAGCCTGAAACCTGCAGCTCTCTAGAGCCAAATAACATGGCTTTAAACTTGAACATGTTATCGACAATATTTAGTAACAGCATTGTTTTAGAACTATTAAGCCTAATCTAGATTCGATTATTTAATGGAAAATGAAAATCAGTTTAAAGTAGAAAACTACTTCGACAATTAGGGAGAAAAGTTAAATTTAATCTAACCCCTTATTTTTGTTATTAGCCCTTGTACCAGAAACATTCACTATTTTTTTAACCTAACCAATAATTATCAGGTGAGCTCAGTCCAGTCAAAGCAAATTTATTAAAGGCAATGTATACAAAAGATGACCAGCACAACAAGGATGGTTAAGATGGACAATAAAAGAGGTAAAGAAATAAAACATCATTTATTTTTCCTAGGAAATTGTTGACTGAGATAGACATATGTCAGTATTTCCTGTAAGAGATAGTAAGTGCTTTAGCAATAAGTCAAGCCTTGTGCTATGCAAGGATAAAGAAAGAAAGAAGCTGAACTCAGGTGAAAATACCAGAACTTGTACTCTATTGTCCATAAACACCTCTATTTTTATAACCTATTAAATGTGTTTTCTCTTTATTATGCAACTATTGTTTTCTGGCTTCTTTAGAAGATAGACCTCTCCTACAGAAAAGGTATAGATGAAAGATTTTTAAAATGTCACTGTTAATGAGTTCCTAACTTGGTGAGGACGACGATTAGCTGCCTTTTGAGAGACTATTTTTTGTTTGGGAGATGGAAAGTGAAAGATCATGACTTGGGAGCTTCCTTTCTCTTCAGTATTTCCTTGGGTAAGCAATAGAGCTGGACTAAGGGCAGCCAATTATTTGCTTCTCTCCCGACATCTGGAGGTCAGAGTTTTATTCTGCTTTAAGAAATAAACTAAGTTAAATGATCAGTTTACACTGTCTATACACTTTCTACAGCATTTTCTCTTAGTTTCCAGGAAAACATGAATGAAGAGTTGTTCTTGAGCCTACATTTTTATTTCAGTGACTATATTAATTACTTCTGTTTTTCCATATTTTATTTATACATTTTTTTAAAAACTTATTTATTTATTTATTTTTGGCTGTGTTGGGTCTTCGTTTCTGTGCGAGGGCTTTCTCTAGTTGCTACGAGCGGGGGCCACTCTTCATCGCGGTGCGCAGGCCTCTCACTGTCTCGGCCTTTCGTTGCGGAGCACAGGCTCCAGACGCTCAGGCTCAGTAGTTGTGGCTCACGGGCCTAGTTGTTCTGCGGAATGTGGGATCTTCCCAGACTAGGACTCGAACCTGTGTCCCCTGCATTGGCAGGCAGATTCTCAACCACTAGCGCCACCAGGGAAGACCTATTTATACCTTTTTTAGAGCTCTTATTATTGTTTGACTTTATCATATTGTTAGATAGCTAGTCAGACATGAGCAGGTTCCGCTCCCTCCTGGACGGAGTCATCTTTCCTCCCCCCACCTGGGCACTGCTGACAAGAACATGCTCAGAGATCCTCCTTTTGTGGTCAAGCACCGCTAAGTTTCCAGCCTTATCAGGACCAAACAAGATAAAACCCACCAGCGCAGGTTGGCACAGGTGCACCAAGGCCTAAAATGTGACTCAAAGTAACCCGGGGTTCATTATGCTAGATTTGTAATAAATTAGCATTGCGGTTTTTCCCCTACCCCACCCCCCTGCAATGGGTTTCACTTAGGTGCTTGTTGTGGGTAAGTGCCTGTGCACAAGGAGAAAAGTTATATAACATAAAGCTGTCAATCAACTTGTCAGTCAAATGATGCAGGACACCGGGAGGGACTTTGCACCACTCTGAAAAACCAACCCTACCTCCATTGCAGGGTTGCTTCTGGTTTCCAGACAGCCCACTCTCATCCTTTCTAGGGAGTGTACTTTTGCTTTGCTTAATAAAACTCTTGCAGTTTAAAACGGCTCTATGTCTCTCAACTGAATTCTTTCTCTTCGAGAGGACAAGAACCTAAGGAATTGCCATTTTGCTGGTGACAATATTACTACATGCCTCATAAATACTCTTTTATCTAGCAGATCCTAAGTCATATACAAAGTTATGTGCATACAGGATTAAAAAGTTTAAAAGGCCTAGAAAAATATTTAATGGAACTTACAGGTCTCTCTTTATCCTTCTCCTTCTTCCTTACTGCTTCTTAAAAGCAAAAACATCTGTTTTCCATTTTGAGTCCTTTTCAATCTTTCTATAATCCATATTTAGATATGCTTATATACCTATACTATTTTTATGTCAAGCTTTTATTTCTTATTATGATAGATGAGGACTAAGATCAAATCACCCTTTCATTCTCTTGTGTCCCAGTTTTAGACATATTTAGCCATTTAAAATGCCTCTCTTTGTTACACCTATAATCTTAAGCGGAACTTCACAACCAGTGCGCTATGATGATTTGTAGTTTTTCTGGGATCTTGATCCCATCAGCTCTTGGGCTGCCAGGCCAGGCCTGGAGTAGCCAGGATTCAGAAAGAGGTCGTCTCCAACAGTGGGTAGCTTCATTGAGTTAATGGTACATGTATATCTTGGAGATTTCAGAATACTGCTCTGAATATTATTCTTCATCAAACAAATTGCCTCCTGACTTCCCACTTCGTCTTCTCACCTCCTGTCACCGCTAGTTTTTCTCAAATGTTGTCAAGGTTAATGATACCTACCTCTGTTCTGTACGCATAATTAGATATGTACTTTCTCTAGATCGATGCTGTAAGTCTAAAATCATTAAACAGTGTTTACATCATTCAGAGTGGCATACGGATATTTTTGTAGAGGTAAGGAGTATTCTATGACTTTTTTATTTGTCAGGTTCAGCCCACTTTCTCACACCTTGCTTTTTTTTTCTTGTTACTTTCCTTTTTGTATTACTTTGACTCGCTTTATTACATATTTAATTTCCTCCAATACATCATGTATATTTGTAACCTCTGGGCACTACTTTGCTTCTGGATAACTGACTACTAACGATCCTCTGGAACACTGAAAATAATCAGTACAAGAAAGGTGGCAAAGGACATAGGAAGATAGAATAGGCTGGACAGATAGTAAACAATAGTAAGATGGTCTATTTAAACCCAAATATATCAGTATCTTATATAGAAATTGATAAATTCCCTAGTTAAAAGGTAATGATTTCAAAATAACAAACAACTAAATTGCACTATATGCTTTTTATAATAGACACATGTAAACATAAGAGTTGAAGTAAAAGAAGGAAGATGATATATCATGCAAACACCAACACATTAACTCTGTTAAAGTGAAGGAAAATCCCTTGGAAGTGATCTACTACTGAGTCATGGGTATTTTCCTGCAGGCTATTAAAGCAAGACTGTTCATAGCTGATGCACTGTGAGTTCTTCCTCAATGCATGAGACTAGCTCCCTTGTTGATATTTATTTTCAATTATGGGTAATGCTTAAGAGTTAAACATGCTGGATTCAATTCCTGCCATACTAATTATTATCAACTATTTTGGACATTGGGCAAATTATCATATCTAGTTCTTAGTTTTCTCATTTGTATAGTGAGACTAATAAGTATCTCCTTCATAGAATTCTCATGAGGCTATGTGATATATTTAACACATTACCTGGGGTACAATAGTCTAATAAAATGCATTATTTTTATGAGTATCATTATGTAATTCCAAACCCTCTCTTCCATGACATTTGAGAATTCTGTGATCTGACTGTGTCTACTTTTTAGGTAACACAAAGAAAAATTCTATTGAGCTACATGTTGCCTTCCAAACACAAGTTAGTTTTAAATCTCCAAGGTTTTGCTGGTGCTGTTCTCTTTTCCTGGATCCTTTTAATACCATTGTCTGTTTGGCATCTGCTGCTAACTATTCAAAAGAAGTTCAAAAATTACCTCTCCTATGGAACATTGCTGACCATTTCCCCCAATTATATAAGTAGGTTCTCAATATATATACACGTAATGAATATAGAATTGATTATATATTCTGATGAACAGGAAATATCTAACAATAAACACAATTGCTAAAACATTACCATTGGTTGTTCTCTTTATATAATTTTATTTTCTTATGTTCCATGTATTTTGTACCTTTCAAAATTCAAATAAACATCTTGTTTAGCTACTGTTGAATATTAAGTTGACATCTTTATTGAGCTGTTCACAATGACACCTGGATATCTTTCCTTAGAAATTAAAACACATTTGCAACCCATCAATGTCTGGCAGAATTTTAATTTGTTTCTCTAGCATTCATTAGCTCCATCTTTTCTAGGTTGAATTATATCTTCTGTAGAAATTCCCATTAGAAAACAGCTGAATACACAATCAAATTCAGAATATATAACTCTTTTCTTGCTTTGATCCATTGTTGTATTTTGCAAGTAACATGCTGTGATATTGTAGAGTATGCCTAATAATTACCTTATTATGAATATGTCGTGGTAGAGGATATTTACAATACAGTTTACAAAGGATTGTGTAGATTATTCAAGGAATTAAGAAAAAGCATTTTCAAAAGTTAAATCAAAATAAAATGCCATAATAATAATATGCTGTGACTATCAATGACAATGAGACTTCATCAAGGTCCCTCATAGATGGATATGCTTAAATTTCGTTGCTTCTACCAAAGTAAAAATATTTTAGTTAAATGATAAAGAAAGTAAGCATTTTTATCTTTTAGGCCTTTACAGTGAATTTTAAATTATAACTTTCATTTAGTTGACTAAATTTTTTTTTCTTTTTTTTAGTTGACTTAATTTTTTTTTTTTTTTTTTTTTTTTAAAACATCTTTATTGAAGTATAATTGCCTTACAATGGTGTGTTAGCTTCTGCTTTATAACAAAGTGAATCAGTTATACATATACAATATGTTCCCATTTCTCTTCCCTCTTGCATCTCCCTCCCTCCCACCCTCCCCATCCCACCCCTCTAGGTGGTCAAAAAGCACCGAGCTGATCTCCCTGTGCTATGCGGCTGCTTCCCACTAGTTATCTATTTTACATTTGGTAGTGTATATATGTCCATGACACTCTCTTACCCTGTCACATCTCACCCCACCCCCTCCCCATATCCTCAAGTCCATTCTCTAGTAGGTCTGTGTCTTTATTCCCGTCTTGCCACTAGGTTCTTCATGGCCTTTTTTTTTTTTTTTTTCCTTAGATTCCGTATATATGTGTTAGCATACTGTATTTGTTTTTCTCTTTCTGACTTACTTCACTCTGTATGACAGACTCTAACTCCATCCACCTCATTACAAATACCTCCATTTCATTTCTTTTTATGGCTGAGTAATATTCCATTGTATATATGTGCCACATCTTCTTTATCCATTCATCTGTCGATGGACATTTAGGTTGCTTCCATGTCCTGGCTATTGTAAATAGAGCTGCAATGAACATTTTGGTACATGACTCTTTTTGACCTATGGTTTTCTCAGGGTATATGCCCAGTATTGGGATTGCTGGGTCGTATGGTAGTTCTATTTGTAGTTTTTTCAGGAACCTCCATACTGTTCTCCATAGTGGCTGTATCAATTTACATTCCCACCAACAGTGCAAGAGTGTTCCCTTTCCTCCACACCCTCTCCAGCATTTATTGTTTCTAGATTTTTTGATGATGGCCATTCTGACTGGTGTGAGATGATATCTCATTGTAGTTTTGATTTGCATTTCTCTAATGATTAATGATGTTGAGCATTCTTTCATGTGTCTGTAGGCCATCTGTATATCTTCTTTGGAGAAATGTCTATTTAGGTCTTCTGCCCATTTTTGGATTGGGTTGTTGGTTTTTTTGTTATTGAGCTGCATGAGCTGCTTGTAAATCTTGGAGATTAATCCTTTGTCAGTTGCTTCATTTGCAAATATTTTCTCCCATTCTGATGGTTGTCTTTTGGTCTTGTTTATGGTTTCCTTTGCTGTGCAAAAGCTTTTAAGTTTCATTAGGTCCCATTTGTTTATTTGTGTTCTTATTTCCATTTCTCTGGGAGCTGGGTCAAAAAGAATCTTGCTGTGATGTATGTCATAGAGTGTTCTGCCTATGTTTTCCTCTAAGAGTTTGATAGTGTCTGCCCTTACACTTAGGTCTTTAATCCATTTTGAGTTTATTTTTGTGCATGGTGTCAGGGAGTGTTCTAATTTCATACTTTTACATGTACCTGTCCAATTTTCCCAGCACCACTTATTGAAGAGGCTGTCTTTTCTCCACTGTATATTCTTGCCACCTTTATCAAAGATAAGGTGACCATATGTGTGTGGGTTTATCTCTGGGCTTTCTATCCTGTTCCATTGATCTATATTTCTGTTTTTGTGCCAGTACCAAACTGTCTTGATTACTGAAGCTTTGTAATATAGTCTGAAGTCAGGGAGCCTGATTCCCCCAGCTCCATTTTTCGTTCTCAAGATTGCTTTGGCTATTCGGGGTCTTTTGTGTTTCCATACAAATTGTGAAATTTTTTGTTCTAGTTCTGTGAAAAATGTCAGTGGTAGTTTGATAGGGACTGCATTGAATCTGTAGATTGCTTTGGGTAGTAGAGTCATTTTCACAATGTTGATTCTTCCAATCCAGGAACATGGTATATCTCTCCATCTATTTGTATCATCTTTAATTTCTTTCATCAGTGTCTTATAATTTTCTGCATACAGGTCTTTTGTCTCCTTAGGTAGGTTTATTCCTAGATATTTTATTCTTTTTGTTGCAATGGTAAATGGGAGTGTTTTCTTAATTTCACTTTCAGATTTTTCGTCATTAGTGTATAGAAATGCAAGAGATTTCTGTGCATTTATTTTGTATCCTGCTACTTTACCAAATTCATTGATTAGCTCTAGGAGTTTTCTGGTAGCATCTTTAGGATTCTCTATGTATAGTATCATGTCATCTGCAAATAGTGACAGCTTTACTTCTTCTTTTCCGATTTGGATTCCTTTTATTTCTTTGTCTTCTCTGATTGCTGTGGCTAGCACTTCCAAAACTATGTTGAATAATAGTGGTGAGAGTGGGCAACCTTGTCTTGTTCCTGATCTTAGTGGAAATGGTTTCAGTTTTTCACCATTGAGGACAATGTTGGCTGTGGGTTTGTCATATATGGCCTTTATTATGTTGAGGAAAGTTCCCTCTATGCCTGCTTTCTGCAGGGCTTTTATCATAAATGGATGTTGAATTTTGTCGAAAGCTTTCTCTGCATCTATTGAGATGATCATATGGTTTTTCTCCTTCAATTTGTTAATATGGTGTATCACATTGATTGATTTGCGTATATTGAAGAATCCTTGCATTCCTGGGATAAACCCCACTTGATCATGGTGTATGATCCTTTTAATGTGCTGTTGGATTCTGTTTGCTAGTATTTTGTTGAGGATTTTTGCATCTATGTTCATCAGTGATATTGGCCTGTAGTTTTCTTTCTTTGTGACATCTTTGTCTGGTTTTGGTATCAGGGTGATGGTGGCCTCGTAGAATGAGTTTGGGAGTGTTCCTCCCTCTGCAATATTTTGGAAGAGTTTGAGAAGGATAGGTGTTAGCTCGTCTCTAAATGTTTGATAGAATTCACCTGTGAAGCCATCTGGTCCTGGGCTTTTGTTTGTTGGAAGGTTTTTAATCACAGTTTCAATTTCAGTGCTTGTGATTGGTCTGTTCATATTTTCTATTTCTTCCTGGTTCAGTCTCGGCAGTTTGTGCATTTCTAAGAATCTGTCCATTTCTTCCAGGTTGTCCATTTTATTGGCATAGAGTTGCTTGTAGTAATCTCTCATGATCTTTTGTATTTCTGCAGTGTCAGTGGTTACTTCTCCTTTTTCATTTCTAATTCTATTGATTTGAGTCTTCTCCCTTTTTCTCTTGATGAGTCTGGCTAATGGTTTATCAATTTTGTTTATCTTCTCAAAGAACCAGCTTTTAGTTTCATTGATTTTTGCTATTGTTTCCTTCATTTCTTTTTCATTTATTTCTGACCTGATCTTTATAATTTCTTTCCTTCTGCTGGCTTTGGGGTTTTTTTGTTCTTCTTTCTCTAATTGCTTCAGGTGCAAGGTTAGGTTGTTTATTCGAGATGTTTCCTGTTTCTTGAGGTAGGCTTGTATTGCTATAAACTTCCCTCTTAGCACTGCTTTTGCTGCGTCCCATAGGTTTTGGGTCGTCGTATCTCCATTGTCATTTGTTTCTAGGTATTTTTTGATTTCCCCTTTGATTACTTCAGTAATCACTTCGTTATTAAGTAGTGTATTGTGTAGCCTCCATGTGTTTGTATTTTTTACAGATCTTTTCCTGTAATTGATATCTAGTCTCATAGCGTTGTGGTCGGAAAAGATACTTGATACAATTTCAATTTTCTTAAATTTACCAAGGCTTGATTTGTGACCCAAGATATGATCTATCCTGGAGAATGTTCCATGAGCACTTGAGAAAAATGTGTATTCTGTTGTTTTTGGGTAGAATGTCCTATAAATATCAATTAAGTCCATCTTGTTTAATGTATCATTTAAAGCTTGTGTTTCCTTATTTATTTTCATTTTGGATGATCTGTCCATTGGTGAAAGTGGGGTGTTAAAGTCCCCTACTATGATTGTGTTGCTGTCGATTTCCCCTTTTATGGCTGTTAGTATTTGCCTTATGTATTGAGGTGCTCCTATGTTGGGTGCATAAATATTTACAATTGTTATAGCTTCCTCTTGGATCAATCCCTTGATCATTATATAGTGTCCTTCTTTGTCTCTTGTAATAGTCTTTATTTTAAAGTCTATTTTGTCTGATATGAGAATTGCTACTCCAGCTTTCTTTTGATTTCCATTTGCATGGAATATCTTTTTCCATCCCCTCACTTTCAGTCTGTATGTGTCTCTAGGTCTGAAGTGGGTCTCTTGTAGACAGCATATATATGGGTCTTGTTTTTGTATCCATTCAGCCAGCCTGTGTCTTTTGGTGGGAGCATTTAATCCATTTACATTCAAGGTAATTATCGATATGTATGTTCCTATTCCCATTTTCTTAAATGTTTTTGGTTTGTTATTGTAGGTGTTTTCCTTCTCTTGTGTTTCTTGCCTAGAGAAGTTCCTTTAGCATTTGTTGTAAAGCTGGTTTGGTGGTGCTGAACTCTCTCAGCTTTTGCTTGTCTGTAAAGGTTTTAATTTCTCCATCGAATCTGAATGAGATCCTTGCTGGGTAGAGTAATCTTGGTTGTAGGTTTTTCTCCTTCATCACTTTAAGTATATCCTGCCACTCCCTTCTGGCTTGCAGAGTTTCTGCTGAAAGATCAGATGTTAACCTTATGGGGATTCCCTTGTGTGTTATTTGTTTTTTTTCCCTTGCTGCCTTTAATATGTTTTCCTTATATTTAATTTTTGACAGTTTGATTAATATGTGTCTTGGCGTGTTTCTCCTTGGGTTTATCCTGTATGGGACTCTCTGTGCTTCCAGGACTTGATTAACTATTTCCTTTCCCATATTAGGGAAGTTTTCAACTATAATCTCTTCAAATATTTTCTCAGTCCCTTTCTTTTTCTCTTCTTCTTCTGGGACCCCTATAATTCGAATGTTGGTGCGTTTAATGTTGTCCCAGAGGTCTCTGAGACTGTCCTCAGTTCTTTTCATTCTTTTTTCTTTATCCTGCTCTGTAGTAGTTATTTCCACCATTTTATCTTCCAGGTCACTTATCCTTTCTTCTGCCTCAGTTATTCTGCTATTGATCCCATCTAGAGTATTTTTAATTTCATTTATTGTGTTTTTCATCATTGCTTGGTTCCTCTTTAGTTCTTCTACGTCCTTGTTAAATGTTTCTTGCATTTTGTCTATTCTATTGCCAAGATTTTGGATCATCCTTACTATCATTATTCTGAATTCTTTTTCAGGTAGACTACCTATTTCCTCTTCATTTGTTAAGTCTAGTGTGCTTTGACCCTGCTCCTTCATCTGCTGTGTGTTTTTTTGTCGTCTCATTTTGCTTATCTTACTGTGTTTGGGGTCTCCTTTTCACAGACTGCAGGTTTGTAGTTCCCGTTGTTTTTGGTATCTGTCCCCAGTGGCCAAGTTTGGTTCAGTGGGTTGTGTAGGCTTCCTGGTGTAGGGAACTAGTGCCTGAGCTCTGGTGGATGAGGCTGGATCTTGTCTTTCTGGTGGGCACATCCACGTCTGGTGGTGTATTTTGGGGTGTCTGTGGCCTTATTATGATTTTAGGCAGCCTCTCTGCTAATGGATGGGGCTGTGTTCCTGTCTTGCTAGTTGTTTGGCATAGGGTGTTCAGCACTGTAGCTTGCTGGTCATTGAGTGATGCTGGGTCTTGATGTTGAGATGGAGATCTCTGAGAGATTTTTACCGTTTGGTATTACGTGGAGCTGGGAGGTCTCTTGTGGACCAGTGTCCTGAAGTTGGCTCTCCCACCTCAGAGGCACGACCCTGATGCCTGGCTGGAGCACCAAGAGCCTTTCGTCCACACGGCTCAGAGTAAAAGGGAGAAAAAATAGAAAGAAAGAAAGAAAGAAAGAAAGAAAGAAAGAAAGAAAGAAAGAAAGAAAGAAAGAAAGAAAGGAAGAAAGAAAGGAGGGAGGGAGGGAGGGAGGGAGGGAGGGAGGGAGGAAGGAAAGAAAGAAAGAAAGAAAGAAAGAAAGAAAGAAAGAAAGAAAGAAAGAAAGAAAGAAAGAGGCTATAATATAGTGAAGCAAAATAAAGCTATTGTAAAGCAAAGCTATACAGACAAAATCTCACCCAGAAGCATATACATATACACTCACACACAAAAAAAAAAGGAACAGGGGAAAAATTAATATATCCTGCTCCCAAAGTCCACCTCCTGAATTTGGGATGATTCGTTGTCTATTCAGGTATTCAGCAGATGCAGGCACATCAAGTTGTTTGTGGAGTTTTAATCCGCTACTTCTGAGGCTGCTGGGAGAGATTTCCCCTTCTCTTCCCTGTTCACACAGCTCCTGGGGTTCAGCTTTGGATTTGGACCCGCCTCTGCGTGTAGGTCACCTGAGGGCGTCTATTCCCCGCCCAGACAGAACGGGGTTAAAGGAGCAGCTGCTTCGGGGGCGCTGGCTCACTCAGGCCGCGGGGAGGGAGGGGTACGGAGGAGGCGGGGCGAGCCTGCGGCGTCAGAGGCCGGCGTGACGTTGCACCAGCCTGAGGCGCGCAGTGCGTTCTCCCGGGGAATTTGTCCGGGGATCACGGGACCCTGGCAGTGGCGGGCTGCACCGGCTCCCGGGAGGGGCGGTGTGGAGAGTGACCTGTGCTCACACACAGGCTTTTTGGAGGCGGCAGCAGCAGCCCCAGCGTCTCACGCCTGTCTCTGGGGTCCGCGCTGATCGCCGCGGCTCGCGCCTTTCTCTGGAGTTCGTTTAGGCGGCGCTCTGAATCCCCTCTCCTTGCGCGCAGCGAAACAAAGAGGCAAGAAAAAGCCTCTTGCCTCTTCGGCAGCTGCAGACTTTTTCCCGGTCTCCCTCCCAGCCAGCTGTGGTGCGCTAAACCCTTCAGGCTGTGTTCACGCCGCCAACCCCAGTCCTCTCCCTGCGATCCGACCGAAGCCCGAGCCTCAGCTCCCAGCCCCGCCCGCCCCGGCGGGTGAGCAGACAAGCCTCTCGGGCTGGTGAGCGCTGCTCGGCGCCGAGCCTCTGTGCGGGAGTCTCTCCGCTTTTTCCTCTGCGCCCCTGTTTCTGTGGGATCCGCGCTGTTAGCTGCGGCTCGCGCCCGTCTCTGAAGTTCGTTTAGGCGGCGCTCTGAATCCCCTCTCCTCGCGCACCAGGAAACAAAGAGGGAAGAAAAAGTCTCTTGCCTCTTCGGCAGCTGCAGACTTTTTCTCGGACTCCCTCCCGGCTAGCTGTGGTGCGCTAACCCCTTCAGGCTGTGTTCACGCCGCCAACCCCAGTCCTCTCCCTGTGATCCGACTGAAGCCCGAGCCTCAGCTCCCAGCCCCCGCCCGCCCCGGCGGGGGAGCAGACAAGCCTCTCGGGCTGGTGAGTGCTGGTCGGCACCGCTCCTCCGTGCGGGAGCCTCTCCGCTTTGCCCTCCGCACCCCTGTGGCTGCGCTCTCCTCCGTGGCTCCGAAGCTTCCCCCTTCTGCCACCCGCAGTCTCTGCCCGCGAAGGGGCTTCCTAGTGCGTGGAAATCTTTCCTCCTTCACAGCTCCCTCCCACTGGCGCAGGTGCCGTCCCTATTCTTTTGTCTCTGTTATTTCTTTTTTCTCTTTTGCCCTACCCAAGTACGGGGGGAGTTTCTTGCCTTTTTGGAGGTCGGACGTTTTCTGCCAGCGCTCAGTGGGTGTTCTGCAGGAGCAGCTCCACGTGTAGATGCATTTCCACTGTATCCGTGGGAAGGAAGGCGATCTCCGCGCCCTACTCCTCCGCCATCTTCTCTCCTCCCTAGTTGACTTAATTTTTTAAATGGACTTCTATTTCCTTTTATTTTCCAATGCTAAATAGAGGATTAAATGATTCCCACTCTATCAAATACTGTGAAAGGAGTTAGGGAGAAAGTCAAGTAGATAGGCTTCTTATAACATCAGATATTTAACAAAGATTATTTTTCCTGTCCTCTAATTGTGAAGATCCTCACAGATGAAATTTGTGCCTTTAATATTTAAATTATATTGGCTTTTTAAAGAGAAATGATTAAATCAAGCAGATTAAAGATAGTTTGTTGCGGGATTTCCCTGGTGGCACAGTGGTTAAGAATCCGCCTGCCAATGCAGGGGACATGGTTCAAGCCCTGGTCGAGGAATATCCCACATGCCGTGGAGCAGCTAAGCCCGTGTGCCACAACTACTGAAGACTGTGAGCCCTGGAGTCTGTGCTCTGCAACAAAGAGAAGCCACCGCAATGAGAAGCCCACGAGCCACAACAGAGTAACCCCTGCTTCCCACAACTAGAGAAAGCCTGCGTGCAGCAACGAAGACCCAATGCAGCCAAAGATAAATAAATAAATAAATAAATAAATAAATAAATAAATAAATAAATAAATAAATAAAATTTTAAAAAGATACTTTGTTGCTACAAGTGAATCTCTACCATTGTGTATAAATTAAAGTTCTTCTGCTTCCATAGGTTTATGTTATCCTGCTCTCTGAGGTATTTTCTCAACCAAACTGTCAAGCTTTTGAGGCTAAGACGTATACTATCATATGTTTTCTAAAAAAAATTTATAGATTGTTTTTCAGAGTAGTTTTACGTTTACGGAAAAATTGAGCAGATAATACACTGAGTTCCCATACATCTCCCTTCCCCCTTCACAGTTCCCCCTATCATTAACACATTGCACTTGTTCCAAGTGGTGAACTAACATTGTTACATTATATTAACTGATGTCCATAGTTTACATTAGAGTTCACTCTTAGTGTTACACAGTTCTACGAATTCTGGCAAATGCATAATGTCATGTACCCACCATTATAGTATTATACAGATTAGTTTCAGCGCTATAAACAGCATGTAAATGTTTCCTGTGCTTTACCTATTCATCCTCTCCTTCACTTTCCATTTTCCCAAACAGCTAGTAACCACTGATCATTTTCATATTTATATAGTTTTGACCTTTCGGATTGACTTCTGTCACTTAGCAATATGCATCTGAGGTTCCTCCGTATCTTTCTGTAGCTTGATAGTTTATTTTCTGGTTATTGATAAATAATATTCCATTGTATGTATATACCACTCTTTGTTTATTCATTCACCTATTAAGGGACATATGATTGCTTCTAGTTTGGGCAATTATAAATATTCATGTACAGGTATTTGTGTAAATATAATATAGTTTTCAACTCTTTGGGGTAAATACCCAGAGAAGAGATTATAGGTTGGTAGGGTCAGACTGTGTTTAACTTTGTAAAAACTGCAAAATTGTATTGTAAAGAGGTTGCTCCCTTTTGTATTACCACTAGCAATGAATTAGAGTTCTGATTTTTCCACACCCTCACCAGTATTTGGTATTGTCAGTGTTTTGGATTTTCACCATTTGAATAGGTGTGTAATGGTATCTCATTGTTGTATTAATTTGCAATTCCTTAATGACATATGGTACCTTTTCCTATGCTTATTTGCCAATTGTATATCTGTTTTGAGGAGGTGTCTGTTCAGATCATTTTTTTTTTTAAAGAGTTCTTTGTATATTTTGAATGCCAATCTTTTATCATGCATGTGTTTTTCTAATATCTTCTTTCAGGATGTGGCTTGTCTTTTCATTATCTTAATAGAGACTTTTGCAGCACAGAAGTTTGCTTTTCTTTTTTTTTTTTTAATTTTAATGAGTCCAACTCACCAATTTTGTCTTACATGGATCATGCTTCTGATGTTGTATTTAAAGTCGTCCCTAAACCGAAGGTCACCTAGTTTTTCTCCTATGTTATTTTCTAGAATCTTTAGAGTCACATGTTTTAACTTTTGAACTATGATCCATTTGAATTAATTTTTGTGAAAGGTGTTGTCTCCATCTAGATTCATTCTTATTTGCATGTGAGTGTCCAGTTGTTCCAGAGCCATTTGTTGAGAAGACTAGTCTTTCTGTATTCAATTTCCATTTCTCCTTTTTCAAAGACCAGTTGCCTGTATTTGTGAGAGTCTATTGAATATTGTGTGAGCTGCCTATATTTCTATGCTCTTTATTCTGTTCCATTAATCTACTTTTCTACTCTTTTGCCATTTTATACTGTATCGATTACCTTATCTTTATAGTTATTCTTGATGTCAGGAAGTGTCATTACTCTGAAATTATTTTTTTTCTTCAGGATTGTGTTGGCTATTCTGGGTCTTTAATCTTTCCACACAAACTTTAAAATCAGTTTGTGGATATGCAGAAAATGATACACTGAGATTTTTATTATTATTATGCTGAATGTGTAGATCGATTTGGGAAGAAGTGGCATTTTGACAATTTTGAGTCTTCTTATACATGAACACAGAATATGTATCTATTTAGATATTCTATGTTTTCTTTCATCAGAGTTTTGTAGTTTTCCTTGTATAGATTTGCACATGTTTTGTTAGATTTAAACCTAAGTACTTCATTTCTTTGGTGTTACAGTTTTCTATTTGTTGCTTTTGTTCTTTGTTTCTTTTTTATATTCCCCTGTTCTGCTTTTGCAGTTTAATTGAGCATTTTATACGATTCCATTTCTTCTTATTTTTTAGCATATCAATGTTATATCTATTTAAAAATTATTGGTTGCCATAAGAATTGAAATATATATTTACAACTATATAATTCCATTCTTATAATACTATACCACTCACTCTCCCTCCAACCCTTATAATATTAAAAAGGAAAAAAGTACTAAACAGTGGATTGTGAGAATAGAGAGCAGCAGAGCTACACTAGATCAAGCTTGTGTGTATACTTGGAAGTGGTTTGGTAACTATGTATAGCAAACTTCACCTTTCGTTTACTATAAGCAGCAAGGAGAAACCAGATGACATCATCAACACTTTGTGTGGAAATTTTCTTAATTTAATCATCCAGTTAATTAGGTACATTTTCTATTTTACACGTTACTGCAAATGACTATGTTGGTAAACTTTCTTCAACTAAAGTAATTTTTTTCCCATTCCTCTAGTTTCTAAAGAATTTTCATCACTTTCCTTTAAGCCCCCTCTGACAGCCTCTTCAAAGTCCATCAGCCTTCTGGTCAAGGTACTAACTCTCTCAGAAGAGTTCTTTCATCTTCGGCTCATCGTCTGAATTTAAACTCCTCCCCATCTTAGTTATTTGTTAGAACAACTCTCCACATACAGGTTTTCTAGATCTGTATTAGTTATTTATTGCTAAGATATTATCCTAAAATGTAGCAACTGAAAACAATAAAAAATTTATTAGTTTGCACATTTTTTGGGTCAGTCAGGAATAAAGCAATCACCCCTCTAGGTGAATTTAGCTCAGGGTTGCTCATGAGGTTGTAGTCAATATGTTGTTTTTAGGCTGGTTATCTGGAAGCTCAGCTGGGAGTGGAGAGTCTGATTCCAACTTGGATCATCCATATGGCTATCAGGAGATTTCAGATTGTCACCACATGCACCTACTTGGGATACTGGAATATCTTCATGTGTTTTTACCTGACTTCTCCCAGATAAAATATTCCAAAAGGGAGCAAGGTAGGAATCACAACTTCTTTTTGACTTAGCCTTAGAAGTCACACACCATAATTTCTACAAAATCTCATTCGTTGCCTAAGTCAGTTCTATTCAATGTGAGAGGCAAATATATCAGAGTGTGAGTAAAAGAAGAAAAGAATCATTGAGGACCATGTTTGATGCTAGCTTCTACACACTGGTATACTATCTCACTCTCTTTTTCCCCCAGTTTTTTGAGGTATAATTGACAAATAAAATTCTAAGATATTTAAAGTATACAATGTGATGATTTGATATATGTACACATTTTGAAGGCTTTCCCCCATTGAATTAACTACCTCTTGTTCAGTGTCTAGAAACAGTCACTTCATATAATTTGTCAAGTTTTCTACTTGTTTACAATGGGGTAGGAAGGATTTATTCCTTCGTGAGTGGAAATGGAACTTGGTGTCACTTACTGATATAAAGAACAGAGATAGATCGGGTTATAGAAAGTAGAAATTTTGAAGTCATACTTTTGAAAGACTCAACAGAGTCTTTAAACATTTTTTTAAAAATTCAAATCCGTTGTTCATATAAGATGTTTGAACTAAACATGTAAATTTTGGGGTCCTTAGCATAGAAGTGGCTCTTAAAGTCATGGGGACAAATGATATCACCTAGGAAAACAAAGAAGTCTGAAACCTGAGCCCTAGAGCATTCCAAAATTTGGAACTTATAAAGATGAGAACGTTCCAGATACTGCGAAGTAGCAACTACTGAGGTAGGAAGAAAAAAATTAGAAAAACTTCATGCGTAGTGTATATAAATGTGAAGAAAGTTTTTTAGAAGGAAGAGTACCCAGCTGTGCTAAATGCTGACAAGGTGAGGTCTGAGAATTGACTATTGGATTTGAGAAGCAGACTTTTTATCTCAAATCCAGTATCAGAAACACATATAAAAGAAAATACTTACCGATTGATTCAAATTTGCTGTTAAGTTGCGCAGTTTAATAGACTACTTTCCTTTTTCCTTTCTTTATAATTTCTCATTAAGGAATTGCACTTACTGCCACAGTCCTCTAAACACCTTTTGATTCCAAATGTGAACCTGAGGGGTCCATCTGCTGTCTCAGCTCTATGATGCTAAAGTAAAACTGGCAGGAGAACTAACACCCAGAGAAGCATATCTTGTATAATGTGTTTTCTTCTATTTTGGCAAAAATAGAACCTAAATTTTGGCAGGAAATGAAAGAAATTTTGCATTTTGGTTAGCATTTGTGCTTCTTACCTGAAAATATAAAGTGAGGCAGCCCTAGGTATATGCTGAAGACTGAAATAATTTGTAGCACAACCAATATTTTTTAGTGCTTTAATGAGAAATAAGGAAAGAATGAATCTGAGATTATCTCATAATGCCATTAACATTAAAGAAGCAGCATACCCTTACGTGAAAAACATGTATCTATCAGAATAATTTTAAAATGTTTAAGCTCATATAAATGCACAATTTGGGAAAAGGTGAAATAAAATTTAAATGGAAATAAATTCCTTTTTATTACATAAATAAAAATATATGTTGCTTGTAGTGAATTTTTCAAACAACTGCAATATAACTCTAAGTGCCATTAAAAATGATTTTCAGAAATTCTGGTTCGCTGTCATATATCTAGAAGCTCTTGATACAGTCTTCCAACTTTTATTAAAACTAATTCTAATCAAGGGCTTCCCTGGTGGTGCAGTGGTTGAGAATCTGCCTGCTAATGCAGGGAAAACGGGTTCGAGCCCTGGTCTGGGAAGATCCCACATGCCACGGAGCAACTGGGCCCGTGAGCCACAACTACTGAGCCTGCGCGTCTGGAGCCTGTGTTCCGCAACAAGAGAGGCCACGATAGTGAGAGGCCCGCGCACCGCGATGAAGAGTGGCCCCCGCTTGCCGCAACTAGAGGAAGCCCTTGCACAGAAACGAAGACCCAACACAGCCAAAAAACTAAATAAATAAATAAATAATAATTAAAGGTGCTAATAATTAAAAAAAAAAAACATTTAGGCTATGAAAACCGCCTTATTTGCCCTTAAAAAAAAAAAAACAAAAAACTAATTCTAATCAAAAGAGGGACAGAACTCAAAATCATACTTCATACTAAGATTTATAGAAAATGTAGCATCAAAATATAGTTAAGAATCACAACTAATTAAGAAAAATGGAGCCAAACAGAGAAAAATGAACTTTGACACAGACAAGTCATCATCTATTAGTTTCTTCTCATGGAACACAAAATCCTCTGGGAAAAAGTGTACCTCTCCCACTGTTTTTTCACTGTTTTTTTTTTTTTTTTTTTTTTAGTAAACTAGGGAAAGAGTATACATCCCTTGTTTTCTCCATTTTTTTTTTTTTTCAGAAAATCAGGGCTTATATCAACTGGAAAACCAGATAGTTATCATATGGTCCTTTACCAAAAGCTGAGATCAATATCACAGTAATATATGTCAGTGATATACATATCACTCCACCCCTGACAGTTTGGATTATGATTTAGTGGATCTGGAGTTGGCTTATATATATAATTTGGAGGGAAAGTAAAAACTAACTTCTACTGAAATTCTTCTATGTCTATCTAGTTTAAAGCTTATTTCTGCTATTAAAATGTCAGTCTAAGGGGTGATCAGAAGAGTGGCCCATGCCACCAATTTTTCCTATTCCAACAGAGACTACAAACTGTAAAACATGTCTTTGAAAGAAGTGATACTGCAGCATGATATATTCTGGAAGTTGTAGGTTCATTGAAGCAGAGAGAAAGACAAGAGTCTAAAGGAAGTTTTAGCTTTTCATATATTCAATCAAATCAGTTTAAAACAGAAACGGACATCAAAGACTGAAAAAAGAACCCCCTCATTATAGAAGAGGTTTTCTAAGTGGAAGTCTTCTGCAAGACTGGAAGTGGTCTGAGATCTGTGCATATCGACCTGCTCTCCAGAGGATGATCTGAGAAGAGGATTAGGTCTGCACAGAAGGTCAGTAGATAAGGCAAAACATGCATCATGCATGTTGACTAATACTGGACAAGAAAAGAACTTCCCATCAAAAACAAAAAAATGCAGGCCAAGTAAAGCCTTGCCACAGTTTTCAGCATCTAGAAGAATGGGAGGAATAATACTCCTTTGAAATATAGCTGCTGTGTGATATAGAAGAAAATTTCACAAGAATGTTTGACACCCGGAAAGTGTGTAGGAAGACAGACTCTGCTACAGCAACATAATTCGTAAAGATAAATTAGGCAATTGCATGAGATGAAAAGGGATTTAAATAAGGTGAAGCAAGATTGCAAAGAGAGTAAAGATACAATAGAATTGAAATCTATATTAGGAGCTGTAAAAAGAAAAATTAAAACTTTATAATATTAATAAGATAGGTAATATAAAGGATGAACTTGAGATCCCATCCAAGGTCACAGGTGAAAATGACCAGGAAAAAGAATAAATGGGAGTAAATGTAAATGGGAGTAAATGGCTATAGAGGAAAGAGAACATAGTAACTATATGTGCTAATTGATGTCTTTCAGGGACCAGAACAAATGTAGCAGCAGCAAAAGCCAAATATGTTTCTCATATTTTGTAACTACATTTTTAAAATTTTAAACTTTTGCTTTCTTTTCTGCTCATTCTATTTTACTAATCCTGTTATATAGAGGCCACCTTATTTTGCTGTCTTCCAAGGATAACTTAAACTTTTCCAACTTTTTGCCTAAATCATTCAATGCTTTTTCAAGAGCTATATATCTAATGGCAATTCATCCTCCTATTAATAAAATTTATATGGTCATTTTTAAATTATTCATTCATATTTCAAGACTGATTTTATAATTTTGTATCTTGGATGTTTTAATAGCTATCTTCATTCATTCAATTATCTACAATTTCTTACTTTTTACTTGTCCCATTCTGCCAAAGAAATTTTGACATGTATGATCCAGTCCTGACACATCTATGCACAGTTTACTAGCTCTTTAAACCCAGGGAATTAGAGGGGTTTAGGTATATTTGATTTTTTTCTAAAAAGAGCAAGATCATTTGTGCACCTATAACAGATGTCCCTCTTTAGCCCCATCTGTGGTGAATTTGTCTGAAATTTCTTTAAATTATAGGTTTTTAATAGTTTCTTTCCTTAACATACAGGATGAATGCATCCTTGTACTTATGTCTTTATTTCTTTCACAATTTTGTATGCACATGATTGTGACGGAAGGAGAAAAATTGGCAAAGTAATGGAGATTAAAAGGGTATATCCAATAGACTTTTTATTTCAGAAAATCTTTGCTCATTTTGTGATGAGGAAATTTTTATTTTTTCATTGAGTAAATTGGATCCATTAAATTTATTTCTTTTATCTATTATTTAAAATTTTTTTTCATTTTATTAAAATTCTAGGTTTATATTTCAGAATGTTTCAAATCCCAGAGCTAATTAACAAACACATTTCTGATGTTCCCTCTTTTCACTAGTTTAAGACCTAGATAAAATTATCTGATAGTATCATACCTACGGTCAAATATTGTAGAAAATCATCTGATGAAAATAACGATCTCAGATTGCTTATATCTTTATTTTTCATTCACACCTTTTACTACATGGTTTAAAATCTTGGTTTCACAGTTATGTGGCACTGAACATGTTATTTAACATCAATATCTTAGTTTTCTCATCTTTAAAGTGAGAAAGCAGTAATATCAATTTACGAATATTATTTCTAGGATTTATGCTAAGATAAAATGAGATAAGACATTTAAAATTCTCAAAAAATAATGACCTTCAAGATGGCGGAGGAGTACGACATGGAGGTCACCTTCCTCCCCACAAATACATCAGAAATACATCTACACGTGGAACCGCTCCTACAGAACACCTACTGAACGCTGGCAGAAGAACTCAGACTTCCCAAAAGGCAAGAAACTCCCCACGTACCTGGGTAGGGCAAAAGAAAAAAGAAGAAACAGAGACAAAAGAAGAGGGACGGGACCTGCACCAGTGGGAGGGAGCCGTGAAGGAGGAAAGGTTTCCACACACTAGGAACCCCTTCGCGGGCGGAGACTGCGGGGGGCAGAGGGGGGAAACTTCGGAGCCACGGAGGAGAGCGCAGCCACAGGGGTGCGGAGGGCAAAGCGGAGAGACTCCCGCACAGAGGCTCGGCGCCGACCAGCACTCACCAGCCCGAGAGGCTTGTCTGCTCAGCCGCCGGGGCGGGCGGGGCTGGGAGCTGAGGCTCGGGCTTCAGTCGGATCGCAGGGAGAGGACTGGGGCTGGCGGCGTGAACACAGCCTGAAGGGGCTAGTGCGCCACAGCTAGCCGAGAGGGAGTCCGGGAAAAAGTCTGCAGCTGCCGAAGAGGCAAGAGACCATTGTTTCGGGATACGCAAGGAGAGGGGATTCAGAGCACCACCTAAACGAGCTCCAGAGACGGGCGTGAGCCGCGGCTATCAGCGCGGACCCCAGAGACGGGCATGAGACGCTAAGGCTGCTGCTGCCACCACCAAGAAGCCTGTGTGCGAGCACAGGTCACTCTCCACACCGCCCCTCCCGGGAGCCTGTGCAGCCCGCCACTGCCAGGGTCCCTTGATCCAGGGACAACTTCCCCGGGAGAACACATGGTGCGCCTCAGGCTGCTGCAACGTCATGCTGGCCTCTGCCACCGCAGGCTCGCCCTGCATCCGTACCCCTCCCTCCCCCCGGCCTGAGTGAGCCAGAGCCCCCTAATCAGCTGCTCCTTTAACTCCCTCCTGTCTGGGCGAAGAAGAGACACCAGAGAGTGACCTACATACAGAGGCAGGGCCAAAACCAAAGCTGAACCCCAGGAGCTGTGCAAACAAAGAGGAGAAAGGGAAATCTCTCCCAGCAGCCTCAGGAGCAGTGGATTAGATCTCCACAATCATCTTGAGGTACCCTGCATCTGTGGTATACCTGAATAGACAATGAATCATACCAAAATAGAGGTGGTGGACTTTGGGAGCAACTGTAGACTTGGGGTTTGCTGTATGTGACTGACTAGATTCTGATTTTTATGTTTATCTTAGTATAGTTTTTAGGGCTTGTTATCATTGGTGGATTTGTTTATTGGCTTGGTTGCTCTCTTCTTTTTTTCATAACTTTATAAATTGTTTTATTTTAATACTATTTTTTATTTTAATAACTTTATTTTATTTTTTCTTTCTTTCTTTTTTTCTCCCTTTTCTTCTGAGCCATGTGGCTGACAGAGTCTTTATGCTCTGGCCGGATGTCAGGCCTGAACCTCTGATGTGGGAGAGCCGAGTTCAAGACAATGGACCACCAGAGACCTCCCGGCCCCACGTAGTATCAATCGGCGAGAGCTCTCCCAGAGATTTCAGTCTCAATGCTAAGACCCAGCTCCACTCAACGAGCAGCAAGCTCCAGTGCTGGACAACACATGCTAAACAACTAGCCAGACAGGAACACAATCCCACCCATCAGCAGAGAGGCTGCCTAAAATCATAATAAGTTCACAGACACCCCAAAACACACCATCAGATGTGGTCCTGCCCACCAGAAAGACAAGATCCAGCCTCATCCACCAGAACACAGGCACCAGTCCCCTGCACCAGGAAGTCTACACAACCCACTGAACCAACCTTACCCACTGGGGTTAGACACCAAAAACAATGGGAACTACGAACCTGCAGCTTGAGAAAAAGAGACCCCAAACACAGTAAGTTAGCAAAATGAGAAGACAGAGAAATACACAACAGATGAAGGAGCAAGGTAATAACCCACCAGACCAAACAAATGAAGTGGAAATAGGCAGTCTACCTGAAAAAGAATTCAGAATAATGGTAGTAAAGATGATCCAAAATCTTGGAAATAGAATGGAGAAAATGCAAGTAACATATAACAAGGACCTAGAAGAACTAAAGAGAAAAACAAACAATGATGAACAACACAATGAATGAAATTAAACCTTCTCTAGAAGGAATCAATAGCAGAATAACTGAGGCAGAAGAATGGATAAGTGACCTGGAAGATAAAATAGTGGAAATAACTACTGCAGAGCAGAATAAAGAAGAAAGAATGAAAAGAATTGAGGACAATCTCAGAGACCTCTGGGACAACATTAAATGCACCAACATTCAAATTATAGGGGTCCCAGAAGAAGAAGAGAAAAAGAAAGGGACTGAGAAAATATTTGAAGAGATTATAGTTGAAAATTTCCCTAACATGGGAAAGGAAATAGTCAGTCAACTCCAGGAAGCACAGAGAGTACCACACAGGATAAATTCAAGGAGAAACATGCCAAGACACATATTAATCAAACTCGTAAAAATAAGAGAGATTTGGCACATCCTGTCCTTTTCCCAGTTTGGTTGTTCTATAGAATAGTCTATTATTCTTCAATTTAGGGTTATCTTAACTAATAAAATTTGTCCGTTTTCCTGCGGTATTTCATTAATCTTGGTATTATTTTCGAGTCCCATGCTGCCGTTGGGTTTGTCTTCAGCTGTCTCAGTGGCCAATTATCCCACCCCTTTTACAGATGTCTCTGTTCAAATGAGAGAACAATTAGCAGATGCTCTGAGGACAGACTTTTAATTCTAGATAATTTCAGCCTTGCAGGTTGATTGTCTATAGTCTCTATTCTCCTTTCCAGCCTCTTTAATGGGGGAGTAAACTAAATTTGATTTTTAAAGGAATTCCTTTATTTCTATTATTTATTTATTTATTTTATTTTTGGCTGTGTTGGGTCTTCGTTTCTGTACAAGGGCTTTCTCTAGTTGCGGCAAGCGGGGGCCACTCTTCATCGCGGTGCGCGGGCCTCTCACTATCGCGGCCTCTCTTGTTGTGGAGCACAGGCTCCAGACGCGCAGGCTCAGTAATTGTGGCTCACGGGCCTAGTTGCTCCGCGGCATGTGGGATCTTCCCAGACCAGGGCTCGAACCCGTGTCCCCTGCATTGGCAGGCAGATTCTCAACCACTGCACCACCAGGGAAGCCCTACTAAATTTGATTTTATCAGCTTCTTGAAGAAATACAATCCAGCTTCACCCCAGTTCAGCTCTTATTAGCTCTGTGGAACTGTAACAACATTTAACTGGCTTTTATTGCTCAGACCTCAGAGACCTTTAACTGCCAGAGTAAACTTCCTGAGTGAAGTGAGTTCTAATCATGCTGTTTCCTACTTAACATGCGACAATGGTTTTCCATTAAATACAGGATTAGCACCACCCACATTTGCCCTAGTAGACTCTCCCTTTCAGTGTATGCCTTCATCTAATTGGCTGGGCTCTTTAAGCATCACCCCCTTCCTCACAATGCATATAACACTCACACTAAATTTCCCTGGGAACCCTGGATCTCTAAGCTGCTGCATGTGGTCTTTAGTAAATGTATGCCCTTGGGCTGGAATGTCCTTACTTTCCCCCTTAAACACAACAGGTTCTCCCCAATTAGTATCTTTTTTTTCCCTTTAGTAGTAGTTTAGGCACCTATCTCCTATGTGAGAAGCCTGCCATCTCAAGTAGAGTCAACCACTTCTTCCTTACTTTCTGCCTCATTTTATAAATCACGTTTAACCCAAATATCACTGTATTGCTAGACTGAAGAATCCAGCTTAAATATTTGACCTTAGGGACCAGCCTATGTTCACTGATGTACTTTGGTACATCACCAGGTGCCTACCACTTAGATGACTGTCAAAAATATATGTTGACTTTGGGCTTCCCTGGTGGCGCAGTGGTTGAGAATCTGCCTGCCAATGCAGGGGACACGGGTTCGAGCCCTGGTCTGGGAAGATCCCACATGCCGCGGAGCAACTAGGCCCGTGAGCCACAATTACTGAGCCTGCGCATCTGGAGCCTGTGCTCCAAAACAAGAAAGGCCGCGATAGTGAGAGGCCTGCGCACCACGATGAAGAGTGGCCCCCACTTGCCACAACTAGAGAAAGCCCTCGCACAGAAACGAGGACACAGCCATAAATAAATAAATTAAAAAAAAAAATGTGAAAAAAAATATATGTTGACTTTAATTATATTAGATTCAGGGCATCTTTAACTTACAACCATTCTCAAGATATAACATCTGTTATTTTTCTTTGACCTATCAGATTTACCACTGAATCATAGTAGGAAATTATAGTAATTTGATATAAATTTTTCTCTCCACATTAAAAAAATATCTTATTGTTGGGAAAGGATCTATACATTTTCTGGTTCTAGATAAGGAAAAATAGCTGATCTTTTTTAATTTCAAGGAAAAGTAAATGTATAACATAGTATAAAGAAGACACAATTTAAATTTAGAAGAACTGATATTAATTGCGATGTTGCCTCTTATTCACTTAAACTTCATGACATTTTTATCATTTCCAAAATTTTGTAATGCTGTCTTCATTGCTCCGTTGTGGAATCATCTGTGACAATATGTGTGAATGTGCTCTCTACTTTAAACTTTGAAAGTTTTTTTTTTTAAGACCACACAATTTTTTCTTATTAGTTGAAAATGCTGATGTTTTTATGATGAATATATTTCGGTTCTTCCTATCTTTGATGTTAGTGCTTCACAACAGTCCAGATTTTGACTTCCTACTTTACAAATCTAACCTATTACTTGCTATGTATACATTTCATCTTGTCTCCTTATCAAAGATCAACGCTCTTGTCACTGAGGAGTTTTCATTTAGTTTTATATTTCCAACAAAGGAAAATTCTGAGGAAATGTGAGACTGGATCTGGGTATTCCCCTCTAATATTAATAGGCAGAATCTCATATCTAACTTTATTTTTTGTAATTACTTTTTGTAATTTTTCGTTATAAGTGAAAAAGTGGCTATTTCATTGTATTTGTAACTTGCAAGTACATTTTCGATTTTTGTTGTCTTTTTTTTTTAACTTCCTTGGACTCCTTGATAATCCATTGCACTTTTCTCACCATATTCCTTTTGATAAATGAAGATTCCATTGTACTGCATTTATAGTTTATTCTATATGCTTTTCCTTTCCAAAATTTTTTCCATGTTTACCCTAAACCTACTAAACTTTAGACATAACATTTTCTGTGCACTTTCTTTTTTCCCAGTAATAGTGGGCTGGATTATTTGGATCAAACTGCCAATGGAAGAAAAAAGAAAAATCTTAGATAAAACTTTAAAAACTGATCGCAATAGCACTGAATAATTGAACTGATAATAAAGAATTATTAGGCCAAAATCTGAAGGTAATCGTAACCCAGAGAGTTGAGAATAATATCCAAGAAATAAAGTTTCTTTTGTCTTGGAATTTACCCATAATTCAAAGACAAGTATGTAACATTAAGATGATAACGTGACATTTTAAGAAACTCTCTTCACAATAAGCTAAAAATAAAATGACCACACTCAGTTAAGGATTAACAAGAATTAAACACTCCCACCTTCCCCAAATTTCAGAGCCACTAGCTAATTTTGCCAAGAAGCTGAGTTAGAGTAGATGAAGTAAAAATAAACAAGCAGCGACTCTGTGGTCCTTACATAGATTTGCATCCAGGTGTGCATACCTTGGATAGGTGAGATAAACTCAAAGCTATGGATTTGGTTTGTGATAGTCAGCAACTGATAGTGACCCATGCTCCTGAGAGAAGTAAATTCACATCCTCTGTAGCAGACAACACATTCATCCTAGATCTCAGGGAATTTCCACCAATAACATTTGTCTGGAAAACAACACCATGAGATCATCTAACACAGAAAAGAACACAGTTTAAGTATTCCCAGTAGGTAGTGGGTAAAAATAGGACATGATTAAAAAGTACTTATTTAAACAAACAAACAAACAAGCAAAAAAAAACAAAAAGAAAAAAGAAAAAAGGGGAGGGAAAATGAAAGAAACTTGGGAGACATTTTTACATAGGACAGTTGTTTAAATACACAATTTCAGTAATGATTACATTCAGTGTAAATGGACTAAATGTTTTAGTTTACGGACAAGCACTGTCATATTGGGAGAACCACACCAACTATATGCTGCTTCCAAGAGACAAATAAAATACAAAATACAAAATGAACAAAAGTAATGGGATTAAAAAAGATATATTATGCAAACTTTATTTCCAAGTACACATGGAACATCTATCAGAAATTGAATATGTATAAAGACAGAGAATAACTGAAACTCATATGCCATTCTGGTGATAGTGTCAGTCGCTTCTACCACTTTGGAAATAGATCGGCACTAACTGGTACACTTGAAGTCATGCATCCCCTATAGCCCAATAATTACATCCATAAGGATATATACTGGTAAAATTCATTTACATGTGCACCTGGATCCATGTACTAGAATATTCATAGCAGCATTGTAATAGCCAAAAACTTAAAACAATTCAAACGTTCAAGAGTAGAATGGAAAAATGAATTTGAAAAATTCATGTAATAGAATATTAAACAACAATGAAAATGAATAGACTATAGCTTCGGCATATGTACTCTACAAACACAAAGTTGAGGAGAAAAACAAAAAGCTAAACACCAAAAATAGTAAACTATGATTCTGTTTACATAAAGTTCAGAAGCAGGAAAAACCAAACCAGGAGTCTGAAACTATGGCCTATGGGTCAAATCTGGTCTAACATCTGTTTTTGTAAATTGTTTTATTGTAGCACAGACATGCTTCTTCTTTTACACATTATATATGGTTCTTTTTGTGTTATAATCACAGTGTTGAGTAGTTGCTACAGAGACCCCTATGGCCTGCAAAGACTAAAATACTTACTATCTGGACTACATAGAAAAATGTTTGCTGATCCCTTAATTAAACTCCTCATTTAGTGATAGATATATAAGTGAGAAAAAAACCTCTTTTTTTAAGAAAAAAAAAACAGGAACAAGAAAATAATGATAAGTAAGTTTAATTTTTCCTTCTGAGTTAGGGAGAAAGAGGTTTTGATCACGAAATAACATACGAGGGGCTTCTGCACTGCTGCCAACGTTTTATTTATTTAGTTTTTACCTATGTTAAGTGTTTATTTCATGTACATTCCCTTTACAAATGTTTATTAAACTGTGTGTATGCATTTATGCATGTTTTGATAACACTTTACAATTAAATATCTTTAATATGGTTTAAAGGAAAACACAAACAAATCAAAAACAAACAAACAAACAAAACCCAATGATATGCTAACACTTTTCATAAACATATAACCCTGAATTTCATTTGATTATTATTTATTTTTCTGATTTCACCATCCAAATTCTGCAGCTTCCTAATGGTCAAGAAAGGCATCACTTCCAATTAGGACCTTTAAATTCTCATCAAATAAAGCAGATATCTAACTGACCTTCAGTTCCATTGCAGTCTATTATAGATATTTATATTAAGTAAAGTGTCTTGAAATCAGAACTCATCTTCTGTTCATTTTCTTCTCTTGTACTCTTCCTAGAAAATACAAATAAATATAAATAAAGTTTTTGTTGAACTAGCAAAGGAAGCATAAGTCACTTATTTCTAGTCTAAACAGCTAGGATTCTAAGTGCAGATCAGACATATTCACAGAATCCTCTACACTTTCCTTTTTGTCATTGCAAAATAGGGGTAAATAAAGCTAACTAAATTTATAACGCTATTTATTAATAAACAGTGTAACGTAACCTATTAGAACTGTATGCAAGGCGACCAACTTTTAAAAATATTTCCAGAATTATGAATTTTCCCATTTTATAAACATTTTTAATTGAGTCACTAGCGTAACATTAGGAAGACATGCTGGGTTGACATAAAGCCTGTTCCAAGTTTGGAGTCAACTGAAGTTCTGAAGTTTTGTGGGAATGCTAACGTGCTGGTTCGGGGCTCCAAAACTTACATTTCTCCAGATGGAGCGTTGTTAATATTCTGGATTTGTGGCATTGCACTATTTTGAAACAAATAAAATGAAGCAGTAAAACGTAAGTTTGTTTGCCATATGGCTGTTTATTTCTGTGTGTAGAGCTTAACTGTGAAATATATGGCTTCTCAATATGGGACGGCCACGTAGTCACACCGGCACACCTGCTTTCAGCACGAAGAATCCTTCTTTTAAAGATGGCATTAAATTCACAGTATCGTGATCTGAAGAATTTTTCTCATCATTTATGAGATGGTGGGGAGCAGTCCGGCTTATAAGACATGGAAAATGAGATGATAGAGTAGTAGCTTTTACCCTTTAAAATATATGTATTATTTAAATATGAAAAAGGACTGTTTCAGGTGAGTAAAGAGTATGACGAATAGGAAGTGTGACTGTTAATACTCTGAGGGAGGCTTGTGTTCCAATTCTACCAGAGACCAGAGGGATTTTGAATGTAGCCTTGGGTGGGGAATGACATTTCTCTACCTTATCTATTCTACCTTTATAATTGGGATTTAAATAATAGAATCACAGAGCTATAGATTTCTTAAAATCTGATCTAGCTTTGCTTCAGGAAAGATACAATGAGGATTCCAAAAGAAGCAACGACTTCTTTCTTCAAAAAAAAACTTCTGTTCCTAATCAGTATAGGGCTTCTTTCAGGGTCAGGGGGTCACCCTGCTCTCAGGAGAGTCAGAGAAAGTGTGACCCCTTACATACCTACTGAGGATTTTAAATGCTGCTTTTAGGCTATAACAAGAGGCAAAGACACCATCCTGGGATAAATACTATCTTTTTAGCTCTGAGTCCAAAACTCTTCTCAGACACAACTGTTTAGATTTGATGGTGGCTTTCGGTATTTTGCTTGAGCCTTCCATCAGACCTTTTGTAGAAGTAACATGCTTGATTACATAAATTTTGAAATCCTTTTACAGAATTTCAATTTCAATATCTTTAAACCCTGAGAGTACAAAATGACCCTTCAACAGGGATTAATTACTTATGTGCATATTATAAAACCTTGAGACATTCAAATACTTGTTGAATCTACAAAGTTAAACACCAAGCGTATATTCAATACTGTTTATTAGCAAAGAGGAAGGTGCAGTCCACATCTTAGAGGTATGTCTCTTTATGTAGTTGGAGAAATATAAAAAATGTATGAAAATAACTCTATTCTAAAAAACAATAGTCCTTGTAAAAATAAGATAAATGATTCTCTCCTTTTTTTTGCTGTTACTTATGTTTTCTCTAATTCTTGGGTAAATTCTATTTTTTTGCAACATTTTCAGTATCAGTCAACTTTTAAGATGCACCTTATTCAAACCACTTCACCAGAAACCTCATCAAAGTGGACATCTATGAAAATATTTTGGGCTTTATTGCCAAATTCTGTCACACAAGTGTCTTATTAAAGCATCTAGAGTACTTGCTATTTCCTGCTCACCAGGACTCATCAGCACGATCTCATCAAAATAGTAAGTCAGTATGCAGTTCTGTGAGACATGTTAATTTCCTAGGCTGCCATAACAAAGTACCGCAAACTGGATTAAACAACAGGAGTTTATTCTTTCACAGTGCTGGAGATTAAAAGGCAAGCTGTTGTCAGTGTTGACTCCTTCTAGAGGCTCTGAGGAAGATTCTGTTCTGTGCTGTTCTAGCTTCTGGTGATGGCAGGCAATCTTTGACATTCCTTAGCTTGTAGATGCATCCAATCTTGGCCTTCATCTTCACACGGAGTTCTCCCTGTGTCTCTGCATCTGCACATGGCCATCCTCTTGTAAGGTTGCCAATCATATTGGATTAGGGGCCCACCTGGCTCTGGTATACCCTCATTTTAACTAATTACATCTCTAATGAGCCTATTTCCAAATAAGATCCCATTCTGATGTGCTGGGGGTTGGGAATTCAAAATATCTTTTTTGGAAGACATAATCCAACCCATAACAGATGTACATTTAGCTACATCCAAATATCCAAATAGTATTATGTCAGGGAGCAGGAGTTTTGGTAAAGCACTAAGTAGCCACAGAAGGTACAATGTTGACCCTATCAGTTGAACAGAAACTTCTTCCGATCCTACTTAATGAATGTTTTTTAAAAGTACTTGTTAAATGGATGGAGAAATGAGTTTGCTCCAATAAATCAATCACCTTCCTAGTTAAGTTTAAACTAATCTTCAACCATAATGAAAGATCTATTTTGCTTTTATAACTCTGAAAAACAGCTTAAGTGCTAATGTGATGAAATCTCCACTTCTGCGTCTTTCAAGCCTGTTTTAGTGGTACTAAATTCTGAAATTCTCTTAGGAATGTGGCACATTTTGTTTGCCGTTTAGTAATGGGATTCTATGGTAGGAGCTTACCCTTAGTCTTTCTTGACATCCATAGCCTGACTGCCACATCAGGGGACAAATGTGGCGATTCTGCTAGTTGCCAAATGCCTATCCAAAAGGGGCATTCATGGACTGGAAAAAAATAAGCATAAGGTAGTTTGAGAATCCACTGGGCCCATTGTAAGGACCACATGGGCCAAAACTCCATTTATTACCTTATGACCATAAGCCCTGGGTGGTGGCTTGTAAGTAATTGGGAGAAGACTTGTAGTATATAACATAACTCTCCTTCTCATTAAGGGAACCGAGTCTCCATTTCAATCACAGGACTTCAGGTTGTCAAGAACTGTGAGGAATCCGAGTTTTTATCCTGTTTACAGGCTAACTGATTAACCTGCCACAGGTTCACAGGTACTGGCACAAGGCAAGAGTATTCAGAGACAAAAGACCCAAGCCCAGCAGATAGACAGCTTCATGTCTTCATTGGTTTCTCTTGCCCACAATTCTCACAGAGTCATGTGGGAGGATGACCCAGGGAAACGTTGTACATGCAATGGATTTGCATCTCAGTTAAAGAACACCAGGCTTAAGACGCTCCGGTCTTTTATAATGAGTCACAAGCAACGCTGCCAGAACTTTGCTCCAGAACAAGATGTTATTTTTATTACTCTGATCAGAAAACAGGTCTGTCCTCGCCCCAGAAGGAAGCACTATCTCTACTCCCACAGTTGTTTGCTATGTAAACATCCTTGTAAGGATAGTCTAAAACAAAAGCTGTTTATATCTCTGCTCAGAAGAATTGCCAAAAATGAGAGACCCATGGAGAACTGTCTCTCAACACAAGTATGAATTACCTTAAGCCTGGAAAACAAGTGACAAGTAATTACTTCCAATTGAAGTTATCCAAATCAGGTTTCTGCTAACCAGGCTTAAATATTTTTCCCCATAATATAAAGTATCAATAATAATTTTGTAAGCTGCTGGCACTTCCAAATTAATGTGTTTCTCAATGCATTTGTGAGTGAGAGTCCTTTGGGTCCTCTAGTTGGCAGGAGTTTGTAGCGGGAGAAGATGAGAAGGTAAAACATGAACATCCAGACAACATCCCTATCTTCTTGGTCTTTTGATTCCTTTCTCCTCATAATGTCAGGGAAGTTCTGGCATTTTGACCTAATTGAGTATAGGCTACCATTGAACTCAAATTTTATTCAGACTGTTAGAGCCACTTTTTACAACTTTACTGAGCTTATGCAAAATCTTTCGTAAGTGAATACTTATGGATATATTCAGCCTGGCACTGCTTGAATCAGCCTTTAGAATCCACTTCTGCACACACTTCTTATTTTCTTGCTGATAAAAATTAGCAAGATTTTGCAATTATTTTGACATTCAAGCTATCCTAATAACATCTCCCTAGACATGGTACAATCTTAATCTCTGAATCTAGAAGCAATAAGTATTAGGAGTGGATTCTGAGGAGAATATGCATCCCTTTGCTAGGAAATTCTACAGGGGAAGTTTTGAGATTCAATATTCTCATATTTATGTAAGTCTGGCCAAAAGTTTGCCATCTCACACCTTAGGGTCCCTCTCCTTTCCCATTAATACCCTAATCTTAAAACGAGTGATTTAGGCAGGTTGTGAAGTCAATTTACAACTTGCTCATTTTACCCATGTATAAGCGTTTTGGTTCCCTATCCTTGCCTTGAAGGGCAATTTAAGTCTCTGGGTTTTTTTTAAATCATATACTTTTAGTAAATTTTCTATGCCAGTAAAATGGCAAAGAATCCTGTTTTGCTGTCATTATTATCAATACGCTTATAAGGTACAACAGTTGCTAATTCTCCAAAGTTTTTCCTTCAATCACCTCTTCACCGAAAGCAAGCACATGTGATAGTATATGTAATTATTATACCACTGCAGACCATTGAAAATTATTATACTCTTTTTTGTTTGTAAGAATGCCTTCACTACATTCGATCTCTGACAAGTAAGCAACTAATTTCCATTCTCTCAGAGAGCTTTAAGATCTGTTCCCTAGAACCACTAGGTACCAAGAACTCCATCAGTCAGAGGTCAGTCAGGAAAATAGAAACAATTTGGAATTTTAAATAGATGAAATTTAACCCAGAAAAATTTTTAACAAAGAGAATAGAATTGCTGAGAACGCTAATATGGAATGGGAGGAAAAACAGCATCTGCTAGATATGTTGCCCAAGCAATCTCAATCTCTTCAGTCATCTTCTCAGTGCTGACTAGTAGCGAAACTAGATTGAAATAGTTCTCAAGGGAAATTTAGAAATATGGTTGGCTGCAATGCAAAGTAGAGTACGGCAGGTAGAATTGTGCCTTCCTTCCACACCAAAGATGTTTACTTCTGAATCCCTGAAATCTGTGAATACTATGTTGCATGGGTAGGAGGAGTTAAGATTGCAGATGGAATTAGGTTGCTAATCAGATGACTTTAAAATAAGGAGATTATCCTGGATTACCTGGGTGGGCCCAGTATAATCACATGGTTCCTTTAAATGTGCAAGAGTTAGGCAAAAGAGTTAAAGTGAGAGATGTGAGGAAAGAAGCAAATTTCAAGTGATGTCATGTGAAGAGTCAACCCACCGTTGCAGGTTTTGAAGGTGGAAGACCACAAGCCAAGGAATGCAGGCAACCTCTAGAAGCTGGAAAAGGAAAGGAAACAGATTCTCCTGTAGAACGTTCAAAAGGAACTCAGCCTTATAGACACCTTGATTTGAGTTCAGTGAGAACCACTGTGAGATATTGACATTCAGAAGTGTAAGATGACAAATTTGTGTTGTTTTCCGCCACTAAATTTGTGATAATTCATTATAGTGGCAATAGGAAACTAATACACTGAGGCAAGATAAGAGCACAGAATGAATATAAAAGCCAATAGGAAATTCACCTCACATCTAACACTCTTAATTCCTAAACTAGTTTGCAGCATTTGGGTATGAGGGAGAAAGTGCCAGATCAATGCTTCAATGAATAAACCTTAAGATTTATATAAACCCTAGAGGGATCAACCACTTTTCCCCCACTCAATTAATTACATGATCCTGCAAGTGAAACTGTAGTAATACATTTGAATTTATTAAAAAATAAATATTTTAAAACAATTTACATGGGATGATTTATACATATGCACATACTGTATTACCCCATTTTAGAATGACTTGTCATTATGAACTTCAGGTCGACTCTCAAAATTATTATCAGAATCAAGTATGGCAAAAGTAGCATATGAAGAAGTAGTAGCAATTGGTAGAGGAGGCACAACTGAGGCAGCTGGGGAATTCTGGGACAGCATCAAAGCCAGAGGTCCAATTCATTTCCTATACATTAGGGAACATTGGGTCACTTTCTTTGCAGATAGATGGGTCAGCTCAGAACTTAGGCCATTGAGCAAAGCTAGACAAAATAGAGAGGATCCAGGTCCAGGATGACTGAACCCTGTCATCATTCAATTCAAAGGTGTACAATTTGTGGAGGAAAATGATTCAGGCCAACTTAGATGCTTAATAAAAAGTTAGGAGTTGTGAGCTCAGAGTATACAAACCAAAGGCAGGTTGTAAAAGTCTAAGCTAGAGGAGACAGAGAGGACTGGAGCAGAGATACACAAGTCCAGACTTATTTATTCAGAGGAAGACACACACACACACACACACACACACACACACACACACACACAGAGGCAATAGTAGGAAACAAAAAACAGAGTAGGAAACCAGGCACAGAATTTCAGTATCCCAAGAAGTCAATCAGCCCAGCTAGCATGATTGCCTTCTTGCTTTAAAGTAGTCCTGTTGTTGATAAAATGAATTCACAGTACAGGCTGCTTCTGGAGTAAGGTAAGTGCAGACATTTGTTGTAGAGAGAGGGATTTCTTTATCTGGGAAGCAATCAGAGTAGCAGTAATAATCTAGTTCCGCTTTTCTTTTATTCATCTGGTCAACAAATATTATTTAAACAACTATGGTACTATAGTCATTGTGCTGCTCTGAAAATATAAGGATAACTACTGTTTCCATGAAATGTATTGTTGATTAACTTAGGTATCTGGGTTAGTTTTAACCATCTGGTAAATGGTTTGTGTCTTTCACAGCCTTAAACTCTGACTTATTCTTTGTAGTTTAGTTTAATGAATTCATATACTCTGTGGAAATCAAACAGTTGGTCTTTACCATCCAGATTCATGTTCATTCAATACAAGGGAGTGTTTACATTTCTCCCAATAGT
The DNA here is from genome assembly GCF_028021215.1 of Eschrichtius robustus. Classification (NCBI taxonomy): domain Eukaryota; kingdom Metazoa; phylum Chordata; class Mammalia; order Artiodactyla; family Eschrichtiidae; genus Eschrichtius; species Eschrichtius robustus. The sequence goes on along the minus strand of NC_090836.1, from coordinate 14,928,980 downwards.
ATTCATCATCAGGCATATTTTCCATTCTTAATTTGTCTCTTTTTTATTTTCTTTGTTTCTGGATCATCTCAATATTCTTCATGTCTAACTTGGGTTTTGGAACTTAAAATTAAATGTAGGGAAATCTTGCTTATATATTATTTGATAATGACAATCAAAATTTCTAACTACAGAGCACTGGTTCACAGCATACATAAAAGCTTAAGTAATGTTTCTGGATTTCTCCTGATAAAACTTTGCAATATGCCTTGGAAAATAATATTGAAAACACATTCTTGCAAGAAGCCTTAAAGTACAAATCTGTAGGATTTCTCAGATGTAACAGGTTAGTTCAAGAGTTAGTACTCTTTTGTGGTGTTGCAGCATTTTAGCATGTTAAAGATAAAACACGTTTAATGATCACTGGAGAGAATGTAATTACAAAAGCAAATTCATTTGCACTCCCTATTCTGAAAAACTGGATTAAACATTGGTGTATGTAGTGCAGTTGGAAGGGTATGGGGAGATTATACTTCTTGGTTAAATTATTCTGGCTCCAACTAGCTAGTCAGGAGCAACATGGATGCAGAATTTAAAGTACTGAATTTTTCTGTTGTGCTTGTACTGGATCATCTGAATAAAATCTGAAATGCCAACCCTGTCAGAATACTCCAGTTTAACCTTATACCTAATCCAAAGATATTATTTTTCTCTGAACTTTCTTACTGTTTACCAAACAAGGATTTTGTTGCTATATACACATTTTCTGGTTGAAACATTTACATAGGCTAACATAATTGGAGAGCTATGCTAAAGCTTTTTATTAATTAGGCCATTAAATCTCTATCAATCTTAACTCACATGTGACCTAAAAAAACCATGTTCAGAAGCAAAGGCATAGCACTGGCATTTTGGTAAATTACTACATGCTGTCTTTTCGTTTGTGATTACGCTAAGAAAAGAAATTAAAATAAATCTCAACTACCTATAACAAAGTCATGGGGGACTCTGTCTGAAAATATGTACTGATATTTGCCCCAGGAAAACGTAAAGATCAAAACCTGAATTTGGAACGCTGAGCCAAAAACAAGTGACCTGTGCAGCTTATAGCTACGTTTAGATGACAGATACAAAATATTTTAGAAGTGAAAAAACTGAGGAGGCAGAGATGTGGAGGAGGTGGGATGAAGAGCTTGGGTAGTAAGATGTCCAAAGTATTGAAGATTGTTTCTAGTTCCATTTTCATGAAAAATAGAAACATTTACTTTGTTAAAACCGTTGAAACAGTTTGGAAGCTTTTTATCTGTACTGTGTGAATTGAAGCTAGAAAAATAACTTTGAATGAGAACTCAAACTTGTGGTGTCACAAACAGCCTCAGTGAATCTAAGAAGCTATATCTTGAGAAATTCAAAAAAAAATATTTCATCACATTTTATCAACTAGGAAATTAGAAATTCTTATCTAGTTTATGCAAATTCCATGATTTAATTAATGCTACTTATTATTTGGAATATGTTTACTTAACATATACCATGAGAGGATTAGAATTGCTAATTTAAAAATAATAATATAATGTTATTTAAATAAAAATTTCCCTGAAAGTGCATTCTTCAGGTAATGCAAGTATTATAACTTCTTTGAGTTATAGAGTTATTATGCATTTGCTATGTATGTTTATGAGAGGAAAAAGCTTTCCAATGTAGTGAAGGGGAAAAATAAATAAACCCAAGAAGTAGCAATTAAACATTTGATCATTACATCTCAGATCACAAAAGGTATAAATTGATCCATAACTTATAATACTTCCAATACACAAACATATTTTTCACAACTTCTCAATGTATAACCAAGGACTAAGACGTTCATAAATGTTATATTAAGAAGCTTTTACTTTATAATGCAAACCATGGCTGTAACCCAAAGAAAGAATATACAGTACTTTTCTGTTGGATATGCAGTCATTTTCAAATCATTCCCTTTGGTGCTTTTCTTCACTTTCAGGAGAGGAACAGAGGGAGTCCAGGTTTGTGGCCTGCTCCCCTGTTGTTCTTCCTCCTACAGTCACTGCAAACGCGATGAACCCATAACTGCTCACTAGTGTGCACACACGATCCACTGGCTTTCATCAGTAACTTTCCTTCTCTATGAAAGTTTCTGTCAGAGAGCCATGTGCCTTATTATACAGCTCGTCCAACTCCACTCACCATGGTCTGGTATCAAATAAAGAATGGCAGAAAATTCCACAAAAGATTTCTTCATTTGTGAGATCCTCAAATGAGTTCTTTCTTTCTTATAGTGTCTCGGAGCAGCTGAACCAAATGAGTCTCAGTGGACTTACAAGAATTGGTAGATCACAAAAGTTTCTGTGGCCTTGATAACCTCTTTAGTTGTTCCATTCTACCAGCAGAACTAGCATGGAGTTAAGTCAGCATCTCCATGAGCAAAATAAGTGGCTCTAAATATTTGTCATTGGATGAGACTTTCCAGGAATGATGAGGAAAGAATAGCTCATAAATTGCATTTATTTTTGTGTTTTTCTTTTTATAATGCACATTAGATTTTTCTAAAAAATCTTAAAGATAAAAATTCAGAATATCACTACTTTATAGTTATATTAACTTATTTTGACCTCATAAATGTAAGCCATTTTTTTAAAAAAAGTAAATTAATGAAACACAATAAAACAACAAACACATCAATAATAATGCATAGATACAAATAACCTGGAGAGGTCATGTAGCCAGTTTTCTTACTCTAAAAAGGACTGACTAGTAATACAGAGGAGAGTTATTAGATCTTCCTAGGAAATATTTACCATTAGAGCTGAAAAGGAAAATGTAATATAAGACTTTCACTTTTACACTAAAAATACAAAGTTCAAAAAATTGGTTGGATAACCCAAAGAAGTACAGGTCTAGTCTAGAATTTCTCTTATCAATCACAATGATTTTCCTTCTCGACTTTTTGTAACTTTAAAAAATTTTTCATGGATATTATATAAATTCATTAATTTACAACTCTGAAAACAATTATTAAATAAATTCTATGGTCTAGGCTCTATTCTCTGCATTGAGTTTACAAATATAAAAATGACAACAACAACCAGAAAAAAATCTTATACTTAAGACCTTAAAATTTAGAGGAGATTGAAATAAATGAATAAATGAATATATCATAAAAGGATAGATAAGTACCATGACAAAAACAATAAATAGTTATGAGGGATGCTAATTAACACTCCTTTCTGAGGGATGACAACTGAATAGGAACCTAGATAAAGTACATGCAGATGTCTGTGGGAAGAAGCTGCCAGGAAAACGGAACAGTAAGACAAAGGTCCTGAATAGAGGTCAGCTTTGTACGTTGAAAGAATCACGAGGAACTCAGTGTACCTGATGCAGGATGGTCAAGGGAGAAAGTAAGATAAACAAGTCACAGATGATACCTGGTCATAGAGATCATGGCTAGGGCTTTGGATTTTACTTATGCATATTAAAACGCCATTTGTGGTATAATGTTGGTGGAATGCCATAATCAATTTATATTTTAAAAAGGATAACTCATAGCTCTGTGAATACACTGTAGTTTAGGCAAGAGTGAAACTAGAAGGAACAGTTGGGGTATTGTGCTAGTCTAGGTAAGACAGCATAATGGTTTGACCTGGATAGATAATTTTGGAGTTTATAAGAAGTAGGTAATTATATGTGGAATCTAAAAAAAAAGGGTACAGATGAACTTCTTTACAAAACAGAAATAGAGTCACAGATGTAGAAAACAAACTTATGGTTACCAGGGTGTAATGGGGGGAGAGATAAATTGTGAGACTCGGATTCACATACACACACTACTATATATAAAATAAGCAGGAGCTCCCAATTCTCACCTGGCATTCCAGACCCTGGCATCCACTAATCTGCATTCTCTCTCCATAGATTTACCTATCCATACTTCATATGTATATTTTATATAAATAAAATAATGCAATAGGTGACCTTTTGTGTTTGGCCACTTTCATTTAGCTTAATGATTTCAAAATTCATCATTATTGTAGCATGTATCAGCATTTCATTCCTTTTAATGGCTGAATAATATTTCATTTTACCATAATGTGTTTACCTGATAACCTACTGATAAGCATTTGAGCTTTTTCCACCTTTTGGTTTTTGTGAATAGTGCTGCTATGAACATCCACGTACATAAATGTATTTGTTTGAGTACATCTTTCTCCTTCTCCTCTTCTTTCTTCTTCTCCTCCTTATCACCATATAGCCTTCAATCATATGGAAAGTGGCTTCTCACACATAATAAAAAATAAATTACAACAAGAAATAATATTTTCAACTCTCAGATTGGCAAAAACCTCAATTTTTGACAACACATTGTTTTGATAAAATATGGTAGACTTTTACATGGAAAATAGGAATACATAATTATGCAACCCTATGGAGAACAACTGCAGTATTTAGCAAAGCTACATATGTTTCTTTCTTTGACCTAAAATTCAGTGTCTAAAATTCTGTCCCATAGATACATTAGCAAATATTTGGGGGAAAATGTCTGTACATGAATATCGATAGCTACAACTTTTATAGTATTCATAACAAAAGCAAAACCATGTGGAAAAAAATCCAAATATTCATTTATAGGAGACTTGGTAATACATGACACATCTGCACAATGAAATAAAATGCAGCTATAGGAAATAATAAAGAATATCTCTACCTAATGAAATGGAGGAATTTTCAGGCAATATCTTAAGAAAAAAAAGCAAGATGGGGGGAAAAGTCTGTACAGTGATGTATATTTGTAATTATAATTTAATAAGGAGGAGAAATGCAAATATGCTTGTGTTTGGTTACTTTAAAAAGATAGATGAATAAATTTAAAAACAAACAAAAAAGACATTTCCTGTATGAGAGAAAGGGAGCAGAGTGGAGAGGACGGGGCACAATCTAGGCTTCTTTATATTTGCCTAACTTTCTACATTTGACTTTGCTATTTTGGAGATGTTAAGATGTTCATAAGATAAATCTAAATTTATAAAACACTTAAAATCTAAAGTAATGTAAAGCAAATGAACCTGCCATGTATCTAGTTGGTGGCATATCATACAAAAAAGAGTTATTTCAAGTGACTCTAAAGCAGCTAATTGACCATTTATGTCTTATAAGATATTCCTTAGAACAAAACTACCAAAATATTTAAATGGTTTTAATCTTTATATTATTAGTAATAACATTGATATTCTTATCATGATACATATATATACAAACACACACACATATATGAAAGCAAATAATTATGTTAATTCAATTAAGAACCAGTAATCCTAGCGTAAGAGAAAGGAGGTTGGAACACACAATCAAAAAAGTTCTAATAAAAAACCTATAGTCTTATATTTGAATTGGAAATAACAGTTTTATAAATTCAGGATGTATAATCTCTTCAAAAAAATATATTTTCTATACAGATTCTGAAAACACTAGACACACTAAAGAACACCACAGCAATAAGCTGATCTCAGCTACCCAGATTGTGGTCTCTGTCATTTTCTCTAAATGCCATTTCTTACTATAAAGAACTAGGAATTTCTGGAAAAACAGTTGATTCCATATCTGGCAGGGGACAAACATAAAATGAGTCTCAATAGCTTGTTATAGTGACAAATATTAAGTTTCTAAGACTATTTGGAACGTGGCAAATAGAATCAAAGCCAGCCTGGTGAGGTTATCATGAGCCAAATGTTGGACAGTTTAATCATCAAAAAGAATAACAGAAATGAGTTCACACACAGCAGGTATGTTAAAATTCATATATTTACAGCGACACTTAAATAGTGAAACTCTTATTGGTCAGCTTTAAAGAATGTTATAGAAAAAATACTATTTTGAAATAGTACCCAACATAAGAGCACACAAATATATTGATGCTAAGCAAATACTAACACATCTGAAGGGAGAAATAGACAATAATACAATAATAGTATGAGACTTCAATACCCCTCTTTCAACAATTGGTAGATCATCCAGACATAAAATCAATAGGAAACGCTGAACTTGAGCTATGCTTTAGACCAAATAGACCTAACAGACACATTCCATCCAACAGCAGCAGAATACACATTCTTCTCAAGTGAACATGGAACACTCTCCAGGATAGATCATATGTTAGGTCACAAGTCTGAAAACTTCAGATGATTGAAATCATACCAAGTATCTTTTCTGACCACAGTGGTATGAAACTAGAAATCAATAATGGGAGGAAAACTGGAAAATTCACAAATATGTGGAAATTAAGTGATACACTACTGAACAACAAATGAGTCAAAGAAGAAATAAAAACTGAAATAAAAAAATATCTTGAAGTAAATAAATAAGAATACAGCATGCCAAAACTTAAAGGGATTCCGTGAAAGCAGTTCTAAGAGGGAAGTTTATGGTGATAAAGGCCTACATTAAGGAACAAGAAAGATCTCAAATAAACAACCCATCTTTACACCTCAAGGAACTAGAAAAAAAGAACAAACTAAGCCCAGAGTTAGCAGGATGAACATAACAAATATACATTTTTAAATTCTTTTATTGAACCCTATTTCAAAGGAAGCAAATAGTGGATGACAGGAAATTTCTCTCTATTAAGACACTCTAGCTAATACATACAGAAGAAATGAGAGTATTTAAATATTACTGGTTGAAATCATTAAAGGAATAATGGGTCCAGACAATGATTATCAATAGGTGCTCACATCCCCCAAAGAAAATCTATGTATGTGAATCCTAATACATAAACACTTGTGAAATATTCTTGTCAAAAACTGACCCTGCAACTGATCAAACCTGTAGTTCTAACAGGAAGACAGGAAATACAGAAGACAGAAGAATATATTAAATGACACCACAGGAATACCATCAACATGGGGGTCAGTAGGAGATACTACAGGACTAACAGCCTGGTTTGTTCAACTAATAAATCGTAAGATAAAAAAAGAAAGAGAGTGTACAGATTAAAATGTAATTAAGAGAAATAGCAACCAAATACAATGCACGGACAGTACTTTGTTCCTAGTTATGGTAAACCAACCATGAAAATAATATGAGCCATTTGGGAAAAGTTGAACATTGACTTGGATATTTGATAATATTCAGAAATCATTTCTATATATTTTACATACCATAATGAATTCATGGTTGCATGTGTAAAATTTTAAATTTCTGTTGTAATTTTTAAAACTTTTTATCTTGAAATGGTTTGACTCACAAGAAGTTGCAACAATAGTACAGTGAGTTCCTGAGTACATATCACCTAGCTTCTCCCAAAGGTTAACATCTTATAAAATCATAGTACATTATTAAAACCAGGAGTTGACCCATTCTACTAATGAAACAAGGGACCTTATTCATTCTTCACCAATTTTTATACACTCTTTCTGTTAATATATAGTTCCATGAAATTTTATCACACATAATAGATTTGTACAACTACAATAGAAATCAGAATAAAGCACTCTTCCATCACCAGAAAGATACTTCCTGATATTATCCCTTCAGAGTCACACAGTTCTTTCAACCCTGACCCCTAGCACTGATTATCACTATAATCTTGTCACTCGAGAATATTAAATAAATGATATTTTGAGATTGGCATTTTTTACACGTCTTCAGATTCATCCAAATTGATGTGTCTATCAATAGTATGTTCCTTTTATTGCTGAGTAGAATTTCATTGTATGACTCTAACACAGTTTGTTTATCCATTTGCCCATTGAAAGATGTTTGATTATTTCCAGTTTTGGTTATTATAGATAAATTGCTATGAACATTTATGTACAGACTTTTGTGTAAACATAAGTTTTCATTTCTCCAGGATTAATACTCAGAAGTGTGATTACTGAATTATATGGAAAATGCATGGTTAACTTTATAAGAAAGTGTAAAACTTTTTTTCAGAGTGGCTATACCATTTTACATTCCCACCAGTAATGTATGAGAGATCTAATTTCTCTGCATCCTTATGTTTCATTTTAGCCATTCTAATCTATACATAGTGATATCTCATTGTAGATTTAATTTCCATTTTCTTAATTGTTCATGATATTAGACATCTTTACATGTACTTATTTGTCATTCATATATCCTCTTTGGTGAAATATCTGTTTCACATCTTTTCCCATTTTCTAATTGCATTTTTAAAAAACTGTGTGTGTAGAGAATTCTTTACATATTCTTGGTACAAGTCTTTTGCAATATCTGAGATCTACAGATATTTTTTCCCAGTCTGTGGATTGCTTTTGTGTCCTTTTTTAAAACAAGGTCTTACATAGAACGTTTATTTATTTATTTATTTATTTATTTATTTATTTATTTATTTAAATTGAATGAAATTCCCATTTACACATTTATTTTCTTTTATGGGTTATACTTTTGGTGTCTTAATTAAGAAATCTTTGTCTAACTCTAGATCATGTCTTTATATTTTTGAAGTATATACAGAACTATTTATAACAATATAATTTTTTGGATTTTCTTCAAAATAACTGAGTAAAGAGACGAGAAATTTGTTGGCGGTAGAAGTAGTCAAAAGTTAATACATGTCAAAGCTAATTGAAGGGCACATGAGAGGTCATTAACGTATTCTCTCTATATTTATATATGTTTCTCATGTTTCAAATATTAAGAAATATTTGTTATATGCATTTACAATTTTGAAAGATTTTGAACAATTGCCTTCCCAACAGTATGTGACTATGATTATGTTCATACATTTTTTCTACATTATATATGTAAAATCCTCTTCATGTTTTTTTCATATTTTGTCTTCCAATCAATCGGTTTTGTACTACTTTTATACCTCCAGTTGAATTGCCATATTGTCTTTGAAAGTACTTAACAAAAGCAAAATAAAAACAGTTTTAAGAATACTTTTAGAGCCAGTTGTTACCATAAGTGTGTTATCATAAGTATCATAAGTATAAGTACTTTGTGATCTCTATGGATTTATTTTGGTTCATTCCCATTTGCTTATAATAATTCTATTGTAATTAAATACCCTCAAACTCTCTGATAGTATTTGTATTCTTTCCAAAAAAACATGTTCTCAAATTCTTCATTCTAACTAAGGAGACTAATAATAACATGGAACAGAATTAAATTTGTATTTTATGACCAACCAAAATCTTAAAACAATGCAAACATTTTTATATATTTATTTCTTTTATATATTTATAAGAACTGAGGTGGTCAGCTCTTACAATATTCAAATTTTTGCTACTAATTTGTTCTTTTTCCCATAAGAGTGATATTCCAGAACAGGAGGAAGCTGTTGGGCACAAGTACTTTGCTAAGCATTTTGCAACTATTATATTACTTAGTCATCAAAGTAGACCTGTAAGCTTTGCTTTTATTATTCCCTTTTTAACATATGCTCAAAGTCATAACAGGAATGGGTAATTAAGTTAAATAAGGTCAAAAGGATCTTTCTGATTATCTGGATCTTTCTGTAAGATCTGGACCCTCTTAAATGAAAATTATTTATCATAGAGTGAAAACTAACAGTTATATTTTCTACCACGTTTCTTTATTTCCTGGATAAAGTATGGGCCAAAATACTTTTAAACAATAACTGTACTTTTTAAAGACTTTTTAAATAACCCTTTCTGTATCACACAGATTTTGACTTCAGAAATATAAATATGGTGTTCTGGTAATCTCAATAATTTAGCAATAGTCAGTTTAAGTGTGGGTCTATATAATTGCTCTGGAGACTTACAATTTATAATTACTCTTTGTTTTAAAAATAACCAAAACCTTAAAAAATCAACAGTCTCAGAGATGTGTTCTTTGTTGGTTTCAGCCCAATTTAACATTTTTATTTTCATGAGGTAGAACTAACTTTTTTCTGCCATTTTCAAAGATCACTACAAATTAAATGACATATGAGGAAATTTTACCTCTTTGGTTTTATATTATTTGAGTATAATTCCAAAATAATTGGAACTCTTAACTTACAAATGGTAATATTCCAAATTTCATTGACGTAAGATAGCCTGGTGAGCAAGGTTATCTTTTTATGGTTAATCTACTGGTTTTATATTGAATCATTGGTTGGTGCTTTATATGAGTTTTAGTTTTTATATTTGTAACTAGATGATTTTGATTTCATATATGCATATATAACAAAAGCCATGAATCAAGAAACACTGTTGACTGAACTATATCAGATGATCCCTGTATTCAAGAAGGTTAAACTCTAGTGTCAGCAATGTGATAAATGCAATAATAAAAGGCACAGCAAAGCACAGAAGAAGAAATGATTTCTTATAAAACCAAAAATAAATATCATTAATACTGAAATTAAGTAGGACTCAACCAATCTTAGTGGAACAAATTAATGTTTGAATTTAAAATTATGTTACTTTAATAATTAAATGTATATTAATAAAATTGACAATTTACTTTTATTTCCTATACTACTATATTTTTCAACTTTATATAATTCTCAAAGCTTTAAATTCTTTGTAAATAGGCACAATAGAAAACATATACAATTAATATTTCTTTTATAACCATAGAAAAACTATAGTTAGCCAGACTCTATGTTTATAAAGGTCAACTCAGGGCATGGTTTTATTTCTAAGCCAGGTGGAAGAATGCCTACCCACTAAATCATCCAGATTATTTCTTGCAGTAGTTCGTTTTGCCTCTAAGGATTCTTATATAGGTACCTAACTCAAATTAGAGTGTTAGATGTTAAAATATCACAATTTATATGGTAGTTCTATTTTTATTATTTTTTTAGGAAACATCCATATTGTTTTCCGTACTGACTGCACTGTTTACATTCCTACGATATGACCCAGCAATTACACTTCTGGATATTTATCTGAAGAATAGGAAAACACTAATTAGAAAAGATATGTGCACCCCTATGTTCACTGCAGCATTATTTACAATAGCCAACATCTGGAAACAATTTAAATGCCCATCGATGGGTGAATGGATAAAGAAGATGTTAAACACACACACCCCCACACCCCCAACTGGAATACTACTCAGTCATAAAAAGGAACGAAATCTTGTCATTTGTGAGAACATGGATGAAACTTGAGGGTATTATGTTAAGTGAAATAAGTCAGACAGAAAAAGACAAATACCATATGATTTCACTGGTAAGTGGAATCTAAATAAAGAAGCAAAAAAACAAAACAAAATAGAACTCACAGATACAGAGAAAAGAATGCTGGTTGCCAGAGGGGAGAAGGTGGGTAGAAATGAGTGAAGAGAGTCCAGAGGTACAAGCTTCCAGTTATAAAATAAATAACTCATGGGACTAATGTGCAGCATAATGACTATACTCAATAATATTCTAATACATATTTGAAAGTTGCCAAGAGAGTAAACCTTAAAAGATCTCATTATAAGAAAAAAAAGTGATTTTTTTTTTTATAGCTTTGTATGGTGATGGATAGTAACTAGACTTATTGTGGTAAACATTTGGCAATGTATACAGATATCAAATTACTATGTTGTACACCTGAAACTAATGTAATGTTATATGTCAACTATATTTCAATTAAAAAAAATTACAGTTCAGTAAGATGTTTGCAGGGCACCTTCTGCGTTGTCTCCATAAACCCAGAGGGCATAGAAAAAGTGGCAGGTGGCTAAAATAAAAGGATTTATAAATTCAGCAAAGATGATTTTCTTGTATGCCAGATACAGAAAATTTTAATAAGAAAATACACATTTTAACATTAATTTGTTGTGACACAAATCACATTTATTCCCTATTAATAAAAAAGACTTTCAAAGTGTTAATTGATCTGCAACTTTAATGGAATATACTCCCTACATTAAAATGAGCTGTAAATGCAAAGTGGTTAGTTGAGTTTCAGAATGTGGTTTTATCTGAAACATTCAGTGGCAACAATATTTCCTCACATCTACACATATATGCAGTTTAAAGTTTACTTTTATGTTAAACAAAATGCATCTGAAAAGGGAATTCATGGTTTTTAGAAAATTATGTAATTCAGACTGTTTGTATCCTTTTTCACTTAAAATATATGCAAACAATATTTCTGTTGTATATTCCTCTCGTTCTTTTATTTTTTCCTTTTTTTTTTGTGGCTACGTCATACTCCATTATTGTAAGTGCATGAGACAGTACTGAATACCTATCTTTGCACATTTTAGTTAATTCCAGCTAAATATTAAGATAATTCAAATTTTAGTATAAAACTATGAATAACTTTTACATACATATTTGTTCATTTGTCCAATTGCTATCTTAAGATAAATTCATTAAATAAAGGATTAATAGATCAACAGACCACTTGCAGTTAATTCTTTTAAGAAACATTGGCAAAATGCCTTCCAGAAAGATCTTATAGGTTTTTACTCTCACTCGTATTCAGTTTAAGTAAGAATTTCCCCATTTTAATGAATATTACATTTTGTAAATTTAAAAAAATATTTGTGCAAAATTCTCTTCCATTTTAATTTATCAAGTCACTTGTGAAGTGAAACAACATTTATTTACTGGTTATTTATATTTTTTGTGCAATGACCTAGGATGAATTGCGTTTTGATTCCTTTGAAAAACTTTTTTTAATCCTATTTTTGTAATAGTTCTTTGTCAAGGGTGGTAACTCTGTCTCTCAGGTGTGGCAGGCTATTTCACCCTTTGCTGTTTGTGCTAATTTTCTTCTGCCTGGTATAAAAGTGTGTGTGTGTGTGTGTGTGTGCTTGTGTGTGTGCATGTGCAAGTCATTTTTCTCAAATCTAGCAATACTTTTCTTCAGAATATAGGTCATTGTTGGTGAACGATTTTCCAAAAACAGGGTAATATAAAGCCTCACCTATATTTTTCTACTAATCTTAAGGTTTATCTTCTTTATAATTAGGTAGTTAATATATCTTAAATTAATTTGAGGATCTTGAGCTACGAAGTCATCTAGTATTCTTTTTCACCAAATTAAAAATTAATACTCCAAAATAATATTTTTTGGAGTGGGAAATCCCATTGTTTTCCAACCAACATAAAAATACTACCTTTTGCTCATAGTAAGTTCTCGTACAAGATATGCTCCATTTCCGATATTTCTATTCAGTCTCACTGATTTGTTTGCCTTTTAATTTGACAGCATCACAGCATTTATTTATATAGCACTATAATGCATTGCCAATGTGTAACAATTCATATTTCTTTCCTCTTCTAAATTCTGTGTGTGTGTGTGTGTGCGTGTGTGTGTGTGTGAGACATCCCTTGAGTATATTTTTCTGAATTGATCCTCTTATCACATTTAAAAGAAGTCCCTTTAAGATTTTGATAAAAATGCACCTAAATTATAGATCAATTGAAGGAATATTTGTAGATTTACAATATCTGGTGTCCTAAAGGACATAGAAATGTATTTAATATGTATACTTTTTGCTTTTTGTTCAGATTATTACTAAGCATTATGCTGCTTCAACTACATTTTCTTATTAGTTATTATTTGGATGTAGAAAAACTACAGAATTTTGCTTTATTTTCAGCATCCATCTGCCTTCTTACCATCAATAGGATGTTAGATGACTTTCTTAGAATTTGGAGAGAAGATAATGTTTAAAGCAAATATTTTGTATAATATTTTCAATTCAGAAGAAGTTTCAATATTTACCTTTGAACTCATGTGTTATGTTTCTCCCATTTATTCTTCCCCAGTTTTTTCCCTGTTTTGTGATTCTCAACTTCTATCTTTGCTTGTACTTTTCAACATAATATATTACATCTATATCTCTTTCAAATTTCCTAGAAGCTTCTTACTGTTTTTTGTCACAGTTTTCTTTCATTGGCTTTTGCCCCATTTCTACTCTCCTCCGAGATTCTTTATTATCTAAGTCGTGAAAATATTTATGCCATACAATGAAAACACTTATTATGAATACATTATAGTACATTGATGAATGCCAACCTGAACACTAATAACACATCAAAAAATTAGAATCTGTTTGGAGATCAGTTCAAAAACTATCTGTACTATCTGTACTGCCTCTGATGTTAAGATTTTATGTATAGCATAAGGAAGCTAGCTCTGACTATATTTTCCTAAGAATAAAGACCTATTTTTGTAGCATGAAAAAAAAAAAAAATTAGAATCCCTTGTTATTGTCAACTGAATGAAATAAATTATCTCTGTCTTGGAAAAAAATAAAGCAATTTTAAAGGCACAGCTGGAAACTCAGATTTTTTTCTCTGAACATCAAATATCAAAAAAGATATCTGATCATCGAGACAATATTGATATTAAAGCCAATTCTCATAGTCACTAATATGGGCTGTGTTCCTCATTAGTCAAAAATAATCTGCTCAAATCATAAAAAGTACTAAAAATTAAAAGATGTACATAGCACTTCAAAAAACCTGATTGATTTCTGAGTTTGAAGGAAGCAGTTATCTTTGCCAATATTCAGTGTAATAGTAAATTTCAGGGTTTCCCCCTTAAAGATTACAGTTTCACTTATGTTGTTTATTATATAAAGCTATTAATGCACTAATTACAATCGATTAGACTGAAAAAATTAATGAATACAATGATATCTACTTCTTATGCCTAAAATGTGTGGCACAAAGTGAAGAATAAAGATACAATATATTGAATTTATACCAGAAATGATGAAATCTCAAAAATATAAACACATTATAAATATTTATATTGTAAATATTTATAAGCATAGACATGTGTAACTAAAGGGCTCTGGACCCCCAGTTTCAATGTGTGTGCAGGGTTTCCCCCCAGCAACAAGCAATTCTCCAACACCAGCTGGACGACCTACAACTCAACTTAATTCTGACACTGTCTATGGAGATATCATCAAATCCCCAAGTTAAAGGGCTCAGTCCTATAAGACTGTGCCCTCCCTCACTTCAGATTCCAGCCACAACTCCAGGTTGTCACCTGGGCTTCTCATTGACAGGTATAGATTGGAGGTTCCAATGACTCTTTATGTGGGATTCATTCATTTACCGGAGTGACTCACAGAGCTCAGAGTAACATTTTACTTACTAGGTTACCTGTTTATCATGAAAAGATATAACTCTGCAACAGCCAGATGGAAGAAATACTTAGGGCAAAGTATGGGGGAAGGGCTAGGAGTTTCCATGCTCTCTGAGCACAGCACTCTCTCCAAATCTCCACATGTTCATCCAGCTAGAAGCTCTCTGAACCCTACCCTTTTGGTTTTTTATGGAGGCTTCATTGCATAGGCATGATTAATTAAATTATTGGCCTTTGGGTTTGAACTCAGTCTCCAGCCCTTCTCCTCTCCCCATAATTGGGGGAGGGGTGTGAGGTGGGGAGGACTGAAAGTTCCAACCATCTAATCACATGTTTAGATTCAATGGAAACCAGCCCCCATTCTTAGATGCTTTCCAAAAGTCACTTCATTAACATAACAAAGGACAAATTGATCCCTGTCATCACAGGAAATTCCAAAGGTTTAGGAGTTCTATGCCAGGAAAAGGGTTGAAGACCAAATACCGTATATATTTCTTGTTATAAATCACAACAAAATATTTTATAATGTTTAACATGCATAATGTATTTGGGCATAAATATTAAACAAACCCCCTGATCAATGGAAAAGAGAGGCTGGGGGTTGAATTATTCACCAACTGTCAAAGATTTAATCAACCACGCCTATATAATGAAGACTCCAGAAAAATTCCCAAAGTATGGGGTTCTGAGAGCTTCCAGCTGGTGAACTTGTGGAGGTGCTGGGAGGTTGCATGCCTGGAGAGGTCATGGTAGCTTTGCACCCCTCCCCCCATACCTCGTCCTATGCAACTCTTCCGTCTGGCTGTTACTGTATCCTTTCATAATAAACTGGTAACCTAATAAGTAAACTGTTTTCCTCAGTTCTGTAAGTCCCTCTAGCAAATTATTGAGCATGAGAAGGGGATCAGGGGAACCTCTGATTTATTGCCTATTGCTTAGAAGCACATGTGACAACCTGGACTTGCAATTGCTATCTGAACTGGGGACAGTTTTGTAGGATTGAGCCCTTAATCTGTGGGATCTGACGCTACCTCCAGGTAGACAGTGTCATAATTGAGTTGAATTATGGGACACCCAGCCAGTGTCTGAGAATTGCTTTATGTGGAGAAAAGCTCTACACATTTGGTGGCCAGAACTATTGAGACTAGTAACAGAGTAGCAAGTAGTGTTCAGGATACACTACCCCAAAATATGACACCTTGGCAAATTAAATATCTTAAGCTGAAGGATTTTTTTTTTTTTTTTTTTAATGCAGAAGCAGGAAGGACACTCTGACCTCTCCCCCTTCACCTTCTTCCCCGGAACAAGTCATAAAACTCTTATGTGAAAGGTAGCCTCCCTGTACCAGGAGGAGGAAGACATTCCTATCACCAGAGATGGGGAATCTGAGACCAAGAAATCTGTACAAACAAACCTTGTTAAACTAACCCTTATCTTCTTATTTCTTCACCGTTTACTTGTGTAGCCTAAACACCTTTGTTTTGTCAATTATTCAAAAATGTATTGTTTCTTTGTCTAAAAGGTATAAAAGCTTCCTGCTCTGATCACTTCTTCAGGTCTTCATTCTCTTTGAAACGTTCCATGTATGTGTAAAAATTCAATAAAATGTGCATGTTTTTTTTCTGTTAATCTGTCTTGTTTAATTTCCAGACCCAGCCAGGCACCCTAAGGGGATCAAGGGCAACTTTTTCCTCCCCTACAGTAGACAGAAGAAACAGGAGTGTTTTTCCTTTACAGGCCAACACATAGATTCCCTGACTTAATTCAGTGTTCCTTCTATGTCAATAACTGATTGTTGTACAGACTTATCTTTAAGATAATATTTACAATGTAAAGGAGAATTGTACTACCAAATTTTAGTAGACCAAATAATCAATATTCATGATATTCCAAAATAAATTGACTAAATAATGTGAGTTTGATCACTGACATGTACCACATAATTCTGAATGCATGCAGGGTTGAAATTAAGAAAGTTTGGTAATAATATGCCAGCTATCATATCAAGGATCTGTTCTATTAGGCTATATATCACAACTAAGAACTACTAAGTAAGAAGAGTTATAGCAGACACTCCTGGGGGTTATAGCCTACTTATTCTCAAACTTTACTGATTAATTTCTCGGAGACCTCCAATAACGTTTGATTGCTAAACCTAATGGGTTCCGGTTGCTCTTTAGAATTAATTTAGAAATCCTTGATGTGCAGGTGTTTTATACTCTTGTCAAAACACTTTGAAATATATTCTTCAGATGGGCACAGGTAACTGACTATAAATTATGTCTCAATCAAGTGGAAACAAACCAAAATCTTTTATATGCCCTATATGGACCTTTGCTATATGATATTTGCCTCTCTTCTTTGCATTATCTTAAATCATATACACATTATAATCCAGTTTTCTCTCCCACTGAATTTTTTGGAGGAGTACAGTCATCCATCAGTATCCACTGGGGATTGGTCTCAGGGCCCTCACTCCCTACTCTATCCCTACAGATACCATAATTCACAGATGCTCAAGTCCTTTATATAAAATGGTGTAGTATTTGCATATCGTGTATGCACATCCTCTTGAATACTTTATTTCTGGATTACTTATAATAGCTAATACAATATAAATGCTATGTAAAGACTTGCCAGCATGAAGCAAATTCAAGTGTTATTTTGTGGAGCTTTCTGGAATTCTTTTTTTTTTATATTTTCAATTTGAGGTCGGTTGAATCCACTGATGTGGAACCCATGGATACAAAGGACCAACTGTATTTTACACTGTTGAACATTTTCTCTTTCTTAATGACCTCTTTTCTATTTATTCATGTTTTATAATTTTCTTTTAAATTTCCAGTAAGATATTAGGATGTGTTCTTTTCACTCACATTTAATTGTGATTCCAAATTACTGTTTCATCATTCTTATCTTTCTCTAAATCTTTTTGTCAGACAATTCATCCAGAATCAATGGACTCCAGTGCTTTAAGGTATATGTACTTAGACTTGAAATTTAATACCTGGAAGGACAACTATGTCATCACAAGATGAGCTCTTTTTATGATCGAGATATACTAGACTAAATTGATCTTATCCATTGGAGACATGACAATTTTTGTATTAAAACATTTTCTTTACAAATACTATGAGGTCATATAAGAGAAAGAAAATTACCAACAGCTTAAATTAACAGAATGATAATCCAAGTTGACTTGCTAAACTTCAATTTTTGTATCTTGGACTGGTAATTAAAATTTTTACCTATCTGAGGTTGTTAGGAGATCAAATGAGATGCTGGTGAAAGCACTTTGTAAATTATACAGAAAGATTGTTTCAATACTGTAAGGAATTGAATCTTTAGGTTCATAATATTCTGAATATCAATTAAAATAATGTTACATAGCAACTTTATAAGAAATAAAAATTCAGGGGTAACATTTTGTTGAATTTAATCTACTTTATCAAGCAAATTAAATTATTTATACTTAAACTGCAAAAATGCCACACCATTTTGTTTTCAGCCTATTATTCTATTCTATTAATGTGCTTTACATTGTTTCCTCCTGTTTCACTTCTTCTTTTTTGTTTCTATGACATTATCCACATAACTGAAAGAATTAAAAACTTATTTACTATATTTTGAACACCCACTTTCACTTTGTTTAACAGGAGCTGAGAGCTTTCCATTTTTTCCCATGAATCACCTACCCAGAGATAAAAACATTAGAAAGCTTTAAACAAGTGAAAGGCAGGCGATCCCAAGAGTCACTGCTGTTTTACCTTGGGGAAAGACATTTCCTACAAAGTTATTAATAGCCATATTATATTTAGTTGAGAAACAACAGGGAGGGGGAAAGAGATAAAAAGTGAAATGGTGAAAGGCATGTCTTTACAATCTCCACTCCAGGAAAAGTTCAGGGATATTTCAGAAAATTCAGAAGAAAAGTCTGAATCCCACTTGGGATTCTGGAGACCACTGTGCACAGTGTTCAGTACTAGCATGAAGCTGCCTAGGCTGGTTAATAAGGGGG
The DNA here is from genome assembly GCF_028021215.1 of Eschrichtius robustus. NCBI lineage: Eukaryota > Metazoa > Chordata > Mammalia > Artiodactyla > Eschrichtiidae > Eschrichtius > Eschrichtius robustus. The sequence continues at coordinate 14,909,945 of NC_090836.1, read as the reverse complement.
GATCATTCTGATCACTTAAGAATTGGTTAATGAATTTTTGGTCATGTTCATGAAATCCTTCATACTCTAATATCACAGAAGATACCTCATATATTTTCTTCCAAGTGCTTTATAGTTCATATATATATATATATATATATATATATATATATATATATATATATATATATATATATAAATATATGTATATAAATAACTGAGAATCTATGGTAGGTTAAGGAAAGGAAAAACAGATTTGGTTTACATTTTGAATGAATATTAGCTCATGACAAAACAGTATTATTGTTTGCTTTCGTTCATTATTGAAATGTTTATTGCCAATCTGTGTTACATTCTTTTAAGTAAACAATGAACAAAAGAGGACAAGAGACAAAAGGGTCTGCTCTTACACTGTTTGCATTCTGTGTGGGAGATAAACTATAAACAAATAAAGAAATAAAATATGTTACATGTTAAGTTTGCTTGCATGCATCTAGGACCTCAAATTTTTTTGCTTTCTAAAGTGTGTTTCATTGTCATAAACATCAATAAAAAAAAAAAAACAAACAAAATGTCTGAATGGACAAAATAATTGGTCTCTTTTTTTCTTTCTGGGAAATCTGTTTTCATTTTCAGTTTTATGGTTGATGCTTTGACATCCATTAATACTTCAAATAATGCATGATCTTATTTTCTTTTTTTGGAACTACAAAAAGAGAACTGCTGGACTTCTTTATTCTACTGCTTATATCTATTGATGTCATTCCTATATTCTTTAATTCATTAGTCTCTGAGTTGCATTCTATTTAATTTACTCATTCTTATATTCCAGTTCACTAATTCCTTCCTTAGCTATATCAGTTCATTTGTTTAATTGCACTTTAATTTATATTAATATTTTAAAAATTTAAGTAAACATGTTCTGGATATTCTTTATTTCCATAGTTTTAACTATTCTTTTTCTCTCTTTAACAATTTCATAGTATCTTACCTTTTACTTATAGCTTGTGTATATTTTTAGATATTTTATTTGTATTAATCATAATAATATATTTTAAAAATTATCTTTATATTATAACAGGATCAAGTTGTGGTTTAAGTCATTTTCTATTCTGTGTGTTGTCAAATATTGTTAATCACAGTGACATATGTATTCCTTTTTTATGTTAATTTTTGACATGAGTACTCCCAGGATATACAGATAATGAAGACTCCAAACTGTCTTGAGAATCAAGGCATTGGTTAAGCTTCTCAGGAATTTTCTTTTCTTACCCAGAATTCAAGCTTAGACTTCTCTTAAATATCTACCTGAGTTTTCGGTTCATTCTTTCACAGAGAGCATATAATACTTTGAAAGTAATAGATTTATGCAGTAGTATTCATTCTAACTCCCTGCCTCACCTGGGCCCAAGAATTTATCTCCTGTCCCTGAGTGGAAATAAAAACCAACTGCCTAGGTTACCAAGATCAAAAATTCTTATCCCCACCCAGGAAGCTCCAGCATCTATTGCCTCATGATTTCATTTTTAGTTTCTTCTTCATTGTGGGCATGTGCATTTTATTTATTTTTGACTTTCTCTGTTTTTCCTCATTCTGCAGTTACACAAATTTAATTAGACAAAAATCTTATTTCCTTTAACACCCCCATCATTGGCTATATATATATAGTCTTCTTTATTTGTATATCTGTGTGTTGGTTGGTTTATATATTTATAGTTTAATAAATAGACAGTCATGAATGTAGCATCCAGGATGTGAACAATCTTGTGCAAGTCTCCTGAAACACATGTGACAAAAGTTCTAAGGGACATATACCTAGGAGAATGATTATTGGGTTGAGGGGTATGTGAATATTCAATTATATGTAATGCCAAGCCATTTTCAAAGTATAACTAATATATGAAATTATATGTATCCACATCATCTTTTACCTTTGGTATTATCAGAATTTCAAAATTGTGCTAAACAAAATATATATAAAATGATATACCATTGTTATCTTCATTTGTATTTCCCTGATCACAAATAAGTCTTGACTTATTTTATATATGTAATGTATTATATATATATATGTTTGTGTTTATTATATAGTTATATGTATTATATACATATATATTTAGTCCCATGTCTTCCTGCTTCCATTAAAAGTATTTCTATCATTGTCTCTGTTCATTCTTCCATTTGTATTTTCCCTTACTCTAATGATTTTTATGTATTTCTTATACAGTATTGATATTGAGCCTTTGTAAGTTTTGTGTATTGCAAATATCTTTTCATGGCCTATAATCTGACTTTTCAGTTACCTTAAGCTGTCTTTTGATGTACAAAATTAAAGATTTTCATCTTCAATAGTTAAATTTGCCAAACTTTTATATAGAATAAAACCTCGGAAGTGTTTGAAACTAGCATGCTAATGATGAAATATTTTGAAAAGATGAAGTTTCAGATTTCTTACTAAAAGTTTTTCACAATTTCCTTCATGGCTTGTGGGGGAAAACATGCACGATAGCAATACTTTTTAAATTCCACTGTTAGAACAGTTTATTTTTTGTTCCAAAGTGAGTTAATGATGAAACATTTGCCTGTGTGGGCTTGACAGAACAATCTGTCTCTGTGGGAAGCTTCCTCAGGACTACCATAAAGCGTGAACCCCTGAAGGTGCCTTCTTCATACAAACCCTATAGTTAGCCTTAAAATTAGGCCTGGAGTCCTGGATCAATTCCAATTTGGATAATACACAGTGTTTACTAAAATTCCTTCTGCGGTTTGAACACAATACAGAATATTTCTTAGTTCTCTTCATAAAGCCTCCTTCAATGTAATCATGTGTCTATTAAATTATATTTTAATCTCCAGGGTAGATGCTTTCAGCGTTGCATATATTTTTCATGACAGAGTCAAACTAAAATTTGTTGTATCAAAAATAAATGTGCAGCCTGAACACATTCTTATCTCATTTAACCCATATGGATTTACTATCACAAAACCTTCAGATAATATTACAGATATGATAACTGTTGCTAAAAAAAATAAGATTATATGCTAGGAAAAGCTTCAGTTTCAAAGGATCACGTCCGGATCAGCACAATTCATATATTGTATAATCTGGGTCTGAAGTTCAGGTTCATGCAGATCTTTAGAGATTTGAATATCCTAGGACAAGACATAGAGAACATGTAGATACTAGTTTCTAAACTGGTTGTCTGCATCTTAGTAGATCATCCAGAGAGCTGACATTTACTATTAAAATGCATAAACAGTTACTTTGTATAGTACAATTTTATTATGATTATGAACCAAAAATCAAAACTATGGGTTGAAAAATGTTATGGAGGCTAATTTAATAATTGAATTAGATTGACTGCATGGCCAATTCTACTGAGAACACAGAACAGGATCATTATGGGATTCAAAAAGTGGACATAAAAATAACATTTTATATATTTATTTATACATTTCCTATCTTTCAAATTTCTCAATACTTTTTAACTTGAAATTGTATTATATTCCTCTAATAAGTCTTCACCAAATTCATAAGGTGGCTTCACTTATACTTCATTCACTGTGTAATCTTGCTTAGTCACACAAAGTAAATTTTCCTCAGATATACATTTTAGAAATCAGCCCATTAGAAAAATAAGAACTTCTGAAATAAATGAGACAAAGTTGGTAAATTAGAGAATTTTCTTAAACAATTGGGCAGTGCTCAAAATGATCTTCTGAGTAAAAGAAAAATAGTACTAGATTATAATAAGACTTTTTCTATGGTCTATCTAGGGCAAGTTTAAGCAGTATGAAATATCTTGCTTTCTTCCCTGGAACTATGGAAAATTTAAATAAAACACAGAGAAATAATTTTTAATCAGGTGCCCCTATATTTGCCCCCCCCAAACCTGTTACCAATCTTATTTTTGATGAATATATCAAAGTGATTGTTATATGCCCCATCTTTTCAGAAAGCATATGTTAAACAGGGCAGGCAAAGATAAACTTTAAAAGGATTCACTTGTCCTAACAGCCCATCTGTTTCCTACTCCCTGCAGAGCACATCTCTTTTCTGGGGTCCCTTTCAGGTGCTCTCTTACCTTATGTAACACTCTCTTTATTGTAAGTTCATGCTGTGACCCTGTCAGAATTGCTACAGCAGGGGTGACCTCAGTAATGACCATCCACAGCCTGCCAAGCTAAGTTGGTCAGTGTTAGCTGATTAAACTTTTAACAACATCCCCTGTGCGATAAAGGGCAAAATGACAACTTTGCCCATCGTCAAGGTGTCTGTATAATAAACTAATTAGTAAACCACACAGTCTGTGGAGCTTTTAATGAGTGCTATCGGCTGGCCTCTGTAATAAAAACCCAGTCTGCCTCCTTTTGGGATTCAATTAAGGCACAGACTGTCATATGCTTGGTCTAGCTGATCAATGAATCCATTCCGACCTTTGTCGGAGCTGTTTGCAAGGTCAGTGGCAGTAGTGAAGAGAGCCAGCTTGGTAAAGGAGATATACCCAACAGAAGCCGACAGGCTCCAAGTCCAGTTGTTAATATCCTTGTGGTCATTTGACATCAGCAGAAGTTTCTCTCATTCAAAGGTTAGCTGAAAGAGAAGACAGCAATGAAAAATATATATTGGTATTTTTTTCACAGAAAGGTCCCTCTGTTATTAAAAAATGATCATTAGTCTGTTAACATCTACTTTTACCTTGCGGTATCTTCTTTTTCTTCACCCAGTGGAATATACTATCCAACTTTTGTTCTTCCAAATATACCTATTGATTTAATTCTTTTCCAGATGTGAAAACAAATGTAACCTTTATGAAATGTAGTGCTGTATTTTATGATTCAAGATGCTGAGGTTTTAGAAAAGGAATTCAATTAGAAAAGATGATATTCCTTATTAAAGCTTCCTGATGTCAGAAAAATGTTTTTTTTAATAATTAAATTTTTAAAAATACTCTAGATTTTCAGGTAATTGCAATATTCATCAATTCTACATCTCAAACATGGTTTTTATTCTTGGCGATTTGAGAATCCTCACATTTATTTCTGTCAGAAAGTAATTATTCAGAAATAAAAAACAGTTCATTTTTCTAATATTTAAATAATATTTTTCTATTATTTGCCTATTTTGATAGTAATAAGTTAAAGGGAAACAAAATATTTCTAAACAATGTAGCCTGGCTTTTCTAGACTTAATATTTTTGGTTTTTAGAGTAATCCAATGGACCTGTGAGAGTTAATAATCTATCATTTTATTGAGACCCAAGATTGAAATGCTTTGTTGACAGGCTGTGAGATGGAAAACCAACTGAGCTACAGATTGAACATAGCTGACCACTCAGCAGACACAACCCAAAGTAACACTGTTGTTGTGTATACAGTATTCAGAAGCCCTGTAGGATCTCACTATTTGTACTTTAAATAAGGTAAAATATACATTATGAGTGTTACTTGAGATTTTGGAGATGTATGTATTTTCAAATAATCAGGGTTTTACAATTTGTTATTTTCCACAAAAAGGAAATTTATGTTCAAACTAGGTTGAGACTCTATTCAAATTGAAAAAACTTAAGTTCAACATTTTTAATAAATGTATATTCACAAACAAATATCAAGTGTAATTAAAATTGAACAATCTGTACCTTTGAGAAGCATTGGTACAATCTTTAAGTATTAAAAATGAACATACCATGAGACCAAAAATTCTCTTATAGTTTATTCTTAAGAAATAATTATATGGCTATAGCATATGTAATTACTAAAATATATTATTTTAGTAGGAAACAATTGTATAAAAATTAAGTGCCCTAATATAGGGGACCACATATAAAAAAAACAGTATACCACTTAGCAAAATACTATGCAGCCCTTAGAAATGATGATGCAGAGTGTATATTTAAAGAAAAGTGTTCATAATGTTAGTGAAAAGACCAGTGGAAAAAATAATTAAGTTTTTATAATATTTATTTTATCATATATTATATGGACATATAAATATATATGCATATGAATATATTCATGCATATATACATGTGTGAATGTGTATGTCAATATACATGTATAGGTTTGTATACACATAAATATGCACAAGATACATATATACATAAATATCAATATGTATAAATATATATTCTAGATTTATGAATACTTTCAATATTTTCTGACTTTTTCTAATGGTTTTATATATAGATATATTTTTTAAATTTAATTAATTAATTTATTTATTTATGGCTGTGTTGGGTCTTCGTTTCTGTGCGAGGGCTTTCTCTAGCTGCGGCAAGCGGGGACCACTCATCGCGGTGCGCGGGCCTCTCACTATCGCGGCCTCTCTTGTTGCGGAGCACAGGCTCCAGACGCGCAGGCTCAGTAGTTGTGGCTCACGGGCCTAGTTGCTCCGCGGCATGTGGGATCCTCCCAGACCAGGGCTCGAACCCGTGTCCCCTGCATTGGCAGGCAGATTCTCAACCACTGCACCACCAGGGAAGCCCTATATATTGTTTTGATCAAGAGAAATAAAAGATATTTCATTCTTGAAACTATTCAATATAATATAAAAATCAGAAGATGTGTAATTAAAAATCTGCAATGTATTTTCAGAAGTTTGTAAATTATTTCACCTCTTTTTCCCCACACTTTTATTTAGTTATATTTTCACATAAAAAGTATCTAGAAATGCATGTATATTTAAACCCAAAATTTACTTGCGAATCAGTATACTATATTTAGATGAATTATTTTCTGTATTATAGACTCAAATAAATCACTCAAAAAATCATAGAAAAGTAACTTTCATAATTGAAATGAACCGTATAGATAACTGCTCCTGTTCCATTTTATGTATTTGGAAGCTGAGGCCAGAGAGGCAATCCTGTTTCATTAGGGTAATACTCGTAAGTGCATTTAGAATCGAAAGTGAAGGTCATGTGGGTTTGTGAGACTTGCGGTGGAGGGATGATTATGGAGGAGGGAAATGTGATCGACATAATCTTGATTTTTGAATTTTATATTTCCAATTTCTCTCTCATTAGGACCAACCCTATCCCTTTACACACACCCCTCGCTGCCCAACACACAGATATACACATCTGTACAAACATACACACAGATACAGAGTGAGCATTAACCACACAGATTTAAGGGGTTTGTGTGTGTGTGTGTGCACACGCTTTAACTCCAAATATAGGCATAAGTCTAAAAAAGAATATTATTTAAATTCTCCTAAGAGCACAAGTTCAACAAAGGTCATCAAAGCAATCCTAAGACATAAAAGGGGATATCCTGTGTCCTATTTAATTTGTCAATTAAAATATTGAGTTCTTAGAAAATAAAGATGCTGCACATACGGTTTGACCAGTCTACTCATGTAACAAATATACATCGTTTCTTCATCAAAATTACCTTGTAAGGATTTGTCTTAAAAACTGTAGATGTTCAGTTTAGGTCAAGATAATTGATATTGAGGGATGGGAGAAGGCAAGTGTAGGTGGAGCCACGAGGGAAAAATACTTCCCATGCTGCCAAAACTAAATTTACCACATAACTTGGCATCAAATCATGAGTTCATAGTCTATTTCTAGGTCCTCACATTCCTAACTTAATTTGGTCAGTCTTGCAAAATTATGTCTTTGAAATCTAGGACCTTAGATCAAGGTTAAATTTTAACACAAAGAAAACTCAATTTTAAAAGTTAATGCAGGGATGTCTTAATGTTTTTAATCTGTATACTATTTAAGCATAAGACAACAGCATTTTATAAAGAAGTAAAAACATTTTACAAATAAGTATAACAAAGTAATACATTATAATACATTATATCTCTTCTAGTAGCAGAGATAAAATTAAATAATATCAAAGGTACAATTGTAACCAGTGAAGGCAGAAAATGAATGGAAAAAGAGGATCAAAGAACATACACAATGAATAGAAAAATTTCAAAAGCATGTTAGATATATATCCAGATATGCCTAAATACACCAATGAAAAGAAAGGTATTGTCAGATTGGATAAAACAGTATGTTAGATCCTATGTGTTGTCTGTAGAAACCCACTTTATATATACCCAGATAGGCTAAAAGTAAAGGAATGAAAGATATGCCACATTAACACTAATCAAAAGAAACCCAAGATACCTATACTAACATCATACTTCAGGACATGCAAGATTATTGGGCATAACGACAGTCATTACCTAATGATGAAGAGATAATTTTCCAAGAGGACATAACAATCCTAAATGTGTATGTACCTAAACAAAAGTGTCAAAATTATGAGGCAAAACTGATAGAACTGAAAGGAGAAATTATCAAATCCACTATCATTGTTGGGAAATTCAATGCCTTTCTGTCAGTAATTGATAGATCAGACAGGGAGAAATCAGTAAGAATATAGATGTCCTTAACAGCTCTATCAATCTAATTAACATTTATAGAATACTGCATTTAACAACAGCAGAGCACACAATCTTCTCAGGCTAACGTGGAATATTAACCAAGATAGATCTCATTTTGGGATGTAAAATACACTTTTATAACTTAAAAAATACATATACAAAATATGTTCTTGGACCACAATGGAAATAACTACAAATCAATTAGTTGAAAAAAGTCAGGATAATCCCCAAATATTTGTAAATTAACAATGCACTTCTAAATAATTCACAAGGTGAAGAAGTATGAAGAGAAATTTTACAAAAATTCTGAACTAATTTTAAATGAAAACACTATTTTTCAAAATATCTTGGGTAAAGAAAAATTGCTTAAAACAGTTCTTCATGGGAATTTATAGCATCAAATTATGTACTAGAAAAGCAGAAAGAATCTAAAATTAAACTTCTGCAGAAGATAAGCAATTATTTAACAAGGTTAATATATAATGCAAGAGCAATATATTAAAGTCAATTGCTTTCATATATACATCAATAAGTAATTGGAATTTGAAATTTTAAAAAACCCACCATTTACAATAGCCTCTCCCCTGGCCTTGTAAAAAAAATTATTTGGATGTAAATAACCAAATAGGAACAGGAATTCTATGCCTAAACTAAAGAACAATGATGAAAGAAATCCAAGAAGATCTAAATAAATGGAGAGAGATCCCATTATTATATATTGGTAGTATCAATATAATTAAGATGTCAATCCTGCTCAACTTTATTAATTCAATGCAACCCCAATCAAAATCCTAGCAAGTTATTTTGTGGTTTCAAAATACTGATTTTAAATTTTAATGGAAAGGCAAAGAATCTAGAATAGGCATCACAGTACTGAAGATGAAGAACCAAACTGGAGGGCTCCCATTATGAGTTTTTAAGATTTAGTACAAAGCTACAGAAAATAAGAGATTGTGCATCAGCAAAAGAATAAAGATGTAGATCAATGGAACAGAATAGAGAGCCTAGATGATGGAACACAAATGTAATTTTTTTTTTATAAACTTGCTAAGGCAATTCAGTGAAGAAAATCTAGTCTTTTCAAAAACGGTGCTGGAACATTTGGATATCAACATACAACAACAACGACAGCAACAAAATAACTATGAACTTAGGCATAGACCTTACACCTTTACAAATTTAACACAAAATATATCATAGACAGAAATGTAAAATGCAAAATTATAAAACTTCTAGAAGGAGACACAGGAGAACATTTAGGTAACTGTGGGTTAAATGTTGAGTTTTTGATACAATACCGAAAGTATTGTTCATGGATTTAAATAAAATAGATAAATTGGATTTTAAAATTATAAATTTCTCTTCTGTGAAGAACACTGTCAAAAGAATGAAGAGACTGGGAGGAAATCTTTTTTAAACACATATCTGATAACAAACTCGAATACAAATATACAAAGAATTGTCAAAACTCAACACTAAGAAAAAAACCAACAAAATTTTAAAAATCGGCAAAAGATCTCAACAGACACCTTGCCAAAGAAGATATACAGACAGCAAATAAGTACGTGACAAGATGCTCAACATACTTTAATGTAAATTAAAACAAAATGAGATATTACAACACAGGTTAGAATGGCTAAAATCCAAAATACTGACAAAACCAAATGCTGATGATATGTAGAACAACAGGAACTTTCATTTCTGGTGGGAATTTCATTGTTGGTGGAAATGAAAAATGGTATATCCATTTTAGAAGACAACTGGCAATTTCTTATAATACTAAATCAAGTCTTATCATATGATCCAGTGCTAATGTTCTATGGTTTTTAACCATTTGAATTTAAAACTTATGTTCATTCAAAACCTGCACATGAATGTTTATAGCACCTTTATTCATAATGGCCCAAAACTGGAAGCAATCAAAATGTTTTTCAATAAGTAAATTGATAAATAGGTGAATGGATAAACTGTGGTACATCCATACAATAGCATACTATTTAGTCATAAAAACAAATGGACTATCAAGCTAAGCAAAAAACAAGGATGAAATTTTGACAGAGGCAAAAATATAGAGACAGTAAACAGATGAGTAGTTGCCAGGAATTTGAGGGAGAAGAAAGGGTTAAGTAGGTAAAGTAGGGGAAATTTTTAGGGTGGTGAAACTACTCTATATGTGACTATAATGATATAGATACAAAACTAGTCAAACACCAGGAAATTTATAACACAGTCAACCTTAATGTATGCAAATTAAAAAAAAATTATTTAGGAAGTCAGGAATGCCAGGAGGAATAAAGACTGTGATAAAATACGTAACAAACATGTGAAATAACCTCCCTGTAAGTGTTGCGAGAAAAGGGTGCTAACCTAAGTAACTTTTGAAATGAGTAGTCTGTAAAACTGAAGGCAAAAGGAATTGGACATAGCACTTTAGTTGATAAAGTTGCTACCCAAGGGGATATCAGTTAACAATTCTGGAACCACTGAAATTGTACACTGGAATTAAACAATTAAATTAATGAATGGTGGATCATGGAGCCCAGTTTCTCACTGTTGTAGTGGCAGGTCACAGACATGCAAGGGGAGAAGGCTAGAATCCAAGTGGTCTAGAATTGGAGACATCAGAATGGATTTATATTTATTTTATCATGATACTCATTTCCCTCTATATGTAGATACATAGAGAAATATATAGCTACATGTACAAACATGAGTTAGCATATTAACATATATGGATGGCATTGTTCTGTAGGTTGAGAAAACATGGTAGTAATGACACCCTTGTAGCAATGAGCATGCCTAATGCCCAGATCTTGGTTTCCAATACCAGTCTCCAGTAAGAGTAACAAGAACTCCTTAAAAAAATGGCCAACTCTAGGATTGGAGCTGGGAGTACACAAAATGAGCCTAGAGCATCTTATATGCCAGAAAGTAAAGAAGTGTTAACAAAAAAATACGAAACAATACAAAAAAATGATGGGGGTATGTCAAGCGGACACAGGACTGCCCTGAAGAGCCTCCAGTAGGTAAAGGTGGAACTATATGAGCAACAAAATAAAATAGTACTGAATTATAACCCCAAATATAAATTAAATTTCTATGAATCCACACTATTATAAATGAATGAATAAAGAAATGGGGGGAGAATAGACAAATATCCCATTGAAAAGAATTCCAAGTAATTTATGGAGATACTCCACTCTCAAAGTAGAGCATAAGTCCCTAAATTCCTTAAGTGTGGAATGCACATTATGACTTGCTGCCTAAGAACACAGTATGGAAAAGTGGGGGGAGTGTAATATTGCAGCAGAGAAAACTGACAAACACAAGCTTAGCAAGGTGATTAAGGCTAGCATCAACAGTGGTTAAACTGTGTTGATATTACATCCCATTGACGTGTCATGATGTGATGAGAAAGACATACTACCTCTGCGGTCTTTCTCTCAAAATCCATTAACTCCAGTGTGGTCATGAGAAAAATATCAGAAAATTTCCAATTGAGGGACATTCTGCAGTATACCTTACCAATCATTCTCACAACCATTAAGGTCATTTAAGTCTGAGAACTGTCACACCATGAGATGCTGAAGGAGTTGTAACAACTAAATGTAATATAGATGATATTCTGGGGTAGATGAAAGAAATTAAGTAAAAATTTAAGCTATCTTAATAAATTATTGACTTTACTTAATAGTAATATACCAATATTGGTTCATTGATTGTGACAAGTATTTCATACTAATGTAAAATGTCAGTAATAGAGGAACTAGTTATGGGATATATGGAAAATTTTCACACCTTTTCTGAAAATCTAAAACTATTTTAAAATTAAAGTTTATTTTAAATAAAAGACTAAAAACCCATTGTAGCTAGAAAAGTAGGAAATGAAGTCAGAGAGATAGAAAGGGGCCATATCAAAGAGTGCTTGAAGGTCATAGTTTAATAGAGATGTTGCATAGTCTGTTGGAAGCATTGGTGATGTAATAATTTGATTTCTAATTTAAAAAGACAACTCTAGCCTCTATGTGATATACAGATTGTCAGATAAAAAGAGTCACAGAAGGTGAACAATTTGAAGGCTAATGATATGGTCTAGAAGAGAGATATCGGTGGTATAGACAAGTTGAGCTGATGAAAATGGTGGTTGATCAAACCAGGATGTGAAAGATAGGGTTCATGGTTCAGGCCAAGTGTTTCTGTTCTGAGCAGATTGGTGAATATTGGTGGCATTTTCTGCTATGCGGGCATTGAAGAAAGACTGTTTGAGTTTGGGGGTTGCCAGTGAAATATCATAGCCATCTTGCTATATGTCATGATACTCATTTTTTACATACAGAAGGAAGGTAGTATAGAAATGTTATGAAAATTGCCAAATACGGCATGATCTCATTTATGTGTGGAATCTAAAAAACAAAACACACAAACAAGCAAACAAAAAGAAAAACAGACTCAGATACAGAGAACAAATGGGTGGTTGCCAAAAGGGAGGGTAGGGTGGGCAAAATAGGTATAGAGGATTAAGAGGTTCAAACCTCCAGTTATATAATAAATAAGTCACAAGGATGTAATATACAACATAAGGAATATGGTCAATGATATTATAATAACTTTGTATGGGGACAGGTGGTTATTGGCTTATTGCGGTGATCATTTCATTATATATATAAATGTCAAATTAAAATGTAGTGTACCTGAAACTAACATAATATTGTATGTCAACTATGTTTCAATAAAAATTTTAAAAAAAGGAAAGAAAATTGCCCAAACATACAAACCTAAAATCACCAGAGCTGAGATATCTCATATGAGTCCAAAGCATGTGATCATTGCCTAGTCCACATTGCTTCTGAGCAATATACTCTCTACCACAGAGGGGATCAATTTTTCTACTCATAACTTTCAAGGTAAAGTACCTATGTCTAAAGACCAAAAGTAGATAAAAAAGCATTCTGAATGAGACAAAATATAAGTAATATAATCATATTCAAAGTCTTTTCTTACCTTTTGTTTTCCTTAGGAACTCAAAGGCAAAGGAGCTTAACCTCACTTTCAGTAAAAGGAAGGAGGAAATTTCTCACCATCTGGTAATAGAATAAATATGGGACTTGATTTGACTGATTTGGTTCACATTCCAGGGTCACATTATGATTTTTGTAGGCCCTAGACACTTTTTTACATTTGTGGGTCCCTTCTTCTATTAAACGCAATTCAAAATTATGTTTTATGAAAGGATTGATGTAATAATATATTAATATTGTTTTATAATGTTTTCTTTGACCTACTATGCTTACAGTGCCTAATGGATAAACTGACCCTGTTTATATCTGTATGGCGAAGAATGTTCTTACAGAGTTGAGATGTTGAACAACAGAAGGTATGGGTTACCCTGAACCATATGTTGCAGACTTTTTCAAATAAGGCTTATTTCAATTCGTGAGGACAGTATGTAAAAATTAGTAGTTAATTATAGATTACTAAAGCATGCTCCCCCCCTTCCAAAATTTTTGCTAATGTATTTTTTTTTAATGAGGGCTGAGATTCTTTTGGATTCCAGTAACAGTTTTTGGATTAAAACAACTTTTCTTTTTTTTAGATGACTTTGTGTCCTTTATATTCATTCTGAAATTCTGATTCTACTCGACTTATCATTATCATTATTATGGTGCTTTTCCCTTTCGTTTTCTTAGTGTTTAAAAGAACTGGACTTGTAAGAATTATTTTTGTGTGTCTGCATTTTTTCTTTCTTGCCCAGCTTTTATGTCACTACTTTCTCAATTTTTATCTTATAGAGTGTATCTGGGACACATTTCCTGCTCATTTTAAGCTTGTCGTAAGCTAAAATAAGTTTAAATATCTCGAGCATTTGGTCTTTGCCCTAAATATGCTAAAGCAAGAAAGATATTCTTTATTAATAATTCTACCTTTCTAAGCAAGTCATCACATAGGAAGGCCAGCACATTAATTAATTAATACATGCACCCGGAGGAAAATTAAACAGTTGAAATAATAAATGTGGACGTGTCTCTGAATATTTGAATTGCATTTTATTATTTAAGTTACTAGCAAATGTTAATCTGTAGTTTGGTGGAAGATGATACTTGCAAGTATTTTATTCTGTAGAGCAGAGAATTCTGGATTGCTAAGAGTTTGTGTCTTTGCTCCTTTAAATATAGTTTAACCATTTAGGATGTGAATAATTCTAAGATGGTTAGTTACTGCTTTTTTAAAAGTAGAATTAATATACGGCATTGATACAATAACATGTTATTGCTATATGTTGTTATTCATATATAGTTTGAGGATCCACTAAAGCAGTTTGTTTTGTTTTATCCAACTTAAACAGTCCTCAGATACTTAAGCTTTTTTAAGTGTGACAATATTGCTGTTAATAGCATCAGGCGAGCTGAGACAAGATGGTTTGTGGTAGAAAATGTTGTGCTTAGTTTTGTACATTTTGCATTTGGTTGTTATAAGAACTGAAAAATTCAATTGAGTTAAAGGGAAATAGGTAAGATTTGTTGCCATAAATCTGTTGACACGTCATCCTAATTAAAAAACATATATTGTTTGCAAATAGGAATTCATCCAACTACCTGGATAGAATTCGGAAAAATCCTTTCTTGTTATGAGAGGTAGGATAGATTTTATCAAAGTTCCCAATAATGACAATGTTGCTAATTGTTGCTAATATTGTTGTTGTGAATCAACAATAAAAAAGAAACATTTAAAAGTGTATATTTATATTTAATCCATCAATTAAAAGTGATCTAATTGGTTGGAGAAAAAATGGAAAATATATAAGCTGTTCATTAAATGACATGGAAAGGGCAAAACTGAGCATGGCAAGTGTATATATTTGAGAGGTATAAATTTCTCTTTCCATTGCATCCTAAATCCACTCTAATCTGGTTATTGCTTCTCATCCTCCACTTTACTAAAACTGCTTGCACCAATGTCAACAATTCTTCTATGTTGATACATCTAATGGTGAATTCTCACTCCATCTCCTAACTTGACCTGCAGATAACATTTGAAATCATGGATGAGAGCCCCCACTCCCTGCTTTGGCACCAGATCTCTGTGTTTTTTTTGGCTGCGTTGAGTCTTTGTTGCTGTGCTCAGGCTTTCTCTAGTTGCGGCGAGCGGGGGCTTCTCTATTTGCAGAGCACGGGCTCTAGGCGCGCGGGCTTCAGTAGTTGTGGTTCGCGGGCCCTAGAGCGCAGGCTCAGTAGTTGTGGCGCCACGGGCTTAGTTGCTCCATGGCATGTGGGATCTTCCTGTACCAGGGCTCAAAACTGTGTCCCCTGCATTGGCAGGCGGATTCCTTTTTTAAAAAATTAATTAATTAATTTATTTATTTTTGGCTGTGTTGGGTCTTCGTTTCTGTGCGAGGGCTTTCTCTAGTTGCGGCAAGCGGGGGCCACTCTTCATTGCGGTGCGCGGGCCTCTCACTATCGCGGCCTCTCTTGTTGTGGAGCACAGGCTCCAGACGCGCAGGCTCAGTAGTTGTGGCTCACGGGTCTAGTTGCTCCGCGGCATGTGGGATCTTCCCAGACCAGGGCTTGAACCCGTGTCCCCTGCATTGGCAGGCAGATTCTCAACAACTGTGCCACCAGGGAAGCCAGACAGGCGGATTCTTATCCACTGTGTCACGAGGGAAGTCCCAGCACCAGATCTCTTAAATGGAGTCCCCCAGAGAATTTCCTTAGGTTACTTCTCTCCCAATGGGACTTCATTCAATCTGGTGCTTCTAAATCCCATCATATGATCCAGCCTGATTTTCTCCCTTGAACAAAAGACCCCTTTATTTACTTGATATTTCCACTTGATTATCTCCCAGACTTACAATGCTGAAAATCAATCTTTTGATCCCTCCAAACTTTCTCCACCTGTAGTGTTTCTTGACTCAATGCATACTCCACAGTTCCAGTTATTGAAGCCAAAAATACCTCAGAGGAATCATGACTCTTCATTCTCATTCTCCATATCCAAAAAATAAGAAAATATTATTGAATGTATCTTTAGAATATATCCAGAATCCAATCCCCAATCATGACTTTCACCCTGGTCCAAAGCATTGTCAACTCTCTCTGATATTATTGCAATAATTTCTATCTGGTTTCCCTGCTTTCATCCTTGCTCCTTCTGCAATATGTTCTCCACAGAGCAGAGAGAGGAATTCTTTCAAACTTGGTCAAACCAGGTCCTTATTTTGCTTAAAATCCTCCAGCGGCTCTGCATCTCATCCAAGGTCTTCTCTCTACATATCCATTGTCACCTCCGACTTCTCTCTTGTTCAGTTCTATCCAATCTCAGTTCCTTTTCTGTGATTTCTCAAGTACATCAGCTGTACTTCCGACCGAGAGCCATTGTAATTGCTTTTTTCTCTGTTATGGGTGGTCTTTCCAGACATCTGCTTGATTTCCTCCTTCACCTCATCTCATTTAAATTTTTACTCAAAAATCTGAACAGGGCTTCCCTGGTGGCACAGTGGTTGAGAATCTGCCTGTCAATGCAGGGGACACGGGTTCAAGCCCTGGTCTGGGAAGATCCCACGTGCCGCGGAGCAACTGGGCCCGTGAGCCACAACTACTGAGCCTGCGCATCTGGAGCCTGTGCTCCGCAACAAGAGAGGCCGCGATAGTGAGAGGCCCGCGCACCGCGATGAAGAGTGGCCCCCGCTCGCCGCAACTAGAGAAAGCCCGCGCACAGAAACGAAGACCCAACACAGCCAAAAAATAAATAAATAAATAAAATTTAAAAATCTGAACATATTTACTCACTGAGTGCCCTATTTAAAATCACAATCCCCTTCTGACACTTCCACTCTCCTTAGTGTGTATTATCTTCTTAATATATTTGGGTTATTTGTTTTATTTATTGTCTGTACCCTTCCTTAGTAGAAAGTAAGCTCCACAAGGACATTGGTTATTATTTTTTTATGGGTTTTACTGCTGTTACCCTAAAATATAGAACAGTAGAAAAAGTGCTCAATAGATATGTGTTGGATTTTTTGAAAGACTTTAGAGATTCTTAGGGGGAATGACTATTTTGATCAATTGTGACAAAATTCTAAGTCTATGTTGATATCATAAGAATATGATGAATTGTTTATGGAGGTGAGTAATCAGATGAGAATTTAAGGTAGAATTATAATTATGATAATGAAAGTGTTAGGTCAAAAGGGTTCTCGACATTAGTTACTATTAGATCATTAACATTTGTTAAAAAGTGAAATTAAATTACAAAAGTAGATTTTCTGTTATCATGTCCAAATATTCTGATCTGCAGGTAGGTATCTGCATTTTTAAAGAATGTATGAGGTGATTCTGATAAAAATTGTCCAAGAACCATGCTTTGAGTAAGTGCACTAAAAAAAGAGAAGCTGAAAGAAAACTTCTAAAGTTTGAGAGAAGTAAGTTCACATTTTTACTAATATTCAGCATAGAAGTGTATGATTAAATAACAGAATTTAAAATTAGATTTAGAATTAGGCAGCCTTTTTTTCGTGGTCAGGACTGATAAACTGAGGAAGATAAACTGCTTTTTTTTTTTCTGGAAGCATTTAAAAATAGATTCTCATCTTTCTGGAGTGATTTTTATGATGGTCTATTTTAAGATATCTGATTAGCCAAAATGAACTTGCATTGTTCTTTTCAAGTGCTGTGATCGTGACTGTTAATCTTTTTAATAGCTATGGAGGGGTAGAGCATATGTTCTGAAGAAAGTATCAAGTTGAGATCATTGATAATTGGGCCAACTTTTCTTTGAGTATCAAGAGAATCAAAAAGAACTCTACTTTTAGGTTACCTTTCTGCCTACCTTCTTTTTTTAATTAATTTTTATTGGAGTATAGTTGATTTACAATGTTGTGTTAGTTTCTGCTGTATAGCAAAGTGAATCAGTTATACATACACATATACCCACCCTTTTCTAGATTCTATTCCCATATAGGCCATTACAGAGTGTTGAGTAGAGTTCCCTGTGCAATACCGTCGGTCCTTATTAGTTATCTATTTTATATATAGTAGTATATGCCTGTATGCTTAATGATTCCAATTCTCATTGTTTTTCTTTCTCTCTCTCTCTCTCTCTCTCATTCTGTCTTATCAAGGTATAGATTTCTAAGTCTAACAATTGTAATATAGAAATGTAGCATCTTTCCCCCCTATTTTCACATTCATGTCTGATGCAGGGTTTGGTCAATAGAATGGTACTCAAAAGGGCACAATTTTTACCATTTTAACTTAATAGTATGACATTTTACATTTCTCAGTCAGGGATTAAATAGGACATCTATACCTAGCACAGTGTAGCAGAGGGGAGAAAAAAAAGAGGGGGGGATTGAGAAAAACAGTAATGTTTTATTTTTTTCTTGACATTTTCAAATATCCCTGCACTGTGGTATTGGATACCCAAATAAGATGTTAGCTTATTTCAAAATATCAGTGAGCTAAATGTTTCCTTAGCTTTCTTTAATTGAGTTTTAAAATAAACAAATATGTAAATGGAGAAATAAGCTCAGGATGAGTTTCTAAAATGATCACTTTCCTATTAAGATTCTTATGAAGTATATGTGTACAGTTCTATTTGGCATTTCTAATCCCACATAAATACAAGTATATACACCTTCTCTCTCCAATTTTATTCCGAGCTATTTCAGAGACCAGGAATGACAAATCTGTTCTTGTGTAATTGGGACAGGGTTTGCCTACGTGACACTAAACACTATAAGAAAAGGAAGAACCATAGAATTTTAAGTGATGCAAACACTTTAATTTTAAACATCCAACCCTGTCTTAAGACTTCAATTAAAAAAATTAGAACCTGAAAGAAACATAGACAATATTATGATGCAATGGCTCTTTCTTTTTTTTAAACCTCCAGAGACATCATGAGATTACACAGCCTGGTTTACAAGGGAATTTGAGCAAGTTTCAGACTTTTATCATTCAAATATGGGACTGTTTATTTCATTTTCTACTCACTTTGAAATATGTGATTTAACCATGAACTGAAGACTTGTCTCTATGTACTTGAGGTAGAGCCCTAACTAAATTGGGACTCTATTTTACCCTTGATGACTTGGGTGATGATTCACACTTTGTTTATATTTTTATTTGTAATTTGAGTATAAGAAATTCAAAGCTGTGGAGAATGTTAGATATGCATAGATTTATCCTCAAAAAGCCCTGCAAAAGCCCATAAATGACATGATAAAACAAGAAATGGTTAAACAGAAGCATCCTTTTAACATAATTTGAGAAAACAAATAAAATGTTGATGTCTTATAGAAGATACCAGTAACCCCTTGTTAAGACACTGAAATGAGTAAGAAATATGCTCTGATCAATTTAAAACTTTATTTTCTATTGATGATCTTCAGGTAATTCAGCTGAGTTTGGTAAATAAAGTAGATATAATAGAAAGTAATCATTGATGGGCATGAAAATTTTATTATGACTAAAAGTTTGCTCTTGAAAATAGGTTATTAACAGAAGGGGCAATATAGAATATAATATATTGAATCAACTCTAAGTTTAAGACTTTCTTCCACTGCAAAAGAATAGAATTTTGAGTGGCCTAAGCACAGGTCACAAGGTTTATACTTTGAAGCTCTTGAAGATAACTAACATTTGTATAAAACCTTTACTCATCAACAGTTATTTCGTATTTTTATTCCTCACAACAAATATTTATTTGTATCATTACCATCTGCATCAAAGAAAAACTAACCCTCATAGAAGCTGAGCTTTCCATATCTACTAAGAAGTCATGGATCTAATAAATGATGAAGTCTGAATGCCGCTTCTTTTACAATAAATTCTATGCTCTCTCAGTGAACTATTAATATGGGTGTCTCTAAGGCCTTTACTTCTGACTTATGTTTAATTTACAGAAAAAAATCAAATATTTTAATTTGTATTCAAAGACCTACAACAAATATCAAGATATTGAATAGTTGCCCTGGTAAATGTAGAAATGAACCCACCCAGATTTCCCTTCAGAGAAAGATTTGCCCCCTAGCTCTGAGGGGTGTGCAGCTACCCTTCTATGAATAAGCACAGGAGGAAATAAAATCATGGCCATTTTGCTCCACTCAGGGGACATTGAGTTTTATTGGGCTTCTGTGACAGTCCAATCTCTTCGTCTGCCCCATCTTGCTTTCCTTCTTCCCTTCACAGTAGTTAATCCCTAATAAACATCTTTGTATCTGCTTCTGTAAAACCAGCACTGGCTATATAATTTGTGGAGGCAGTGCAAGATGGAATTCTGGAGACCTCTTTTAATAAAGAATCTGAAAGCTCTGACTCTCTTCTTTGGCACCAGATGGAGAATTTCAAGCCAGACAAACCCAGCTTCCCTGTGGAAACTCTTATCTCAGCCTGTCTCTTAACCACTTTCAAAACTAAAGCCATTTATTTGCACCTCATTCACTCAAGCCATTTGGGATCTGCTTGGGAACCTATCCTGCTCTCCCCCAAACTCTTATTATGTGAGTAATAAACATTTTCATAACTTCTTGGTGTGTGTGTGAGTCATCATCAGTTTCAACATCTGAATCCGTCTTGGGTGGGAGTTTGGTGCTGCCCTCTGCAGGAAACCACAACACCTCCTTGTTCAAAAACTGTTAAAAGTCTCAAGGCTGTGACAGCAGAACATGACACAAAGTGCAAGACCATTCTAAGCACGGGGTCCCCTGAACTTCACCGTCTTGTATAAAACCCTGCCTGTGACATCAGCTATAGCTTGCGTTTGTGTTCATTTTGTAACTTAATTGGAAAAGCACCATCAATAGTTCTCACCTTTCTGAGAAGTCTGTACTAACACTCTTATGTTTACAGTTGCTTCTTTATTTTTCCCTCCTCTTGGTTTTTACCACTGTCCTTCCACACCTCAGTTTGATGAGTTTTCATAGCTTCCCCAGTCCTATTATTCGCTCTCTTCTAGGAAGACCATCCTGCTGAAAAGGATTGTTGATTTATACATTCATATGTTCCATTCCCTCCATGTATAAGGGAACATCTCCCATAGATAATTAGGACACTGTGTACATGCACCCTCCTACCCTCCTAACCCAATCTAAATTCTGCATCCCCACATTGTCTTGTGTGTGTAAACACTATCAACTTCCTTGCCCCTCTTTCACTTTGTCTCCCTCTCCTGGCAAAACTCTAACCATTGTTGTATTGTACTCTTCACCTAAACTACATCAATCCTCTGAACCTGGATATAGTTCACTGTCTCAGTTTAAATTCATAACCATTAATTTCAAGTAACTATTATTTTTCCTTCTCTACTGGATCATTCTGATAAGCACATCTTTCTTCCATCTTCGAAAGAAAACATCATAAACCTTTATTTCCCTCTAGCTGCCACCTTAACGTTCTCACCTTGAACAGCAAAACTCTTAGGATGAGTTCTTTATATTTTCTATCTTCAATTCCTTTTCTCTCATTTTCCCTTGAATTCATTTCATTTAGGCATTTGACTCCACAGTATACTGGAAATGCTTTTATCAAGGTTACAAATGAAAGCTGTGTCAGTAAAGGCCAAAATTGTAGTGTTATTATTGACTAATTATTGACTATTTTCCTTTATTCACAACCTACCTCTCATGTGTTATCAGGTTCTTTTGCTCTAATTTCAAAGTATATAGAATTTGACTTCCAATATTCAGAATGATCCTCTGATCCAAACCACTACCATCTTTTGATTGCATGATTTCTAAAGCTCCTTAACTAGTCTTCCTGCTTTACCTCTGTATTTTCATGAGCAGATTTTCAATCCAGAAGGCAGAGTTGTCATTTTTAAACACAAGTAGACTTATGACACTTCTTTAAATACTCAGGTGGCCTCCATCTCACACAGAAAAAGGTCAAAATTTCTACAAGAGCCTAAAGACCCTCCATGACCTGGACCCTAATACTTTTTAAAAAGAAATCTCCTATTACGCTTACTTTTACTCACTTCCTACCAACCACACTCATTTCCATGCTGTTCTCAAATAAGCCAGGTGTGCTCCTGCCTCAGAGCCCTTGTACCTGTTGTTTGCTCTTCCTTAATACCTGATACACCTGAGTCACCTTTACCAGTCTGTGGTAAATGTCATTTTCTCAATGAATCGTTCTAAGATCAAACGAAATTAAAATAGTGACCTTCTTCCTAATCATCAATCCCTATCTTCTGCTTGTGTTTTACTTTTTTTTCTGTAGTACTTTTAAACTGTTGACATATTATTGAATACTGTATAGAGGTATTCTCTTTATTGTACATCTCATGCCAGTAGAATAAAAGCTTCATGATAACAGGGATCTTTATGTGTCTGGAACAAAGCAAATGTCAATAAACAATTGTGAGTTAATCAAAGTATATCTACTGATAGAGTTCTAATGAAATATTCTTAAGGCTCTAACAACCTAAGAAACATTCAGGATTCTATTAGTGGTTTGTCTAAATATTTCCTGCAAGGATGAGTGCAAAGATTGGGCACAAATGAATAAAACTGAAGGGGCAGAAAAATGCAAATTATTTTCAAAACAGGGGAAAATACATGTTGATGAAATAATTCAAAATGTGAACGTTATATAAGTAGAATATGTAATAATTCTAAAACAAATGTATAAATAAATGGAAAATGTCAAGACAATCTGAGTTTTGTATAAAGTAATGACCAAAAATTTGATGGGCTTTAATTAGTCCATAATAGTTTTTGCTTATCATGATCCTAGAATACTCGTCTAGAAGGCAGCTAGTGATTTCTTTTTTAGGCAGTTACTCTAGCTTGTGGGGTATATGTGTGTGCATGTGTATGTGTGTGCGTGTTTAAACAAGGAGTGAACAATTTATTGTCATGTGAATTAGACAATTCTGCACTTTTATTATTAGGTTAAAGGATAGACAAAATCTAGTTCACTTTTTAAAAACAGCTTCTTCATGTTTCAGGTTGTTCAAGCTCTTTTCTTAATGTTTTGGCAGGTGTACTAAAAGGCTGTTATCAAATTTATTGTAGTTTGATATTAAAATATGGGTGCATTAATCTTACAGTGACCTTTTCCCTGAACCCAGTGCTAGAAAAGGGATTCTGCATCTTTTGTAGGTAACTTCAAGGCAAGATATCATACAGCATTCAAATATAAGCTTTTATCCAGTTAAGCATCAAGCATTACCTACTTTCATCAATGTTCAGGAGCTTAATTCCAGGATTACTCATCCCCCAAAAAGCTAAATATGAAAATCAGAAGCAGAGACCCAAACAATAGAACTCTTATACCATGATAATTAGAAAAGGAACCTATTACCCAGGATTATAATTAGTGACTAACATATTAAATGACCTTTAACATTTACCTTAAGCCCTGGATTTCTGGGAAACCAGCAAGGTTATGAATGCCATATTAGTAATCTTTAATCTTTATTACTGCTGTGGACAGAATTTTAATGATTTTTAAATAGGCAGTGGTCACTAACATATCCCTATTAAAATAAAAAAATCTCATAAAAAATTAAATGGATTAAGACTTCAAATGTACCATCGTCAAAAGTATTATCTAATTATGGAGTTCAGTGAACAGGCCAAGTGAAATGGTTGGTAATATTAGTTACTTGCCACATGGGAATGCCCAGGATTTATGCACAAATAGATTCTGCTTCTGTTGCAACATAGTAATTAAGAATTTGTCAGGGAAATTTGACCCTCTAGGGTAGAAATTACTTTGTAAAATAAGAATGGCAGAGCACTAGTCTCCTTGCTGCACATAATTTAACTTGATTATTTATACATCAAAGAGAGTCTGCAGTGACTGCAGTATAATATTTAAGTAGAGGGATATTAAAGGAAGAAGCATCTAGTGAAATCTTTTCCCCAAATCTCCGTGAGAAAATAGAAGAAATTTTCATAAAGCATTTCATTTTGCATATAAATTGGGGCCTAGATTGTGCCTGTGAATTTACTGCTGTCAAATTTAATTTTTCTTTAATTCTTCAGGCCCAGATGTGAAAGGCTCTGTGTGCAGGCTGCAATTTTCAATGCTTACAGGTAGCACCGGATCGATAATGTGTCTTTATGAGAAATTACCGTTAATGTTATTGAGTATGCATTTTGTTTTATAGGATAATAAGGTAATATGAAATGCCAATTCATTCATTAGAAGAGAGCTAAGTGCTTAAATGAAATGGGTGACAGGTCTGAAAAAAGATGTAGTTATGGGCAGGAAGGCAAGAATGGATTTTTAATGACCTAATACTTAAAGGTTTAACCATGTTTCTGCGTTTTCTTTTTATAAACAATTTAATTTATAAAATAAAGGAGCTTATTTACATTAGAGGATGTATTTTGGCTGAAAATTGTCTGCAAAAAAGAAATAACAATAACTCGGTTTCAGAACATTTTTCTAATGAGTTACTTTTACCGGGGTCACATCACCAAAATCAACTAAAAGCAGACATTTCAGTATGAAATAAATGTTATAAAAATAATCAGGACATCATAAAATGCCACAAACAAGACCAAACTTAACCTTATAATAAAAAGAAAATATATTTAATACTCCTATTTTTTAAAGATGCTACTACAGAAGCTAATTCTGAAATTAACTCAGTTACAAAAATGCAAGAACACTTACACATTTGGAAGACTATGATCCAAGTAATTGGAGATCAGGCAAAATAAATGACTTTAAAAAATTCAGTTAAACAGAATGTGAATTTTAACATTGATATTAAGAACTTTATATTGTGATATTAAAAAGATCTAGTTTCCATACCTTCAAGAGTAAAATATTTTGATCTAGCCCTGCATTATTAAACTGAGGGGATTCTAATTAACTGGAAATTTGGATGGACTCATTAGTGGATGTCTGTGATTTTGTAGAGTCTGTGTGTTTTCTACAAGAAAAGTATTTGGGTAATTCGATTAAACAATATTTTTAGCAAAATATAAATAAAATATCTGTACAATCACATAATTTGAAATAAAATGCCTTACTTGTAATATCTTACTCTCTTACCTAATTATATGTAATTCTGAAACCAGTACGAACTCCACTGATGTGTTTAACACAGTGTCATGAACAAAATGTTTTTGGGCTGAATATCTCCAGAATATAAATAACTCTAACATCTCTGAAGACGTTACCAAATCAAAGACTCAGACAAAAAGGAACCAAGCATGAACAGCGACATTTATAAACAAAATAAAACAAAGCTATTAAGACAATTGATTATCAGAATTACCTTGATCCTTTTGCAGATTAAAACAGTACAAACGTATGTAAGCAAAGGTGCATACTTTTATTTCAGTATTTGAAAAGCTAAATTGTGGAGAACAATATGGTAAAAGCACAGAAGCTTTGGAGAAAAAAAGACTGGGATCAAATTACATCTCTAATACCTACTAGTTGTTTCAATTTAGACAAATCATCCAACATCTCCAAATCAGTTTCTTTGTCATAAATTGGGCACAAAATATCTAATTTACCACATTAAATGCCACACATTGAAGTTAAACCCAAATTTGTCCACATCTGAACCTTTAGCACAGATATCTCATACTTTGACTACAAACTCCTATCCTTCTAGCTCTCAGTTTCATTCCTACTACCTCTGCTAAACTTTACAGAAACAGCTTTACAGAAACAACTTGTTCCTTGACCCCACTTCACCTCCTCTCAGCTGAGCTAGATTTTCCAGGATTTGCTATCTTCTCTCCTTAGCAGGAATCCCATTACTGATCACTTCAACTATCATTTTACCACTACCCTCTATGTCTTGCACCCTTATCTTTACAGACACCTATCTGGTAAAGTTTCAAGGCTGAATTAATTTTACTGTCCACCTTCTTTACTATAATGCTGGTGCTCAAAACTGCTATAGAAGTGCCACAATGTAAACGTTCCTGGAGCCACAGATTTATATTCAAACCCGGTTAGTTCCTAAATCTTTTGACATCCTTTACCTCCTTTATCAATTCCCTTTTCCATTTCTTCAACAACTATTCCACATTTATCTTCAAGGGCTCCCTACGCCCCTACCCTTATTCTTTACAGGTAAATATCTATATTATTAGGACATTTTAATCCGTAAAACATGGATCATTTGCTCTTTTGTCTCTCTCACTTGTAGAATTTCAATAGCTACCTTATCCTCCTAGAGGATAGCATGATTCTCATCTTCACGGCCAATCATGACCTAGACATCTGTTCTTTATTTTCCAAATGTCCTCCAAGATTTTAGTCCATCAATTGCATCCTTTCCTTCTCTCTTTTTCTTGGCTTTATCCTTAGCTTTAAAACATGTATAATGTCTCCAAGTACCAACCCCTGCAACCAAGAAAAAAAGTAATTAGAAGGACACTTATTTGAAACTTAACACCCTCGTTATCATCTGATTGCTCTTTTTCCTTTACCAGCATGTTTCTTGAAATAAGGTTATTTTTCCTCTTTTCCCATCCATTTTCTTTGATATCCTATAATTTATACACTGTCTCTATCATTTCACTGAAACTGTTTTGTCAGAGTAACCAGTGACCTCCTATAATTGTAAATCCAGTGGGTTTTCCATCTTTCTTGGCCTACTAGAAGAGTAGCAATATTACCACTCTTTTACCTGTAATTGGGAAACCATTCTCTCTCTCTTTGACTTGTCTTTCTCAAGCTTCTATGGGTTTCCTCTTTTCCTGCTCACTCCTTAAATGTCTCTCAACATTCACCTATGGTCATTCTTACTTCACACATGCTCCTGGAAGACTTTTTTCCACTTTCCTAGTTTTAATTTCCAACCAATGTTTATGAGTCCCATTTGTGTATTTCGAAGGCCAATGTCTACATTGAAGTTCAGATTTATATATACAACCTCCTGCTGGATAGTTTCAAAACTATCTCAAACTTGGCATGAACTTGTCTTTCTCCATTAAATTGGTCCTGTTCCTGTATGACTTATCTCTGATAAAACAATTGTCCAAATGTAATTTTTTAAATACAATATTTGAGATGCAATATTAAATTCTTTTCCTTACTCCAACTTCCAGGAAATCTCCTACTAAACATACCTACTAAATTGTTTATATATCTATAATCTTTTCTCAAACCAGGACGTCGTTCCTTTAGTTTAGAACCTCCTTGGGTATAGCCCTCATAATGAGTGCCTAACTGCTCTCTTTGCCGGCAGCATCTCTTTCTTCCAATCCATTCTCCATGGAATTAGCATTACCCTTAATATTCCATCTGAAATGAGATCTGATCATGCCACTTGCCTGCTTCAGGACCCTTCGGTGGAAGCCTGTTGCCCATAAAATCCTCACACTATAAAATCGACACTCTTTACTATTATATACTGTAGCCCTTCATGACTTAACTCTTTTTTTTTTAAACTTATTTATTTTTTTATATTTATTTTTGGCTGTGTTGAGTCTTCGTTTCTGTGCGAGGGCTCTCTCTAGTTGCGGCAAGCGGGGGCCACTCTTCATCGCGGTGCACGGGCCTCTTCACTATCGTGGCCTCTCTTGTTGCGGAGCACAGGCTCCAGACGCGCAGGCTCAGTAGTTGTGGCTCACGGGCCCAGTTGCTCCGTGGCATGTGGGATCTTCCCAGACCAGGGCTCGAACCTGTGTCCCCTGCATTAGCAGGCAGATTCTCAACCACTGTGCCACCAGGGAAGCCCATGACCTGACTCCTACCTTCTCTCCTGCCTTGTCTGGTCTCTTATTTTATGCACTTGGAATCAAATCACTTGCTGTTTTTCTCACACACCATGCTGTTTCACAGCTCTATGCTTTAACTCATGCTGCTTAACTGCCCTGAATGCACTTCCCCAAATTCTTTGCCTGGATAACTCTTATTCATCCTTAAAACTTTAGTTCTCACCATGCTGTTTTCTCAGGAAATCTTCCTGTATCTCCCTAGTCTAAGTGTAAATACTCAGAACACCCCTGCAGCTAGTGTGTCCCCATAGCCCTACATTCATATCATGTTGAAAATTTTGTCTTTTTCACCCTACTAGTTGTAAGCATCTCATCAGCAAGGACTATCTTTTTTTTTTAAACTGATTCATTTAGGATTCTCAGCTTACTGGAGTGAGGCATAAAACCGATTTATTTTTCCAGTAACTGTTGCCGACTAAGTCAACACCTCCCTCTTTCTTGCTTGGTTATGAGCACATTCTAATGACAGCTCTGTTCACCTCTGTACGTTGTCAATAATTTTACCTATTAGAAGAGCAAACTTCTAGGTTCTAAGACTCAGATATATCTGTTTTAAAATTTTTTATTAACGATCTTTTAAAATAAAACTGCCTCTTCTCTCCCTACCGAGTCACTGCTTCTCTTTGTAACATTGACTCACTGCTACCTTCTGTGGGGTGAGTATCCACATGGGCACATTTGATGGTACTTAGGAGAGTCTTAAGTGAGATAGGATGCATCCTTCTCATTCCTTGTCAAGAGACATCAGAT
Source organism: Eschrichtius robustus (assembly GCF_028021215.1). NCBI lineage: Eukaryota > Metazoa > Chordata > Mammalia > Artiodactyla > Eschrichtiidae > Eschrichtius > Eschrichtius robustus. Next base: position 14,881,131 of record NC_090836.1, on the reverse strand, counting down.
GGGTTTTAATCTATGCCCCTAGGTGCATGCACATACATACAGATACACACGCAAACACATAAATGCAAAGATGCACTGCTATTGATATTAGTTTTTCCAAATTTAGTAAATGATGTTTTGGGGATGGTTAGCATGGAGAGGATGACCGCATTTTGAGGTATCTTCTTGCCATAGTAGCTCCAAAGGTGGGCTGCAGCCCTGGCGTACTCTCTTAAATCTACCCTTTCATTCCTATGTCTTTCTCCAGCCCCAGAAGTTTTGGGCAATCATTTATTCAGCAGTTCAGAAACCTTCAGATGTGAGATGGTGAATATCTTCAACTTAATAGAAAAGCATTCCCAATTTGGGAAGTGACTTTCTTAGGGCTTCTCTCACTGTCTGAAATAGCAATGCATTGAAGAAATTGTCTTTATTTATTAACAGTGCTTAACTCCAAAACTTGACTACACGTTCTCATCTCCCATCCAGTTTCTGGTGATGATAATTATTGGGCTGAAATGGTCCTCTCAGTTCCAACAACTCAAAATTCCCTGAACTTAAGTTGTTAAAATCCATATTTATTAATTTATTCATCAAAGCCTACTATATGCTGACCAATGTAGTAGATGCTAAGTTGACCACAGTGAATAAAGCAGATAACATCTCTCATTTAGTGGAGCTTAAAGTTTTGAGCCTTAGCAGGCAAAGCTGAGAAAAGCTTTGGTACCTAAGAGCATTCTGTTGTGTCACCTTTCAATTGCCAGTACCTAGCATTTTGTCAGTTGTATAGTTGATGATCAAACACTGTCTGTGAAATGAAAGCAAGCAAATTACATGATGTACAGTGGGGTTAAACAGATATGTTTTTCCCTATTCCTGTTGATAGAATTTTTAAGGTCTTAATTTAAATTCGCTTTCCAACTTTATATTTAATTGAGTTTCATTTTCAACTCAAAATGACCCATTTAAAATTTTTACTAATTGTCTTTTTCAAAATAAACCTAGATTAGGCTGAAAAAACATACCACTCAAAGTCTCAGCCTTGAAATAATGAACAGGTATCTCTTGCTCAAGTCGCATTAACTATGGGGATAGAAAGTCTGCTACATAGAGTGTTGCCCGTCAGGGCACCAGGGTTAAAAAGAGCTGGGAAGTCACCAACCAGCAAGTAAATGCTACACCCTGTTTGCCCGTGGTCAGTTGATTAGAACTAGTACCGTGGTTCATCAATTTTCAAAGAGAGCAAGGAAGGCAATATTCCCATTTACCATAAAACACAAAGAACAAATACATTGTTAAAAGCTGAATTAAATTTCCATGAGGCAAAACACCATCCCCAAGTCTGAATCATTGCCTTCAGTCTCTCAGTAACCTCTCCTCCAGGCTTCTGACAGTTTTATGATCTACTCTATGATGTAGTAAAATCAAACATTAAAAGATCTGGCATTTTCCTGCAAAATAACAAAAAACAACTCCTTTGTCGAAGCCATTCTCTCTGAATTAATAATTTGTTGCGTGAAATACAAGAACTCTATGAAAATTTTAGGATTTCTGAAATTCATATGAATAGCAGATAATCCAAAACAAACCGAGTTTGTCAATCTGAGAACTATTAACATTTTTGACTGTGATTTTTTGCACAGAGCAGTCCTGTGCGTTGTAAGATGATTAGCATCACCCCTGCTCTCTACTCACTAGATGCCAATAGCGCCTCCCTCAAATTGTGCCAACTAAAAATGAATCCAAATATTGACAGCAGTCCCCTGGTAGGATAAATTACCAGGTGACAAAAAACACCTCTGGTTTAGAACCACTGGTACAGAAGAACTTATTAAAACCCTAGTGATCCTCACATTATTTTCTGTTGCAAACAAAGAATGCCATTGAATGAATCCCTCCAGCCTTTCCATCTCTGAAGAATCTCATCCCTGAAAAATTTCTTGTGCGTTTGCCTCTAGATGGGAGATGCTCTCCATTCCAGCGGTAGATGTTAGTTGACCAGGCTACACTTACAACTAGCTTGAATTTCTTGAACAAGGAGAGCCAATATCTTTTCTGTCCCTCAAGCTAAATGAATCACATGGAGCTCTCCATTCCTTGAAGGGGACCAGATGGCTCCTCCACTGGGGAAAAAAAACAGGAAAAAATAAGGCTGAGAAGGAGAATTTTTTAGTTAGTACTATTTAAGCTGAAATAAGACTTAAACTGTCTTAAACTGATGGAAATTTCTGATCTCAGAAAGTTGAGATTCCAGAGGTATGTCAAGCTTAAGAACTGGTCTAGCAAGGTCAAAAGTCCTAAGTCCTTTTCACTTCTCCAGCCTGACATTCATGAAGTTGGATACATTTTCACACTGGGAATAAGTGGCTACATTAGTTTTAGGTGTTATAACAAACAAGATCCAAAGCGACAATAGAAGCTGTCTCTATTAGGAGTTAGAAAACCTTGCCAAAAAGAGGCTGCTGGACTGGAGATTAGAAAACCAAAGTTACTCCAGTTACCCCAAATATTGGAGTTACGTGGATTATTAGCTCTGCACTTCCATTTTCATGTCTATTATGTAAAGAGATTAGATCAAATGATCTTGAAAACTCCTACTCACTTAGCAGCTTTATGAACCTATGTGAAATATTTGTTTTCTTTAGCATAAATACGTAATTGGAATCTGAAAACTGAATAAGCATGAGAATTCACTTTCGTATTGGAGGATGAAATTTATTTTTCTTCAGATGACTTCATTGTTAAGGTTTGTTTTACTTTCCTCTGTAAAGTGAATGACTACAGGAGCCTGAAGCTGTTACTATGTGGAGGGAGGGAATTTCCTCTTAGTCGTTCTAAGGTCCCAGAGGCATTACCCATCTTCAGCTCATCCAATCAATAGCCAGATAGGGCTGAGGAAAAACAGTGAGTAAAAATTACGGAATCTATCTGACCTGCCTCACCTGGGACATCATTCACTCTCTGCACTTCTGAGGTTGTGAAGGGACCACTCAGGTTAATGGAAACACAGTGGAAGACCTGATAACTGCATTTTCTCATTTCTCCTCTCTTGCCCTGGAGTGAATGTGTAGGTCTAAGACAGTCAGAGAGGCCAGGAGCATCATGATGGAAATTCCCATCTAGACACCTTCCAAAATTCACCAACACTAATAATGACATCTATTCACTATGCTAGGGGGAAAGAAACGTAATATGGGGAAATGAGGAGGAATTTTATCCTGCCAGGACAAATAATGTAGTATCTATCCAAACATATGAAGGGTATTAAGGAAAGGAAAAGCTACCCCATAAAACATCTTTAAATTGAGATTGCAATTGTTTTCCAGTAAGTATATTACTGATATTTTTGATGCACTTGAATACTATTTACTTTTTAAGGGTCCTCTTAAGAAAGCTGCCGTTAAATTAAAACATTCAACACTTTTTAATGATTACCGGGGTCATTTGGAGTTTTGTACAAATACTGAACACCACGGTATAATGGAGAAAGTTTTGTTAGTAAATAAATTCTAATATTAATAAGTTTTATAATGTCAAACAAGTAATTTGAAGATTGTAGTTCTTTTCCTTAAAGTCAAAGATAAAGTGAAGTGGTTAGTGTAGACTCTCTTCATGATCATTTCTGGCTATTAAATACTTAATCTGTGATTATCTGATTTGCATTTAAAAGAAGAGCTGATTATGCCATTTATCTACAAGATTAGGCATAATAAAACCCTAGTAAATTCCATATCGTTTTGAGGCCTGCAAGCCCAAAGAATGAGGTGCAACTTAAATTTTTCAATTTATCTTGTTAGGAAGCACAAATCAATTTTTTTAAACTTATCAATAATTTTTTAAAAGGCAAAGTTCATGAAATATTTTAGATTTTCAAACAGAACCTGATCAAAGTAGTCATCTGAATTCAGCTGAACAACAACAACAAAAGAATAACAAATAATGAAGAAGAATGAACTATGTGTAACCCTATGTTAAAGTAAATTTATTTTAGCCTTAGTTTCTGCTGGGGCCACAAAGTGAGTGATGTCAACATTCCAAAGTGAGAAGAGAGACAATCGCACAAAAGGAGGTGTAGCTTCCTCGCTCACAATGAGGGAATGTGGCCACATTTTGATTAGATAGAGATTTCTTTGGAAAAGGCTGTCTGTGCAAGAAGGGAGGTGGTGTGTCTCATTCTGGTTGAATTGAAACATTAAAGAGACGACTGATCTTAATGTGTCTCCTGCAGTTTGGTAGACACAGTGGACGGTGTCTGACTCAAACTTAAGAAATCTGAAGCATGAGAAACTGGCTGTTTAGTGACTCTGACAGTAGACGGATTAATCTGTGCTTTCCCAAAGTATTAAGGCAGAAGCTGTTTGAGTGTTTCTCAAGGACCAGATGTGGTCAGGCAAGAGAATATATTGGGCCTGAAACAGTCTTTGATGCTGTTGGAGGGGATGAACTGTAGGAATGAGATGTCCCCAGGGAAGGGGATACAAGTGTGTGGAGTAAAATACTAGATTTCCTGGGGTCTAAAAAAGAGATTGTAAAGCATAAACTGGAGTATTTAACCTCATAAAGGGAACCAACAGTGAATTATCCTCAAATATGGTGGGCATCTCAGTGAATAGCGCTGCCATGAACATAGGAGCACTAGTATCCCTTTAAGATCCTGATTTCAGTTTTCTTCGATAAATACCCAGAAGTGGGATTGCTGGATCATGTGGTAGGTTCTATTTCATTTTTTTGAGGAAACTTCATACTTTTTTCCACAGTGCCTGCATCTGCACCAACAGCATGCAAGAGTTCCAATTTTTCCACATCCTCACCAACACTGGTTATCTTTTGTTTTCCTGATAATAATTATTCTAACAGGTGTAAGATGATATCTCATTGTTTTGATTTGAATTTCTCTGATGATAAGTGATGTTAAGTATTTATTTTCATATACCTATTGGCCTTTTATATGTCTTCTTTTGAGAAATGTCCATTTAAATCTTTAGCACTCTTTTAAAAAATCTTTATTCATTTTTTAGTTATTGAGTTACAGGAGTTCCTTATATATTTTGGAGATTAGCTCCTTATCAGATATATGCTTTGAAAATATTTTCTCTCTTTCTGAGGTCACCTTTTCACTCTGTTGGAGAAGCATTTTAGTTTGGTGTAGTCCCACTTATTTATTTTTGTTTTTGTTGCCTGTGCATTTGGTGTCAAATCACTGCCAAGACATATATCATGAAACTTTTCCCCTATATTTTCTTTTTGGAGTTTTATAGTTTCAGGCCTTACAGCATATAGGCCATTTTGAGTCGATGTTTGTGTAAGATGTAAAACAAGGGTCAAATTTCATTCTTTTGCATATGGATATTCAGTTTACCCAATACTGATTGTTGAAGAGATGAGCTTTTCCCCATTGTGTATTCTTGGCTCCCTTGACAAAGATCAATTGGCTGCATATGTGTGGGTTTATTTCTGGGTTACCTATTCTGTTTCATTGGTCTATATGACTATCTTTATGACTGTTTTGATAACTGTAGCTTTGTAACTGTAGCTTTCCTGTTTTGAAACCAGGAATTGCGATGCCTTCAGCTTTGTTCTTCTTTCTCAGGATTAATTTGGCAATTTTTGCTCGTCTGTGGTTCCATATGAATTGTTTTCTTCTATTTCTGTAAAAAAAAAAAATGCCAATGAGATTTGACAGGGATTGCACTGGATCTGTTGATTGTTTTGTGTAATATGAACATTTTAGCAATATTAAGTCTTCTAGTTCATGAACACAAGATATGTTTCCAATTATTTGTGTCTTCTTTAATTTCTTTCATCAATATTTTGTAGTTTTCAGTATACAAGGGTTTCATTTCCTTAGTTTAGCTTATTCCTAAGTTCTTTATTCTTTTGGTGCTATTGTAAATGGGATTGTTTTCCTAATTTCCCTTTCAGTTAGTTTATTTTTTGTGTATAGAAACACAACTGATTTTTGTATGTTGATTTTGTACCCTGCAATTTTACTGAATTTGTTTATTTGTTTATTTGCTGTAACAATATTTTCATGGAGTCTTTAGGATTTTCTATATATAGGATCATGTCATTTGCAAACAGGGACAATTTTATGTCTTTCTGATTTATTTATTTGTCTTGCCTATTTGCTCTGACTAGGACTTCTACTACTACTATGTGGAATGGAACTGATGAGAGTGGGCATCTTGATATTGACCTTAGGGAAAAAAAAATCTTTGTTTTTTATTGTTGAGTATTATGTTCATTTATGTTCATCCTTTTTCAGTGTAGCAGAGGAGAGTATTTTAACAAACCATACTTTGCTGCTTAAGGGTTCTGCTTGAAGTTACACAGTATCCCTCAGATTTTGTTGGTCAAAGCAAATAACCTAACACTTCTAATTTCAGAGTTGGAGGATAATTTTTCTATCATGTGTCTTAGGAAGGAAAAAACAAAAATGTTTGTGAGTGGCACTAAGACTATCATAAAGTGAAGGTAGAAGACAAGAAATTTGCTTTTTGAGATTACATATATCATATAAATAATGTACAATTTAAATTACTCTGTGTACATGTTTATATATACTATATACAATATGTATACATATATTATTATTTTTATTAAAGTACGATTTTGTGGCTACAATAACTGTTAAAACATGTATGTGCTAGTGGTATTTGAAAAAGATTCTTTATTGTATGTTTGTTATACATGATCCTAGAGGGAAGGAGTACTTAAGTGCTTAATAATTAAATTATGCCTTCCTATCAAGGGATTTCCCAATGACTGATAAAACTTAAATGTAATTTTTAAAGGAAATTTTAATGGTCATTGTTTTGGAAATTCTGTCACATAATCATTATTCTCCCTTTAGAAAAAGAGAAACTGAGCAAAAAAAATTACATAAAGTAGCAACTGATAACAATAAAAGTGAGTTCCCTTAACAATGAATTGTACTCTGTCACAGTGTGTCATGAGAATGGACTTTTCAACGTTTGTACCATGGCTGATTGACTTAACATAATGTGTGACCTAAGAACAAGAAACAGCAAAACACTAAATGTTCTAAATATCACCATCAAGCTAATTAATTGCTCAGGAACTATCATCTAATTTTTGTTAATATTTCTACTCAAAAATTTTTGGACAAAATTTAGTCATCTTTGAGATATTAATTTTCCTTTTACCTGCACTGGAACCTTTTATGTAGTTTTCTTTGTAGGATACTCTTCTTCTAGTTGTTTTCTGAATTTTGGAACCCCAAAGCTTTGTCTGAATTAGACCCTTTTCTCTTCTCTCTCTATTCATACTCCCAAAGAACCTTAACAAGTCCCAGGGCTTTGATGACATCTTCATACCAGTGACTTCTAAATCTGTACCTTTGGACCTGATTGCCCCTCATACCCCTGGACTCAAACACCAAGCCCTACTCTGATACTGGTATGTAGATATATAAAATACATCTCAAATTTTACTTGGCTCACACTAACTTTTAATCCTCCACTTGAAAATTTGTTCCTCCAGTCTTTCTCTGCTTTATAATGGCCATACCAAAAACCTTAAAACATTATATTTGATTCCTCTTTTTCATTTGCCTACTCTTCCAAAATCTCCAACTGATCTTTTGTTCACTGTACTCTCCAAAATATATTCCATACCTGGCTATATTTTTCCTCCTCCAAAGCTACTACATTTATCCAAGATAATGTAGTAGTTTCTCATCCAGAACTCTGCACCATTAGCCCCGATTCCCTTTGCCACCCTAACACCCAATTAATCACCGTAGAAGGTGAAATGACCTTATACAAAATAAATCTCATCTCATTGCATTGCCTTGCTAATACCATCCAGTGGCTACATTCTGCTTGTAGAATAAAATATAAACAATTTACTTGCCTTACAAAGCCCTATCAGACCTGGCCTTTCTTATATCATTTTATCTAGTCTTTTTCCTAAAACTCCATTTCACCCACGGTAAACATCTTTTTCTTCCTTGAGTATAGCAGGCTTGTTTGACCTCAGGACCTTTGTATTAGTGCTTCCTTCTGCATGAATATCACATAACAGAATCTTAGATTAAATATCTCCTCCTCAAAATTCTTTGACCACCTAATCTAAAATAGCTATCATTTCACTGTACCTTAATTCTCTTCATAACTGTAAATATGTAATATACTTAATATATTTTTATTACTCTCCTGTGAATGATTTGCTTGTTTTCTGCCTAGTCTCTTTTAAATATATGTATTAATACCTTAAGAATAGAGGTTCTTTCTGCTCTATTCAATTCCTAGAATCTAGAATAGAGTCCATTCCTTAGTAAATGTTCAATAAATACTAGTGGAATGATAGAGCTGACAATGTATCTTTGGAATATGTCATACTTTCTCTTTTAGTAAAGATTGCTTTTTTATTTTTAAAAAATATTTATTTATTTATTTGGCTGTGTCGGGTCTTAGTTGCAGCACGTGGGATCTTTGTTGTGGCATGCGGGATCTTTTGATGAGGCGTGGGGGTTCTTTGTTGTGGTGAGTAGGTTTCTCTCTAGTTGTGGCATGTGGCCTCACACAGGCTCAGTAGTTATGATGCGAAGCCTTAGTTGCCCCGTGGCATGTGGGATCTTAGTTCTTTGACCAGTGATCAAACCCGTGTTCCCCGCATTGGAGGGCAGATTCTTAACCACTGGACTGCCAGGGAAGTTCCAAGATTGCTTTTTTATCTTCAATTTTTGTCAGTTTGATTACTATGTGTCTCAGCATATTTCTCCTTGGGTTTATCCTTCCTGGGACTTTCTGCACTTCCTGGACTTGGGTGACTATTTCCTTTCCCATGTTAGGGAAGTTTTCGACTATAATCTCTTCAAATATTTTCTCGGGTCCTTTCTCTCTCTCTTCTCTGTCTGGGGCCCCTATAATGTGAATGTTGGTGCTTTTAATGTCATCCCAGAGGTCTCTTAGGTTGTCTTCATTTCTTTTCATTCTTTTTTCTTTATTCTGTTCCATGGCAGTGATTTCCACCTTTCTGTCTTCCAGGTCACTTATCTTTTTTTCTGCCTCAGTTATTCTGCTATTGATTCCTTCTAGTGTATTTTTCATTTCAGTTATAGTATTGTTCATCTCTGTTTTTTTGTTCTTTAATTCTTCTAGGTCTTTGTTAAACGTTTTTTGCATCTTCTCGATCTTTGTCTCCATTCTTTTTCCAAGGTCCTGGATCATCTTCACTATCATTATTCTAAATTCTTTTTCTGGAATGTTGCCTATCTCCACTTCATTTAGTTGTTTTTCTGGGGTTTTATCTTGTTCCTGCATCTGGTACATAGTTCTCTGCCTTTTCATTTTTTCTATCCTTCTGTGAACATGGTTTTCGTTCCACAGGCTGCTGGATTGTAGTTCTTTTTGCTTCTGCTGTCTGCCCTCTGGTGGATGAGCCCAAGGTTTCTTTTTTAAATGAAGAGTTTGAGCTATACGATTTATAACATTATTTCTATTTTTCAAATTTCTTCTGAAAATTAGAGTAAAATTATTTTTTTTCCCAAAGTGCTTGGAACTGACCATCTTTACCAGCATAGGCAATGATTATAACAAATTATAAAACTGATTTGCAACAATGTTGCATATGTAAATTGTGAGTATATACTTTTAATTCTTATCATCTTTGCTCATCTCAAAGTCACTTGTTAAAATGCCCACCTTCCTGAACAGATATTCCTATCTGATACTTGGTATGGAGCTTCTGAGGAGCCAATTTCTCTTCTCTTTTACCTCTTTTTTGACTCTTAATGGATTGACTTTGTCAAGTTTCTAAGTTTTTACTATTCTTATTTAAATTAAACCCAGTTGAGATATGCTTTTATTCATATATTGAAAAAATAGCATGTACATAAACATCTTTTTTAGTCTGGCTTTGCTTTCAAAATTAATTTAAAAATTTTTTATTAAGTACCTGAGAGGTACACTGTGGAGGAGGCAAAGATAAATTTAAAAAAAATAGTCTTTGCATTTAAAAATTTATGGTTAAATACACTAGGAGGTATGGGGAAAAAATCACTAGTTACACATTCTATTCTCCCATCTCTAATAACAGAAATTTCTACATTTAGTTGGACACATAGACCACTTCTCCCACATTTCTTTAATGGAAATGATGTGTGTAATTTTCAGGTTCATCCAATAAGAGATCCACATGTAACTTTCTGGCTCATCCCTCTTTCTTCTCCTTTGACTGAATAAAGAAGGGAAATGGATCTTTGTCCTTGAACTCAGAGGTGAAAGATGAAAACTCAAAGACAGCAGAACTCCCCTAGCAGCTTGGATTTCTTACCTGTTACACTAGAGAGAAATACAAACTTGCATTCATTCCTGTACAAATCTATTAGACTGGACATGTTTGGATAAGAAATAATAGTAGGATAGCCTGATAACATCAATATGTAAGATTAATAGAAACATCAGAACAGGGTGGGAAGAATAAATGTTTAACGATACTGTTAAGTCTACCTTCAGACAATGTAGTTTTATATGGATTTCCAGGGAATTACAAGCCAGTAAGCAATTTTACAGTCAAGTAGGTATAGGTTGCCTTTCTTGAAGTTCAACCTTGAGGCAGGTTGTAAAGCAAAGAGACATTTTCAAACACACATTCTTTTTGGTTTCATACATATATACACAAGTAGTGTCACCAATATGCTTCCACTGAAACCTGTGATTCTGTGATAATTCTACTTTTCACATTATGTGGTAACCATTTGATTATCATGCATTTTCTTAATTATATTATGAGCTCCTAAAAGAAAGTATGTTTTAGTTTTCAAACTCAGTGCCTAACAGAGTGCATGACAAATAATATGTACGTGGTAAATTCTTACTAATGTTGCATGAATTTTCAAGACCTTGAAGAAGAAATTAGCACTTCCACAAAGTGGACAGTCCAACTGAAACTAATCTCAATGTGCCCTATCTGAATGCACACACACACAAAAACCCCAAATGAAATTAAGATTGATTCAAATGACAAAGGAAATATTAACACCTTTGAAAGTTATTTATGTGAAGTTCCCTACATCTTAAAGAAATAAATTAAACAATGAAGATTATTCCTTATGAGATATTAAGAATCTAACTTTGCTTTTGAAGAGTTAAGAAGATTGAGAAAAGACGGGCTTTGACTTGTCAGGTATCATTTAACAGCAATCCTAATATTTCTGAATGGCTCTAAACAAACTTCCAAATTGAGTTTAGCTACCAATAGAATTTCTATCTACTGTAATAGTTTACATTTCTATTCTCATCTCATTGAGAATCAATATATTTTCTTGCTTTTCTTGATTCTGAAAACTTAAACAGTATTAATTGCACGAGATATTTGAAGTGTGCGCGTGCACAAAAACGTGTACACATATATGCTGCCACTTTATGTATTTGCAAAAACAAGTGCTTTGGTTATAAAGGAAAGCTACAGAAAGAGCGTGGATAATTCAGTGAATAAGATGACAGAAAGCACGCATTGGCAATGGTCCAGTAGCATCATCCATTGCAATGAAGAATAAGATTATGATCAATGTGCCTTGTCCCAGAGTGGCACTTCAAGAGTAAATCATATCACTGATTACAGGCTATAAAAAGATTTTGGAGTGTTCTAATGGAAGTAATTATTTTTTTCCTGGTTCTTCTGTGTAACAGAATTCAGACATACTGATTTTCAGTCATACTAACTTAGAAATAATATATGTTCAGTTAAGTTATAGCTCTTGATCATGTCACACGAAGTCTACACCATAAATTACAGAAATGTTGGAAAGATTTGCCTGCTGCTGTAAAATTCAATACCAAATTACAGGAAAAATATATTTTGTTTTATTGAAAGTGTTATAATATTTGCAACAAATAATAACATTTTAATTTCCACATAATATGATCTAGGAGCACAGAACATTAGAAATGTCTTATGACCTTGGATAATTCAGAGCAGGTAACTGAATACAAAGTCTTTAACTCATTGGGGATACTTTTTAATTTGGGTCTTAGCAAAGTCTAAAATTCACTTAACAAACAACCAGTCTCCCAACTACCCATAATTGACATCAAGATACTCAGATCCCAGAGATATTTGTATAGAAAGGAGGTTAACTCCAGATCCTAAGAAGTGCATGACATGCCAAGAAATAAAATGTTATCAAGCAAGAATTATATATGATAAAGCCAAAGAAAATATCCTTTAAAGTTAGTATCAACCAGTTGAAAGAATTTTTCTCTTTCCTGTCCGTGTCTGTGGCATTATAAGTACACCTTCTTGGGCTGTGAAGGTAACCCTGAGGTGATGAGAATCCTTAAAAACACTTTTTGAACACCAAATACCATTGAAACACTTGGAGCACCAAGTCATAAGAGTTGATATTTAATATTATGAAATATGGAATAGCTAATCATGATCAAATTAAGTTATGCCCAGCTGCTGCTCACTCAAAAATAAATTGAAGATTAGACAATTAAAATACATGTAGTTCTAAATTTCTATTTGCAGAGGCCATGTGTATGAAAGCCCCAGAATTCACAAGTTCAGTCACTTCACATACAGTTTTTCAGACTTTAACTATACATTATAATCAAGCCATTTGATATTGCAAATGATGACTCAGTTGAACTGTGGAGAATACAAATAGAAAATCTTAACCTGGGTTTCTTACTTTTCCTCAAGTTCAAGCTCAGTAAGAAGTCAGACACTGCAACTGAAGGTACAAGAACAAATGACAAACCAAGGTGAAATATATATAAATAAATGCTCTTTAACAGTAATCTACTCCCTTCCAAAAAGAGACAATTTCCAAGCCAGCTTTGTAACCAATGTGCGAGATACACAATGGAGAAAGGGGCTGTAAGGGCACAGGGAAAGATGTGTTTATTTGGCTCACAAGAGTTGAATTGTACTTACTAGCCAGCTACTTGTGGATGATTAATGAAGTAAGGGAACGAAACATAGAAAGAGAAAAAAAAAAAAGAAGAAGAAAAGGGAAGATGTTTTTTATTTCTCAGATAACAGAGAGAAAAAGCAGTACCCATTACCCAGAACAATGTTACTTAAAAATTTCTTGACATTCAAAAGTCAAACTCAAGAGGCCAACGCTTATTTATTCACAATATTTCAGTATTTATTTAAGTCACTTTTTGTTTCTTTTTGCTTTTGAGAGTAATTGCTTTCAGACTAAGGAAAAATATTTTCTCAGTCTGACTGAAATACTAAACTACTCTCGATATTGTTTTTCCCTACAGAAATTAAAGAGAATTTACAAAGTTTTGTTGCAACACTGAAAATTTAAATTTGAAATTTCAACACCACAGATGTAATCACAGTCTGACACTAATTAAGCATCGGGCCAAATTTGGTCCTAGAAATGTTTATGCATAATTTGTGACTTTCGTGGGAGTTGTCTGGGTGTTTTCAAGGGCAGACTTTGGCCAAACATTTATTGAAAGATCCAGGGAGAAAATGTTTCTAAAGAAATATGGCACCTTTATTTAATAATATTTACTTAGTTTTAAACCTTTTCTTTTTGATTTGGATATACTGTTGATAAAACTATAGCTATTTTCTAATATTTTCCATATTCATCGAAAGACAAATATTCCTTATCACCTTCAAGTTTTTACTATTATCCTGAAGAGGGGAGACGCAGAAGGGATACATAATCTTCTCCATGAGAGGTTTCACTTTTCAAATTTTTAGTATTTCCAAGATTGTCTCAGTTTAGGCTTTGGGTGATGGAAAAATACTGTGTGGGAGGGAGATAGGAGGGCATTCAGATTCAGCAAAGATTCTCTGGGAAACCACCTCTTAGCAAAGTTGCTCCCAATACTTACGGAATGTTCTTTTCTTTTGTTCTCTATGGATTTTAATTTGCTTTAGTATTTGGTGTCATAAAGGGGAAAAAAATTACTTTAAACTGTGTCTATATATGATTTGGGAAGTGTCTATGTTTGAATCTTCTTATTTCCTTTCTCAGAGAAATTATTTAGCTCCTTGTAGGATTCTTGTCTCTACTTGAGTCAACTGCTGCCCTATAAGAGTTGCTCTATAAACTGGGAAGGATATGAACTTTTGGACAAATCTTGAAAGCCAAATACAAATTATTAAGGATGGACATAAACAAGTTTCCTTACTTCTTTAAATCTCACTTTCATCATCTATAAAATGGAGATAACACATATTCTTATAATTACTGTATTAACTGGAACAAAATCAAGGGGAAAATGTATGAAAGAAGCTAGACTAGTATTGAGCGTGTGATAAGCTTTTAATTATTTTTATTCTTCTTGTTTCTTCTTCTTGTTCTCTTTCCCCTCCTCCTCCTTTTCCTTTTTCCTCTAATAGTGATGATAATATAATGATGCTTATCTTGGATCTGCAGATTATAAAACATGTAATTCTTTATGCATTTTGATGTAGATATCACACACACAAACAAAGCCTTGTTCATTGCCTAGAGATTTTTGCATTGTTTAAATTCCAACAATTGTTTAAATTCCAACAATTTTTTTTCAGTTCTAATAAACAACATATAAAAAGTTACCTCTTTCTACATTTAAGATGTATTCTATATGTCAGGGTTTTAAAAACCTGTAGCCAGTGAATCTACAATTCATGGTTTCCTACATAGTTTCCATTTCTCATTGAGAGATTTTGGCCATGTGGGATTCCATGAGTCTCATATGGTTAGGTGATCCGCTTTCTGTAGATGTCCTATGAAAAGTCCACTCTTCTTAGGGCAACTAAAAGTACATCAAAGGTGCCTTAGGAAAAGAAAGAGGGTAGAACAGCAAAGTTGTGTCCAAAACAAAGGATTTGCCTATCCTATTTGGATTTGTGATTACCTGGTACTGGGAGAGTTTCAATTGGTGAAGGACTTCTTTTTTATATAACACAATTGTGACTAGTTAGCTTCAGTGTTCATTCATGTTGCCTTTATCTGATGTTCTTCAGTACCCATACTACCTCAACCATCATTGTGCCTAGTGTTGTCTGGCTAGAGAAAAAAGTCCTGGTTTTCCTTTCTCTCTTTAATTCAGCGCTCTCACAGAGAATATTACAAGGTGAAAGCCAGACATTGAAAGGCAATAACCATCGTGTTCCTGGCCATAATTCTCTACCATCAGCACTTACAAAAAACAGCTGGCTTTAGTACATACTATAACAATCTAGTAAGCTAAAATTTATCCTTCTCCTGGATCAGTGAAATAATTTCCCAAAGGATGTGTTTTAAATTTATATTTTCAAAGGACAGAATATCAGAAAAACAGAGGAAAGCAACTTAGATAAATTAGACATTCTGCCTTCTAAGTCAGCCATGCTTATTACAACTAATAAGTGCAGTTCAAAATTAATTTTGATCATGGTCCATGTGGCCATGGCTATGAGTTATTTTTCTTTAAAATAGTTCTTTCCTATTGGAAAAAAAAAAAAAAGATAAGGGAGCTATGATGTGCGAAGTAAAATGGTTCTCTTCTGCCAATGTGAAATTTAAAATTATGTTAATCACCAGCAGGTATTAATTAAATTATTGTTCATTGAACCTGACCACTAACTTTTACACCATGTCTATAATATCACTTATTTTCCATTAATGTTATAACACTGGTGATTCAGAAGGATGAAAGCAAGTGCCTGGCTCCATCCCTAAATGTCAACCGTTTAAGTGGTTTGACTTTTATTTTCTATTTACTTTGGTCAGTGTAAATTTCTATGGGTTTTGCTGGTTGGGGGAAAGGGGATTTGAGGATCTGTAGTTCTTGGTTATTAATATTTGACTTTGTTAGTGCTATCTATTTACTATATGACTTGTGGAAAAAGAAAGGAGGAGAAATCAGATATTCGTTCACAGCCCTTAAGATGCACGGGGAGTGTGATCACACATTGGGCCTGCAATCTCTATACACTGCTGTTCTCTTCAGTCTCACATTTAAGTAACAATGGCCTTTGACCTTTTATATATTTTACGTTTCTTGCCACTCTACGTGCTTGTAAAATCAGGAATTGATAGCTTTTCCTTAGCATACTATATCCAGAATATTTAACTTTTTGCTTAAGAAAGGTCACAGTGTGTCAAAAGCATGGCCAATGCATCCCAGCTTTTTGTTTTGGACCACATGCCCTATAAACTTACTGTAAGATTCTGAATGTGAACTCCCATGCCATCATCCTCTGAGCTAACGTTTAAATATCCCCTACACTGACTGAACCCAATTCTAACAAGGAACACTGCAGAAAACAACTCTGGACAGGTAGACAAGATGTTCTAACAGATATTACATGCTTAACAGTTGAGACGCTCTCCTACCAAAGGGTCTAATTTAGCTACCTGGAATTGGTCATGGAAGGCTGTCTGATTAGCACAGGTAAATGGAGCCAGAGGGGTACATCGGTGGCTCGTCTGCCATTCAGTAGTTCAAGTTTACCTGATTACCCTAAATTGCCCCTGTACTTGCTTGGCGACAGGGCCAATTCATGAATTGCAGTAGATTAAAAGCAGTTAGTATTTCCTCTGAATTTTATATATATATATATATATATATATATATATATATATATATATATATATATATATATATATATATTTAATTTTTCAATATCTCCCTGTGCACAAAGAATCTATTTTCTCTCTCAGTGAAAATACCACTTATAAACATATTCAAGCAATTAGTCTGAATTTTCTAAGTACAATCCGGGACTTTTGAGACCTTTGGGCTTGTTAGTGGGGTTTGGGAGTATTCCTAGTTGGGTAATATGATTTCTACAAATGATTCTACCAGGACTTATTCTTTAGTCACAGGGTAAAACATAATAATTTATTTCTCAAAGTTTGAGAGATGTATCTGGTTGCTCAGTCCCACATCATTTGCTAAAATTTCACAGAATGGACCAGATCTTTTTCTCTGGGATTATCAGTCAGTCTACATACATCATATGGGACAATAGTCTTTAACTCCTCTTGCACTGCTTCCTCTGAGGGGCGGTTATCATGATATGATGAATGTAGTGCAATAAATTATTCTTAATGGTCATCAAGTTCAAAGCTTGTCACATTAAATTATGATAGTGTAACTGTAAATTAAAATATCCATGTGAAAAAAATTACACACGTATATTGACTGTCATTCTTTAAAACTCAGATTGCGTCAGACTGGACCCAGGAATGAATAAAGAAAAGAAGCTTTTAGCCAAGTCCATCGTGGTGTTCCAATCCCTTGTATCCTGTTGGATTTCTGGTACTTCTTGTATAGTCTTTCCCATATTGATCATGGCTAAAGAAATAAGGGGAAGCACTTAATTTAATCCCTGATTATACACTGTTGGTCTCCATGAACTGTCTGCTTTATGTGCTGGTCAGACAGGGCTATTTTAAGTAGGAGTTAAGAATACTCATTCTACTCCGTCTACTACCATTTCCTTTATCAGAGCAATGCTTTCTTTTTATGACATCCCAGAATTCTTTATTGCTTAACATTTCATTCCAAAAAAGCTTGGGCAATTCCAAAGTGCCATTTTATCACACCCAATTATTACTGAGGGAAAGAAGTGACTCAGTCAATACCCCATGTGAGTGTGATAAAGGCAGAATCCATCATTCACACATGCTATCTATTCCAACTTTGCATTCTGATAATAGTGATATAGCCACAGAATATCTAACATTTTCTTTAATCCCATTTTCTAATTTGCAGCATAATGACCATGGTCATTACCTACCACCACAGCATCTCTATACCATCCAGGTTTATTTACCTTTGAGCTTTCAGATGTTTTCTTTCTATACTCCGTGGGAATCTCTATACAGTGAGGGAGAGTATTTAGTGATTCAAAAAGTTTTGCCTACCATTCCCAGACCATTTCAAAGCAAAAGGCCTTTTATCTTCTACCTGGGATGGGGTAAATAGATCTCACCTATCGTTAGTATTTTTCAAATCTCTGGCTTTAACTGATGAGATAAATTCAGCCTTTTGTTTCAGTATTTTCCATTCTAAATCATGATTCTCATGATAGGATTTGAATTCTTCTAAGCTGGGATATATTGACATATTTGAGGAGCCTTTTATAAAGATAGAGGAGGACCCAAAGCAGCTTTCTTATCCCCCAAGAATCTATAATGTCTTATCAGTTCAGTGATGTCAGCCACATCAGTTTTCTCTTTTTTATCCTATTTTTCAATAGCCATCTGGACAACGTCACCCAGCTAAGCCAGATACCAGTCCCTCTCCCTGCTTTTCTTTCTTTTTCTTTTTTTTTTCCCAGAGCGCCACCTCCTTTTTGGGTAGCATGAATATTTTTCCCCATCATTTAGCCCCGTGCATGGTCACTGAGCTAGCAGATCTGTTGTCTTCTGAATATTCTTACTCTCTCCTCTCTGTCCCCCACTCCAAGAGCATGGTCACTTACTCACTTTGGCAACCACTGTAGTCTGTGTAAATGGCACTAAATTATGTGTATCTCTCTGATTATCCTACAGTCAGTCTTGGATTGCTTGCCCCCGTTTACTGTTTTGAAAGTAATATTCCATCTGTTGGTCAAAGAGATTGTAGGGAAATTACCTCTCCCAGCGTAAGCCTGCAGAAGACTGACTTTCACCAGTTTCAACGAGTTAGTTATTAAACCATCTGAGGCGTCTTTGACAAAAGTTTTCAGCCGCTCAGGGATCAGTGATAACCCAAATAACTTCTTTCATTCAGCTCTATCTAAAATTAGTTACTTGCTCTTGGACCATTTATTCTGAGAATTCATGCTGGCAGGAATTTGTCAGGCTTGTGCTTGTATTTCTCCTAAAGTGTCCCAACTCTTAACAGAATAACCTCTCAAAGCTGAGGTTACCTGGGTTGTGACTGACTACAATGTCTTTAGTAAATCAAGAAAAAAAGTCTTACTTCTCCTTCCTCTATTCTAGTGTCTTCCTATAGATGTCTAGATTTTACCAGGACTATTATTAGCAGCCAGGGATAGTATGCCTTTATTAACTTTCTTTCTACTTGCATTCTTTGTCTATTCACTTAGTCAATTTCCCCAGTTCTAAGTCTATTACCCTCAAATTCCACTGTTAAGACTTTCCCCCATAGTTTAAGTGGCCATAGTTTTTGCCACTTCGTACCAAGAATACACAAGTTACAAATCCTTATCATGTTTTCTTAACCCCTCAATTCTCTTTTTATAAATGCGTAAGTCATTATAACTTACAGGTCTAAAAGTTCATCTTGCGGTATCTGCCAATCGGCATTACCACAAAGGGTTGAATTGTCAAATTTGACTGAGGAAAGACCATGGCTCTTAACCAGCAACAAGATCTTCTAATGACTCAAAGGATCTAGGTGAACATCAAGACATTCTTTCCTATGGAGCTCAAAATCTCAAAAATGCAGGTCCTCAAAATATCCACTTTCTCCCATATTGGTTCACATTTTGATTTGGGATTAAGTATGAGGTTTATGAGTAACATAGGCAGAAGATGCAAAAGTATTAATCATAAAAGCTAACCATTTCAGTTTTAGGGCATTTCTGTTTTGTGGTCCAATAATTACATAGTTATGTGGCTACCCCAATCTCTAACCATCCCTATTCCATAAACCGTGTATTCCAGGTTGATCTATGATAGGGAATCTAGGCTGACCAGGTAGATCATCCTAAAACATTTTATAGATAAAGATTCCTGGTGTTTTTCCACCGGTGCTATTAGTGATGTTTATTTTACAAAGAAGTCTGGCCAAAGTCATGGTACCTCCACTTTCCCAGTGCCCAAAAAGAGAAGGAATGGGTGACAAGCCTGAGGTTAACTCTTTCTTACCTGGCTTTCCTATTTCCTTTCCTAGAATTTCCTTCCTGGATTATTACTGGATGCCAGGAGACAATGGGGTTTGTTTCAGTAGTTTTAAAATTTTTTATCAAGAATCACTGTGACTTTCTAAACAGTGATCTCCATCATTAGGATAATTTCTGAATTAGATAATAATTGCATTTAGAATAA
Organism: Eschrichtius robustus; assembly: GCF_028021215.1. NCBI lineage: Eukaryota > Metazoa > Chordata > Mammalia > Artiodactyla > Eschrichtiidae > Eschrichtius > Eschrichtius robustus. The sequence continues at coordinate 14,861,177 of NC_090836.1, read as the reverse complement.
CCTTAAACATTTTCCACAAATATTTTAGCAGTTAAAACTCCTGATTTAATAAGAGGCCCTGCCATTTATTCCTCAGTGAATAAATGAGACTGTAATGATCACCTTTCTTTTTTCAGATCAAATCTATTATGTTAAAATCCATTAAAACACTTGATTGTACTAAACAAACACTTTTTCAACTAATAGTGTAGTTTCAGCTAATAGATCATGAACTCTGATTTAGTTGAAATCTGAATCAGTTATAGCTTATTATAATAGTATTTTTACTTACTTCAATCTTTGGGGTTTAGTTGCTTTATGAACATCTCATTCAGTGTGCTGCTAAGTGGCAGAATTTCCAAATTCTTTAGTAGTTTTCCTGAGTATCTTGTGGCAAAATATTGGGCCCATGTGATGCCTCCTAAACAAACAAGTACAAAAAAGAAGTACATTGGTATCAAGTAAATCTGTAAACCTTAACTTATGATATATACTTCATGGATTCAAAGAACACACTTGCATATAAAAGACTCTGAAAAACCTTAATTTTCCCAAACTGTTTTGAGGATGACACCCTTTTCACAAGAAAGATCTTTTCAGTATCTTCGAGAATTAGTATCCTCTATAACAGCCTTTGGGAAGCACTGGTCTTTAAGATTGACTTCCTGCTCCTTATTCTAGCACTCAAGGCTTCCTGACTCTCCCAAGTAGTCTTGGTGCCCAGCGCTCTCTTACAGTTGTTTAGTCTCCTCCTCATTGCTGCCTGATTGCACCCTTCACAGACTTTCCTCTTCATCCTGCCTCAGGCTGTTTGTTGTCACAATATGCTCTCCCTTTCCTTTTTTCTCTTTACATTCTATTCTTTCTTCGTGGTTCAGGTTATGCTCTTCTGTCAGACCTCTTGATTTGTCCCCTTCTGATTGTCCTTACTTGTGTCAGTCTTTGACTTGTTTTGATCTTGAATTCATTTCTCTCTTTTTCTTGGCTCTATTCTATTTTGGGAGATGATTATGTCTGCAGGCTGCATTTCCAGGTTCCCATATGACCTGGGTTTGGACTTTTTTTCAGCCAATTAAAGGCCCTGTTATAAGACTGGAGGGTAAGGGGGGAAGAGCAGGCCCTCTGTGAATCTACTTCTTTTGGTTGGCTTTGGCCTCTTCCTTTGGGTAACACTGACTCTTTCCCTTGATGAAACATAGGATTAGTAAGAGCTTTTCACAATTGAGAATTTTAGGGTTGAGGTTTCTCATGTATTCCATTACTTGCATCATAATCCCCAGCATGAAATTCCCTCTGTTTAAAGACTTGGAGTGATTTCTATTTCCACTATTGTAGCCAGATTGATGTATCATCAAGCACTGACTGAATGTTTTACTTTTCCATTATTTAAAAAATGTACATCATCTGTTTCTCCCTATCATAGGTTTTCAACATCGTATTGCCCATGACAAAGAAATATATATAATACAAATTCAGTGTGTAGGGTGATGTTTTGGGATATTTGCAACTTGAATAGCTGAAAATTATAACCAAATTTTGCAATGTGAGGTTGAAAGTGGTGAAAATGCTTTTAGCAATTCTGAAAAGTTTTTCAATCATTTTTCCTTGTTATATAACATGCACCTGGTCCTGTGTTTTTACATTGCATATAACTTATGCACTTCTGATCTTCCCTTCTGTGTCCAAACACCTACCCTATTTCAAGTTAGTGGTCACTTATTCCTTCAGAAAATTAGTTAAAAAATTAATTCTCACATCAAATTACCTGGAAGACCATAAGGGATGCTCTCATTTTGTCTAATCATTTCCAAGGATGTTGGCTCATTTGCTCCACTTGATGAACAACTGGCATTAATCTCTAGAAGATTAATTATTTTCTGAACAATACAGAGAGTATAAACAGAAGAGTAGAGGGAAAGCTCACAGCAAAAACAGTAACCATAAGCATCACTTTTAGGACCTAGTAAGCAACTAATTACAAGACAAAACACAGCTTACTTCAGGCTTTTCATCTCTCTTTTAACTAATTTCTCCCTCCCCCACCCTTTTTTTTTTACTCTGTGGAGGCCAGTGCATCTACCACCTGAAATAGCGATAACAAGTCTTAAGTCACACAAAAAGGAGGCTTTCATAGATTTGTGTATGCAATTTAGATAAGTTGTATTTCCCCAATGCGTTAATTGAAATTTAACAGCTTCTCTGTTCTTTCTTAGTGAAGGACTTAGAATTCTTTTCAATGGGACCTATTTTTCTTCTGTTTGCTAGGGCATGATTCTGGTAAAATGAAGACTAACACAATAAGAGAAACCAACTTGACCACGCAGTGGTTTGAGAACCTTCTGTTTATTCTCCAAAACTAGCTGATAGATTTCCACTGAGTAGCCACTAGGTGGCAGCAGCAATGTAACTGCAAGGCTGCTTGTACCTGGTGAGTTACAAAGTTGTAGAGGTTTCTTTGTTTTTTTGTTGGTTTTTTTTTGTTTGTTTTTTGTTTTTGCTTATTTTGTTTTGCTTCTTTAGAAAAGAGTACAAAATAAAAACTTGAATTACTTATAAAAGGAAAAATTAGAAAAACTTTTGATGGGTACGTTCTGCCTTTGTGAACAAGGATGCAAGTGAGCAGAGCTCGAATTAGGGAATCTCACTGTCTTGATGCTACCAGACACTGAAGGAGCTAGAAAAAAGCAAATATCATCCTACTACTTCTCATTCAGACCAACTTTGGCTTAGGATTTAACACTCCAGCTCTCATATGTGAGGAAATTGACAAGTGAATCCCTCCAATTTATTAATTTTTTTGTACAGAAAGTTCTGCATTGTTAGAGCCACTACATAGATTACAGCACCTCTCACATAATATTCAACATAGTCCTAAAGTGTTTAGGGACTAATTAAAAAGCTAGATGACATACTAATACTAAAGAAATTTATTTTAATGAAATAGGACACGTGAAACATATATGCAAAATAGAATTTAAAAAGACAAAAGGTTTTCACATATACAGTAATTTATTTTTTTTACTATGTGACTGCATATGCTTTCTAAATAAATCTACACAATATATATCAACATAAAAAGATTCTAAAGGATAATAATCATGAACAACAAATTTAGATAAACCAAGTTGTGCTATAAATACCTATTGACTTTTTACTGTATAAAAATGTAATCAGTAAATAATGGAACACATAGTTTATTTTATGTGATACATATTTTACTTTATTTTTCCATAGAAAAGTGGCTTGGAATTTGTTAAAATCATTTTTCTGTAAATATGATTGAATATTGGGAACACACACACACACAAATGTTGCCTGATGTAGTGATTCAAGGTTAAACTTGAAAATTTTTCTCCATATTTCTATGTGGAGCTGGAAAAGAAATGCACAATGGAAATACTGATTATGCCACAATTTCTCAAAAGCTATGTTATAAAGAGTTGTGGTTTGATAAGATGTTGTCTTACCATTGTGTTTCATAGACTATATTCATCAGCATGAAGTAATTGTGAGAACAATAGGCGGAGACACTGAGTTCTTGTCCAAACCATTAAATAACCTCTGTTCACAGTTTCTCCTTCTGAAAATAAGTACTCTAAAGTAAATATAGTTTTGTGGGATCCAAGTGAAAATATTAAGGTTCAGTGTACCTGAGGTGATGCTCGATATTCTTATTTTTAATGAGATCTCCATGTGGATCTAGCATAGGCCAGGTTTGGGCAACATAGCTGAGATACCTTTCAGCACAGAAAATCTGATGCACATCTCCTGGGCCTATGCAGGTGGGTCAGGATGAGCTATGTCTCTTCATTCTTTAGCAAAGTAAAGATAAAATATTGACTACTGGCCCATTGTCCACATGAACGGACATTGAGTCATAGTTATAGTGGACCCCAGTGTGTTCTACAGCCCTGTACGTAATCCTTGTCTATCCCTGGCAAACTTCCATTCTTTTCTCCTCCTAAAAAGTATTATAGGTATGAGGAATATAAATAATAATAAACATTTTTTCGAGATGGATGTATAAGTAATATATCAGCCTTTAATTTCATTTAGGTTTATATTGTATCATCTAAAGAGCAAACACGGCCAAAGCTGTCATTTCACTTATTTTTGTAAATTTCAAAATCATTTTGCTACATAAGGGTAGTTGAGATAACCCTGAAGTTCCTACATACTTGCAGGAATCCATGGAACAAAACTCCTTAGAAAAGCTTTTCCAAACTAAATTTATTACGTTACATGTAATTAATATAAAATTCCTCTTTGAGGTATCTAACATTTAAATACATTGCCCTCATCTTAAGAGTGAAAATTTTACTAAAAATTTGAGGCAGAGGCTTTGAAATTGGCATACACGGAACAGCCATGGAAAAACAAGTCATTTTCATGATGGGTGTGAAACTCACATGGGTACTCATTTCCTTGCACATATATCCCTCAATCCTTAATGAAGAGTGCAATATACTTAAGCAGTAGGAAATACTTTTGATATCCATGCTACTTAAGGCAAACTTGAATTAGTATAGGTGGGCCGACCTATAGAGATGGAAACCTAACTCAAATTAGGCCAAATTCTTTGAAGAGATATGGAATGAAAATGCTAAATCATTGTGAGAAAGGAGGATTTTATTTCCTTGCTTCATTCATATCTACTTGCTCTACATAAATTTTAAAAAATAACAAAGATTAAAAAAATAAAAGCATCTTAATAACAAAACATTGCAGTGTATGGTTTGTTGTAATGGACATAGAAACACCTACTATATGTATGTACTCAGTTTACAGACTGAAATGGAAGAGAGAAATGGGAACACACAGTATACGCATATGTTGTTGTAAAGGTTGCAACAGACATGAGTTTGAAGGTATTTGGGAGAATTTGATAACATAAATCCCTATATTGAGAGACAGGCATACATTCTAAATCTTGTAAAACTCTAGAAATAGTCTCCAGTAGATTTTCAGGATTTTCAGTTTTAAGAAAAAGAATATTAATGAACCAGGGGACTGAAAGGCATAGGAGATTACTTCAGGGACAAGTGCGTGGTTCATTTATGCTTAGTCATACTGACCAGTCTCTAGGATTCTCAGGTATAGGTGTCGGGGAAGGAAAGATAAAAGATGGCTGAAGTAACTCAAAGTTTTAGGCCGGAATAACTGTAGTAAACATTGTTATAATGGAGCAAAAATAAGAAGCATACATGAAGACTATGAATAAAAATCTATGACATACATGTATGTTTGGCATAAATAAGAAAAAATTTGTATCTGCTCAATGGATAGCCTTATTGAATTAAAAATAGAGGAAAAACACTTCAGATTTATAAACAATGATGCTCATTCTAGGTACCACCACCTTGATGATATGTCTTCCCTATTGTGGTCTCTCTATAAGAGTATCCTAGAGTTCTTGAACTTGCAACTTTATGAATCATTGTGTAATGAGAATTTTATGCATTTCACTCACGTGTATTTATTAAACAAACTATGATAGTGCCTGAGTTTAGATATGAATCTCATTTTTCTTTCCAATAAACATAGTGTGATTCAATGCAGTTTTCCCTAACATCCCCTTATGATAAGATTTAGTAGGGGTACTTTTTAAAATTGTCCCACTACAGATTTAATGAATTAGAATCTTCAGGGTAGGCATCTGGAAAACTATATATTTATCAAGTGCATCAGGCAATATTTATCTTTAAAAAGTTTGAAAAATACCGGCTGAGGGAACAGTTTGTGGAGTCTGAGGCCTTTTCCTTTATGCAGTTTTGTTTTTATCGTGCCCAGTAGCTAAATGTCCTATCCAATCCTTCTTTCTAGTTTGGCAATATCAACATTGTATGTAAAATTGGTGAAATGCTATGTCCTGCTCCTACGTTGGAAGAATACGAGGAGCCCCGTGACTCTTACCAGAAGTCATATATCTGCTGACCGTGTGGGTTTCAGCCTGCACAGATGGATGCCTCTCAGGTTCACCCAAGTTCACTGCACAATTCCAATGTCTTTAGAATGGTTAAACTGGCTTCCGTAGAAGGCTGAACTTTTCCTTAATATTGGGAAATGCCGCATATGCTGCAGCTCCCAGAGTCTTTTATTTAAGTGCTGTGTGCTGGGACTACGTTCATCTGGTAGGATGATAATTTCTTCATGAAGGCAGGAAGTGTTTTAATATTCTCCTACTAGCTGTAGTTCAAATATCTCCCCTGAACAGAAAAATGGAAAAGTTCTACACTTGTAGATGCTGTCTTTTGCGTAATAAGTATCCTTCTTATACTAAATACGCTTCTCCTGTTAAATGCACTTGGCCCATTCTCCTCCCTTTGTCATTAAAAAATAAATAAATAAAACAACTCTATTCATTCTCACTATGACAAATGTCTCTATTAAAGCTCTCGTAGAAGCTAACACCTCTTTATATCACTCAGCACAATCACAATTTTATATGGTGTGCGTGTTTATTTAGCTATTGTCTATCTTAACCACAAGCTTTTAATCTATGTAATGGTAGAAACTACGTCTTTATTACATATTTTTATAGCTTCAGTGTCTTACCAGTTCTGGCACATGACAAAATAATTTTAGAAACATTAGTAAGAATTATTAAATGTTTTCTGAGTGTCAGGAGCCCTGCTAAATGCTTTACATGAATTAACTCATTTAACCCTAAAAAAAAATCCTATAAAATCATTACTATTACTTTGCCTATTTTTTTTCTTTTTTTTTTTTACTGATAAGAAAATAGAGGATCATAGACGTAAAATGACTTGTTCAAAGTCATGTCATTGCTATAGGGGTCAAGTCATGTTTGAAATCTAGGTCATCTGACAGTAGAAATATTTACTGAAAAGCTGAATGAATGAATAAAATGTATGAAATTTTCTTCCCTGCCAAAGATTAAGTTGGTCTACATCTCATAGGAAATTGGATCTTATGCTTTTCTTCAGTTGCAGTGAATGTTATTAAATTTAATGTTTTCCCTACAAGTGTAATATTGGTTTATGTATTACTGTTATCTAATCACCATCTAATTTTAGACATACATAGTGATCTGTCTTATAAAAAGAAATGATAAAAAAACTTCTAATATTGGAATACCAACCTTATATAATCTCTGAGATCTATGAACTGTGTATTGCTGATTGTACAGCTAATGAATCTCTCAACAATCCCTCTGATTCCCATAAAGTTACATTAGTTAGGAGAGGAAACATTGAGGGGATATTTTTATTTAGAGTCTTAAACTCAACTACTTTGTATTTCTTTAAGCAGTTTTAAAGATATGTATTTTTCCATTCTCCCAACGGTTGGTTATAAATAACCAAAATTAGAGTAATAGATGGTTTCTAATTGGTAATTTTGGATTATATGAACAACCAATATTTTATATTTTCAGTGTTTTAAAATAACTTTTTTGCAAGAAAAATAATTCCAGATTATTTATCTTTCTTACTAGAAGATAGAATCAATGGCTAATCTAATTATCTTCTCAAAATTCCCTGGAAATTATCAAAAGTTTCAATTATTAATCTGCATAACCTTAGATCTTTAAAACATATGACCACATAACTCTTAATGAATTTTAATCTAAAAATCATCTTAAGGTTTCATTTAGTGTACACATAAATACATTTTAGTCCAGTTTTCTGAAACCAAAATATTTAAATAATTTTGGAACAAAACTTTAATTATGAACCATTTATAACTGAGTGAATTGAATACAAATTCATATGGTTAACCAAATCAATTTCTTATGTCACCTACAATAGTGAAATTCATCAAATAATTCCCTCGTTGAATAATTTCCAAGTCTTCATTTGATTTTGTGCTATATTTACCTAAAATAGAATACTTTACTTTTCACTAATTTTTAAATTGATAACTGGTTTCCACTTCTCTTAGTTTAGCTTAGGACATTGCACACGATTCGAGGAAACAAGAAGGACTGAGATATACATAAGGTGGCTATATTGTAGAACCTTTATCTTCAAGGGGTATCATTCTCAGATTTGAGTATTTCCAGGAGATCAGAGGTCCATAGCCTAAAATACATAGTAATTTTGCCGGGGTGGGTGAGTCATGAACATTCAGGCTGATATTCAGAAGTACAGCGTCTTTAGCCAGTTGTAATTTTTTCAACTCTTCTTCTTAGACTGCATGGAAAGGACTTTCCCAGAGAATTGTCTTGATAACATCAAGCGTCTAATGAATTTCAAAAAGTGGAATTAATTGTCATGATGATCATTTTCTAAATAGCAAAAAAATAGTGATTTCAGAATTTTTCCTAGGTTTCAAGTGGTCATTTTATAATTATGTCAAAAAACACTGAGCATTTGATATAATACATGTTACAAACAGCCCACAAAGCAACTGCCTGGGTCAGTCCTTTCACCTGCACTCTGGCAATGGCTATGCACTTAAGCTTTGCTGACTTGCCATGAAAAACTGTATAAGCAGCTGGTTCAGTGAAAATCTTGTACTGATGAGCTCTCCAGGACTTTTACTATGACCAAGCACTTTATCAACAGAACACTCTGAAAGAGAATAGATGGCCTGACACGCAAACTTGTCAGAACAAACAGAATGAAGGGGGACAGCCCAGTTTAGTTATAAGGAGAAAGCTTGACAACAGGAGGAACACGGCGTGCTTTATTTTTTTCAGCTTTATAAGGCATAGCTGTAGGCCATCTTTCCATGACACATCAACTTCTGGCACCAGGGAAATAATATGTATGAGTTTAAAGAGATGTCATGATTTGACTTCCAGAGCTGAAAAACTATCATTGTTAAGAATCTGGGGGGAGAAAAGGAGCCAGAGTCATTTAACATCACTAGTAATCATGCTCTCATTTGTTTCAGGAAGGGTGTCTTGGTGAAGCAGGCGACCCAGAAGAAAATCACTTTAAAGAGCCCATCTTAACTAGCATCACACAGTCTAGGCTGACTACCAGTTCCATTTTGCCCATTGATATAACATATATCCACTCTGTTAAGTACAAAAACTTACTTTCTTCACAAATTTCTCTTGTTTTACTCATGGATCCCACATACACTACCTTTTCTGTTACTCCTTATTTTCTGTTACGCCTTATTGTCATTTATTTTCTTTCCTTTCACGTTTTCCTTGAGGTTCTCTTCTCTCACGCATTTACATCTCCATTTTATCATTACCCTGTTATATTGCTTTTTCCTCCTAATTAAACTGGCACTTATCTAATTAAACTTCTAGCAAATTAGGAGCACCTGTATGTATGTGCATGCATTCAAATTGAACTGAGTTAAGCAAGCAATATATTTATTGTTTCAACATATTTTACATAAATATAAACAAGTGTAATAACCATTAATTCATCCAATACTTACAGAGTACCCACTATATGACGTCATTATTCTTAGTATTTAGGGATATTACAGTGGACTGAGTTTCTGTGCTCAAGGATATTACATTCTGATGAGGAGCTCAAAGAACAAATCAAAATAGCTCTCAAAATCTTATAACATTCAATGTAGTTTCCACATTGAGTCAAATTCTTCTACATCTTTCAAAAAATTACGACTAACTGCCAGATTTTCTTAAACATTGTAAACATACTCAGGTTTTCCTGAATTAAATGAAAGTATTAATACTAAAAAGGGAACAAATCAATATAAAATATAATGTCAGTAGTAATAAATGGAATCACTGTGACTGGGGTTCCTCTGTTACATAGGGATAATCATGCAAGACTTCTTTAAGGAGGTGACATTTTGAAGAGAATGAAATATGCAGCCTTGTGAATATCGCGGACAAGAACGTTAAAAGTGAGCATCCTAGGTGGTTTTGCAGGGTAGCAGGGAGAGCAACATAGCTGGGTCCAAGAAAGAGAGGAAATGTGTGATAGAACATAAAGCTGAAATGTAATCAGACATCAGATCATGTAGGGTCCTGAAAAATATAGTTTTGGATTTCACTATAAATGATATGAGAAGTGAAAGGCTGGAGTCTCTTTTATTATAAAATGATAACTCTGGATGCTAAAATGAGACACGTGAGAAGTGGGGAGACAGGGAGACCAGTTAGGAGGTTACTGTAGTGGTTCAGGTGATGGATGATGGGGATTGTTCTGGGCTGGTGACATGTCCAAGTGTAGGTGAGGTCAGATTCCAGACTAATTTTGAAAGAGAAACTGCAAGAATTTGCTAATGAATTTCATGTAGAGTGTGAGAGAATAAGAAAATGAAGGTTAATCCAAGTTTTTAGGTCTGAGCAAAAGACAATATGGAATTGCTATTTAATAAAACTATGAGAATTGGGTAAAGGAGGCCTGGGATGATATATAAGGAGTTTGGGTCATATTAGGTTTGAAATATCAATACAGTGTTCTAGGTGAGGTGTTATGTGGGCAATAGGATATTATTTAAAACTAATATATATGGAGGACATATTCTCTTTTACTAAGTAACATTTCAGAAGAATGTTAAAATGATCTTTTGAATCTTTCCAATAGCTCACTCTTTCCCTAAGAAAGAATGCATAGCATATACTGCTTAATTCCTTATCATACGTGATTTGCTTCATTAGCTATTCGGAAAATAGCAGTTGAATAAATGTAGTTATTCCCATTAAGGAGTTACAATTTAAGGATTTAAATGACTTAGATATGTGCACAAATAATAATTGCAATAGAGCAATATGAGATAAATGTCCCAAAGTGGGACAAACAAGAAATACAAAAGAATAAAAAGAAAGTTAATGTCCTACCTACATCAGCCTATAATTCAGAAGAAACCAAATAAAAACATTACCCAAAATAATGTCTAATAGGCAATCACTTTCTTTCCAGAAGCATGAGACTTGATTACCATCTTTTTAATTTATATGGAGATAAATGTGGTCTGTGGTCTTAAAATTGCCTGAATGTTTGAAGAATCCACATTATTCAATGATATTACATTATGTAGTAGTATATTCCATAGGTGATTGTGCACTTCGTTATACCATTTTAGTTTATTTGCTCCATATTTACTGCCCTTCAACTCTGAGTATCCTTTTCCTCTCTTATTACTATAACATGGAAATAGGCAGGATTGATTCATCGGCTATCATCATTCATTTTTAAATGATGGTCTTTTGGGCTGAATTGACTTCTGATTTCTCCTCTGTTATAAAAATGAGCCACTCTTATACCCTTGGGTAAATTCATGGTCTGACTAGAGTCCTCTGAAGGAAAGTCACATATTTAGGGGAGTATAAGTGAAATAAAAATACATCCTTCGCACACAACCCAATGCGGTAATTCTGCTTGCCGTCAACTCTTCTGAACATGTGAAAAACATCTAAAAAATTATCCTGTTGTTTGGTCATTGAATGCAATGTGAGCTGGTGTTATTTCCTTGATAAACAGTAATTAGTCCTCAGAAACCTTCTAGATAATGTAATGAGGTTCAAAAATATAACAAATCTATTAAGCTTAGTCCGAGAATGGTCCTGAAAAAAATTAGGAAATATTTATAAAACTCTTTTTTTATTTTGCATTAATTTATTCTCTTTATAAAATTATATTGGATGCTCAGAGGCAGCAAAACTCAGTGTTTAAAATCCAAGGGTTTAGAGTTACTTACTACTGAGGTGAACTTGGGCAAACTGTTTAACTTGTGATTCTGATTCTCTTTTTTTTTAAATGAAGACAATACTAACATCTGTTTATTGGAGTTGTGGTGAGTATTGCATGAATTATTACAAGTAGTTAGAAGAGGGCCTCAATATAGGTGAAGTTGTATTTAATATCACTAAAGAAAGACTCTTTGCTGGGCATTGTGAGAATGAATATGATGGTAGGGTTAAAGAAGATTTATTAATCCACTTAATTCCTACTAAAGTTATCTTAGTGAAAAGGTAACTAAAATGTTCATATTTTAGATACGGAGATACACTCTATATGCTAAGTTAAGAGTAGGATCTAAGAATCTGAAGTAAATGTTAAAAATATACATTAAAGCTCATTAAAGGGTACTTCATTTTGAAATGTAGAAAAATATAGGAGAGAGTATAAAAGGAAAGGTCTTTAATTATTAAACTATGTGCTACTTTCAAAGAACCTGCTAAACACTTAATATTTTTTCACGTCTATGTAGGCAATCTAATCTGACCTTATGATCTGAAAGGCATAAAACAACTTTAAGAATAACTAAAAATTATCTTCAGCTTAGTTCCTTTGGTGAGATTTAATTGCATTTGGCCAAGTCCTACATGACATAACAGAGATGCACTTTTTATTTACCGGGCTTTTATTAGTTAGAATAAAACTGCTTCCTAATTTAGATTTGAATTGTCAATATACTGGCAAGTTTTCTTCTTTTATGACACACTGTATTTTCACCTCTACTTCAATTGTTCTAACTACCTACCTTTCTTAACTTGAATTTCATTCTTCACCACTCAACTTAGGGGGCACTTCCTCCAGAAGGTCTTTTCCTAGATACATAGATTGATTTAGGTCTTCTTTATCTGTTTTACCCTGACATTTTAATTAATATTCTATTTACCAGATTATATTAAAATTATATATGTGTTTGTACCTCTATTGGAATACAAACACCTTTAATGTCCACATTGTTTCTTTCTTTTTTAAAAATTTTTATTGGAGTATAGTAGATTCACAATGTGTTAGTTTCAGGTGTACAGCAAAGTGAATTAGTTATACATATACATATATCCACTCTTTTTTTTTTAAGATTCTTTTCCCATACAGGCCATTACAGAGTATTGAGTAGAGTTCCCTATGCTATTCAGCAGGTTCTTATTAGTTACCTATTTTATATATAGTAGTGTGTATATGTCAGCCCAAGTCTCCCAATTTATCCCTCCCCCACTTAACCCCTCGTAACCATAAGCTTGTTTTCTACATCCATGACTCTACTTCTGTTTTGTAAATAAGTCCGTTTGTACCCCCTCTTTTTAGATTCCACATATAAGCAATATCATGTGATATTTATCTTTCTGTGTCTGACTTCACTCAGTACAACAAGCTCTAGGTCCATCCATGTTGCTGCAAATGGCATTATTTTGTTCTTTTTTATTGATGAGTAATATTCCATTGTATATATGTACCACATCTTCTATATCCATTCATCTGTCAATGGACATTTAAGTTGCTTCCATGTCCTGGCTATTGTCAATAGTGTTGCAATGAACATTGGGGTGCATGTATCTTTTTGAATTATGGCTTTCTCCAGGTATATGCCCAGGAGTGGGATTGCTGGATCATATGGTAGTTCTATTTTTAGTTTTCACATTGTTTCTCATTTATCTTTTCCACACAGTATCTAGTAAGATGTTGACACAAGATAGGGGATCAATGAAATGACGGTTTTTGTTTTGGAACTGAACAAATATATTCTTATTTTTAAATTGCATTTGTAAAGTGTATCCAAACTGAAGTTTGAACCTCAAACATTAACCCATTTTTCATATTTTTATGTGTTCTGAGCATAAATTCTGAGAAACTGATGATGGATAAATAAAAATCTATTTAGAGCAATTTTCATCCAACACTTGAGTGTCTCTTCAAAGTTACAATTTAGTTGTTAGTTGAGGCATTCTCTTCTTACTTCCCTATATAATCTCGCTATGTAATGATGAATATTTTAAGCATAATTTGTACTGGAGTTGTTTTAAATATGCCCTTTCTATAGAGATCATCTGAAAACGTGCTGCACCAACATTTTTGTGGCCCTTGAAAACTCTACCTGTATTTGATATTTGATATGTGATATTGTTATTCTAGGTGGTGCTTGTGATAAACAAAGGGATGGTCTGCTGCAGGGTTCTTCCCAGGCGACATAGGATGTTGCTGTGGTTCCCTTATATCACCTAGAGTTTTATCTTGGTGCTTAAACTTTCCATTGTTCTAGGAAATATTAAATATTAAAATTTTGCTATTGAACCTATAGTGATTACTACATTCCTTATGGAACATGTTGTTGATTGTAGCATTTACATTGCTCTGTCTAGGCTGCATGATGATAAATTTCTCATGAGTGGTGGAAGCTGGAGCTCTTGGATATTCTTATGCAGAACAAAAAGATAGAGGCAGACATTAAATTTTGAAAGATTCTTAGCAGTACACCTGCCTGTTTCTTATTTTAAAAAATCAAATATTAGTGCAGAGTATCCAATTGACATTTTTTGCCTATTAATGATATTCCTAACATAGTGCAAACACACATAATACTTAGGAAACATCTGTTGAAGGACAAAGAATGAATAGTAATAAACTTTGAGAAATTTGTGGGAAGCCTTTAGAGATAATCGCATATCTAGGAAATGTATTGATTTACATAATGAACAGCAATAATTGGTTGTAAAAATAACATTTCAGAGACACTATAGCACACTGTATATATTGATAGATCAGTATATTAGAGAACAGAAGCTCTAGTAATTTTTTTTTGTTGTTTTGACTTTTGGATTTTATTTATTTATTTATACAGCAGGTTCTTATTAGTTATCCATTTTATACATATTAGTGTATACATGTCAATCCTAATCTCCCAATTCATCCCACCCCCACCCCACCCCACCTCGCATTCCCCTCTTGGTGTCCATACGTTTGTTCTCTACATCTGTGTCTCTATTTCTGCTGTGCAAATGGGTTCATCTGTACCATTTTTCTAGATTCCACATATGTGTGTTAATATACGATATTTGTTTTTCTCTTTCTGTCTTACTTCACTCTGTATGACAGTCTCTAGATCCATCCACGTCTCTACAAGTGACCCAATTTCATTCCTTTTTATGGCTGAGTAATATTCCACTGTAAATATGTACCACATCTTCTTTATCCATTCATCTGTCAATGGGCATTTAGATTGCTTCCATGACCAGGCTATTGTGAATAGCACTGCAATGAACATTGGGGTGCATGTGTCTTTTTGAATTATGGTTTTCTCTGGGTATATGCCCAGTAGTGGGATTGCTGGGTCATATGGTAATTCTATTTTCAGTTTTTTAAGGAACCTCCAAACTGTTCTCCATAGTGGCTGTATCAATTTACATTCCCACCAACAGTGCAAGAGGGTTCCCTTTTCTCCACACCCTCTCCAGCATTTGTTGTTTGTAGATTTTCTGATGATGCCCATTCTAACCGGTGTGATATGATACCTCATTGTAGTTTTGATTTGCATTTCTCTAATAATTAGTGATGTTGAGCAGCTTTTCATGTGCTTCTTGGCCATCTGCATGTCTTCTTTGGAGAAATGTCTATTTAGATCTTCTGCTTATTTTTGGATTGGGTTGTTTGTTTTTTTAATATTGAGCTGCATGAGCTGTTTATATATTTTGGTGATTAATCCTTTGTCCATTGATTCATTTACAAATAACTTTTCCGATTCTGAGGTTTGTCTTTTCATCTTGTTTATAGTTTCCTTTGCTGTGCAAATCTTTTAAGTTTCATTAGGTCCCATTTGTTTATTTTTGTTTTTATTTCCATTACTCTAGGAGGTGGATCAAAAAAGATCTTGCTGTGATTTATGTCAAAGAGTGTTCTTCCTATGTTTTCCTCTAAGAGTTTTATAGTGTCCGGTCTTACATTTAGGTCTTTAATCCATTCTGAGTTTATTCTTGTGTATGGTGTTAGGGAGTGTTCTAATTTCATTCTTTTACATGTAGCTGTCCTGTTTTCCCAGCACCACTTATTGAAGAGACTGTCTTTTCTCCATTGTATATCCTTGCCTTCTTTGTCATAGATTAGTTGACCATAGGTGCGTGGGTTTATCTCTGGGCTTTCTATCCTGTTCCATTGATCTATATTTCTGTTTTTACAGTAATCAAGACCATACTGTCTTGATTACTGTAGCTTTGTAGTATAGTCTGAAGTCAGGGAGCCTGATTCCTCCAGCTCCGTTTTTCTTTCTCAAGATTGCTTTGGCTATTCGGGGTCTTTGTGTTTCCATACAAATTGTGAAATTTTTTGTTCTAGTTCTGTAAAAAAAATGCCATTGGTAATTTGATAGGGATTGCATTGAATCTGTAGATTGCTTTGGGTAGTATAGTCATTTTCACAACATTGATTCCTCCAATCCAAGAACATGGTATATCTTTCCATCTGTTTGTGTCTAGTAATTGATGTATGACTTTTTGTCATATAGAACTTCTCTAGCCCTCAGTTTTCTAACATGTAAAAATGAGAAGATTTCATATAATAAAAAGTCATATTATTATGAATATTTTATTTATTTAAACAATCTGTGATTTTAGGATTACCTATTGCTTTTCTTTGTTAAAATTTATGCCTGTGGAAAGAAAAATTTGTATATTTGCTGCAGACAGATATTTAAATCTATTAAATCCAAAAGATCAAATTAGATGAAGTATGAATGACAAAAATATATATATCATGAAGATAGGGCCAAACATAGTTTTTACAATAAAATAAAGCTATTTTTCAGCATATTTCAAAAATCTTTAGTGGCCAAGAATGTCTCTCTAACCAAATGCAGTGAGAATAGAAACAAATGCTGATTTGATACTCACACTGTTTTCATATATTCCATAAAATTGGAACTGTATTTTTTAAAATTTGGCTTTTAAGTTTTTATTTTTTTGCTGCTATTTTTATGTATTTTAAACTTCTTTTTGTTTGCTGCTGATTGCTATAGCATATTCTCTATAGGAACCTAATTTTAGAGTCACTCAACCATTATTCATGAGTGATTATATTTATAATTACCTATGTCATCTATCTATATCTATCTACTTTTCTATCTCTGTATATTATCTATCTACCTAATCTAATTTTCTATATCACTCCTAAATAGAAAAAAAACTCACTAAAGTTAATTCCACAAAGAAAATATTGCTTGCTTACTTTTTCTTCTTTTTAATTTTTCTACTTGGGACACCATTGTTTTGATTGTTTTAACTAATGCTGATTGGAGTATCAAAAACCTCAGAAGAATGAAAACAGGTGGACTGGATGAAATACTATATAATGAAAAGGTAGACCTTCATATCCCCAACTTCACATTCAGTTTCAGGTGACTACTAATATTCTAATACCCATGTTGGAGATGTACATTTATTCACTGAAGAAACAGGCACTTCAGCAGATGGATGAGGCACAACTCTACAAATAAAGATAGGGGACCTCTGAAAAAAAAGGAAATCAGTGAAAGTAAGACCCTTGTTGCCCTTTCCTATCTTGGTTTCCAGAAGGATTCTTCCCTTCAGAAGATTACCAAAGAGAAAAAAAAAATACAGGTACTAAAATTTTGGAATTCGCCAATGATACACAACAGCATAAAAAGTCACAACACAACTCTAATGCTGCTTAATGTGTGTCCCTTAAATATGAATAAGTAGCTAGGATGATTCACAAACAAATAAGCAAAACATAGCAACTTAAGGAAATAAATATGTCATGAGCAAAATAAAAATTCCAAAATACATTAATTAAAGTATTACAAAATGCAATTTAAAGAGAAAAATGGAGTAGGAGGAAGAGCCTAACATACTAAACATAATTATCAAAATAATCAATGAAATAATTTTTATTAGAAAGTTGAGAAAATTCTCACACAGAAAGAAAAAAATATAGCGTTGAAAATCGGATAAAATAAAGTAGAAAACTAAAGGATCATTACAGGAACACAAACATTCAATTAATATGATATCCAGAAGAAGTGAATAGAAAAAATGAGTAGGAGAAAATAATCAAATAATATTAAAATGTTTATAGAATTAATGATCATAAATTTCTAGATCAAAAGGTCCCCACCAAAAGCTTGTAGCAATAAATAAAATTTAAAATCATAAAAAATCTTGCATCACACACCCTCACACCACGCACAAAAATAAACTCAAAATGGCTTAAAGACTTAAATATAAGACGTGACACCATAAAACTCCTAGAAGAGAACATAGGCAAAACATTTGCTGACATAAATCGTACCAATGTTTTCTTAGGTCAGTCTCCCAAGGCAATAGAAATAAAAGCAAAAATAAACAAATGGGACCTAATCAAACGTATAAGTTTTGCATAACAAGGAAACCATAAACAAAACAGACATCTAAAAGACAACCTACAGACTGGGAGAAAATATTTGCAAATGATGCAACTGACAAGGGCTTTATTTCCAAAATATAAAAACAGTTCATACAACTCGATAACAAAAAACAAACAACCCAATCAAAAAATGGGTAAAAGACCTAAATAGATATTTCTCAAAAGAAGACATACAGATGACCAATAGGCACATGAAAAGATGCTCATCATTGCTAATTATTAGAGAAATGTAAATCAAAACTACAATGAGGTACCACTTCCTACCAGTCAGAATGGCTGTTGTTAAAAAGTCTACAAATAATAAATGTTGGAGAAGGTGTGGAGAAAAAGGAACCCTCTTACACTGTTGGTGGGAATGTAAATGTAAATTGGAAAACAGTATGGAGATTCCTCAAAAAAGACTAAAAATAGAGTTACCGTATGATCCAGTAATCCCACTTCTGGGCATATATCCAGACAAAACTATAATTCGAAAAGATACATATACCCCTATGTTCATAGCAGCACTATTCACAATAGCCAAGACATGAAAACAACCTAAATGTTCACTGATAGATGAATGGATAAAGAAGTTGTGGTATATATACATATGATGGAATATTACTCAGCCATAAAAAGGAATGAAATAATGCCATTTGCAGCAACATGACTGGACCTAGAGATTATCATACTAAATGAAGTAAGTCAGAAAGAGAAAGACAAATACCATATGATATCACTTGTATGTGGAATCTAAACTACAACACGAACATATCTACAAAACAGAGACAGACTCACAGACATAAAGGACAGACCAGTGGTTGCCAAGGGGGATGGGGGCTGGGAGAGGGAAAGATTGGGATTTTGGGATTAGCAGATGAAAACTAGTATATATAGGATGGATAAACAAAAAGTCCTACTGTATAGCACAGGGAACTATATTCAGTATCCTGTGATAAACCACAATGGAAAATAATATGAAAAAGAATATATATATATATATATATATATATATATATATATATATATATATAAACTGAATCACTTTGCTGGACAGCAGAAATTAACACAACATTGTAAAACAACTATAATATTAAAAAAAAAAAAACCCGTAATGGCTACTCAACAGCAGCAATGAAAATGATAGTAGGACAATGTCTTCACAACTGTGAGAAAAAAATGGCTTCTACTTTTGAATTTTCAGAGTAAAAACCTCAATCAAATATGAGGTAAAATTAAGATTTTTCAAACATTCCAGTTCTCAAAAAAAAAAAAAAAACAAAAACCAACTTTTCCAGATTTCCTTTCTCTGCAGGCAAGCAAAGAATGTACTTTACCTAAGTAAGACAGTATAAACAAAGAGTAAAAACATGGGATACAGAAAACAGATGCACAATTCAAGAGAGAAATTAAAATAATAATATGGAAGATGAAGTAGGAAGATTCCATAATGGGGAATGGTGCAACACCTGTAAAGCAGGATCAGTACAGATAAGAGCAGTTCAGACACATCTGGGAGAAATTTCACAAATGGGATGATGTTTCAAGAATAGCTGCTGCTGAACAGGGAGATCAGCTCGGTGCTTTGTGACCACCTAGCGGCGTGGGATAGGGAGGGTGGGAGGGGAAAAAAAAAAAAAGAATAGCTGCTGAGTATTAATGTACTGAGATTTAGACAATTAAAAGGTATGAAGCATTGAATTAATGAAAATACCTAGAAAAATAAGGGGGGGGAAAGACAACTTAACTCTGAAGTGCGGGGAAAAACTCTTCAGGAGAGAAAATGTATTATAGCATAGTGCTTTTCTCTGGTAAGAATAGTGTTTACAGAGTCCAAATAAAATGAACACTGCTGCCTAACTAGTAGAGGCTTCTGTTGTTCAGCTGTAACCAGTTTTCCTCTTCCTCTGGGCATAAAGGAGAATTACATTACCTTGTCTCCTTGTAGTTAGGCAAAGCCTTATCATAAGTTCTAGCTAGTGGGCTGTGGAAACAAGTAACCAATGTCACTTCTGGTCTGAAGACTTTAATTGCCTGTGTGAGTCCCTTTAGCACGCTCTTTCCCTGCTGAATTGGCTGAAGAGGACACACTTTCCAAAGGATACAACCATTGAATTATGGGGCCTCCTTCAGGCTTAATTGTTGAGATATTGCCTTCATGACAATGGTCCTGCAGAGTGTCCTGGACCAGCATTAGGCTTTGCTAGAAGAAAAGAATGAAATCTTTTAAGCCATGGAGATATTGGGGTTGTTTATTATTGTTGCATAATCTAGCCTAATGTAACTGACAAACCCAAAATATGATGTATATATAACAGGAAAATGTGGGGACAGAAAATATTTGTGTTTGTGTATATGCACACACATGTATGCATGGGTATGCATGGGAACAACATTGAAATGGTGGTAACAGAAAGTTATATATCCTCTTCCATAGTGGAAAATCAAAAGAAAATGGTTAAAAACAAAACAAAAAAGTACAAATATAACCATGTTATTTAGATGTATGGAAGAAGTTCCAAAAGATCTAGTCAAAATATTGAATATGTGTCCTCACTTTGCAGGTTTCTAACACACAAATTTCAGTAAGCACAGTTTAATGACACTGGTTCTCTAAGATGTGGTTCAAATTTGTTATCATGGTATACTAATTGTAACTGCATGATATAAAAACTCCACTACTTGCTCTTCAGTACACAAGCAATAATGTAAATATTAGATGTGCACCATGATCAGTGACTGATCATATCACAGTTTTCAAACTCTGTTGGTGATTGGTCACTGCACACCTGTTATACACACAAAAGAGTGGAGTTGCTTTACCTCGTCTTCCAATGACAAACCCATGTGACATTTTACAAGAATAAATAATCAAACAGGTAATTGGCTAACCAAGATGAAAGTGCACAAATGAACAGAAAGTGATGAGTCTGGAAGTGAACTTTGAGTCAACATAAATGGATTAAAGAAAAAATAGCTGACAGTGTGAATGTTGATAGTGCTGTTGTTTAAGAGACTCAAGACTTGCAGCCATAGGAACTTAGCCAAAGACAATTTATTGACATAAACAGGAATGGGGTAGTGATAGAAAGGATCACTCAGAGGAAGTGATGCTGGTAAAACTTTCACAGTAAAGGAACTCTTGGAGATATTTCACAATATACAAAGTACAAAGAGTGAACTGTTCAAAGCTGACCAAGTTTAGAAACTAGAATGACAATTCAGAAAGGCATTGAAAAGATGCTTGCTCTGTATCATATGTTTTACAAGGAGACAGCAAACACTGTTCAAAAAACTGTTGATGAGTTTAAACAAAATTCTGTTTTCAATGTATCTAATGTTTTAAATTACAATGTAATTAAATATTAATTTTACTTTTTTTTTCATTTTCCTATATAGTTATAACTGACAGTAAGAGTCTTCAGTGTTTGGACAAACAGTTTTAAAGACCACAGAAGAATTATCATTTTCCCATTGCTCATGAAGATGACTTTGAATAATTCCACCTTGCACAGTCTTTTTTATTGCCCAGCACTGCCATGCTATATGTGGACAGCCTGTAGTTGAAAATTATTCCCTCTAGGAATTGTGATATTAGCCAGCAAAAGGGGGATGGAACTGCTGTTTTTGTAACAAGTGATTCTTTAAATTAGTAGTATGCATACTTTTGATAACAAAGTCTAAATGAGAAAAAATACACAAAACTATTTTTAACAATTATAATGAAATGCTAATGTAAGGTACTCCTCTTGGGACAACAGAGAAGATAGGCTTTTCTGTAGGAATACTTTTTCAGTGAATGAGCAAATATATTTGTTATTCAGTTGTGGCATAGAATGTATTTCAGTTTTGTTTTGAGGTTTCTTTAATGTGACTCATTTCATAAATATAATAGTAATCATCATTGCTAATATTTATTGAATATTTTTCGTGCCAAACAATAAAATATGAACTTCATATGTGTTATTCCATGTGATCCTTGCCAAAATTCTATGAGGTAGATAATATTATTATACTGATATTTTCAAACTAGAAATCAGTGATTCAACTTACCCAAAGTCACAGAGCAATTCTGAAGTAGAGCCAGGATTTGAAACTAAGAAGTCTACCTTCAGAACACTTGCTATTAATCTTTTGGGTTATGATGCCTTGCAATTGCTGCTGAGCAGGGTAATGATGGCTGTTGTGAAGTGCTAATCTGTATGACAGCAACAACAATAACAAAGAAATAAAAAGAATATATATTGGTGGTTAAATCGATCAATATACTTAAAATAGTCATTCAGTAGCTCATCCATCTCACCTCATTCAGGAAACCCAAGAGTTCCTGAGGGGTCTTTCAATTCTGCCTAATAATGTTACTTATTTCTATTTATACTAAAAATTCTTTTGAGAAAGAGTTACCCAGTTTGGTTTGCCATCATTCTCAGTTTATTTTCTAGCCAAATCATCAGCAAGTAAAGCAGGAAGGTAGAAAGGTGTTATTCTCAATGAAAACTCAATTAAATTCTCTAATGTTTGTCATTTAAGAATAATTTATAATGTAGCTATAACAGTAATGTTTTAGAGGGAAAAATTTTGAGACTTGTGTTTCTTAAACCTAGGAACACATTTAAATCATAAGAAGTTGGTTAGCTATACAGATTCTTTGTCTATATTCAAGATCGAAAGAGTCAGAAGCTCTGGGGATGAATCAGGGAATTTTTATTTTTATCAAGCTCTATGGGTAATTCCTGGTCTTTTTTTTAGCAAGTAGAATTGTATTTTATTTTATTTTATTTATTTATTTTTTAACATCTATATTGGAGTATAATTGCTTTACAATGGTGTGTTAGTTTCTGCTTTATAACAAAGTGAATCAGTTATACATATACGTATGTCCCCATATCTCTTCCCTCTTGCGTCTCCCTCCCTCCCACCCTCCCTATCCCACCCCTCTAGGTGGTCACAAAGCACCGAGCTGATCTCCCTGTGCTATGCGGCTGCTTGCCACTAGCTATCTATTTTACATTTGGTAGTATATATATGTCCATGCCACTGTCTCACTTTGTCCCAGCTGACCCTTCCCCCTCCCCGTGTCCTCAAGTCCATTCTCTAGTAGGTCTGCGTCTCTATTCCCATCCTGCCCCTGGGTTCTTCATGACCTTTTTTTTTTTTTTTTTAGAGTCCATATATATGAGTTAGCATACGGTATTTGTTTTCTCTTTCTGATTTACTTCACTCTGTATGACAGACTCTAGGTCCATCCACCTCACTACAAATAACTCAATTTCATTTCTTTTTATGGCTGAGTAATACTCCATTGTATATATGTGCCACATCTTCTATATCCGTTCATCAGTCGATGGACACTTAGGTTGCTTCCATGTCCTGGCTATTGTAAATAGAGCTGCAGTGAACATTGTGGTACATGTTTCTTTTTGAATTATGGTTTTCTCAGGGTATATGCCCAGTAGTGGGATTGCTGGGTCGTATGGTAGTTCTATTTTTAGTTTTTTAAAGAACCTCCATACTGTTCTCCATAGTATGCCTGGTCTTTTTTTTTTTTTAACATCTTTATTGGAGTATAATTGCTTTACAATGGTGTGTTAGTTTCTGCTTTATAACAAAGTGAATCAGTTATACATATACATATGTTCCCATATCTCTTCCCTACCTGGTCATTTTTAAGACTTGGTCTGAAGGCTACCATTTTGAAAATCTAGGAATCATGTTGAACAACCATGCTTACTTTGCTTCATAAATTTCAAAAGCACTTTTTAAAACACAAAAATTTTAGGAAGACTCATCTTACCTATGTAAAAATTGAGACCCTGTGAAAGTCAAACTCAGACTTACCGGCTCCTTCTGAAAAGATTAAGTCTGGCAGATGGAGTTCAATCAATCCATTAGTTACTTAGATTTTTCTTATTAGGTGGTCTTAAAAATAATTAAATATAGGAGAAGGAAATTTGCATATGATGTGAATTTTGTGTGCTGTTTTCTAAATAACTTTTAATCATTTTTGTTTATAAGAAGTATGCCTCTTAGTTTTTGTTATAAATGTGGCTGATTGGCTTTTAAGAAAAATTATTGTTTATTTTGAAACTACAATGTTAAAATAAAACATCAGGAAGAAACATAGTTGTCAATTAAGTAGTTCAGAAGGTCTATCAGGAAAAGAAATATTCCAGAATCAAAATGCATACCAATACCTATATTAATATTTGTATCTATATCTATTTTATATGTGCAAAATATACTCGGTTATATAATTAGCTTTTGAATTTAGGAACAGTATGAAACCCTTCAGTAATAGAAAAATGGTAAAAACAGTGATGAAGATTTTGCATTTTCAAATTAAGTATTTTAAAATATCATAAACTTTCCAACCTCTATCAGAATTCGCTATCTCATAAAATAAGTGATTTAACGTCACATAAAAATGACAAAAAGATCTTAAGAAGAAATTTTGATTGAGTAGTGACTGTTTAAAGCATTTTGTGTCTAGAATTTAGACAAGGGAATTATGTGTAAAGAATTGCCACTGTCAGCACATATAGTTGTTATGACTTAATGGCAAATGAAATTAATGGACTATCATTAGTCTTCTAGGACTTCGAATAAACTGAAATAACCTTATTATAAAGAGAAACATACTGATTTTTAGTTAATTAAAACAAAATTTCCCTAGGAGTTATTTTGACATATTCACCCACATGGACTGCTTATTACAGTTTTCCTTGCTCTGTTTTCCAAACTTGCATCTCTGCTTTAACACATTATTATGCAAATGTCACCATTTGGGGAGAAAAAATAACTTGAATTTTTTTTTTTTTTTTTTGGTAAATAGGCTGTATGTTTCTAATCTAGACTTGATTATATTGAATAAACTCACGCACACACACACACACACGCACACACACATACACGCACACACACAACTTTTAAAGTTATATTGCAAAGCAGAATACTAATCAAGAGGTTTCTTGAGATGTTGCCTACCCATCCCAGAATTGGTCCAATTATTATCGCTTGTTTTTCTTTTCATCAGTATTGTAGTAAAATAAAATTTAGTTAGGAAATATATGTTCTAATAATATTAAGCTTGTATAATTGCCCTTGTGCTATTTAAACTTTTTGTCTTAGTTACTTAGTTTACCAGTAGTAACAATGATAATGATAATAATGGGTTAAAAATAGCATAATTACAATTATTCAGTGCTTCCAAGAGAAAGGAAATTGAAATGTAAGACATTCATGTCATTTATAGCTATATTTAAACTTTTGGTATCTGTGGTTACCAGGTCACTAGAACACTTAATAAAGACATGGTACCTTTAATAACAATAGTAGCTAAGTTTCACTGGCACTATGTTTGTTTTCTCATTTATCCTCACAACTTTCCTGTGAATTTGTTATACTAATTACCATCATTTTGTAATCAAGTAAAGAGAGGCACAGAGAACGTAAGTAACTTGCCCAAAGTTGCATAGTTAAGAAATATCTGAGCCAAGACCCAGTGTCCAGGCAGTCTGTCTGCAAGACCCTTCCTATTTTAATACGCTGCATATGGATGTATATATATTAAGTATTGTGCAATATACTTATGTATATATGTTTGTAAATATTTGTGCTTAAACTAAATAATAAAAATATTTTCACCATAACAAAGTATTTTTATTTCAAATAGTTCAGAACATAGAAAACACTGAGCCACAAATTAGTTATCCAAGAAACCTGTGGAGGGAATAAATCATTCTACTGCCAGAAGGGATTTAACAAGGATCTATGCTTATCAGAGTAACTATCATTATTTTTAACCCACTGTTATGTAGTCACAGTATAGTGAATGTTAGTTATGCAAACAAAACACCATTTCATGATAGGAAATAAATGTGTGTTTTTGAATTTCAAAGCTCAAGAAAAATAGTACTCTTAATCCAATTAATAAGCCGTAGCAACCCAGAGAGTTCTGCTCTTTCAGTCCAAATTTTTTCATCCTTCAGGAAGTGGCCACAAAAATGGGACAAATTACTTTGGTTTTGGAGCACAACAGAATGTCATGATGTAATGAAAACTTGTTTTTAGATTCATAGTAATTGCAGCGATAATTTACGGTTAAAAGGTATCTATATAAAGGATTTAGGTAGCTATTTCCAGATCCTGTGCATTTCAATTATTCTCAACAACTAAATTGTTATTGTTGATTAATCAAAATGTTTGGAAAGGGTTTGCACTTAGGAATTGGGATATACTCTTAATCCTCTGGATCCTTAAAACTACACTAGATGAGTTAAATTTCTCCTTATTTAAGAATGCAATTTGCTGATATCACAACGGCATTAGTAGTCATTGGTATAGGAAATGATCTAGATACATGTTGATGACTTAATTTACTCTAAATATGTCTTTATTATGAATTAACTCCTGATACCCATTTACCATACAGTTCAAAAATCATGGATTTTGAAATCTGAATAATTTCACTATTTTTTTAGCATTGTGATCATGTTTTAGCTACTTAACTTCTATAACTCTCAAGGTCATCTGTAAAATAGGGATAACCATATCTCTCTCTGGGTTATAAAGAAGATTAATAGGAAAACATCTGTTAAGCTTATTGTAACATACTGTGTCTGTCACATAATAGGTGCTTAATAAATATTCTGGTTGATCTTTCCTTTATCAAATTTAACATTGATATACCCCCAAAAAGGTAATGATCACATGTTTAAATTTCCATATGATATGATTGTTAATTATCTTAGCCACCAGACCAAAAGCACTTATAAATTAATATTTTTAAAGCATCAAATTTAATGTCATCCATTTCTTTACTTTGCAATCTGTTTCGCTTCCTGCATTCCATCACCGTAATGGATTTGGTACAGAGGGAGTATGCACTGGTCAAAAGAAGGACTTCATGAGAGATCGGATGTATCAGTACTGAAAACATTTTAAAGACTTCTGTGCTGGCTGTGTTGGCAGTGAGTGGGAAGCATCTTCATCCCCAAAGGATGGCTAATAAAATAGAAAATACATGTAGTGCTATTTTCCTAGCAACTTCGCCTTTTCATTCTGTTGACATTGAGCTAAATTGTCCAAAAGTTAACGTATAACCTTACCTCACCATACTCATCAATGATATGAATTTGGTTTTAAAATAAATGGTGGATTTAGAATTTAATCTAGTTCTTGGTCAAGCAGAGGAAATGCCACAGTAATGACCAAGTCCCTTTCCAAGTAAAGCTAAGCGACACATTTTCCCCTCAGTAGATTAGCTTCAGAAATCACCTTGTTTTCAAGCCCATCTTACCTGAGTTAGAATTCAGGCTTCTTTTACGCTAAAAGGGGAGGAGGTGTGGTTGGTTGTTACAGACTTCTTGGTGTCAGAATCCTTTGTTCTTGCAGCTGTCCGGATAGGTCAGATCACAATGTTCCTATAAACCTCCAACAGGACAAATGTTATTCTCTGTTCTGCAACTTTTTATCGCTTATGTGAATGGAAATGTGTTATACCTTTAAAGGTCAGAACCTTGAGAATGGGCTATCCTGTCTATTTCAGGCTAGAGGCAACATTCTTAACTTGTAGCAAAAGCAATAGAATACAAAGGTTAAAGTAAAAGAAACAGATCCAATATGGTGTCAGATATGTTCTTCCCTATTACAACCTCTTCCTGATCAGTGGAAAGTTTTACAACATCATGCTACCTTCTTCCAACTTCCCTGGGCTAGACAGAATTCTGATGTCTACTTTCTAGCCTTCACTGGCTGGCTGGATTTTTCTCACAATGTCATTAAGCAATGAATTAACATGTTTTTAAAGAATTCCAACCACTGCCACCAAAAGGCGACTGTGTTATCTTAAGACAGCTTTCATTCCCTCACACGGAGGAAACAGAGCAGGATGGAGCTAGGGAAACACTTAAAACCTCATTACCACACATCCCCTCTCCGCCCAGAGAGCCCCCAGACTGTCTGTTATTGTCCTGCCTGTACTTTCTGTGGGACTTTGAAAAGAAAAGGTTCAAAGAGCAAGACTTTCAAGCTCCCCTTTCCATGTCAAACACTTTCAACTCCTGATTTCAAAGTACCACTCCGTGGCTGTTCAAAGGCCTGTGGACTCGTAGGGGGTGAGACTGGAGTTAAAGGTTGAACTACAAAGCACCTTGCATTCACAGTAATATCCAGCTTGGAGATACAAATGGTAATACAAACTCAAGCACCTATCAATAAAACTGCCAATATATGAAAGGGGGAACAGAAACATTCTAAATGGCCTTTTTAATTTTTTTTTTTTTTGCCAACCAGGCTCGTGCTGTCATCAGTTCGGATGAAAGCGTAATTGATATTTTGAAGTACTGCTTTTCTCTCTGTTCACATTACAAGTAGCAGGACTACAGAAGCAGTGGAGAGAGAAAAACGTAAGAAAAAAACACCCATAAACCCCAAAGAAGTTAGATAAGAATAGCTAAAGAAGGCCCTTCCAACATCTGAAAAAAGAAATCCTGGCCTACTCTAGTTGAGTATTCATCCTCTTCCCCTTCGCTCTCTCTCTCCTTTTTATCTGCCTGCCCACAAGATTTGGAACATCATTAATTGGTCCTCAGGGAGGCTAACAGGCCTCTGCTTTTATGACTCAGTTCTTTGTATCGTACACATGTGGGCATCTCTCAGGAGATAAACAAAAGAAAAATGTGCGGAAAGGGGGCCAGAAATCGCACAGGTCTAACCACTGAATAGGCCATTGTCTTGATTTACTTTTAATGCTTTAAATTATGTGAATAATTCTAGTGCCCCTCCCCTCTGCTGCAGTCCCCAGTCTACTTAAGCTAATGTGCCTTTTCTCATTGCTACAGGGCCATCATCTGAGGAATTCTATTTCCTATTTGAAATCAAACATTCTAACTCCTTCTTGGCCCCCTCCTCTTATCCCTCCCATCCTCTGCAGCAAACGAGAGAGGTGGTCTTAGGGGAAGATAAAAAGAATAGTTGATCATAAGAACTAACCTGGAGCCAACACACCGGCCTTTCGTCCCTTCAGCACTTTCTAAACCCTAAGCACCTACAGCTAATTCTCCTGACTTTCAGCCCTGGTCTTGGATATGTTGAGGTAACAGACTCTGTAGCAGCACTTTTCCTGCCTCATAAAATGTTTACTTTTACAGAGGAAAGTGACCTCTCTTATGCAATATCACATTCCCTTTAGTATAGGTCGTAAAAGCTCATTATGGTGTCCACAGTCATTTTCATATGAAAACTTGCATTGCTTTATTGTTTAGTAATTTTTATTGGAGTGTAGTTGATTTACTATGTTGTGTTAGTTTCTGCTGTACAGCAAAAGTGAATCAGTTATACATATACATATATCCACTTTTTTTAAGATTGCTTTAATACTACTAACACTTAAATTTGAATTCATCTTAAAAATGAAAGCAGGATTGAAATTGAGCATACTTACAATAAAAACTATTTTGCCTCTTGTACCTTAAATCAAACCCAGAGTAGACAACAGTTATATTCACGTGACAGAACAGGGGCCTGGTGGCTATTAAATAACCAAGCTAAAACATTTAAACTTAGCAAATCTTAGACTTCCAAAATATTTTGGGAAACATGGAATTTTTAAAGTCACCTAATACCTGAGATTTCAGTTGGTTCTACTCTAATATATCCTTACACAGGTCAGTTTAAGTATTTTATAATGTTCCTTCCCTGGTTGTCATACCTGGATTCTCTAGAAAACAGAGGCGGTGGCAAAAGCTTGCACATGAGAAATAAAAGTGATTAAAAAAGAGAAGTGAGAAAATCGTAGTAGGCAAGAGGAGTAACACAAGGTTTATTACTGAGTGAGCCATACATTCTCCATAAACATAGCTAGTTTCTGAGTTTCTTGGGATATATTCCTGGAGGCGGTGTGAAATTGCAGCATCTTGGAACATCCCATCAAGAGGAAAGAAGAGCTAACAGTTTACCTGCTGTTCGTTTCCTGTCTCTTATTTGTCAATATAAGACTCATGGGATCTTAACTTTGCTGCCCATAAGAAATGGATGTCAGAACCTTCTAGGCAACTGCTGGAAAAGCCAGAAATTTCATGAATCCAATCCAGTCACGAAGCAGGCATGGAAGTCTCTCCTTGACAATCAGTGCCACATCTGGGATATCTTTATTTGTCCCAAGGCAGTTGGATCCCTTACATGGTTGTCCAGACACTCCCAGAGCAAGATTTTCTTGAGACCCAGGAGGAAACTATAAAGATTTTTTTTTTTTTTAAATAACCTATCCTTGGAAGTCTCATGGAGTCATTTCATTGCATTCTATTGTTCAAAATGAGTCATAGGGCTCGGCCATATTCAAAGAGATGGGAACTACATAGGATGTGAACACCAAGAGGCATAGTTTATTGAGAGACTCCAAACATAAAGTGTGTACTTTGAATACATTCAGAAACCTTAAGAATTCTCTAACAGACACACAGAAGATGAACTAGTCTGAATAGATTCTAAAGGTATTACTGTTTTTCTAAAGACAGGAACTTACATCTTTTTCAGATTTCTTTGAATAATCTTTCATGTTTGTTATATAAAAGCAAATATATACTATATACATGTATATGTTAGAATGTACATAGATTTTAATGTATAATGTGGGTTCAATCTCTCTTGAGAAATACTTTTGTTTTCTTCATGAATTCCTGAATCAAGTGCACCTCTAGGTATTGCATATAAATAGAGAATATTAATCCCATGACTATCGTTATAATAAAAGGTTCTGGTGCTTAAAAGGCAACAAAGCACTATCCACAGTGCTCTTATGGGATTCTGCCATTGTAGTAGCCTATTTTTTCCTGGATGTGCTACAAGTTGGGCTTTCATGAACAGTATCTGAATTAATCTTTCTAAGAATTAAGTTAGATATTTATCCTTTTTAGTTAGGGTAAACCTCAGAAAGTTTAAATAATTTGCCTCAAATAAGTTTAGTTTGTCTAATCACAAAGTGTTAGTGTGAGATAGTGAATTTCATTCCGATTCATTCCAAACTTCATATATTTTCACTGGGTTACATGATCTTTGGAACTCCAACAGCATAAGGATACACAGCAAAGATCCAGCTTTACATTTGACTCTTAGGTAAGTTTCTCTGAAGATATTTTTCACTTTTACCTTTCAATGAAAGAAATGGGTCTTGTACATAGGAAAACAAGAACAAGGTAATTCTATATTTTGCACTTCCTCAATGTTATCCATTACAAATATTTTCACATTGTTTTTATGTATGATTATGTTTGTAATTCTCAGACAAGATTTTAAATTCTTCTCAGGTAGAGACTATAATTTCCGTTTATCCTGCATCTTAAACTTGCATCACCTTGGTCAATTTTCTACACACAGTAGGTATTTATCAAATTTTTTTCCGTCAAACCAAATTTTTTTTCATCTGATTATAGGGAAAAAAAAGTTTCTCACTAATTGTTTAACGCCATTGCATCTAGCTATAGAAAAATTATTATTCCGATTAACCATTTAGAAAGAAGCAATTCTCGGGTAATTGTAAGTAGGGAAAGGTCCTGGGGAAAACTACAATTATAAACAGCTGCAGCGTGAATTATATGTAATTATAGTTGATTCCTGTAAATAAGTCTTTCTGTAAGTTTCCATTCCAAAGGATTTATTGCTTGGAAACAAAGGACATTTTGAATTAAAAGTATATTTTCCTAAATTTGTATAAATAAAGTCATATCCAACAAAAAGAAGATAGTGAAAAGAAGAAAAAGGGATCAAAGAAGAGACTGTTTCTATTTCTAGTTATGTACCTAACAAGTCACAAAATGTGATTTCTTAGTTCAATCTTGATATGATTCATATATATATATTTTTTCTTTAGGCTAAGTAGAAATGAAATACAACCGCCCCCCCCCCCAAAAAGAAGAAGAATGTGACATACTATGTTCTGCAGTAATTGTCAGCAAAACCTCATAATTTTATTCCAGCAACATAATAAGCATGTAATGACAGACGGCATCTGATATGTCACCACGGTGTTGAATACATTAATGTGACTCAGTTTGTTGTTGTTATTTAGAGGGAATGACTGTTGGGCCTTGAGCATTTCCTGCTCTATTAATAATTTTGCTGTTATTTTTTCATTATGGTATATATCTTTTCCTATCAAATATGGGCTGATACGTTTATTATTTATTATATATATTCTAACAGAAATGACACGAGAAGAGTTGATATATTATTTAAGTCAACCTAATACATTAATATGGGTTCTCTGATTTTAAAATGGCAAAATAAAATGCGAAAATAGGAGATGCTGAATGACTGCTTAAAAATGGAAAGAGTGTCTGCATTTCTGAATTATAACACAAAATTAGGATAGTTTATGATTTTCAACTCTTTTCTTGCGAGGAGAGTTCATCTTCTGAATTATAGCTTTGTTTTTCCACACAGCTCTACTCCCTATGCTTTTACATGACTATCTCATTAATCTAATGTGAAATAATTCGTATTGTTTAGGAGAAAAGCTGATATGCATACATTTGTTTTACATTAAACATTTCTAAATCCCACAACTCTCTAGTGTAAGACAAACTTCATATTTTTTCTTCAACAAATTGAGTTAAATAATATAGGCCGTTTTGATTGCTAAATATTTCTTTTTTACCAAAACTTATACCTCTTAAGAGTCTTTGAGTGCATGAAGGCAATTCTTCTTGCTGTATATAATCAACATTAATATGATTGTGCATCTGAGAGCACACAGAGCACATAGTTCCCAAATAATATCTTTTTTGTTTTATGCATAAAATCTTTCAGATAAACCAGGTGCATGAGTAAAACAAAGGGAGAAATATATTGAAACATACGAAGGCTCCTTTCACCTCTATATAGGGTCCTTTATTTGCATTATATATCAAGCAAAAATAATCCACCTCTCAGAATATTAAGCAAAAACAATATGGCTCTGATGTACTTCTGCACAACGTTGTCTAATTTCCATGAAATGTCTGCAGGGTTTTGCACATCAAGATATTTCTTACTAAAAATGTTTATGGAAATAGGTCTTTATGTGTATTCCTAATAGAGAGCAATTCGTTATGTTTAAAAACAGCTTTTGTATGAATAGTTGTGAATAAACACTGTTATCAAGCATTTTAAATATAAGCAATACATATGTTTATACTATATTAGTGACACACTTCTCGTACAAATGCAGAGTGTTTACACAACCTAATTAGAACAGATATGTAGGAAAAAAAGGGGAACATTTAACTTCAATTCCAGTAGTAATAGACGGTGATACAGACTCTAACAGAATCTATAAAATACCATATTGAATATTGAGCTAAAATATGCAAACAAAATTATCAAAACAATATCTGCTAAATAGAATATTGAACAATATCTTTAGTTCTTATGTAACATAGAAAAATATTTTTTTCTTTTTAAAACACATGATTCTAGCTAGTCTGGCTTTGATGTCAGTGAAAGTGAAAGAAATGTAAAACATCTATTCAATTATTTCAGTTAATATACAAGCGTTAGGCATTCAAATTCCTAATTAAGAGACAACATGCCCTGTCAGGCATCTGCATGGGCTATTGAACATTGCCTAGATTGTTCCATAATTATCCCAGTTTAATAGCTCTAAAAACGTAAGCAATGTGCATCCATTGAAGGAAAGTATGGCTTATCACACAAGAAGGTGCAGCACACAGAACATGCTCTGGTTCCATGTATTCATGCTGGAGGTTTTTATTGGAACATGTTTTAATTAATCCTTGAACAGAGAGCAACAGCACGCCACCAGTGAAAGTTGTTCAAACATTCTTTATTGAAAAAGAAACACAGCCTGTAGACAGAAATAGATGTACTTTTGCTGTAGGATTTGTATTTTGACATACCTTCCTCATTCCAACTCTTACATATCCTAGAATAGCAGGTAGCTGT
This sequence comes from Eschrichtius robustus, assembly GCF_028021215.1. Taxonomy (NCBI): domain Eukaryota; kingdom Metazoa; phylum Chordata; class Mammalia; order Artiodactyla; family Eschrichtiidae; genus Eschrichtius; species Eschrichtius robustus. The sequence continues at coordinate 14,827,236 of NC_090836.1, read as the reverse complement.
GCTTAATTTTACATATAAACTTTGGCAAATGATAAGTCATTATCAAGCAAATGATGTCATTCATTTTTAAAATTTAATCTGACATAGGGCATTTCATGCCTCATTTGAAAAATAATCAGTTTGAGCATCATGTTACAAAAACAGTGTTTTTAACCATTAGTTAGTTCAACTTTTCGAACATTTACAACATAATTGATTCCTTTTCAGTTCAAAGATAGTTGAGTTAAATAGATGGGGTGACATGAAGGCATTATTTATGGTTTATTATCTAGTTTAACTGTTTGGCAGTGTAGAGTATAGGAAAATTCTAGTTAATGAGTAGGTTTATAAATTAAGAAGTATTGATATCTCTGCTTGAGAGGTAAAAGAGTTTGACAAAATCAAAAGACAAAAGTATCACATGTTTAAGTAAAGGAAAATAAATTCAATTAGCATTCTTTATGATAGTAAAGGTCAACTTTCTAGCAAGTGAAGATAAAAATGATTCTGTAGAGTGGTGTCACATGGGTCATTAACAATAGTATATCATCTGCAAAATACTCTATGCTATAACACGATCATTTAAAATTGTATAGCTTGAAACAGTAGAAAGTTAGGTTATAACTTACATAATTTGAATTTAGTATTAAGAGTGTATATTTCTTTACTATGCAATGCTAAAATTTATCCAATAATAATATTTATTGATATAACATATTTATTTCCTCTTTCATCTCTAAATTCCATTCCCATATTTTTTCTTGTCTAATCCAAAGTGATTTCTGAAAAAATTTGTTTTTCACATCATTATTATTGTAATTATTCAATATCATCAAATAAAAACAGACACAATTTGAATAGTCTCAACCTACGTAGATACATTTAGAGTAATAGATATGATGTCTCCTGTTTATTAGTTTATTTTCTAATGGTCTTAGACACTCTGAAGTAAATATTCTATGATTGAAAATCTGGAACCCTAGTTTTGGTAGAAATTTTGCAATTCAAGAAAGCCATTTCAAGTTCTTTCCCAAACTGGCCCAAATCCATATTAAAAAACATTAAGAGACATATAATGGCAATATGAGGAGCCTCATGAACCTGCTCCCCAGAAAACTGCTATAACTGCTATAAATCTTGAAAATTATTTTTTAAAAACTCAACCATTTAAGTTGAAGGTGATCAAGAGGCACAAACTTCCAGACATAAAATAAATAAGACATGGGGATGTGATGCACAGCTATTGTGTATGGTGACTATAGTCAATAATGTCATACTGCAAATTTGGAAGTTGCTAAGAAATTAAATCTGAACATTTCTCATCATAAGGAAAAAAATTGTAACGTTGTAGTGACAGATGGTAACTAGACTTACTGCGATCATTTTGCAATGTATACAAATGTTGAATCAGTATGTTGTACAACTGAAAATAATGTAATGTTATTGTCAATTATGCTTCAATTAAAAATCATGACAATAAAAGAAGTTTAAAAATAAAATAATAAGACAAAATTTTAAAAACAACCACCACAACAAAACCTCAACCATTTAAAACCTGTAGAAGTTGTCCTAAGGTCATACTGCAAATGAAGAAACACATATGCAAGATAATCTACCAAATCTTGGTAAGAATAGAAAGTCTGTGGCATTTCAGCTGCAGTTTGCTCCCTCCTTTGTTTTTCTCCATCTCAGTGCTTAGATGCTCAAATCTGGTTGGATATGGCCTCAAAAACAGGGCTCCTTCTGTCCCCTTCCAGTCATGGGATATGTTTCCTACTGAGAAAGGCAAGCCAGAAGCGTTTCTTGTTCCCACCAGTTCCAAGTTCAAAAAAATAAATTCCTGCAAATGCAGCCAAGAAATTGGGTGTTTATTTCATACACCCAAATTCCTCTCATAGAACAGATGCTCAACTCTAGGCATGGCCTGCATTGCCCTTGCACCAGCTCACTCATGACACGCAGGTTTCACTCTGAGAGAAGTAAGTTTAGAAAAGCAGAGGTTGTTGTCCTCACTCTGTACTTTGCTCATTACCAGAGGTATCCATCCAACAGAGGCACGTCATTTGACATGCTCCCAGTTCTGCAGCAAGCAATGGTTCAGAGATTTTGCCCAGAAGGAGAAGCGGTCCATATGAATAGAGACTTTCAAAGATATCCCCAAAGAAGCTAACTTTGTTTGAAACACAATATGGGGAAGATCACATCTAATGTATTGCTGTACATTAAAACCTCAGAACTTATTCATCTTATAACTGAAGGCTTGTACTCATTGACCAATATCTTCCATTCCCCTGCCCTGCCCCACTCCTGGTAACCACCATTCTACTCACTGTTTCTATGAATTTGACTTTTCTTTTTCAGATTCCACATATAAGTGAGATCATACAGTATTTCTTTCTCTATCAGGCTTATTTCACTCATTATAGTGTCCTCTGGGTTCATCCATGTTGTTCCAAATACAGGATTTCCTTCTTTCTCATGGCTAAATAATATTCATATATATATATATGAATGTGTCATATCTTCTTTATCCCCTTCTTCATCAATGGATACCTAAGTTGTTTCCATACCTTGGCTATTGTGAATAATGTTGCAATAAACATGTGAGTGCAGATATCTCTTCAAAATACCGATTTATTTTCGTTTTGGGTATATACTCATAAGAGGAAGTTCTGGATCATATAGTAGTTCTATTTTTTGATTTTTCAGAAAATTCCATACTGCTTTCCATAATGGTTGTACCAATTTACACTCCCACCATCAGTGTACAAAGATGCCTGTCTCTACATCCTCACCAACACTTGTTATCTATTGTCTTTTAAATTAAAGTGAATCTAAAGGGTGTGAGGTTATGTCTCATTGTGATTTTGATTTGTTGTTCCAAGATAATTAGTGATGTTGAGCATCTTTTGATGTATATGTTGGCCATTTGTATGTCTCCTTTGAAAATATCTCTATTCAAGTTCTTTGCTGATTTTTCAAATTGGATTATTTGGATTTTTATTGTACTAAGCTGTATAAGTTTCTTATATATTTTTGACATTAAACCCCTATCAGATAAATAGTTTGCAAATATTTTCTCCCACTCTGATGATTGTTTTTCTCATTTTTTCTATTTTCTTTGCTGTGAAGAAGCTTTTTAGCTCAACATAGTCCCACTCATAAAATTTCCTTTTGTTGCCTGTGTTTTTTGGTGTCGTATCCAAAAATAATATTGCCAAGATTCAAGATCAATGTCAAGGATCTTACATCCTACATTTTCTTCTAGGAGTTTTACAGTTTTAGGTTTTACATTTAAGTCTGTAATCCAGTTTGAGTTAATTTTTGGGAGTGATGTAAGATAGGGGTCCAGTTTCATTCTTTTGCATGTGGACATCCAGTTTTCTAAGTACAATTTATTGAAGACACTACCCTTTCCCAATTTTGTGTTCTTGATGCCCTTGTCAAAATTAGTTGATGATATATGCATGGGTTTATTTTTGGTCAATGTGTGGGTTTTTATGACAGTACCATAATATTTTGATTACTATAACTTTGTAATACAGTTTGAAATCAGGAAGTTGATGCCTACAACTTTGTTCTTCTTGCTCAAATTTGCTTTCCCTATTTGGGATATTTTGTGGTTCCATATGAATTTTAGGATTGTTTTTTTCTACCTGTAAAATATACTAATGGAATTTTGATAGGGATTGCATTGAATGTGTACATCACTTTGAGTAATATGGATATTTAAACAATATTAATTCTTCCAATTCATGAACATGGCATATCTTTCAATTTAATTGTGTCCTCCTCAATTTCTTTCATCAGTGCCTTACACTTTTCAGTCTATAGGGTTTTCATCACCTCAGTTAATTTTATTCCTAAGTATTTTATTATTTTTGAGCTATTATAAATGTGATTGTTTTCTTAATTTCTCTTTTTGATAGTTTGTTGTTAGTGTATAGAAACACCACTGATTTTTTTTACCTTTATCTTGTATCCTACAACTTTACTGAACTCAATTAGTTCTAACTTTTTTCGTGGAGTCTTTAGGGTTTTCTATATACAAGATCATGTCATCTGCAAACAGAGACAATTTTACTTCTTCTTTTATGATTTGGATGCCTTTTATTTATTTTTCTTGACTAATTGCTCCAGCAAAGCATCAGTACTATGTTGAATAGGAGTGATGAGAGTGTGCACCTTTGTTTTATTCCTGATCTTAGGGGAAAAGCTTTTAACCTTTCACTGTTAAGTATGATGTTAGCTGTGTGCTTGTCATATATGGCCTTTATTACGTTGAGGCACATTCCTTCTATGCCCAACTTATTGAAAGTTTTTATAATGAAAGGATGTGAATTTTATCTAATGCTTTTTCTGCATCAATTTAAATGATCGTATAATTTGTACCTTTCATTCTGTTAATGTGGTGTGTCACACTTATTGATTTGTGTATGTTGAAACATCTTGCATTCCAGGGATAAATCTCACTTGATTACGGTGTATGACCATTTTAATGACCTGTTGAATAACGTTTGGTAGTATTTTTTGAAAACTTTTGCATATGTGTTCATCTGAATTATTGGCCTATAATTTTCTTTTCTTGTAGTGTCCTTTTCTGGCTTTGGTATCAGGATAATGTTGGCCTTATAAGACAAATTTGGGAGTATTCCTTTCTCTTCAATTTTTTGGAAGAACTTAAGAAGGATTGGTATTAATTCTTCTTTAAATATATGGTAGAATTCACCAGGAAAGCCATAAATGCCCAGGTTTGTTTTTTGGGGTTTTTTTTTTTTTTTTTTTTTGAGCTTTTTGATTACTGTTTCAATCTCCTTGTTCATTATTGAAGTGTTTAATTCATGATGCAGTCTTGGTAGTTTCTATGTTTCTATGGTAGGTTATTCATTTGAATCTTTATTTTTTTCTTAATGTAGGCAATTATTGCTATGAACATCCCTCTCACAACTGCTTTAGCTGTATCCTATAGGTTTGGGTATGCTGTGCTTCTTTTTTTAATATATATTTCAAGATGCTTTTTGATTTCTCATTTGATTTCTTCTTTCACCAGTGGGTTGTTAGCAGTGTGTTGTTTAATTTCCACATATTTGTGTTTTCTCCAATTTTCCTTCCGCTGTTTTTTTCTAGTTTTACATCATTATATTCAAAGAAATGTTTGGTACTGATTACAGTCTTCTTAAATGTGGTAAGACTTGTTTTATTACCTAACATATGATCTATACTGGAGAATGTCCTGTGTGTGCCTGAGAAGAATGTGTATTCTTCTGATATTGCATAGAATGTTCTCCATATGCCTGTTAGGTCTATTTAATCCAAAATAAAGTTCAAGTCCAATATTTCCTTGTTGATACCTTGTAATTAAAATTCTACCCATGAAATAATCCCAGGCCCTGATGGCTTCATTGGTGAATTCTGCCAAACATTTAAAAAATAATTAATAGAAATTCTTCACAAACCCTTCCAAGAAATGAATTAGTGCGAAAACCTCCTCAACTCAAGCTATAATACCTGTATTACCTGATACCAAAACCAGATAAACACATCACAAGAAAACTACAGATTAATATCTTTTATAAATTTGGACTTAAAAATCTCAACAAACTATTACCAAGCTGAATCCTTCAACTTATAAAAATAATTATATAACATGATCTGTGGAATTAATATCAGAAATTCAAGGTTGATTTAACTTTCAAAAAACTGATTAATATAATACACGATAGCAGAAGAATAAAGGACAAAATCCACATGATTAAATCAACAGCAAAAACAAATTGAGAAAACTTAGCACCCCTTCATGATAAAACTCTCAACAAACCAAGAATAGAAAGGAACTCCCTCAACATCATAAAGAACATCTATGAAAACCCACAGCTAACATCATGTTTTTTGGTTTTTTTTTATATATATATATTTATTTATTTATGGCTGTGTTGTGTCTTCACTGCTATGTGCAGGCTTTCTCTAATTGTGGGGGCTACTTTTCTTTGCAGTGCATGGGCTTCTCATTGCTACAGCTTCTCTTTGTTGCAGAGCATGGGCTCTAGGCATGCGGGCTTCAGTAGTTGTGGCTCATGGGCTCTAGAGTGCAGGCTCAGTAGTTGTGGTGCACGGGCTTAATTGCTCCATGGCATGTGGGATCTTCCCGGACCAGGGCTCAAACCTGTGTCCCCTGCATTGGCAGGCAGATTCTTAACCACTGCACCACCAGGGAAGTCCGTAACGTCATGTTTTATAGTGAAAAAGTAAATGCCTTATGTTTACAGTTAGGGACAAGATAAAGATACCAACTCTAGGCTCTTCAACAGTTTACTGGACTTTCTAGCCAGAGCAATAGGACAAATATAAAAAGAAATAAAAGACAGTCATATTGGAAAGGAAGGATTAAAATTCTTTCTGTTTGCAGATAACATGAAAATATACATGAAAATTCCAAAGGAGTCTACTAAAAGTCTTTAAGAATTAATAAACAAGTTCAGCATTATTGAAGAATAAAAGATTGATAAAGAAAATCAATTTTAATTTTATACATTTTTAATGAATAATCTGAAAATGAAATTAAGAAAACAATTATGTATACAATAGTTTTCAAAGAACAAAACATTTAGGAATAAATTTAACAAAAGAAGGATAAAATTACACTCTGAGAACTATAAAATACTGTTGAAAGAAATTAAAGAACATATAAATAAAGGCAAAGACACCTCCTTTCTATTGATTGGAAGACAATATTGTTATCATGGCTATATTTTCAAAATTGATCTATGGAGTCAAAGCAATTCTCATAAAAATTTAGCTGTTCTATTAGTAAAACTTGAAAAGCCCATCCTAAAATGTATAGGGGAATTTAAGGCATTCAGAATAACTGACACAATATTAAAAGAGAGAAACAAAATGGTGGACTCACACTTCATGTTTTCCAAATATACCACAAAGCTAAAGTAACCATGACAGTGTGGTACTGCCATACTTACTGACATATACAACAATGTTACATAATTGAGAGCCCAGATATAAGTCCTCATATTTATAGTTAATTGATTTTCAACAAGGCTGTCATGACAATTCAATTGAGGAAATAATAGTCTTTTCTACAAATGGTGATGAGGCAACTGGATAACCACATACAAAACAATAAAGATGGATCTACCTCATAACATCTACAAAAGTTAATTGAAGTAGGTAAAAGACCTAAACACTTGAGCTAACTATAAAACTCATGGAAGAAAACAGAGGTGTACATTTTCATACTTTTGAATTAAGCAGTGGTTTCTTAGAGATGACAACAAAAAGCCAAGCAACAAAAGAAAAATAAATTGGACTTCAACAAAATTAAGAATATTTGAGCTGTGAAAGACACCATCAAGAAAGTAAAAATACAATCTACAGAATAGTAGAATATATTTGTATCTCATATATTTGACAAGGGACTTGCATCAAGAATATGTAAAGAACATTTAGAACTCAATAATAAAAAGACAAACAACCATATTAAAAATTGGGCAAATGATTAAAGAAAAATTTCTCCAAATAATATATACAAATACCTAAATAAGCACATGGAAAGATGTTGAACATCACTAGCCATGAAGGAAGCAAACAAACAAAAAAAGACCACTTCACATGTGTTAGAGTGGCTATAATAAAAAGGACAGATAATAACAAATGTTGGCATTGATGTGGAGAAATTGGGACCCTCATACAGAGCAGGTGATAATATAAATGATATAGATACTTTGGAAAACAGTTCTTTAAAGGTTAAACCTGGCTATTTCACTCCTAGGCATATATTCAAGAAATAAAAGTATATGTATACATAACAACTTGTACAGGAATATTCATAAAGCATTATTAATAATAAACCAAGGTGGAAACAATCCAAATGTTCATCAACCAAAAAGAAAATAAACAGAATTGGGTATTTCAATACAATGGAATATAATTATGCAGTAAAAAGTAATCAAGCCAATTGAGATTTCTTGTCCCTATATAAGGAGTATGGAAGTCTCCACTCCATCCTAACAACATGTAAAAATGCAGAACAGCCTAAAAACCAAAAAATCTTCTTTGACCATGAAAGAGGGGATATTATGGGGCAAAATTCTGCCCTGAAGATGGCAAAGATAGAGAGGTAAATAAACAGAGTCATGGCTACCCAGGTAGAGCCTCACAAGTCCTGCTGCAAGAACCAGTACTGAGGCAGGAAAATTTGAACTATAATTGACAAATTGCTGGAAGCTCAGTGTGGATAACTCTGAGTTAAAATCTTCAGAGAACCCATTCTTAATGTGGCTTCCAAAATAGTATGATTTTTACCTCCAGGAGCTTGACCAGATTCCTACAGTAAATACTGGAGATTGGATTCCAACAGAAGGAGGCAGGGAAATAACTACTTTAAAATACACCAGAGCACTCTGTTCCTCTTAACAAGGTCTGTTCTTAGGGGAAACTAGTTAACCAGATCCTTACCTGCTAGGGTATTATCAGAACTTAACTGACCTGGGAGATGGGGAAAAACCCAGCTCCAGCCCATTTTAGCCAACGTATAACACTTAAGGAGGGAGGAAGAAAGCAGAGATACTTGTGAAGTTCATAATTCAGAGGCATTTGCTCACTAAGACTGAGACTTAATCATTGTATTATAGAACTCTACCCCTCTCCCTGAAACTCAGCAACACAAATTTCTAAAGGTCTATTTACAGCAGTTCTTTTTACACATTACATCATATTTAGCTATCAATAAATTACAAGACATACCAAAAGGCAAAAAGCACAATTTTAAGAGCTAGAGCAAGCATCAGAACTGGACATAACAGTGATGTTGGAATTATCAGAGCAGGAATTTTTTAAAACTCTATGGTTAATATGCTAAGGGTTCTATGGATAAATTAGACAGCATGCAAGAACAGATGGGTAATATAAGCAGAAAGATATAAATCATAAAAAGAACCAAAAAGGAAGGCTAGATATAAAAAAAAAAGGATCACTGTAACAGAAATGAAGAATGCCTTTGACAGACTTATTAGTAGACTGCACACAGCTTAGGAAAGAACTTCTGAGCTAGAGGATATATCAATAGAATCCTCAATGAAAAGGAAAGAGAAAAAGACTGATAAAAGCAGAACAGAATATCCAAGAAATGTAGGACAACTACAAAAGATGTAACATACATAAGATGGCGCTACCAGAAGGAGAAAAAGAAAGAGAAAAGAACAGAAGAAAATTTTGGAACAATAATGACTGAAAATTTTACCAAATTAATGTCAGATTCCAAATTACGATCCAAAAACTCAAAGAACGGCTAGCAGAAAAAAATGCCTGCCCTTCTCCCCACCCCTCCAAAATGATTTTTAAACTACAGAAAATCAAAGATGGATTAAAAATCCTGAAAGAAGCCAGAGGATAAAAACATCTAACCTATTGAGGAACAAAGATTAAAATTGTATCTGACATACCCTCAGAAACCATGCAAGCAAGAAGAGAGTGGGGTGAAATATTTAAAGTGTTGAGCAAAATACCCATCAACCTACTGTATCAAAAGCATTCTTCATTTCTGTTACAGTGTTTTTTTAATATCTAATCTTTCTTTTTGGTTCTTTCTTATGATTTCTATCTCTCTGTGAAATTATCATTAAAAGTGAGGGAGAAATAAAGATTTTCTCAGACAAACAAATTTGAGAAAGTTTATCATTAGTAGGCCTGCCTTCTAATAAATGTTTAAAGAAGATTTATTAGAAGGATTATAATATAAGTCAGAAACTCAGATCTACATAAAGAAGAGGATCAATGAAGGAATGAATGAAGATAAAATTAAAACTTTAAAAAATTCTTAGTCTAATGGATATTTTGTTTACAATAATAGCAACAATGTTTTCAATCATGTATGCCTATGTATATAGCATATGCATACACTTATGTATGCTTATTTATGACTGAAATAAATGAAAGTATTGATACAAAGGATGGGAGGAAAGAATTAGGGTTATTTTGCTATTATAAGGTATTCACACTACCTGTGAAGTGGTATAATGTTATTTAAAAGTGGACTTGGGTTAGTTGTAAATGTATATTGCAACCATAAGGCAACCACTAGAAAAAGTAAAAAAAAAAAAAAAATTATAACTTTATGCTAAGGAAAGAAAAGAGAACCATAAGAAATGCTCAATTAAAACCACAAAGGAACGGTGATTGAGCAAGATGGCAAAGTAGGAGGATATAGAACTCACCTACCCACATGAAAAGATCAAGCATACATATATAAGAGTAATAATTCTCACTGAAACTAATGGGAAACTGGCAGTAAGACTCCTGTACAATGAAGGCCTTAAGAAAGATCCACACAGGACTGGGTAGGAAGGGAAGAGAAGTGATTAGGTTTGGACATGTGACCCAGGGATGGGTCTCAGAGGAAAAGAGACAATACATAGGCAGAGATCCACCCTGAGTGAGAGGTTTGAGCCACATATTGGATGTCTCAGCTCTGGGGTCCAATATAAGGAAGATGAGCTACCTTGGCTGGTTTGTGGGTCACTGGGACTAACAGGAGGGCTGTGGGAAGCCTTGACTCCAATCATGAGAAGCACACGAGTGCTGCCTTGCTTATAAGGCAGGGCAGAGAGGGCAGATTGAGGACTGCTCCAGTTGCTGCCCAGTTTTCTGCAACTGCCACAGCCCACATCCCAGCCTGAGCTGAGCAAACACAAACATAGTACTAAAGAAAATCATCAAACCACAGGCAAGAAATTTTTTAAAAAGAAGAAATAAATGGACAGGGAAGAACTACAAAACAACTGGAAAACAAGTAATAAAATGGCAAGTAGTACATACCTATCAATAATTACTTTCAATGTCAATGGATAAATGCCCCAATCAAAAGACAAAGGGTGTCTGATTGGATAACAAAAAGACCATCTATATGCTGCTTACAAGAGACTCACTTCAAAGCTAAAGACACACATACAGACTAAATGTGAGGGCATGGAAAAAGATATTTTATGCGTATGGAAATGCCAAGAAAGCAGAGCTAGCAATACTTAGGTAAAATAGATTTTTTTAAAAAGTCTCTAACAAAAGACTAAGAGGTGCATTATAGAATGGTAAAGGGATCAATACAAAAATAGGATATTACACTCATTAACATATATGCACCCAATATAGGAGCACCTAAATATATAAAGCAAATATCAACAGACATAAAAGGAAAAATTGACAACAATATAATAATAATAGGGAACTTTTAACACCACACTTACATCAATGGACAGATCATCCAGACAGAAAATCAGTAAGGCAACTGTGAACTTAAAGGACACAATAAGCCAGTTGGACTTAATAGAAGACATTCAATTAAAAAACAGCAGAATACACATTTTTTTTCAAGTGCACATGGAATATTCTCCACGATAGATAACATGCTAGGCCACAAAACAAGTCTTAACAAACTTAATAGAATATAAATTATATTAAGCATTGTTTCTAACCACAGTGGCATGAAAATAGAAATCAGTTATAGAAAGAACAATGGGAAAAGAACAAATACGTGGAAACTAAACAACATGCTATAACAAACCAATGGGTCAATGAAGAAATCAAAGAGGAAATCAGAAAATACCATAAGACAAATGAAAATGGAACCACAACTTTCCAACATCTATGGGATGAAGCAAAAGCAGTTCTAAGAGGAAAGTTTACAGCAATAAAGGCCATCTTCAAGAAATAAGAAAAATCTCAAATAAACAACCTACACTACCATCTAAAGGAATTAGAAAAAGAACAAACAAAGCCCAAAGTCAGAAGAAGGAAGGAAATAATAAAGACCAGAGAGGAAATAAAATAGAGACCAAAAAAAAAAAAAAAAAAAATAGAAAAATCAATGAAAGCAAAGCTTTTTTTGAAAAGATAAACAAAATAGATAAGCTTTTAGCCAGGCTCATCAAGAAGAAAAGAGAGAGGACCCAAATTAACAAAATAAGAAATGAAAGAGGAGAAATAAAAACCAATATCACAGAGATACAAAAGATCAAAAGAAAATACTACCAACAGTTATATGCCAACTAATTAGAGAACCTACAAGAAATGGACTAATTTCTAGAAATACACAACCTACCAAGAATGAATCAGGAATAACAAGGCAATCTGAGCAGCCTAATCACTAGTAGTAAAATTGAATTTTGTAATGAAAAAAAAAAAAAAAACTCCCCGCAAACAAAGTCCAGGACCAGATAGCTTCACAGGGGAGTTCTACAAAATGTATAAAGAAGAGCTAATACCCATCCTTCTCAAACTATACCAAAAAATTGAAGAGGAGGGAACACTCCATAGTTCATTCTATGAGGCTACCATTACCCTGATACAAAAACCGAAGACACTACAAAAAAAGAAAATTATAGGCTAATATCTCTGATGATTATAGATGCAAAAATTTCCATTTTTAAATCAGGACTACACCAAACTAAAGTGCTTCTACACAGCAAAAGAAACCATCAACAAAAAGAAAAGACAACCTATAAAATGGGAGCAGATATTTTCAAATGGTATATTTGATAAAGGTTTACTATCCAAAATATATAAAGAACTCATACAACTCAACAACAAAAAAGAAACAACTCAATTAAAAAATGGGCCGAGGAGCTGAACAGACATTTTTCCAGAGAAGTTATACAGATGGCCAAAAAGCACATGAAAAGATGTTCAACATCACTAATTACTAGGGAAATGTAAATCAAAACCACAATGAGATATCACCTCATGCCTTTTAGAATGGCTATTATCAAACTGGCAAAATAAAACGTGTTGGTGAGGAAGCAGAGAAAAGGAACCCTATACACTTGATGGGAATATAAATTGGTGTAGGCACTATGGAAAACAGTATGGAAATCCTTCAAACAATTAAGAATAGAACTACCATATGATCCAGATATTTCACTTTTGGTATTTATCCAAAGAAAATGAAAACACTAATTTGAAAAGATATACATACCCCTGTGTTCATTTCAGTATTATTTAAGATAGCCTGAATATAGAAACAATCTAAGTGCCCATCTGTGGTTGAACAGATAAAGAAAATGTGTATATATATACAATGGAATACTTAGCCATAAAAAAGATGAAATCTTGCTATTTGCAATAACATGGATGGACCTTGAGGGCATTATGATAAGTAAAATAAGTCAGATGGGGAAAGACAATTACCATATGATTTCATTCATATGTAGAATATAAAAAACAAACAAAGCTAAATAAACGTACAAACCAAACCAAACCAAAAAAAATATGTAGATACAGGGAACAGAATAGTGGTTACCAGAGGGGAAGAGATTGGTTGCAAAATGGGGAAAGGGGATCAACTGTATATTGACAAATGGAAACTAAATTTTTGGTGGTGAGCACTCTGTAGGGTATACAGAAGTAGAAATAAAATGTACACATGAAACTTATATAATGTTATAAAGCAATGTTACCTCAATAAAAATAAATCTAAAATTATCAAACAATAGCAGAATGTGATAAAAATTACATGTACTTTACATTAATTTCAGGAGAAAGGACATATTTCCAATATCCAAGAATAAGTTAGGCCTTTACATTAATTACATATAGAGAACTATTTTCAGAATCTTATTTCTTTGGTATTGGTTAACAAACATACTATAAAGGCATACTGAAAAATTATTCTTATTATCAAGAAAATAATTCAAATCAGAAGTTAAATTTGTTGGAAAACAGTTTGTCAGTTCCTCAAAAAGTTAAACACAGAGTTTATTTTATGACCCATCAGTTCCACTTCTACTTATATACCCAAGAGAACTGAAAACATACGATCACACATACACTTCTACACAAATTGTTCAAGTAGCACTATTCACAATACGCATACAATGGACAATTATTTAGTCATAAAAAATAGTGAAGTAATGATCCATGCTACAATATGAATGAACCTTGAAAACACTGCAAGAAGTAAAAGAAGCCAAACACAAAAGTCCATGTATTATGTGATTCCATTTATGTGAAATGTCCAGAACAGGCAAATCCATAGAAATAGGCGGTAGATTAGTGGTTGCCAGGGCAAAGCAGGAAGGGAGAACTGGGAGATGAATGTTTCTTTTTGGGGTGATGGAAGTGCTCTGAAATTAGGTAGTGGTGACCACTGTACAACATTATGAATATACTAAAAACTAATAAACTGTACACTTTAAAATGGTTAACATGGTGGGAAAAATATAAATGGAAGGTGAAAAAGATACTTTGCAAACATTAATAAAAGACAGCAGGAGCAGCTATATTAACTTCAGACAGAGCAGACTTCAAAGTATTGTGTAATGGTATTTTGCAATCACATTATTAAAAATAATAAGTTAAATAAGTAAACCAGGAGAACTGCTAGACTTTTTCAGACTCCCACTGAATTAAGCAGTTTTATTCTACTTCTAAAATGTTGATGATAATGCATTCTTCTTAAATCTTTTGTTTCAAGGATTGACAGGGAGAGAAATATCTATTTGGGGTATCTAAGTTTTCTATATCACTTTCTTTTTTCTTCATATTGTATATATTCTTTATTACATCTGATTCAAAGATAACTTGGCATGAAAGTTGCTATATAAGATTTTCTTCCTAATGAGAAATTTCAAGATTGGAAGAATCATTTATGCTTTTTATCATAACAATTTGCAGGGAAAAAAATGTCAATTATATTTTCTTGGACTCATGTTCTAAGTATAAATAACTAAAATGTATATAGAGTTCATATTTTGTTTAAAGATAAGAATTTCATCACACCAACTGGCTATATAATAATAAAAATTATGAGATAATCTAATCTTCATTATTTTTTGAATTATTATTTAAATTATATAAACATTTGACTCAAAAGGATATAATTTTCCAATGATTTTAGTATAATTCACTTTCTTAAAATTCATATTAACTCCAGATCCATTTCACTATTTCTTATCTATTCAAAACTTCTATGAACATACAATTAAGAACTTTCACAATGTGAATTGTTGTAGCATTTTTCCCCTTAGGATAAATAGTAAATATTTAAAGTCACTAAGAGTTAGAATTTCAGCATATAAAGCACCTCAGAACTAGTTTTACCCCAAATTGCATCTGGATTGCTTGCCTGTATTTCAGCATGCAAATTCAGATATTAACTATATATTCAAATGCTAAGCTTGTAGTGTTACTGACACCATTACACTGATTGGGTATGAAGGAACCCATGAAATCACAAGGTCAGAGATGAAACGCAGTTCATAGAGGCTAGAACTGACATTAAGTAGACATTCTGTGATTTGGTCCTCCAAAGCCTGGACCTGACACCCAAAGCCAAAGCCACAGCTTTGAGCTGAACACCAAAAGCAAACTTTATTTCAATGCACTGTTAACCATTTCCTCATCCTTCTGTTTTAATCTAGTAATTGGGGCCAATTCCTTACCATGAAAAGGGATCAAGTAATTATTTCCTAAGGCTATGTATGACATGCAAGGGAGAGGTGGCACATGGAACTAGGGAACTGTTAGATAATGTGTAACCAGTACTGGAATCTGACCCCAGAGATACAGTGGAAAAAGGCAGCCACTGAAATGAAATGTGCTGGTCTCTAGTGCCTGAGAGTGTTGTGTGGGAAGCCAGTGGGAAGCAGTAGATACTCTGACAGCCCTTTACTCTGCATTTTTAGGAGAAGGAGGAGGACAAGGGGAGACAAATACATAGTGAGCACCTAACATACGGCAATCATTGGGCTGGATAATTCATTAATTTGCAGGACAAACTACGTAATTAGTGGGATCTAGTGCAAAAGGAAAATAAGGGGCGCCTATTTAAAAATTAAGAAATTCACGATGGCAACGGAAGAGCATTAAACCAACTGTGGGCGTTTCTGAACACAGGGCCCTGTGTAAATGCCCATGTGTCTGTGAAGTTGGCCTTGCTAATTGGACATTGGTGTTCTCAGGAATGCTACATACTATAATCCCTATTCCACAATTAGAAAACCGAGGCTTAGAAAGGTTTAACTGGTTTGTGCAAGGGTACATACCTTGCAAAAGACAAAGATGGATATATACATATATATGGCTTTATAATTTTGAATTTTATTTATTTTTTTATTGGGGTATAGTTGTTTTACAATGTTATGTTAGTTTCTACTGTACAATGAAGTGACTCAGCTATATGTACACACACAGCCCCTCCCTTCTGGATTTTCCTACCATTTAGATCACCACAGGGCACTGAGTAAAGTTCCCTGTGCTATACATGAGGTTCTCATAGTTACCTATTTTATACATATTAGTATATATATGTCAATCCCAGTCTCCCAATTCATCCCACATCCCCTTTCCCCCCTTGGTGTCCATTTGTTTGTTCTCTACGTCTGTCTCTATTTCTGCCTTGCAAACAGGTTCATCTGTACCATTTTTCTAGATTCCACATACATGCATTAATATACAATATTTTTCTCTTTCTGACTTACTTCACTCTGTATGACAGTTTCTCCCTAGCTCTTTGTGATTTGTTTAGTCTTACAGAGCACAAGGGCAATATTATACACACCATTTAAAATTTATATTTAGATGTTTATGTGCTCTTTATTTTTCATCATCTCATAAAGTGTCCCCTTCCTGTTACTATATAGTTCACTTCTCTCTGCAACTGCCCTGCTAATAGGTTTCCCAATTAGAGTGGGATTACACATCCAATGGGAAGAAGACTGCAGTACAGCCATAATAACCACAGCAATCTCAGAGCTTCCTAGGATCGGCATAGAGTTAGGACTCCATTATTGGCAAAGCCACAGGACTAGAACTGTTGACGCTGCACGTTCAGTGGACTGCTTCATGGATGGTCCTCTAACTGCTCGTTAATACTGAAGGCCAGGGTAATTACTCTTGCAAAATCCCATGGTACTTGCAAATCCTACTTTTTGCTAATTTTTCTTTCCGGTTTGTAATAGAGAGGTGGACTTTCACCCACGGGAGTGCACTCCATGTGTCACTAGAGCATGTACACTTCTGTGGAAGAGGGGCTGTGGTCTATATATATATATATATATATATATATTTTTTTTTTTTTTTTTTGGAAAGAGGTAGTTGAGAAGAAGACATGCTGTAAATAGCATGTAACTTCCCTCTGAACAGATTAGTCCCTCTGAATTGTATAAGTGAGCAAATCTAATTTTAGTGAACAAAAGAGGCTGGGAGATACTGAGCATAATTTTTATGTAAAAATAGGAAGTCTCCAAAGACGTCTCTCTTTAAACAGATGAATGCACATTACCAAAGTCATCCGAATGCGGAAGGTTGATTTATGCGTTTTCCATTGTACCCTTCAACCAAAAAAGCTTTTTCTGTTTCCAAATAGTATGCATTTGGGGTAAAGTTTCACTTCATGCACCAAGAAGGGCTGAGAGAAGAGAGCTCCAAAGCAGTCATGTAAAGAAATTGTTTCTCCTTTTTTTTTTTTTTTTAAACTCAAACATAGCTCTGCCAAATAGGCTGTCCAACTGTCTACTGTATCCACTTTTAGCTACTTGAATTTTAATTAAAAAAATAAAAGTTTCAATGTTATGTATCAGAACATATGATTAATTCTCCATTGGCACCCTCTGTCTTCAGCAGAGTGCAGACACAGTAAGAAAAAGCTCAAATCCTGCTTGAACACAGCAGCTCAATTCACAAATCAGTATCAGCCATTCTAGAAGATGGGTTTAATTCAACGGCTCCCTCAGCATTGTCAGTACTTATAGTTTCCTTATAGCTTTTAGTACACCTTAAAATCAATAGTGAGTTATTAACTACTAAAATATATTTAAACATTTGTCCTATTAAAGATAATACACTGCTTATATGGTTTTCACATACTCTCACTCATAGGATTTCTCTTTTACCCTGCTCTCTTTCAAACATGGACACTTCTTACACTCTAAGAGTTTTTAAAGTAACCTACAGCAAGAGTGAAGGAGTTTAACTTCTGTCTCTCTTTATATATTTGTGTGTGTGTGTGTTCATCAATTAATCTATGTGTTCATATATGAATTCAAGAAGCCTTACTGAATAACAATTACCTGCTGCTCAGTATTCCAAGCACTGAGAATCTTTCAAACAAAATCTTCCTCCCAGAGCTTAAAGCCTCGAAAACTACATTTGATGTTAGTGAAAGAATATTTTAATTGCTCGAATGGCAACTTTTGTTGTCTTTCTTTGCCACCCTGGTGCTGTATTTGCACCTTACAACCCAGGCTTTCATCATAAGCAACTATTTCTGGGGTCCTCCACATGCCACACATTTTCACTTCTTTGTGCCTTTCTAAGCCTCTCCCTTCTATCTAGATTGTCTTTTCATCCTTTTTATTAATTTATTTTTACATTTTATTGTGGTAAGAACACATAACATGAGGTCTACCCTCTTAAAATTTTAAGTACACCATACAGTATTGTAAACCATAGGTACAATGCTGTACAGCAGATCTCTAGAACTCATTCATCTTGAATAACTGAAACCTGATACCCTTTGAACAGCAACTCCCCATGTCCCTCTCCCTGAAGCCCCTGACAACCAACGTTATCTGCTTCTCAGAATTTGACTACATTAGATACCTCTTATAGGTGGAATCAGGCAGCATCAGTCCTTCTGTTGGCTGGCTTATTTCTCTTAGCATAATGTCTTCCAGGTTTAGTCACGCTGTCACATATGGTATGATTTTCTTTTTTTTTTTCTTTTTTTTGGTTGAATAATATCCCACAGTGTGTACATGTGTCTATGTAGATATATGTACATATATATAAATTTTCTTTATCCATTCATCTGTCAATAGACATTTAGATTTTTTCCATATCTTGTCTATTGTGAATAGTTCTGCAATGAACATGGCAGTTCCTATACCTCTTGTAGATCCTGATTTCAGTTCTTTTAGATATAAAATAAGAAGCAAGATGGCCAGATCATATGATAAGCTTTATTTTAAATATTTTGATGAATCACAGTATTGTTTTCCATAGTGGCTACACCATTTTGCATTCTCTCCAACAGTGCATAAGGGTTCTAATTTCATCATGTCCTTGTCAACACGTTGTCTCTTACATTTTAATGACAATAGCTATCCTAACAGGTATGAAGTGCTATATTATTGTGGTTTAGAGTTGCACTTCCCAGATGTTTAGTGATGTAGAGCATCTTTTCATATACTTGTTGGCCATTTATATGTCTTGTTTGGAGAAATATATATTAAATTCCTTTGGCTCATTTTTAAATTGGGTTATAGGTTCTTTTGTTTGTTAGTTTTTTGTTATTGAGTTGTAGGACTTCCTAATATATTTCAGATATTAATGTTTTATCAGATATATGGCTTGCAAACATTTTTTCCCATTCATAAGTTGCTTTTTTTCAGCCTGGTGATGGTTTTCTTTGCTGTGCAGAAGCTTTTAAATTTGATGCAAGTCCACTTGTAAAATTTTGATTTTGTTGCTTGGACTTTTGGTGTCATATGCAAGAAATCATTGCCAAGCCCTATATCATGAAGCTTTTCCCCTACGTTTTCTTCTAAAAATCTTACACTTAAATGTTTAATCCATTTTGAGCTGCTATTTGTGTATGGTGTAAGATTGGGGTCCAATTTCATTCTATTGCATGTGGATATCCAGTTTTCCCAGCATCACAGCATTATTTGTTGAAGCGATTGTCCTTTTCCCTTGTGTATTCTTGTCACCCTTATTGAAGATCAGTTTACTCTATAGTCTTGAGTTTAGTTTTGGGCTCTCTATTCTGTTTCATTGATGTATGTCTAGTTTTATGCCAGTACCATATGGATTTAATTGCTATAGCTTTGCAGTATGTTTTGAAATCAGAAAGTTTGATGCCTCCAGCTTTTTTCTTCTTTCCCAGGATTGCTTTGGTTATTTGGGATCTCTTGTGGTTCAATATGAATTTTAGGATTTTTTTTCTATTTTTGTTAAAATTGCCATGGGATTTTGATAGGGATTACATTGAATCTGTATATCACTTTGAATAATATGGATGTTTTAACAATATTAATTCTTCCAATTCATGAACATAAAATGTTTTTTTTTGTGTGTGTGTGTGCCTTCTCTAATTTCCTTCATCAATGATTTGTTGCTTTCAGTATACAAGTATTTCACTACTTTGGTTAAGTTTGTTCCTAAGTTTGTCATTCTTTTTGATGCCCTTGTAGATGGGATTGTTGTTATTGTTGTTGTTGTTTTTAAATTTCCTTTCACATTAGTTCATTATTCGTGTATAGAAAGACAACTGATTTTTGTATGTTGATTTTGTATCATGTGGCTTTACTGAACTTGTTGATAATTAACAGTTTTCTATGGAGACTTTATGATTCCTATACATACAATCATGTCATAGGCAAATAGAGATAAATTTTACTTCCTTCTTCTGATTTGGACAGCTTTTATTTCTTTTTCTTGCTTAATTTCTTTGGCAAGGACTTCCAGTACTATGTTGAATAAAGTAGCAAGAATGGGGATCCTTATCTTATACTGGATCTTAGAGGAAAACTGTCAGTTTTTCACCATTGAGTATGATGCTAGTTGTGGGATTTTTATAGCTGGCTTTTATTACATTGAGATAAATTTCTTCTATAAATAGTTTGTTGAGATTTTCTATTGTGAAAGGATGTTGAATTTTGTCTAATGCTGTTTCTGCATCTTTTGAGATGATCATGTGGGTTTTGCCCTGCATCCCATTAATTTGGTGTATCATTTCTGTGTGTTGAACCACTTTTGCATCCCTAGGATAGAGCTCACTTAATCATAGTGTGTGATCTTTTTAATGTGCTGTTGAATTCACTTTGCTAGCATTTTGTTGAGAATTTCTGCATCTATGATCATCAGAACTATTGGCTGTAGTTTTTCTTCCTTGTAGTGTCCTTGTGTGACTTTGGTGTCAGGGTAATGCTGGTCTTATAAAATGAGTTTGGAAGTGTTCTCTCTCCTATAATTTTGGAAGAGTTTAAGAAGGATTTGAATTAATTCTTCTTTAAATGTTTGGTAGATTTCACCAGTGAAGCCTAAGCTTTTCTTTGTTGGGACATTTTTGATTATTGCTAATGTTTGCACTTTTATTTATATTATTTAAAATATAATTTTTGTTTCATTATGTTACAAAAATATGCTGCATTTTATTATGTGATGAATATTTTCTGCTTCCTTCTTTCCTCTCTCAAATGTGTCAAAATGCTTTGTGTTTTTAAAGAAATCTTTACATTCCATAATTCTTTGGTAGATACTCTTTTCAAAGATACATGATTTGTATGAAAATAAAGATGTAAACTTCTCAATTTCCATTGTTTCCAGACATTTTAATATCTTTCATGCTCAAATGGAAAATCATTGTTCAACAATGTAGTAAGTAGCATTGGAATTACACAGAAGCTTGTTTAAGCCCAGCACTGCCTCCTATTTTCTTAAGGACCTCAGAGGCCTCAGTTCTCCATGTAAAAAAATGAGGTCAGATGATCATTTGGATAATTTTCAACCCTAAAACTGGAAAATAAATAAAACAGGGACAGCCCAATCAGTTACATCCACTGTTGATGTGCTACTTCTACTTCTTTTTCTAATAGAAGGAGGAGCTAAGTAGATAAAAGGACCAACAGGAAATACCTCCAGGCTGAGTGTCTGAAAGTCACTTTTGTAATTTTGATATGAGTTGAGTTTCTGGTCAACAGTTTGGCAAGAATATACATGTCAAAGACTGTATACAGAGGTTTGCACCAATGTCAGACATTCTAAAAATTATTAATATTGCCAATATTCTAACACTAATCATTGTACTACCAAATCTTTAAGTTGGTTTTTATCTTCACTATTACTTAATTAACTTACTCAACAAATATTTATTGAGCATCTACTGTGAGATTGGTACCGTGGTAAACTTTGGGACAACACATCTTACCTCAGATATATGACATAATAATGGGAAAATGACAGACACTAAATAATAAAAGACCACAATAATTATAAAATAAATAAACGTAGCATTGAAGAGGGAAATAGCTGGCAAAGGTAATTAAAGCTTAACAAGTAGTAGCTTCCACTTAGAAATCATGAAAGATATTAAAGGGTTCAGTTATATCCTCTACCAAGAAAATAAGGAAGAGAAAATTTTAAAAGTGAGTGAGAAAGAAAAGAAACATGATTTTTATTGATTCCAAAGAATAAGACAGTACAAAACAGGAAAGATTATTCTTTACTAATTAAAAAAAAAAAAACTTGATTGAGAAAATGTTTCAGAGACAAGGGGTAATTCTGTAATTGGCTGAGTTGGTCATTGGTAAGTTTGTATATTGCCACCTGATCAATAAAAAGATCAAAAGGAAGAATTTTATACACATTTAGTTGCAAACAAAATCTTTCAGACAGTTTGTCACTCTTTATGATGGCTAAGAAAAGGCAAGGAAGAAAATGACATCTTTGAAACCAGCAAGGCTGGTTTTAGGGAAAGTGGTGAAATATCCCCAATATGCACCATAGTCTGTCTCTCTACTTTTTAAATTTAATTCTTTCCTCAGTATAATATTAACTTTATTTCTTTTTTTATTTTCTACTTTTCCAAGACCACAACTACTTATAGTCAATAAAATGAATTGGTGAGTTGTTTTGCATTGCCCTCATCATCTTTCCTTCTGTACAGGCATTAAGCAAATTGCTTCTTCACAAAAATCATTATTTTATTACTTTATTACTTTATTCCTATTTATATGGATAACAAAATAATCAAATTATAGTATCAAATGGAGCAAATTTAATTTGTAAAAAAGGCCTCAGACATGTTCCAAATGAGAAACTGTAATTAGTAAATCTGCAAATCAATGTCATATTTATGTAAAGTTGACTGAAATATCTTGATCTATGTTAGACCATTGATTAAGTAAGTCTTATGCCTAATCTGGGCTTGTTCTTTCTAGAGCATCAGTACTGTGACTTATATTACTAAAGTCCACTGAAGTTTATGGATCTATTTTAAAGATACTCGAAATCATTTTATAACATGAGCATTTAGAAAGACAACAAAAACGATCTCTTGAGAGTCAAGCAACATTAGATATAATTTTTTGTGTGATTTAAGAAATTTAATTAAAATTGTGATATGTTAAGTATTATGATATTAAGTCCAAATCCTTTTTCATTAGTTTACTAATAAAGGCTTTTCAAAAATTCTTACAATAATGCTTAGATTCTAGGCCTAATTCTGGCACTGGTTTACATCCTTTTTTAAAATCTTGTTTCTACCTAAACCTAGGAAAATTCTTTAGCTTGCTTTTTCTTTGATCCATAATGCATTGTTAATTTCTAGAATCTATTCTGATAAATTGAGATACCTCAATAAACTTCTCTATCCAAAAACATTTATAAAACAAAAGCATTCTACATATGACTAGTTCTTATAACATCTCCCAATAAAGGACAAGAAAATATTCTAAAACTATAATTAATGAAGAGATGTTATAGGTAAGTGAAATTAGCCTGATCCAGTTTTCTGCGGATCTAATGCTGTAGAAAAAGAGTTGACAGCTGGGCAGAATTAATCCAGCCTTAGCTTTGACACAAAAGTCTAGGATTCAATTTTG
This sequence comes from Eschrichtius robustus, assembly GCF_028021215.1. Classification (NCBI taxonomy): domain Eukaryota; kingdom Metazoa; phylum Chordata; class Mammalia; order Artiodactyla; family Eschrichtiidae; genus Eschrichtius; species Eschrichtius robustus. Next base: position 14,803,651 of record NC_090836.1, on the reverse strand, counting down.
CATATTCAAGTATCACATTAGGCAGAACTAAAGTGATCTTAACAAAGTTTGTTATTGTTGTTGTTGTTGTTGTTGTTTTCAGGGTGGGGGAGATTTACTTTCTGTCAATGGGCCTGAAAAGTTGAGATCCAAAACTGTTGTGTCATAGAATATAGGAAAAACACATGAACCTGGAATAATTGAAATACAGGGAGACCTTCAAGATGGCAGAGGAGTAAGACGTGGAGATCACCTTCCTCCCCACAAATACATCAGAAATACATCTACATGTGGAACAACTCCTACAGAACACCTACTGAACACTGGCAGAAGACCTCAGACCTCCCAAAAGGCAAGAAACTCCCCACATACCTGGGTCGGGCAAAAGAAAAAAGAAGAAACAGAGACAAAAGAATAGGGACGGGACTGCACATCGGGGAGGGAGCTGTGAAGGAGGAAAAGTTTCCACACACTAGGAAGCCCCTCAACTCGTGGAAACGAGGGGTGGGGGGGGGAAGCTTCGGAGCCACGGAGGAGAGTGCAGCAACCCAGGTGCGGAGGGCAAAGCGGAGAGATTCCCACACAGAGGAGCAGTGCCGACCAGCACTCACCAGCCCGAGAGGCTTGTCTGCTCACCCGCCAGGGTGGGCGGGAGCTGGGAGCTGAGGCTCGGGCTTCAGAGGTCGGATGGCAGGGAGAGGACTGGGGTTGGCGGAGCGAACACAGCCTGAGGGGGTTAGTGCACCACACCTAGCTGGGAGGGTGTCTGGGAAAAAGTCTGGAGCTGCCAAAGAGGCAAGAGACTGTTGTTTCGGGGTGCATGAGGAGAGGGGATACAGAGCACCGCCTAAACGAGCTCCAGAGACAGGCGCGAGCCGCGGCTATCAGCGCGGACCCCAGAGATGGGCAGGAGACGCTAAGGCTGCTGCTGCCGCCACCAAGAAGCCTGTGTGCGAGCACAGGTCACTCTCCACACCTCCCCTCCCGGGAGCCTGTGCAGCCCGCCACTGCCAGGGTCCCGTGATCCAGGGACAACTTCCCCGGGAGAACGCACGGCGCGCCTCAGGCTGCTGCAACGTCACGCCGGCCTCTGCCGCCGCAGGCTCGCCCCGCATCCGTACCCCTCCCTCCCGCCGGCCTGAGTGAGCCAGAGCCCCCGAAACAGCTGCTCCTTTAACCCCGTCCTGTCTGAGCGAAGAACAGACGCCCTCAGGCTACCTACACGCAAAGGCAGGGCTAAATCCAAAGCTGAACTGCGGGAGCTCTGTGAACAAAGAAGAGAAAGGGAAATCTCTCCCAGCAGCCTCAGGAGCAGCAGATTAAATCTCCACAATCAACTTGATGTACCCTGCATCTGTGGAATACCTGAATAGACTACGAATCATCCCAAATTGAGGCTGTGGACTTTGGGAGCAACTGTAGACTTGGGGTTTTCTGTATGTGACTGAGTGGTTTCTGGTTTTAGGTTTATCTTACTTTAGTATTTAGAGTTTATTATCATTGGTAGATTTGTTTATTGATTTGGTTGCTCTCTTCCTTTTTTTTTAAATTAATATATAGAGATATATTTTTTTTTCCGTTTTCTTTTTTTGTGAGTGTGTATGTGTATGCTTCTTTGTGTGATTTTGTCTATATACTTTTGCTTTTACCATTTGTCCTAGGGTTCTGTCTGTCCGTTTTTTTGTTGTTGTTTTTAGTATAGTTTTTAGCACTTATTATCATTGGGGATTTGTTTTTTGGCTTGCTTGCTCTCTTCCTTCTTTCTTTCTTTTTTCTTTTTTTAAATTACTTTAAAATTTTTTTAATTTTTAATAATATTTTTTAATTTTTATTTTGGTAACTTTATTTCTTCTTATTTTACTTTTTTCTTTCTTTCTGTTTTTCTCCCTGAGCCGTGTGGCTGACAGGGTCTTGGTGTTCTGGCTGGGTGTCAGGCCTGTGCCTCTGAGGTGGGAGAGCCGAGTTCAGGACATTGCTCCACCAGAGACCTCCTGGCTCCATGTAATATCAAACAGTGAATGCTGTCCCAGAGATCTCCATCTCAACACTAAGATGCAGCTCCACTCAACAACCAGCAAGCTACAGTGCTGGACACCCTATGCCAAACAACTAGCAGACAGGAACACAACCCCACCCATGAACAGAGAGGCTGCCTAAAATAATAATAAGGTCACAGACACTGCACAACACACCACCAGATGTGGACCTGCCCACCAGAAAGACAAGATCCAGGCCCATCCACAAGAACACACTCACTAGTCCCCTCCACCAGGAAGCCTACACAACCCACTGAACCAAAGTTAGCCACTGGGGGCAGACACCAAAAACAACGGGAACTATGAACCTGCAGCCTGCAAAAAGGAGACCCCAAACACAGTAAGTTAAGCAAAATGAGAAGACAAAGAAATTTGCAGCAGATGAAGGAGCAAGGTAAAAACCCATCAGACCAAACAAATGAAGAGGAAATAGGCAGTCTACCTGAAAAAGAATTCAGAGTAATGACAGTAAAGATGATCCAAAATCTTGGAAATAGAATGGAGAAACTACAAGAAGCATTTCACAAGAAACTAGAAGAACTAAAGAGCAAACCAACAATGATGAACAACACAATAAATGAAATTAAAAATTCTCTAGAAGGGATCAATTGCAGAATAACTGAGGCAGAAGAACAGATAAGTGACCTGAAAGATAAAAGAGTGGAAATAACTACTGCAGAGCAGAATACACAAAACAGAATGAAAAGAATTGAGGACAGTCTCAGAGACCCCGGGACAACATTAAATGCACCAACATTTAAATTATAAGGGTCCCAGAAGAAGAGAAAAAGAAAGGGACTGAGAAAATATTTGAAGAGATTATAGTGGAAAACTTCCCTAATATGAGAAAGGAAATAGTCAATCAAGTCCAGGAAGCACAGAGAGTCCCCTACAGGATAAATCCAAGGAGAAACACACCAAGACACATATTAATCAAAGTATCAAAAATTAAATACAAAGAACAAATATTAAAAGCAGCAAGGGAAAAACAACAAATAACATTCAAGGGAATCCTCATAAGGTTAACAGCTGATTTTCAGCGGAAACTCTGCAAGCCAGAAGGGAGTGGCAGGACATATTTAATGTGATGAAAGGGAAAAACCTACAACCAAGATTACTCTAACCAACAAGGATCTCTTTCAGATCTGATGGAGAAATTAAAACCTTTACAGACAAGCAAAAGTAGAGAGAATTCAGCACCACCTAACCAGCTGTACAACAAATGCTAAAGGAACTTCTCTAGACAGGAAACACAAGAGAAGGAAAAGACCTACAATAACAAACCCAAAACAATTAAGTAAATGGTAATAGGAACATACGTATCAATAATTAACTTGAATGTAAATGGATTAAAGATCCCACCAAAGGACATAGACTGGCTGAATGGATACAAAAACAAGACCCGTATATATGCTGTCTACAAGAGACCCACTTCAGACCTAGGGACACATACAGACTGAAAGTGAGGGGATGGAAAAAGATATCCCATGCAAATGGAAATCAAAAGAAAGCTGGAGTAGCAATCTCATGTCAGAAAAAAATAGACTTTAAAATAAAGACTATTACAAGAGACAGAGAAGCACACTACATCATGATCAAAGGATCAATCCAAGAAGAAGATATGACAATTGTAAATATTTATGCACCCAACATAGGAGCACCTTAATACATAAGGCAAATGTTAACAACCATAAAAGGGGAAATCAACAGTAACACAACCATAGTAGGGGACTTCAACACCGCACTTTCACCAATGGACAGATCTTCCAAAATAAAAATAAATAAGGAAACACAAGCTTTAAAGGACACATTAAACAAGATGGACTTAAATGATACTTATAGGAAAATCCATCCAAAAACAACAGAATACACTTTCTTCTCAAGTGCTCACAGAACATTCTCCAAGATAGATCACATATGGGTTACAAATCAAGCCTTGGTAAATTTAAGAAAATTGAAATCGTATCAAGTATCTTTTCTGACCACAATGCTATGAGACTATACATCAATTACAGGAAAATATCTGTAAAAAAAAAAAAATACAAGCACATGGGGGCTAAAAAATACACTACTAAATAACCAAGAGATCACTGAAGAAATCAAAGAGGAAATCAAAAAATACCTAGAAACAAATGACAATGAAAACACGACCCAAAACCTATGGGATGCAGCAAAAGCAGTTCTAAGAGGGAAGTTGAGGCAGTACAATCCTGCCTTAAGAAACAAGAAACATCTCAAATAAACAACCTAACCTTACACCTAAAGCAGTTAGAGAAAGAAGAACAAAAAATCCCAAAGTTAGCAGAAGGAAAGAAATCATAAAGATCAGATCACAAATAAATGAAAAAAAAATGAAGGAAACGATAGCAAAGATCAATAAAACTAAAAGCTGGTTCTTTGAGAAGATAAACAAAATTGATAAACCATTAGCCAGACTCATCAAGAACAAAAAGGAGAAGGCTCAGATCAACAGAATTAGAGATGAAAAAGAAGTAACAACTGACACTGCAGAAATACAAAGGATCATGAGAGATTACTACAAGCAACTATATGCCAATAAAATGGACAACCTGGAAGAAAATGACAAACTCTTAGACAAGGACAACCTTCTGAGACTGAACCAGGAAGAAATAGAAAATATAAAGAGACCAAGCACAAGCACTGAAATTGAGACTGTGATTTAAAATCTTCCAAAAAACAAAAGCTCAGGACCAGATGGCTTCACAGGCAAATTCTATCAAGCATTTAGAGAAGAGTTAACACCTATCCTTCTCAAACTCTTCCAAAATATAGCAGAGGGAGGAACACTCCCAAACTCATTCTACAAGGCCACCATCACCCTGATACCAAACCAGACAAAGATATCACAAAGAAGGAAAACTACAGGCCAATAACACTGATGAACATAGATGCAAAAATTCTCAACAAAATACTAGCAAACAGAATCCAACAGCACATTAAAAGGATCATACACCATGATCAAGTGGGGTTCATCCCAGGAATGCAAGGAATCTTCAATATAAGCAAATCAATCAATGTGCTAAACCATATTAACAAATTGAAGGAGAAAAACCACATGATCATCTCAATAGATTCAGAAAAATCTTTTGACAAAATTCAGCACCCATTTATGATAAAAACTCTCCAGAAGGTAGGCATAGAGGGAACTTACCTCAACATAATATAGGCCATATATGACAAACCCACAGCCAACATTGTTCTCAAAGGTGAAAAACTGAAACCATTTTCTCTAAGATAAGGAACAAGACAAGGTTATCCACTCTCACTGCTATTATTCAACATTGTCTTGGAAGTTTTAGCTACAGCAATCAGAGAAGAAAAAGAAATAAAAGGAATCCTAATCAGAAAAGAAGAAATAAAGCTGTCACTGCTTGCAGATGACATGATACTATACATAGAAAATCCTAAAGATGCTACCAGAAAATTTCTAGATGTAATCAATGAATTTGGTAAAGTAGCAGGATACAAAACTAATGCACAGAAATCTCTTGCATTCCTATACAGTAATGCTGAAATATCTGAAAGAGAAATTAAGGAAGCACTCCCATTTACCATTGCAACAAAAACAATAAAATTCCTAGGAATAAACCTAGCTAAGGAGACAAAAGACCTGTATGCAGAAAACTATAAGACACTGATGAAAGAAATTAAAGATGATACAAACAGATGGAGAGATATACCATGTTCTTGGATTGGAAGAATCAACATTGTGAAAATGATTATACTACCCAAAGCAATCTACAGATTCAATGCAATCTCTCTCAAACTACCACTGGCATTTTTCACAGAACTAGAACAAAAAATTTCACAATTTGTATTGAAGCACAAAATACCCTGAATAGCCAAAACATTCTTGAGATAGAAAAATGGAGCTGGAGGAATCAGGCTCCAGGACATCAGTCTATACTACAAAGCTACAGTAATCAAGACAGTATGGTACTGGCACAAAAACAGAAATATAGATCAATGGAACAGGATAGAAAGCCCAGAGATAAACCCATGCACATATGGTCACGTTATTTTTGATAAAGGAGGCAACAATATACAATGGAGAAAAGACAGCCTCTTCAATAAGTGGTGCTGGGAAAACGGGACAGCTACATGTAAAAGAGTGAAATTAGAAAACTCCCTAACACCATACACAAAAATAAACTCAAAATGGATTAAAGACCTAAATGTAAGGCCAGACACTATCAAACTCTTAGAGGAAAACATAGGCAGAACAGTCTATGACATAAATCACAGCAAGATCCTTTTTAACCCACCTCCTAGAGAAATGGAAATAAAAATAAAAATAAATAAATGGGACCTAATGAAACTTAAAAGCTTTTGCACAGCAAAGGAAACCATAAACAAGATGACAAGACAACTCTCAGAATGGGAGAAAATATTTGCAAACGAAGCAACTGACAAAGGATTAATCTCCAAAATTTACAAGCAGCTCATGCAGTCTCAATATTAAAAGAAAAAACAACCCAATCCAAAATTGGGCAGAAGACCTAAATAGACATTTCTCCAAAGAAAATATACAGGTTGCCAACAAACACATGAAAGAATGCTCAACATCACTAATCATTAGAGAAATGCAAATCAAAAGTACAATGAGGTATCACCTCACAGCAGTCAGAATGGACATCATCAAACAATCAACAAACAATAAATGCTGGAGGGGGTGTGGAGAAAAGGGAACCCTCTTGCACTGTTGGTGGGAATGTAAATTGATACAGCCACTATGGAGAACATTATGGAGGTTCCTTAAAAAAATAAAAATAGAACTACCATACGATCCAGCAATCCCACTACTGGGCATATGCCCTGAGAACACCATAATTCAAAAAGAGTCATGTACGACAATGTTCATTGCAGCTCTATTTACAATAGCCAGGACGTGGAAGCAACCTAAGTGTCCATCAACAGATGAATGGATAAAGAAGATGTGGCACATATATACATTGAATATTACTCAGCCATAAAAAGAAATGAAATTGAGTTATTTGTAGTGAGGTGGATGGACCTAGAGACTGTCATACAGAGTGAAGTAAGTCAGAAAGAGAAAAATAAATACCATATGCTAACACATATATATGGAATCTAAAAAAAAAAAAAATTGGTTATGCAGAACCTAGGTGCAGGATGGGCATAAAGACGCAGACCTACTAGAGAATGGACTTGAGGACACGGAGAGGGGGAAGGGTAAGCCTGGACGAAGTGAGAGAGTGGCATAGACATATACACTACCAAATGTAAAATAGATAACTAGTGGGAAGCAGTCGCATAGCACAGGGAGATCAGCTTGGTGCTTTGTAACCACCTAGAGGGGTGGGATAGGGAGGGTGGGAGGGAGGGAGACACAAAAGGGAAGAGATATGGGGATGTACGTATATGTATAACTGATTCACTTTGTTATAAAGCAGAAAATAACACACAATTGTAACGCAATTATACTCCAATAAAGATGTTTAAAAAAAAACAAAACAAAAAGAATGACCAAGAGGCCGGCTACCACTGGAATCAAAAACAAATCATTACCAAAAACTGTATCAATGTAACAGTGACATTAAATACAAGATAAAAACATAGTCTAGAAATGAATAATAAAGTCATAATTGTATTTGAAGAAATAATAGAAAAACAAATTTGGAATTATGTTGGAAAAACTGATAAATTTCCTCAATAAGGTGAAATAGAGTATATGAATGGTCAGTTTTTAGAAGTAAATGTTAATTGTTCATGTTCTGTTTAATATATTACAAATGTCTATTTTCAGTGAAATGGAAGATTATACTTTATTAGAAAAATGAGTTAATCTATACTATGTATTTTTGATTATGGTTTAATAAGCTTGTTCTTCAAATTTTTATTCTGAATAATAAAAACTTCCTTGACAAATTTTTATTTAAGAATATGGTTCTGAACAATCTTTGAAAGCAAAAAAACACAAATTGTAAGTTAACAAGAAACAAAATGGTGATTGGAGTGAATAATATTTTTACTACCATAATTAATGCTAATAAAAATTAACTAATCAATGCTAAATATAACTTATGATTAACCAATTGTTTGAAGAATCAGGATTTATGTGAGTATCAATTGAAAGTCTAAATGACCTCCACTGGCATATGCTCAGCAATACTGGGCATATTAGTAGATTTTATCTTTGAGATAACTTCTACTATCCCAGGCCTGGTAATTTTCTGATGATCATTGACAATATTAAGGGATTTGGAATTTTTAAAAAAGAAGAATTTTAAAACAATTAATTAGTACATTTATTTTTAAGAAGAAATAGAAAACATATACAATTTTTCAAGGATCAGTAAAAATAATAAATCACCATAAAAACAATCATAAAATGTTGGAACTCGATAGTATTTTTAATTAAACCTTGTATTCAAATTGGTCAAATATTCAGCCCAAGGTTATATTCTCAGTTTGTACAATTAGAATGAAACCAGGTTCCCCTATTCTCTTATAACTCTTTCAACAGTCGCTTGTAATGTAGATGGCAGCCATCATTTAAATACACATCACTAGGTAAAGAACATAAATGTCAATAAAACATTTTCTATTAAGTAGCAGGCTTACGGCACCATAAAGATGAAATTTTTTCAAGTTGTAAAATATAGTCAAAGTCATAATGGAGTATAGTAATATAGTTTGGCATTCTCTCAGTATTCCTTAGTGAACTGAGAAAGAGCTTAATTAAAAGTGATTTTGATTGCTTCATGTTTATACTGATAAAGACATACAATGTTTTCCAAGAAAATGTTCTTCACATGAAATTAAGTTAGATAGATGTACAGTAGCTTCATTTCATTCATTGGAATTTTAAATTTTCTATTGGTATTTATTGGGGTTTATGTCACAGAAAGGGTTTGAATTTGTGTGTGCCCATTAGTGGCATAAGCCCACTTTAGGACATATGTCTTAGTCAATGTTTGTAAAAGGTACATTTTCCATATTTGTTTCAAGAGTTTGCCAAAGGAGCTGACACAGAAACAAGATGTCAACTTTGTGTTTTTCCCTCCTATATTGCTTCATTCAAAACATTAATATATGATTTTCCAAATTTGCCCAATTTTGTTCAAACTTCATTTTCTAAACGTTATCCTCTGAATGTTTTGGGTTTTGTTTTCTTCTTTTAAACTATATATTCATGTATACTTTCAACTGTATGTTATAAATAAACAACAAAAACTATTTTAAAAGAAGAATTGTTGCTACCGACAATGCTAACTTCAAGGAAATTTTGTTTAGATAGGCAAAAAGAAACAGATGTCTCAGTCTTCAATCAGGTAATTTTATGACACTTACTCTTGACAAAAGGATTAATTCCTCAGAAAAAAATATAGATTAGTACTTACCATTAATTTAGAAGACATTTCTTTCAATGTGCTCTGTCAAAATATTCATATTTCAAAGTTATATGACCCAAAAGAGTAACCTAAAATTAGATGCATAAAAGTGAAATGTGAATCTGGATCAAATTTGAAAAAAATGTAAAGGCAATTATGCACTAGGAAATCTAAGCCTTTAGAAATAACCCTTTATTATTTTTCTTTTTTGGTGTCGGACATTAACATTGAATTTTGAAGGAAGATCACAAGGAAACTAGAGACAACTGCCCACCAAGAGAGGCATAGAATCTGTGTACTAAAGACAGACATCAGTGACTACCAAACTAACTGCAGTCCTCAAATAAGCAGCTGTTATTTTAAAAAGTGGAGGTAGGAGGAAGAGAACTAGTGTGTCAAATAGAGTGGAGATCTAAAATTGTGCATAAGGAGTTAACATATTTAAATCCTTAAGAAAAGGAAAAATATATATTAATGATCATCATGACTAGAACCCTTAACTGACAGAAAGCTTGTGTTCACACATCTTAACAGATAATTTCCATTTGTGAACCATCCTTGAATGGAATACAAAGGAAGACGACCAAATTGCAGCAAGTCAAAAGGTATTCTCAAATATCTCTTTCACATAAATTCTTCATTCCTTACTTGAAGGAATTATACCCTGAAATGCAAGTATAGATATAATTAAAACTACCGCTAAATGTGGACCAATGTCATCCAGGAGGGAAACTAATTTATATATTTTCCATTTTATAAACATTTCTGGTATTAGTATCAAGTAAACAAAGAAACAAAAACAATTTCTGGATGAAATAAAAAGAAGTAAAATAAGAAAATTTTTATGATTTAACATTTTAAAACTCCTTTTTTTTTTTTGCAAATATACTTACTCCTTATCCCTGATCTATGTATGTGTTCTTATCTGGGAAGAGCAAAGCTTGACCTCTATATGACAATAACTAAAATAGTTGGCAGGAAAATTTCATAAACTGAAGTCTGGGAAATTTCTTATGGTCAAATATTTCAACTCTATACTCAGACATTCTATCCACTACATTGGGGGCCATTATTTAACCATTCTGCTATGTGAATTGGTTCATCTAAGTAATGTTTTAAGAATAGAGACAATATATAAAACTTATCTAATGCAAACAGAGTAAAGTTTTTGTTTTCATTTCAGAACAAATAAAAAATAAGTAAAATAAAATTTGTACTGCAAACAAGAGTATTCCTCTATACTCAATAAACCAGAAAGGTTGATTTTTTAATTTTGGACATATTTTAAAATTGAACAAATCCATAAAATATCTAGAGCAATGATAAATATATAGTAGTTGGTCAACATTGCTTATAAACTTGAATTTTGACATAATTGTGTGATCTATCAACCCACACACTCAAGGGATTCTTTTTACATCCTCACTACATTTTTATCAAATGTGAGTCCCCATATGTGATAGGAAGCTCATTAATTCATGACAGAGGCTGTGACATTATTAGACACTTTTAACTGTTGATAAATTCAACCTTAAATTGAATTCAAATATATCTTTTAATAACTTGCGTTCACAAGTTCTATTAACTGCTTGTGGAGAAACAGACAGCAGATTTACTTTGTTTTCTACAACTAGCCCTTTAAATATTTGAAGCCAACATCCTTGTCACCCTCTAGTTATTCCTTAATTTAAAAAAAATTGAATATATTAGATTTGTTTTATTTGGTTTACTAGTGAGTGGCCAGTTTTAAATTTCCTTTTTTTGAGAACAGGTATGTGTTGCTAAAGTGATTTGTTATTGTTGTTTAGGAAACAAAATGAAGAAAAATAATAAATGTTAAAGTGTGAAAATGCTGGTATACTCATTAGAATGTGATTAAATGTTTAAACTTCCAAGACATTGACACTGACATTTTATCTTTTAAACAGTGTCAGGTACTGAAGGTCAACACAAGCAAGCGTTCTGTTTTTGGCCCTTAGTTAGAAGCGCTCTGTATGTGGACTTCACAGCAGGGAACTGTCAGACACTGTCTCCTCTGTGCTGCTTCTCTCTGAGTACTAGCTTGCAGCTGGCTCCAGCATATGGTAGTGTATGGAGATATTTTCTGGGGTCCACTGCCTCAATCACTGTTTAATGATTAATTAGTGCAGTCTGATGTCAGGGTGAGACATTCAGTGCTTCAGGTAAAAATCTTAACTATAGAAAGTGATAGTAAGCAGGGTTTTGAAAGCTGAGTTAACTTTGTATTTCTTCTGAGGATTTACTAGATTTTTCTATCCACCTGTAAAGAGTAAGGTGAAAAAAGACAAAATTGTCAAATAGCAAACACCAACAATGACAGGGGTGGTATTCAGCAGAATAGTCTATGATTGTCACTCACAATGAGAATAGTGCAGACATACACAATAACTAACTCTCTACTGGAAACCAAGCAAACAACTTTCAGTTGACACTGCAGGACATAATGTATCCGAACTGTGAAAAGCATCTTCTAAAAATGATCCCAGTAAAAAACAAGGGTAAAATATATTTTCTAACAATATATGGTTTTGAACTCCCTATACATTGAAGGAAGAGGAGGTATGTCTTAGACTTATCTATAAAAGAAATAATCTGATAAAAAGTCTAACCTGATATTAAATTACAGTAGTTTATTTCTCAGAAATTGCATATAACATTGAATCATTTATATTGAAATAAATTTTAGTTTAAAAATTGAAGCAGCAAGTTGACAGCTAATCCTAATCTGAATCATGCAAGCTGAAAATAAACTTTGGATTCTGAGAAATTTAGGTCATAATTTAAAATAATCCAGGAATTGTTAAAATTTTTCAGTGAATTAAGCTAATATATTTTTATTCATAAATTTTAATTATTGTTGGTTTTCTACAAAACAAAGTATTTGACCATTTATTTTCTCATCTGGTGTCTATTTTTCTTAATTATATTACTTTGAAAAGAACTCAAAATATTTGTAGAGAACCAGAAATATACAAAAAAAAATTCTGTCATACAGCTATTATTCAATGGTACAGTCAGTATGCTTTGCCTGCAACTTGACATTAATAGATGTTTGGAAATATTTTAAGAGCATAAAAACTATTTACTTAGATCAATCAGGATTACAGCGCCCATGTGTTGAATGGGGCAGATCACCAATCTATAAATGGATTATGTTTCAAATTGGCATTTATAAGTGTATTACTTAGAACTCAGAATACAATGTTTCATTGAATAATTTTACAAATATTGGTTACGTTTCTAGGCTAGATTGCCTATTTTTTTAGTATAAAATTGACCAAGTATATATTTACAATAAAAATGTAGTAGTAAATGTTACTGTGAGAAAATGTATGTATACTATGAGACAATGTATGTATTGCAACTATAATATTAGTGACCTTTACTTATTTATTTATATTTATTTATTTGTTTATTTATTTATTTTTAATGTTGTGTATGTTTCCCTTTTGGATTCAAGGATCATATGAATTTCATTCAACATTCATAGCAGTGAATAAGGATTTACATTTCATGGTCACTTATGTTTTTCATATTATTTCACAGATGCCTAAGACAAGCAAGAAGAGTCGTAATGCCCTTAGTTTTAAATATGTAGGGATCAGGTATAAGTCATGTAGTTGCCTCTAAGCGACTTCTCTGTTAGGACAAAATAAGACAAAAATCTCGATTCACTACATATATATATATATTTTTTTTTTTTAAATGGAAGAATTATAATATCAAATAACTTTTGTTTTCCCCTGTCACAGATAAATGTAGAAAATTGAGGCCTCTCACCCTCTGAGATGGTCCACACTCTGTGGAGTGTGTTTCTCTCTAAATAAATCCAATTCTTACCTAAAAAAAGAAAGAGAAAGAAAGAAAGAAAGAAAGAAAGAAAGAAAGAAAGAAAGAAAGAAAGAAAGAAAGAAAGAAAGAAAGAAAGAAAATTAAAATAAAAATTATATATAAGCCCCATAATACTGTAGAAATATTGACCATTTTTATAACATTTGAGAAGTATTTTTTAAACCAATTAAAAATTACAACAGAAAATTTGCTTTGCTTCTGGTCTATGTGTCTAAATTGTTTAAGTACTTTGAGCTTCATTGTACCTTTCTATTCTTTTCTTTTTAACACATTTTTTTGAACATTTTATTGGAGTACAATTGCTTTACAATGGTGTGTTAGTTTCTGCTTTATAACAAAGTGAATCAGTTATACATATATGTAAGTCCCCATATCTCTTCCCTCTTGTGTCTCCTTCCCTCCCAACCTCCCTATCCCACCCCTCTAGGTGGTCACAAAGCATCCAGCTGATCTCCCTGTGCTAAGCAGCTGCTTCCCACTAGCTATCTATTTTACGTTTGGTAGTGTATATATGTCCATGCCACTCTCTCACTTCGTCCCAGCTTACCATTCCTTCTCCCCGTATCCCCAAGTCCATTCTCTAGTAGGTCTGTGTCTTTATTCCCATCTTACCCCTAGGCTCTTCCTTTTTTTGGGATCCATATATATGTGTTAGCATACGGTATTTGATTTTCTCTTTCTGACTTACTTCACTCTGTATGATAGACTCTGGGTCCATCCACCTCATCACAAATAACTTAATTTCGTTTCTTTTTATGGCTGAATAATATTCCATTGTATACACGTGCCACATCTTCTTTATCCATTCATCTGTTGATGGACACTTAGGTTGCTTCCATGTCCTGGCTATTGTACAAAGAGCTGCAATGAACATTTTGGTACATGACTGTTTTTGAATTATGGTTTCCTCAGGGTATATGCCCAGTAGTGGGATTGCTGGATCATATGGTGGCTCTATTTTTAGTTTTTTAAGGAAGCTCTATACTGTTCTCTATAGTGGCTGTATCAATTTACATTCCCACCAACAGTGCAAGAGGGTTCCCTTTTCTCCACACCCTCTCCAGCATTCTTTGTTTGTAGATTTTTTGATGATGGCCATTCTGACTGGTGTGAGATGATGTATCATTGTAGTTTTGATTTGCATTTCTCTAATGATTGATGATGTTGAGCATTCTTTCATGTGTTTGTTGGCCATCTGTATATCTTCTTTGGAGAAATGTCTATTTAGTTCTTCTGCCCATTTTTGGATTGGGTTGTTTGTTTTTTTGATACTGAGCTACATGAGCTGCTTGTAAATTTTGGAGATTAATCCTCTGTCTGTTGCTTCATTTGCAAATATTTTCTCCCATTCTGAGGGTGGTCTTTTCGTCTTGTTTACAGTTTCCTTTGCTGTGCAAAAGCTTTTAAGTTCCATTAGGTCCAATTGTTTATTTTTGTTTTTATTTCCATTTCTCTAGGAGGTAGGTCAAAAAGGATCTTGCCGTGATTTATGTCACAGAGTGTTCTGCCTATGTTTTCCTCTAAGAATTTGATAGTGTCTGGCCTTACATTTAGGTCTTTAATCCATTTTGAGTTTATTTTTGTGTATGGTGTTAGGGAGTTTTCTAATTTCACTCTTTTACATGTAGCTGTCCAGTTTTCCCAGCACCATTTATTGAAGAGGCTGTCTTTTCTCCACTGTATATTCTTGCCTCCTTTATCAAAGATAAGGTGACCATATGTGCATGGGTTTATGTCTGGGTTTTCTATCTTGTTCCATTGATCTATGTTTCTGTTTTTGTGCCAGTACCATACTGTCTTGATTACTGTAGCTTTATAGTATAGTCTGAAGTCAGGGAGCCTGATTCCTCCAGCTCCGTTTTTCTTTCTCAAGATTGCTTTGGCTATTCGGGTCTTTTGTGTTTCCATACAAATTGTGAAATTTTTGGTTCTAGTTCTGTGAAAAATGTCAGTAGTAGTTTGATAGGGGTTGCACTGAATCTGTAGATTGCTTTGGGTAGTAGAGTCATTTTTCACAATGTTGATTCTTCCAGTCAAAGAACATGGTATATCTCTCCATCTATTTGTATCATTTTTATTTTCTTTCATCAGTGTCTTATAATTTTCTGCATACAGGTCTTTTGTCTCCTTAGCTAGGTTTACTCCTAGGTATTTTATTCTTTTTGTTGCAATGGTAAAGGGGAGTGTTTTCTTACTTTCACTTTCAGATTTTTCATCATTAGTGTATAGGAATGCAAGAGATTTCTGTGCATTAATTTTGTATCCTGTACTTTACCAAATTCATTGATTAGCTCTAGTAATTTTCTGGTAGCATCTTTAGGATTCTCCATGTACAGTATCATGTCACCTGCAAACAGTGAGAGCTTTACTTCTTCTTTTCCGATTTGGATTCCTTTTATTTCTTTTTCTTCTCTGATTGCTGTGGCTAAAACTTCCAAAACTATGTTGAATAATAGTGGTGAGAGTGAGCAACCTTGTCTTGTTCCTGATCTTGTTCCTGATCTCTCATGATCCTTTGTATTTCTGCAGTGTCAGTTGTTACTTCTCCTTTTCCATTTCTAATTCTATTGATTTGAGTCTTCTCCCTTTCTTTCCTGGTGAGTCTGGCTAATGGTTTATCAATTTTGTTTATCTTCTCAAAGAACCAGCTTTTAGTTTTATTGATCTTTGCTATCATTTCCTTCATTTCTTTTTCATTTATTTGTGATCTGATCTTTATGATTTCTTTCCTTCTGCTAATTTTGGGGTATTTTTGTTCTTCTTTCTCTAATTGCTTTAGGTGTAAGGTTAGGTTGTTTATTTGAGATGTTTCTTGATTCTTAAGGTAGGATTGTATTGCTATGAACTTCCCCCTTAGAACTGCTTTTTCTGCATCCCACAGGTTTTGGGTCATCGTGTTTTCATTGTCATTTGTTTCTAGGTATTTCTTGATTTCCTCTTTGATTTCTTCAGTGATCTCTTGGTTATTAAGTAATGTATTGTTCAGCCTCCATGTGTTTGTATTTTTTACAGATTTTTTCCTGTAATTGATATCTAGTCTCATAGCGTTGTGGTCGGAAAAGATACTTGATACAATTTCAATTTTCTTAAATTTACCAAGGCTTGATTTGTGACCCAAGATAAGATCTATCCTGGAGAATGTTCCGTGAGCACTTGAGAAGAATGTGTATTCTGTTGTTTTTGGATGGAATGCTCTATAAATATCAATTAACTCCATCTTGTTTAATGTATCATTTAAAGCTTGTGTTTCCTTATTTATTTTCATTTTGGATGATCTGTCCATTGGTGAAAGTGGGGTGTTAAAGTCCCCTACTATGATTGTGTTACTGTTGATTTCCGCTTTTATGGCTGTTAGTATTTGCCTTATGTATTGGGGTGCTCCTGTGTTGGGTGCATAAATGTTTACAATTGTTATATCTCCTTGGATTGATCCCTTGATCATTATGTATTGTCCTTCTTTGTCTCGTGTAATCGTCTTTGTTTTAAAGTCTATTTTGTCTGATATGGAATTGCTACTCCAGGTTTCTTTTGATTTCCATTTGCATAGAATATCTTTTTCCATCCCCTCACTTTCAGTCTGTATGTGTCCCTAGGTCTGAAGTGGGTCTCTTGTAGACAGCATATATACGGGTCTTGTTTTTGTATCCATTCAGCCAGTCTATGTCTTTTGGTTGGAGCATTTAATCCATTTACATTTAAGGTAATTATCGATATGTATGTTCCTATTACCATTTTCTTAATTGTTTTGGGTTTGTTATTGTAGGTCTTTTCCTTCTCTTGTGTTTCCTGCCTAGAGAAGTTCCTTTAGCATTTGTTGTAAAGCTGGTTTGGTGGTGTTGAATTCTCTCTACTTTTGCTCGTCTGTAAAGGTTTTAATGTCTCCATCAAATCTGAATGATATCCTTGCTGGGTAGAGTAATCTTGAATGTAGATTTTTCTCCTTCATCACTTTAAATACGTCTTGCCACTCCCTTCTGGCTTGCAGAGTTTCTGCTGAAAGATCAGCTGTTAACCTTATGTGGATTCCCTTGTGTTTTATTTGTTGTTTTTCCCTTGTTGCTTTTAATGTTTTTTCTTTCCATTTAATTTTTGATACTTTGATTACTATGTGTCTTGGCGTGTTTCCCCTTGGATTTATCCTGTATGGGACTCTCTGTGCTTCCTCGACTTTATTAACTATTTCCTTTCCCATATTAGGGAAGTTTTCAACTATAATCTCTTCAAATATTTTCTCAGTCCCTTTCTTTTTCTCTTCTTCTTCTGGGACCCCTATAGTTTGAATGTTGGTGCGTTTAATGTTGTCCCAGAGGTCTCTGAGACTGTCCTCAATTCTTTTCATTCTTTTTTTTTTATTCTGCTCTGCAGTAGTTATTTCCACTATTTTATCTTTCAGGTCACTTATCTGTTCTTCTGCCTCAGTTATTCTGCAATTGATCCCTTCTAGAGAATTTTTAATTTCATTTATTGTGTTGTTCATCATTGTTTGTTTGCTCTTTAGGTCTTCTAGTTCCTGTTAAATGTTTCTTGTATTTTCTCCATTCTGTTTCCAAGATTTTGGATCATCTTTACTTTCATTATTCTGAATTCTTTTTCAGGTAGACTGCCTATTTCCTCTTCATTTGTTAGGTCTGGTGGGTTTTGGCCTTGCTCCCTCATCTGCTGTGTGTTTCTCTCTTATTTTGCTTAACTTACTGTGTTTGGGGTCTCCTTTTCATAGGCTGCAGGTTCGTAGTTCCTGTTGTTTTTGGTGTCTGTCCCCAGTGGCTATGGTTGGTTCAGTGGGTTGTGTAGGCCTCCTGGTGGAGGGGACTAGTGCCTGTGTTCTTGTGGATGAGGCTGGATCTTGTCTTTCTGGTGAATAGGTCCACATCTGTTGGTATGTTTTGGGGTGTCTGTGGCCTTATTATGATTTTAGGCAGCCTCTGTGCTAATGGATGGGGTTGAGTTCCTGTCTTGCTAGTTGTTTGGCATAGGGTGTCCAGCACTGTAGCTTGCTGGTCGTTGAGTGGAGCTGGGTCTTGGCGTTGAGATGGAGATCTCTGGGAGATTTTTGCCATTTGCTATTACTTAAATCTGGGAGGTCTCTTGTGGACCAGTGTCCTAAACTTGGCTCTCCCACCTCAGAGGCACAGCCCTGATGCCTGGCTGTAGCACCAAGAGCCTGTCATCCACACGGCTGAGAATAAAATGGAGAAAAAAAAAGAAAGAAAGAAGAAGATAAAATAAATAAAGTAAAATAAAATAAAGTTATTAAAATAAAAAATAATTATTAAAAAATATTTTTAAATTAATAAAAAAAAGAAAGAAAGAAGAGAGCAACCAAACCAAAAAACAAATCCACCAATGATAACAAGTGGTAAAAACTATACTAAGAAAAAAAAAAAAAAAAAACCGGACAGACAGAACCCTAGGGTAAATGGTAAAAGCAAAGCTATACAGACAAAATCACCCACAGAAGCATACACATACACACTCACAAGAAAAGAAAAAGGGAACAAAATATATATATCATTGCTCCCAAAGTCCACCACCTCAATTTGGGATGATTTGTTGTCTATTCAGGTATTCCACAGATGCAGGTACATCAAGTTGATTGTGGAGATTTAATCCGCTGCTCCTGAGGCTGCTGGGAGAGATTTCCCTTTCTCTTCTTTGTTCGCACAGCTCCCAGTGTTCAGCTTTGCATTTGGACCTGCCTCTGCGTGTAGGTCGCCTGAGGGCGTCTGTTCTTCATTCAGACAGAACGGGGTTAAAGGAGAAGCTGCTTCGGGGGCTCTGTCTCACTCAGGCCGGGGGGAGGGCGGGGTACGGATGCGGGGCGATCCTGCGGCGGCAGAGGCCGGCGTGACGTTGCAGCAGCCTGAGGTGCGCCGTGCGTTCTCCCGGGGAGGTTGTCCCTGGATCACGGGACCCTGGCAGTGGCGGGCTGCACCACCTCCCGGGAGGGGCGGTGTGGAGAGTGACCTGGGCTCGCACACAGGCTTCTTGGTGGCGGCAGCAGCAGCCTTAGCGTCTCATGCCCGTCTCTGGGGTCCGCGTTGATAGCTGCGGCTCGCGCCCGTCTCTGGAGCTCCTTTAAGCGGCGCTCTTAATCCCCTCTCCTCACGCACCAGGAAACAAAGAGGCAAGAAAAAGTCTCTTGCCTCTTCCACAGCTGCAGACTTTTTCCTGGACTCCCTCCCGGCAGCTGTGGCGCACTAGCCCCTTCAGGCTGTGTTCACGCCGCCAACCCCAGTCCTCTCCCTGCGATCCAACCGAAGCCCGCGCCTCAGCTCCCAGCCCCGCCCGCCCCGGCGGGTGAGCAGACAAGCCTCTCGGGCTGGTGAGTGCTGGTCCGCCCCGACCCTCTGTGCGGGAATCTCTCCACTTTGCCCTCCGCACCCCTGTGGCTGCGCTCTCCTCCGTGGCTCCGAAGCTTCCCACCTCTTCCCACCGCAGTCCCCGCCCGCGAAGGGGCTTCCTAGTGTGTGGAAACCTTTCCTCCCTCACAACTCCCTCCCCGAGGTGCAGTCCCGTCCCTATTCTTTTGTCTCTGTTTTTTCTTTTGCCCTACCCAGGCACGTGGGGATTTTCTTACCTTTTGGGAAGTCTGAGGTCTTCTGCCAGCATTTGGTAGATGTTCTGTAAGAGTTGTTCCACATATAGATTTATTTCTGATGTATTTGTGGGGAGGAAGGTGATCTCCACGTCTTACTCTTCCGCCATCTTGAAGCTCCTCCTCTCTACTCTTTATTTTGAGGACCAATTAGTTAGGTCCAAGAGAGTTGGCAGAGATAGAACTTCTAAACTCCAAATATTCAGTTGACAAAATATAGGTGGTTAGAACTGGATGGTTTGACTTATTATTTTTCTTAAGCCTTTTCAGAGTTTCCCACAGTGCTGCCACAGTTTAGCTTGAAAATGTTAGTACTTGAAATACCCACAAAACACGTTTTGGGCTTGTGTTAGGTGCATAAGAGAAAAAGGATGAGAAAATTGGTGAAAGAAATGATTTAGGGGATGCCTATTTTACAGGATACTCAAGAGAGTCATGGTACAAAGTTGAGAATTACTGATATACGTTAATCTTGATTCTTGTTGAAATGGCCTTGCCATCACAAAGTAGGCAAGTATAGTACCTAACCACAAATATAAAAAAGGTACCAAGCTCATTCAGCTTACTCTAAACCCCGAAATTGGAGCATTCTAATTTCATTTGGTTGATCTGGCATATTTATATCCCCAATTTAATGAAGCCTGAAGAGTCAAACTCGTGGTGTTAGGATGAGTTAACACCACAGCTTTGATTGCTCACCATCCAGACAGCAAAATTTCCTAATATCATTTTTATGGGACTTAAAAGACATTAAACTAAATATGACTGCTGCTGCATAAAATGGTAGAATAGTTTTCCATATAGTGTATATATGCAAATACAATGCCCCATCTCAACCTCCAGTGCCCATAGTAAGTTACCCTTACAGCTTGAATTGAATAACTATTATTGGTTTACATGCTTCTAAATCTTGTATTTTGTGTAACTAAGGTAGAGCTAAGCTTTCAAAAAGTAGAACAATGCCTTATACACAAAACTATCTTGTTTAAAAGCGTTGCCTCATTGTGCAAAGTATCCTTACCCATTTGAAATAAATTCATAATGCACACTGAACACAAAGCATATGACCTGAAAATTACAAGGGAATCTTTTTAATGTCAAATGTTTCATATACGTCTCATTCCTTCAGAGAAATGTTGGGCTGGGGATAGGGGATTCAGAAGAAAAGGGAATTCAATTCTAAAAGTACAAACTTCAGTGAGTATATGCTGTAGGGACATTTAATTTCTAGCTTTTAAGAGAGTCAGTAAATGTATAAATCATTGTTTTATCAGCCTCTCAGGTAACCCCAGGTTACAAAGCTCTCTAATAGTTGTCAATGTCAGTATATACACCACAGAATTGCAGGGACTTCTTGGGAGGTTCATTTGTTTGCTTCAAATTAGTTGGTGAAACAGAATTGTAAGAGGTAAGTTGATAAAGTGATCACAACGTAAGGTCTGAACATGTAACTATAGGATATACCTTCAGTTGTAGGAAAGGTTTTCCCCTTCCCCACTTACTGTGATATGCTCAGTAAACTTTCCTTTATGGCTTTCTCCACTCTTTTCCACTGATACAATGACAACCATGACAATCATATTTTATAGAGGTATGCACTTTAATGCACTGGTGCGTAAAATAGGTTTACTGTACTCAAAAACTGCTCTTCACTGGAGAGACTATGTCACAATTACCTGACTAGAATAATAGACAAAACTCAAAATAGCCTGACTTTGGCTAAGCATCACAATTTGGGAGACATGTCTGGACTTTGCAGCTTCATCAAATTCCTTTTTCTTTTTCTTTTTTTTTTAAACATCTTTATTGGAGTATAATTGCTTTACAATGGTGTGTTAGTTTCTGCTTTATAACAAAGTGAATCAGATATATATATACATATGTTCCCATATCTCTTCCCTCTTGCATCTCCCTCCCTCCCACCCACCCTATCCCACCCCTCTAGGTGGTCACAAAGCACCGAGCTGATCTCCCTGTGCTATGCGGTTGCTTCCCACTAGCTATCTATTTCACGTTTGGTAGTGTATATATGTCCATGCCAATCTCTCACTTTGTCACAGCTTACCCTTCCCCCTCCCCATATCCTCAAGTCCATTCTCTAGTAGGTCTGTGTCTTTATTCCCATCTTACCACTAGGTTCTTCATGATCTTTTTTTTTTCCCTTAGGTTCCATATATATGTGTTAGCATACGGTATTTCTTTTTCTCTTTCTGACTTACTTCACTCTATATGACAGACTCTAAGTCCATCCATCTCACTACAAATAACTCAATTTCATTTCTTTTTATGGCTGAGTAATATTCCATTGTATATATGTGCCACATCTTCTTTATCCATTCATCCAATGATGGACACTTAGGTTGCTTCCATGTCCTGGCTATTGTAAATAGAGCTGCAATGAACATTTTGGTACATGACTCTTTTTGAATTATGGTTTTCTCAGGGTATATGCCCAGTAGTGGGATTGCTGGGTTGTATGGTAGTTCTATTTCTAGTTTTTTAAGGAACCTCCATACTGTTCTCCATAGTGGCTGTATCAATTTACATTCCCACCAACAGTGCAAGAGGGTTCCCTTTTCTCCACACCCTCTCCAGCATTTATTGTTTGCAGATTTTCGGATGATGGCCATTCTGACCGGTGTGAGGTGATACCTCAATGTAGTTTTGATTTGCATTTCTCTAATGATTAGTGATGTTGAACATTCTTTCATGTGTTTGTTGGCAATCTGTATATCTTCTTTGGAGAAATGTCTATTTAGGTCTTCTGGCCATTTTTGGATTGGGTTGTTTGTTTCTTTGTTATTGAGCTGCATGAGCTGCTTGTAAATCTTGGAGATTAATCCTCTGTCAGTTGCTTCATTTGCAAATATTTTCTCCCATTCTGAGGGTTGTCTTTTGGTCTCAAATTCCTTTTTCTTTGTCTCTCAAGTATAGTGTCTTAGACACAATTTCCATTAATACTGACAGGACCTGGAATTCAATTTTTCTTTCCAGGCTTTTTCACTATTCCTTGACTCTTATTTTGAAGTAGGAATAATATTTAATTTAGATGTAAGTGAAATTAAAGGCCATACCTCTTTCTTTTCTGAGTCTTCAAATAAACATCGTACCATACTTAAATGTAATTACATTGATCATACTGCATGGTTTCAGATTTTATATATACTACTAATTATCTGTATTTAATATAGAAAGCAAGTGTTTAGAAATCCTTGTATCAAAATTAATATAATTATTCATCCAACCATTCAAAAATATATTGAAAGAGCCAATGGAAATAGGATATCAAAATTGAAAGGCACCAAAACTTGAGAGCTGAGTTCCAAACTGAGTAAAAAAGAAATAAATATGCCAATTTTCACAGGAAATTTCAGAGCTCTTGAAATTCTCAGCCATACAAAGGACTGAAAAAGGGGTCAGAGTACAGAGAAAATAGAATATTTTTGTGAGGAGGTTATCTTTTAAGAAAGGTGGTCTGTGAGAAAACTTCACCCAGGCTATTGGAATGTGATGTTTTCAGGAAGTGTCCCAACCTACATTTGGCGCACATTGCAGATTAAGGTGTGACTCCTGCCTGAGAAATCTAGAAACAAGAGATTAAGTCTGACACTGACAGAGTCAGAAGACTGCTACTGCAGTAGTATAGGACTGCACTCTCTGAATTTGTTGGAATGAGGATGCAAGCATTCCCATGCACCAAATGTGGGCCACACAAGAGGGAGAGTTGACTTAGATTCTATCTAAAAGGGTTATCTAGAGGGCAGAAAGACCTAGAAGAAATGGAAGAGATATTCTAGCAGATGAGAAAGGAGTCTTCAGCTTTCAGAAGGGATATTCAAGGGAGAGGATCACAGAATCTCAGAGAATTTATTAAAGAAAGCTTGGAAAGGAAGAGTCAGATTTAAACTTCAGCCAGGTTCAGGGAAACAGGTATAGCTCACAGGGCACAATCCAGTTGAAAAGCTTTTCCTTTGTCCTTATCATTTCTACTTTTTTTTTTTCCTCTGATCCTTCAAGTACTCCAAACTGGTTAGTAAAGCAGTGCATGGGGGAGGGGCAGGGTTATAAAAAGAAGTTCAAGGTGGAAAACTGGAGAAGAAACCAAGGAATACTTCTACTAATGGAGTACTAATCTGAAACAGGCTCTAGCTGAGTAGAGAGGGAAAATGTTTAATGCTGAATCAAAGACTTAAAAGAGAGGAGATTCAACCATAGCAATGTTCTCTGGTGTCATTCTGTGACAATGCTTCAAAGATGGAAATTAGAGCACTTGTTATTTCAATTTTCCAGTGAATAACTGTTTTCGTATTTTTTGAACAGCAGAAACATGCATCCCGGGGTTGATCTGTAATTATTAATATCCAGCAAATTTTAGCCAGGCTAGGGGAAAAAGGGCCCCAAATAACACATTGTTTCTCTGGAAGTACATTTCCGTTTTGCTTTCATTGTGAAGAATATTTTTGCTTGGTACAGAATTATACATTGGCAATTTTTTCCCCAGCATTTTTCAGATAATATTCTGGTGTTCTTTGGCTTTAAATCTTTCTTTTGAGAACATTATTGTTGGTAATACAGAGCCAATATACCCCTTGTTTTCTGGCTGCTTTCAAAACTATGTGTCGTCTTTTAAATATCAGTTTTGTGTGATGTACCTTCAAGTGGTAGTCTTCAGCTTCTTAGAGTTTCATGAATCTGTGCTTAATATATTTCATCATTTTGCAAAATGTTGGTCCTTTTTTCTTTAAATATTTCTTCCATTTTTTTCTCTACTTTCCTTCTGAGACACCAGTTACATACAACTTTTTATCTCTCCAAAGTGCATGATATGTCTTTTGCAGGCTTTTCTGCATTGTACTTTCTCTTGTTCCTTCATACTTCAATCTGGACAATTTGTTTTAATATTTAATTCTCTCATCAGCTGTCCATAATGGCTATTATATCTACTGAGTTCTGAATTTCAGCTGTATTTTTCATAGAATTTCTATTTTTAATTGTTTTGAATTATCTGTAAGTCTTCTGCAGTATCTTGAATATAGTAATCACATTTTTGTATATGTCCTTAATAATTTTAGGCTTTTAAATCTATTGTTTGTTTTACTCCTAGTTTTATGTATACCTGGTTATATTTTTATTGAATGCTGGCCATTGAAAATGAAGTTTTTAGGAATCATATAAGGCTATCTTTTTTCACAGAAGGTCAACTTTTGATTTTAGCAGGAAGTCAAGTTGGGAGCACACCACCTTTATCTATCAAACTGAATTAAAAAGTGACTTTGGTCCTTGTGAGAACAAGTCTGTATCCTGTTTACTCTTCTCTTCCAAAGCAACCCTTCAGAATCCCATTCTGAAGTCCACAGAATTTACCAGGGCCACACTCCTTGGTGAATCTTGGACTTCAGTTTTTGTACCTCTAACTCCATGAAACTGTCAAAAGGTTTTCAATCTCTTAACTACAGTTTTGAAATCAGCAAAAAACATTACAGAAACAGTGGTGCTAATGTCTGGCTCTCCTTACTGGACTTCCCTTATTTCTAGAATTTTCTTTGCCTGAAAATCATTGCCACTCAGATAGTTCTCTGATGCCTTCAAATATATACATGTAAGTTTCCAACATATATATATATATATAGATATATATATATATAGATATATATATATATACACACATACATATACATACACATATACATATATATGCACATACACTTACATAAATATATAAAATTTGGCAAATTTTATTATTCTCAGTGGAAAGGTTGATGTGGAACCCACCATTGCTAGAAGTAGAGCCTATGACCCATTATTAAAAAGAGAGAGAATATGTATGCTTTTTGAATTTCTGGTCAGTTCTGGTAAGAATGTTTGACTCATTTGAGTCCTAGATGAGAGGTAAGGTACTGTGGCTAATTAAATACTTTTATTAGAAAGTCTGTTTAAATGTTTTAAGTAATTTTAACAGATATAAAATTCTCTGCTTGGAAATTTCTATTATATGTCACTACCAAGTTCTGATGAGGAAAATACCCTCTCTCAGGTAATGACAGCTCTGAGATAAGTGTGGCAGACTCTCATTCACTGATGTTAGGGAATATTTCTCTGCCAGTCCTACATAATTACACATGTGGCCACAGCTTCTTGTGTGTAATAGAAACAGCACAAGTTGTGGGTTTTTATGTCTGACTCACATGATGCTGTGGACATAAACTAGTGTAATTTGTTCTTTGGCATATCCTACTTCTTACAAATTTCATCCCCTGTTAAATCTGGAATAATGTTCTTTTCAGGGTAATGTCCACTTTATAAATAAAATATTAATAAAAATAAGAGTTACAGAGATGAGGCCTTAATTATAATTGTAATTGCAATATTTGGAAAATTATTAGTTTTCTATCTGGGATAATTTCAAGTTATGATTCTTCTTTGATCTCATCATTTGACTCAGATTAACATAAACCTTTAGGTTGTAAAATGATTGGACAATTAACTTATAATTTCAAAATATTGGAAAGAGTTTTCTTTATATGTACTTTAAAGTTAAAAATCCTAAATGGTTAAAAGTTCTAATAGGAAATCAGGACTTAGATGAATGCAGTTTCTTATATATGAGTGAGGTAAAAGGAAAACTGAGGAAGGTTTTAGTCTTACATTGACCATAATCTCTCTCATTCAGTGTAAAAAGACAAAGAAAAATAATAAGCACAGTATTTGCACATTTTTAAGTGCATAGCCATATATTCTTCACAATTTTAACAATACTTATTATTAGTTTGCTCTGCTTATACTATGTGTTGACATTGTTATAACCTCTGCAGTCCTATTAGGACCATATTATTGGTCTATTTTGTTTTCTCGCCTATTTTCTTTTTTTTTTTTTTTTTAAGTTGAATACAATTTTTTTATTCTGGGTGATTTTTTTTAACATTTCAAACATCATAAATACCAAAAAAAATTGCAAAACCAATACAAAAAGATTTAAAATGAATAATTTACATATAAACATCATGTAAGTATATGTCATTATATATATTTTATTCATAATTTTGTTTATAGATTTATTTTAGTATCTTTTCTGGTTCTAGTAATATAAGTTATATCCTTTATAAAAGCCTTGAAATATTCTTACTAGAAGTCAAGATAAAAGAATACCAAATCAAACTAGCCAAGGAGCTAAATTATCCATCTACTGATTTTTGGTCAAAATACAGGATTAGGATTATTTTCCTTTGGAGATTCAAACCTGAGACATTTGCCATCAGGCTTACATTTTTCTTTTCATTTTTTTATTTATGTGCATTCTTATTTTTTATTTATTTATTTATTTTTAACATCTTTTTTGGAGTATAACTGCTTTACAATGTTGTGTTAGTTGCTGCTGTATAACAAAGTGAATCAGCTATACGCACACATATATGTCCATATCCCCTCCCTCTTGCGTCTCCTTCCCACCCTCCCTATCCCACCCCTTTAGGTGGTCACAAAGCACAGAGCTGATCTCCCCGTGTGATGCAGCTGCTCCCCACTAGCTATCTATTTTACATTTGGTAGTGTATATATGTCCATGCCACTCTCTCACTTCGTCCCAGCTTACCCTTCCCCCTCCCCATGTCCTCAAGTGAATTCTCTACGTCTGCGTCTTTATTCCTGTCCTGCCTCTAGGTTCTTCAGAACCTTTTTTTTTTTTAATTTGGATTCCATGTACATATGTGTTCGCGTAAAGTATTTGTTTTTCTCTTTCTGACTTACTTCCCTCTGTATGACAGACTCTAGGTCCATCCACCTCACTACAAATAACTCAATTTCATTTCTTTTTAAGTGCCACATCTTCTTTATTGTATATATGTGCCAACTCTTTTTTATCCATTCATCTGTCGATGGACACGTAGGATGATTCCATGTCCTGGATATTGTAAATAGTGCTGCAATGAACATTCTGGCACGTGACCCTTTTTGGATTATGGTTTTCTCAGGATATATGCACAGTAGTGAGATTGCTGGGTCATACAGTAGTTCTATTATTAGTTTTTTAAGGAACCTCCACACGGTTCTCCGTAGTGGCTGTATCAATTTACATTCCCACCAACAGTGCAAGAGGGTTCCCTTTTCTCTACACCCTCTCCAGCATTTATTGTTTGTAGATTTTTTGATGATGACCATTCTGACCGGTGTGAGGTGATACCTCAGTGTAGTTTTGATTTGCATTTCTCTAATGATTAGTGATGTTGAGCATCCTTGCATGTGTTTGTTGGCAATCTGTATATCTTCTTTGGAGAATTGTCTATTTAGATCTTCTGCCCATTTTTGGATTGGGTTGATTGTTTTTTGGATATTGAGCTGCATGAGCTGCTTGTATATTTTGGAGATTAATCTTTTGTCAGTTGCTTCATTTTCAAATATTTTATCCCATTCTGAGGGTTGTCTTTTCTTCTTGTTTATGGTTTCCTTTACTGTGCAAAAGATTTTAAGTTTGATTAGGTCCCATTTGCTTATTTTTATTTTTATATCCATTTCTCTAGAAGGTGGGTCAAAATGATCTTGCTGTATGTTTTCCTCTAAGAGTTTGATAGTGTCTGGCCTTAAATTTAGGTTTTTAATCCATTTTCAGTTTATTTTTGTGTATGGTGTTAGGAAGTGTTCTAATTTCATTCTTTTACATGTAGCTGTCCAGTTTTCCCAGCACCACTTATTGGCTGTCTTTTCTCCATTGTATATTCTTGCCTCCTTTATCAAAGATAAGGTGACCATATATGCATGGGTTTATCTCTGGGCTTTCTATCCTGTTCCATTTATCTATATTTCTGTTTTTGTGCCAGTATCATATTGTCTTGATTACTGTAGCTTTGTGGTATAGTCTGAAGTCAGAGAGCCTGATTCCTCCAGCTTCATTTTTCTTTCTCAAGATTGCTTTGGCTATTCGGGGTCTTTTGTGTTTCCATACAAACTGTAAAATGTTTTGTTCTAGTTCTGAGAAAAATGTCACTGGTAGTTTGATAGGCATTGCACTGAATCTGTAGATTGCTTTGGGTAGTACAGTCATTTTCACAATGTTGATTCTTCCAATCCAAGAGCATGGTATATCTCTCCATCTGTTAGCATCATCTTTAATTTCTTTCATCAGTGTCTTATAATTTTCTGCATACAGGTCTTTTGTCTCCTTAGCTAGGTTTATTCCTAGGTATTTTATTGTTTTTGTTGCAATGGTAAATGGGAGTGTTTCCTTAATTTCTCTTTCAGATATTTCAGCATTACTGTATAGGAATGCAAGAGATTTCTGTGCATTAATTTTGTATCCTGCTACTTTACCAAATTCATTGATTAGTGCTAGTAGTTTTCTGGTAACATCTTTAGGATTCTCTATGTATAGTATCATGTCTTCTGCAAACAGTGACAGCTTTATTTCTTCTTTTCCAGTTTGGATTCCCTTTATTTCTTTTTCTTCTCTGACTGCTGTGGCTAAAACTTCCAAAACTATGTTGAATAATAGTGATGAGAGTGGGCAACCTTGTCTTGTTCCTGATTTTAGAGGAAATATGTTCAGTTTTTCACCATTGAAAACAATGTTGGCTGTGGGTTTGTCATATATGGCCTTTATTATGTTGAGAAAAGTTCCCTCTATGCCTACTTTCTGGAGAGTTTTTATCATAAACGGGTGTTGAATTTTTTCGAAAGCTTTTTCTGCATCTATTGAGATGATCATGTGGTTTTTCTCCTTCAATTTGTTAATAGGGTGTATCACATTGATTGATTTGCATATATTGAAAAATCCTTGCATTCCTGGGATGAACCCCACTTGATCATGGTGTATGATCCTTTTAAAGTGCTGTTGGATTCTGTTTGCTAGTATTTATTTGAGGATTTTTGCATCTATGTTCATCAGTGATATTGGTCTGTAGTTTTCTTTTTTTGTGACATCTTTGTCTGGTTTTGGTATCAGGGTGATGGTGGCCTTGTAGAATGAGTTTGGGAGTGTTCCTCTCTCTGCTATATTTTGGAAGAGTTTGAGAAGGATAGGTTAGCTCTTCTCTAAATGTTTGATAAAATTCACCTGTGGAGCCATCTGGTCCTGGGCTTTTGTTTGCTGGAAGATTTTTAATCACAGTCTCAATTTCAGTGGTTGTGATTGGTCTGCTTATATTTTCTATTTCTTCCTGGTTCAGTCTCAGAAGGTTGTGCTTTTCTAAGATTTTGTCCATTTCTTCCAGGATGTCCATTTTATTGTCATATAGTTGCTTGTAGTAATCTCTCACGATTCTTTGTATTTCTGCAGTGTCAGTAGTTATTTCTGCTTTTTCATTTCTAATTCTGTTGATTTGCGTCTTCTCCCTTTTTGAGTTGATGAGTCTGGCTATTGGTTTATCAATTTTGTTTATCTTCTCAAAGAACTAGCTTTTAGTTTTATTGATCTTTGCTATCGTTTCTCATTTCTTTTTCATTTATTTCTGATCTGATCTTTATGATTTCTTTCCTTCTGCTACCATTGGGGGTTTTTTTGTTCTTCTTTCCCTAATTGATTTAGGTGTAAGGTTAGGTTGTTTATTTGAGATGTTTCTTGTTTCTTCAGGTAGGATTGTATTGCTATAAACTTCCCTCTTAGAACTTCTTTTGCTGCATCCTATAGGTTTTGGGTCGTTGTGTTTTCATTGTCATTTGTCTCTAGGTATTTTTTGATTTCCTCATGATTCCTTGGTTATTTAGTAGTGTATTTTTAGCCTCCATGTGCTTGTATTTTTTACAGTTTTTTCCTGTACTTGATATCTAGTCTTATAGTGTCATGGTCGGAATAGGTACTTGATATGATTTCAATTTTCTTAAATTTACCAAGGCTTGATTTGTGACCCAAGATATGATCTATCCTGGAGAATGTTCCATGAGCAGTTGTGAAGAAGGTGTATTCTGTTGCTTTTGGATGGAATGTCCTATAAATATCAATTAAGTCCTTCTTGTTTAATGTATCATTTAAAATTTGTGTTTCCTTATTTATTTTTATTTTGGATGATCTGTCCCTTCATGAAATTGGGGTGTTAAAGTCCCCTACTATGGTTATGTTACTGTCGATTTCCCCTTTTATGGGTGTTAGCATTTGCCTTATGTATTAGGTGCTCCTATGTTGGGTGCATAAATATTTACAATTGTTATGTCTTCTTCTTGGATTGATCCCTTCATCATTATGTAGTGTCCTTCTTTGTCTCTTGTAATAGTCTTTATTTTAAAGTCTATTTTGTCTGATATGAGAATTGCTACTCCAGCTTTTTTTGATTTCTATTTGCATGGAATATCTATTTCCATCCCCTCACTTTCAGTCTGTATGTGTCCCTAGGTCTGAAGTGGGTCCCTTGTAAACAAAGTCTTGTTTTTGTATCCCTTCAGACAGTCTATGTCTTTTGGTTGGAGCATTTAATCCATTTACATTTAGAGTAATTATCTATGTGTATGTTCCTATTACCGTTTTCTTAATTGCTTTAGGTTTGTTTTCATAGGTCTTTTCCTCCTCTTGTTTTTCTTGCCTAGAGAAGTTCCTTTAGCACTTGTTGTAAAGCTGGTTAGGTGGTGCTGAATTCTCTCTACTTTTGCTTATCTGTAAAGGTTTTAATTTATCTGTTGGATGTGAATGATATCCTTGCTGGGTAGAGTAATGTTGGTTGTAGGTTTTTCCCTTTCATCACTTTAAATATGTCCTGCCACTCCCTTCTGGCTTGCAGAGTTTCTGCTGAAAGATCAGCTGTTAACCTTATGGGGATTCCCTTGTATGTTATTTGTTGATTTTCCCTTGCTGCTTTTAAAATTTTTTCTTTGTATTTAATTTTGTGAGTTTGATTAATGTTTCTTGGCATGTTTCTCCTTGGAGTTATCCTGTATGGGGCTCTCTGCACTTCCTGGACTTGACTATTTGCTTTCCCATGTTAGTTGGTTTTCAACTATAATCTCTGCAAATATTTTCTCAGACCCTTTCTTTTTCTCTTCTTCTGAGACCCCTGTAATTCGAATGTTGGTGCATTTAATGTTGTCCCAGAAGTCTCTGAGACTGTCCTCAATTCTTTTCATTCTTTTTTCTTTATTCTGCTCTGTGGTAGTTATTTCCACTAGTTTGTCTCCCAGGTCACTTATCCGTTCTTCTGCCTCAGTTATTCTGCTATTGATCCTTCTAGAGATTTTTTTATTTCATTTATCGTGTTGTTCATCATTGTTGGTTTGCTCTTTAGTTCTTCTAGGTCTTTATTAAATGTTTCTTGTATTTTCTCCATTCTATTTACAAGATTTTGGATGATCTTTACTATCATTACTCCGATTTCGTTTTCAGGTAGACTGCCTATTTCCTCTTCATTTGTTTGGTTTGGTGGGTTTCTACCTTGCTCCTTCATCTGCTGCAAATTTCTCTGTCTTCTCATTTTGCTTAAC
This sequence comes from Eschrichtius robustus, assembly GCF_028021215.1. Taxonomy (NCBI): domain Eukaryota; kingdom Metazoa; phylum Chordata; class Mammalia; order Artiodactyla; family Eschrichtiidae; genus Eschrichtius; species Eschrichtius robustus. The sequence goes on along the minus strand of NC_090836.1, from coordinate 14,771,399 downwards.
TTAATGTGTTTGGGGTCTCCTTTTCACAGGGTGCAGGTTGGTAGTTCCCGTTGTTTTTGGTGTCTGCCCCCAGTGGCTAAGGTTGGTTCAGTGGGTTGTGTAGGCTTCCTTGTGGAGGGGACTGGTGCATGTGTTCTTGTGGTTGGGCCTGGATCTTGTCTTTCTGGTGGGCAGGGCTTCATTGGTTGGTGTGTTTTGGGGTGTCTGTGAACTTAGTATGATTTTAGGCAGCCTCTCTGCTAATGGATGGGGTTGTGTTCCTGTCTTGCTAGTTGTTTCTCATGGGACGTCCAGCACTGGAGCTTGCTGGCTGTTGTTGGAGCTGGGTCTTAGCATTGAGATGAAGATCTCTGGGAGAGGTCTCGCTGATTGATAGTACGTGGTGCCAGGAGGTCTCTGGTGATCCAATGTCCTGAACTCGGCTGTCCCACCTCAGATGCTCAGTCCTGACAGCAGGCCAGAGCACCAAGACCCAGTCAGCCACATGCCTCAGAAGAAGAGGGAGAAAAAAAGAAAGGTAAAAAAGTTTTTTTAATTAAAATGAGAAATAAAATAAAATAAGTAAAATTAAAAAGTTATTAAAATAAAAAAGTAATAAAAAAAGAGAGCAACCAAACCAATAAACAAATCCACCAATGATAACAAGCGCTAATAACTATACTAAGATAAACATTAAAATCAGAAGCAAGTCAATTGCAGACAGCAAACCCCAAGTCTACATTTGCTCCCAAAGTCCACCGCTTCTGTTTTGGGTTGATTCATTGTCTATTCAGGTATTACACAAATGCAGGGTGCCTCAAGTTGATTGTGGGAATTTAACCCGCTGCTCCTGAGGCTGCATGGAGAAATTTTCTTTTCTCTCCTTTGTTCACACAGCTCCTGGGATTCAGCTTTGGTTTCGGCCCCATCTTCTTGTAGGTTGCCCTCAGGTTTCTGTTCCTGCCCAGAAAGGACGGGGCTAAAGCAGTGGCTGATTAGCGGGCTCTGGCTCGTTCATGCCAGGGGGAGGGAGGGGTACGGAACATGGGGCGAGCCTGTAGGGGCAGAGGCCAGCGTGACGTTGCACCAGCCTGAGGAGCACCGTGTGTTCTCCCGGGAAAGTTGTCCCTGGATCACAGGACCCTGGCAGTGGTGTGCTGCACAAACTCCCATGGGCAGGGTGTGGGTAGTGACCTGTGCTTGCACACAGGATTTTTTGGGGCTGCAGCAGCAGCGTTAGCATTTCATGCCCATCTCTGGTGCCCAAGCTGACAGCCGTGGCTCATGCCCGTTTCTGGAGCTCATTTAGGCAGTGCTCTGCCTTCTGTGGGCAGACAGGGAAGGAATCCCCTCTTCTCATGCACCCTGAAACACTGGTCTCTTGCCTCTTCAGCAGGTCCAGAGTTTTTCCCAGCCTCCCTCCTGGCTAGCTGTGGTGCACTATCCCCCTTCAGGCTGTGTTCACTCAGCCAACCCCAGTCCTTTCCCTGGGATCTGACCTCTGAAGCCCGCGCCTCAGTTCCCAGCAACCCCCACCCCGGTGAGTGAGCAGACAAGCCTCTCAGGCTGGTGAGTGCTGGTTGGCACTGATCCTCTGTGCGGGAATCTCTCTGCTTTGCCCTCTGCACCCCTGCTGCTCTCTCTTCCGTGGCTCCGAAGCTTCCCCCTCGCCCACCTCCCATTTCCACCAGTGAAGGGGCTTCCAAGTGTGTGGAAACTTTTCCTCGTTCACAGCTCCCTCCCCGAGGTGCAGGTCCTGTCCCTATTCTTTTGTCTCTGTTTTTTCTTATTCCTTTTGCCTTATCCAGGTACGTGGGGAGTTTCTGCCTTTTGGGAAGTCTGAGGTCTTCTGCCAGCGTTCAGTAGGTGTTCTGTAGGAGTTGTTCCACATGTAGATGTATTTTTGATGTATTTGTGAGGAGGAAGGTGATCTCCCTGTCTTACTCCTCTGCCATCTTGAAGGTCCTGCTTCCCCTATTTTCTAGATGGAAAATTATCACACAGAGATGGTAGGTGGTTTTCCCAGTTTGAACATTTGATAAGAAATAATCATTTCCCTAGACCAAATCGCAGTAGGCTAACATTTGTGATCCATGCTCTAAAGCCTACATTCCAGAACCTGTGACTTATTAAGGAAAAAAGATACAATATTTTAATAATTGAGTTAATAATTTGCTTATATGAAGTAGTAATGCTAATAAAAATCCAGTTTGTGTTACACTCTAAAATGCAAACAGGCTCTCTATGATAAATTTTCAAATAAGCAATACATAGTTAGTGTATATAAATGAAGTAAGGAAACTACTTTTAAGAAAAAATTAAAGTTTACTGCCTACACTAGTCTATATGTTATCACGTTAGTTGTTTTAAAACACTGTTTTGAATTGTGTGCATTAATATTTCTCCTTAAAGCAAATAAAGTATGTGTTAAGACACTGTGGTTTCTATAACTTAATTGACTTCCAAGAAAACAATATTACATGGAGACAGACACTCATAAATGTTTCTCCAATTTCAGCAGAAGTCTCCAAAGCCCAAATAGACGTCAAACATGTTTAATTAAGACATATAATTTTTACTGGTAAATTATGTAGAAACTGATGCATTAAAGAAATTTATTTGCATATTACCAGGCTGGGTAAAACAGGCAAATATTTGGATCAAATATTTATCAAAACTTAATCATTTTAAGGTTCATAATTTGCAGGGCAATCCCTAGTTAATTAGCTAACTGGCACTGAGACAATGTTACTAAAGTGTTAAAAGTCTGACTTTACTTCTAGAACTTTTAAAGGTAAAACTGACTTTAAACTGAGATAAGTGGAGAATATGACTTTGTGCAAAGACCTTAATCATGTTTCAATTTTTCTGAGAAAGAAAAAAAAACTAGAAAACATTCAGAAGCAGCAGTTATCTTTAAAATTCAGTGTTGAGTGAAAAAAAAAACAAAGCAGCATGTGCTTTACAACAAATATAATCTTTGTAAATTAAATAAGCACATACACATACAGGACATAAGGCTATTTATTTCACATGTTTATATACATATCCAAGGAAATACTTAAAATATATAAAGTAAGTGCTACTTGGGGGAGTGGTAGTGATTATGTGAAAACTGAAGATATGGGGAAAATATTTTAAAATGCAAAAGGCTTGGGACTCCCTTGGTGGCACAGTGGTTAAGAATCCACCTGCCAATGCAGGGGACACGGTTTAGAGCCTGGTGCGGGAAGATCCCACATGCCATGGAACAACTAAGCCCGTGCGCCACAACTACTGAGGCCATGTGCACAGAACCCGTGCTCCTCAACAAGAGAAGCCACCGCAATGAAACGCTCATGCACTGCAAAGAAGAGTAGCCCCTGCTCGCCTCAACTAGAGAAAGCCCCCATGAAGCAATGAAGACCCAACACAGTGAAAAATAAATAAAATTAATTTAAAAAAATAATAAAAATGCAAAAGGCTTGACAGACTGCTGCAAGAGCTGTTTGTATATTTTGGAGATTAATCCTTTGTCAGTTGTTTTGTTTGCAAATACTTTCTCCCATTCTGAGGGTTGTCTTTTTGTTTTGTTTATGGTTTCCTTTGTTGTGAAAAATCTTTTATGTTGAATTAGATCCCATTTGTTTATTTTTGTTTTTATTTTCATTACTCTGAGGTGGATCCAAAAAGATATTGTTGTGATTTATGTCAAGGAGTGTTCTTCCTATGTTTTCCTCTAAGAGTTTTATAGTGTCTGGCCTTACATTTAGGTCTTTAATCCATTTTGTGTTTATATTTGTGTATGGTGTTAGGGAGTGTTCTAATTTCATTCTTTTGCATGCAGCTGTCCAGTTTTCCCAGCACCACTTATTGAAGAGGCTGTCTTTTCTGCACTGTATATTCTTGCCTCTTTTGTCATAGATTAGGTGACCATAGGTGCATGGATTTAATCTCTGGAGTTTCTATCCTGTTCCATTGTTCTATAGTTCTGTTTTTGTTCCAGTATCATACTGTTTTCATTACTGTAGCTTTGTAGTATAGTCTGAAGTCAGGAAGCCTGATTCCTCCAGCTCTGTTTTTCTTTCTCAAGACTGCTTTGGCTATTCAGGGTCTTTAAAAAAAAAATCTACAAACAATAAATGCTGGAGACAGTGTGGAGAAAAGGGAACCCTTCTACACTGTTGGTGGGAATGTAAATTGGTACAGCCAATATGGAGAAGAGTAAGGAGGTTCCTTAAAAAACTAAAAATAGAACTACTATATGATCCAGCAATCCCAATCCTGGGCATATACCCAGTGAAAACAATAATTTGAAAAGATACATGCACCCAAATGTCATTGCAGCCAGGACACAGAAGTAATCTAAATGTCCATCAACAGAGGAAAAAAGATGTGGTGCATATATACAATGAAATATTACTTAGCCATAAAAAAGAACAAAATAATGTCATTTGCGGCAACATGGATTGGCCTAGAGATTGCAATACTGAGTGAGGTAAGACACAGAAAGACAAATACCATACGATATCACTTATATGTGGAATCTAAAAAAAAGGTACAAATGAACTTATTTACAAAGCAGAAGTAGAGTCATGGATGTAGAAAACAAACTTATGGTTACCAGGGGATAAGCGGGGGTAGTGGGGGAGGGATAAATTGAGAAATTGGGATTGACATATACACAGTACTGTATATAAAATAGATAACTAATAAGAACCTGCAGTATAGCACAGGGAACTCTACTCAGTACTCTGTAATGGCCTATATAGGAAAAGAATCATAAAAAAAAAAAAAAAGGTGGATATATATATATATACGTATAACTGATTCAATTTGCTGTACACCTGAAACTAACACAACATTGTAAATCATATACTACAATAAAAAATTTTTTTTCAAGAAAAAGACTTAACAATTGACTATAACTCATCTAAGGTCACATATCTGTTTAAGTGTATAATACTAGTACTCAGTTCTGTCCAGTTCTACAGCTGGTAACTGAGCTAACAGTACCTGCTGCCTCAGTGGTTGCTAAATGGAAAATAGAGAGTCCAGCTTTACTAAATCTCCCCAGAACATCTAATCACTGAGTGGAAGCACTTGTCTAGCTGAAGACCAGGCAGTCTTCATTATATATCCCTGCTTAGGGAAGCTTGGGTCTTTAGTGCCAGTTCCCTGGGCTCTCCATCTCTGCTTGCTGAACCCTGCCGTGGGGAACCCCTGCTTGTTTAGTCTTGCTCTGTTAAACGCAAAGTGTAGATTATACTACAAATGGCTGGAGCCAGGATAAAGAAAACATGATCCAAGGCACAGATCTTGGCTTTCTCACTCCTTCCAAGTCACCTGGGAACCATGTCTTTTAGGTGGAAAGCAGTAGCTTTTCTGCTTATACTTTTTCTTCTTTTCCATTTTGCTTATGCAATATTTTCCCTTCTTACTTTCAATATTTCTGTCTGAATTTTGCACACATTTTCAGGAATTTTATATTCTAATTTGCCTTTAGTTTTTTTTTATTATACTTTATTTACAGATGTGTGTGTGTGTGTGTGTGTGTGTGTGTGTATTCACAATATTTAGAAAGATATTTCTACGCCAGCTTCCAAGAGGATTGAGGCTTTTTGCCTCTTGGCCATTTTCGATATATTTACACTTTCCAGCGTTATAATAATGAGTATTTTCTATCTTCATATATATATCTGTCATATAGTCTGGTTTGATAAGTTAAACTATTACCATCCTATGACATAAAAGTGACATTTGTCACCTCTTTAAAATATTTCAAGCACAAATTTGGGCTACTTTCCTACTCTTTTCAAACTATTATTTTAGACTATTAACAAATGGGTGTAGGTCCAATACAGTAATCCAGCGTTATTAATTTTAATTCTAATCATTAGTTTGGATTTGTCATTTTCAAAGGCATTTCATAAATTTTTGATGTTCTTTACCAGTTAAATCTCTCAGAGTAAAACAAAAAAAGAATGAAATACTTAGGAATAAATTTAACAAAGTAAGTTCAACATTTGCACACCAAAAATTTCAGTATATTTTTGAGTGATATCAAAGAAGACTTAGGCAAAAGGAGAGACAATATATTTTATGCATTAGAAGACTCAGTATTTATAAGATGACAATTCACTTCAAATTGACTTATAGATTTAATGCAATCCCTATCAAAATCTCAGCAAGCCCTTTGACAGAAATTGAAAAGCTAATCCTGCAAAGTACCTAAAATAGCAAAAACAATTTCCAATAAGAAGAAAAAAATGGAGAACTACATTTCCTAGTTTTAAAATGGTGTATCGAGTTACAGTTATCAAGACAATGTTGTACTAAGACAGCAATGGGCATTCAGACTGAAGGAACAGAATTGAGATCCCTAAAATAAGCTTTTACACTGATGATTGGATGATATTTTACAAAGATGTCAAGGTAACTCCATGGGAAAAGACAGACATCCAAAAATAATGCTGGTACAATTGGCTGTGTAGACATAAAAATGTAAATTTAGACTCAATTTAGAGTACCTACAAAGATTAACTTATAATGGGTCATAGACATAAATGTAAAAGCTACAGTTTTTCAACTTTTAGAATAAAACTTAGGACATCTTCATGATCTTGGATGAGGCAGAGTTCTTAGATACAACACCAAAATTATTATACGTAAAAGAGAAAAAAAGATCATCTCTACTTAATCGAGGTTAAAAACCTGTATGCTTCAAAGACAATATATAAAAGCAAAAGACAAGCTATAATCTTGGAGAATATATTTGCAAATCGTTATATCTAATAAAGGACTTCTATGTAGAAGTTATAAGGAGCACATAAAACTCCACAACAAGAAGGCAAACAAATCAATTTTAACATCTTTATTGGAGTATAATTGTTTTACAATGGTGTGTTAGTTTCTGCTTTATAACGAAGTGAATCAGCTATACATATACATATATCCCCATATTTCCTCCCTCTTGCGTCTCCCTCCCTCCCACCCTCCCTATCCCACCCCTCTAGCTGGTCACAAAGCACCGAGCTGATCTCCCTGTGCTGTGCGACTGCTTCCCACTAGCTATCTATTTTACATTTGGAAAAGTATATATTTTTTTAAGTGAAAATTTGAATAAGCATTTAACAAAAAAAGATACACGAATGTCTAATAAGCATATGAAAAAATGCTCAACTAGTCCATTAGGGAAATGAAAATTGACACCACTATGAGATACCTCTTTATACCCACTATATTGGCTATTATGAAAAACACAAATAATAACAAGAGTTGGCAAGGATATGGGGAAATTGAAACCCTCATACATTGCTAGTAGGGGTATAAAATTATGTAGCCACTTTGGAAAATAGTCTGCCAGATCCTTCAAAGAGTAAATGGTGTAACCATTTGATCCAGCAATTCCACACCTAGGTATACACACAAGAGAAATAAAAACACACATCCACACTAAGACTTGCACATGAATGTCTGTAGCATCGTTATTTCTTATAACCAAAAAGTGGAAGCAATTTAAATGTCCATCAAAAGACACATGGAAACATATGGTATATCCATACAATTTTATGTTGTACTAGGATAACAATACACATACAAACCAATGGAACAAAACTGAGAGTCCAAAAATATGTTTTACATTTAAAAAAATTTTTTTATTGGCATATACAATTAGGTATCACCTCACACTGGTCAGAATGGCCATCATCAAAAAATCTACAAATGATAAATGCTGGAGAGGGTGTGGAGAAAATGGAACCCTCCTACACTGTTGGTGGGAATGTAAACTGGTACAGCCACTATGGAGAACAGTATGGAGGTTCCTTAAAAAACTAAAAACAGAGTTACCATATGATCCAGCAATCCCACTCCTGGGCATATAACCGGAGGAAACCGTAATTTGAAAAGATACATGCAACCCAATGTTCACTGAAGCACTATTTACAGTAGCTAGGACACAGAAGCAACCTAAATGTCCATCAACAGTTATTACATTTTTGATTTGTCAATGTTTTACAAAGGTGCCGAGGTGATTCCATGAGAAAAAACACACTTTTCAACAAATAGTGCTGCTATCATTATATAATGTCCTTTTGTCTCCAATAATTGTTTTACCTTGAAATACACCTTATCTGATAATAATATAGGCACTTCTGCTTTCTTTTGATTAACATTTGCATTATAAAATTTTCATTCTTTACTTTCCAACTACTCATATCATTATATTTGAATTTAATTTCTTATAAACAGCATATAGTTGGGTCATGCTTTTTTATCTACTCTCTCAGCATCTGTTTATTAATTGTTATATTTAGATTCTTAAATTTAATGTAATTATTGACATATTAGGGCTTTTGATTTTTTTATTGTGATAAAATAATCATACAAAATTATCATTTGAAACATTTTAAAGTATACAAATCAGCGCCATTTAGTAGATCCACAATGTTGTATGACCATCGTGACTACACAGTTCCCAAACATTTTTATCACCTCAAAAGGAAAACCCATACCCTTTAGGGAGTCACTCACCATCCTCCCCTCCCACAGCTACTGCCAATCACTAATTTGCTGTCTGATCTTTGCATTTACCTACTCTGGATATTTAATATAAATGAAGTCATACTATATGTGAAAGTTTTGTCTGACTTCTTTCAATTAGCATAATGTTTTCAAGGTTTATCCATGTTCTAGCGTGTATCAATACTTGATTCTTTTTATGGCTGAATATTTCATTTTATGACTATGCCACATCCTGTTTCTCCACTCATTAGCTGATGGACATTTGTGCTGTTTCTACCTTTTTTGTTATTACAAATACTGCTGCTATAAATATTTGTGTGCAAGTTTTTGTTTGAGCATCTGTTTCATCTCAACTCTCCATTAGGCCTTTTCTGACACCACCCAAACAGGGCAGATTGGGGGTGGCAGTCCAGGCTTCTCACATGATCTCTACTAATGCCTTGGGGACAAGAAGGGGCTTCATAACCACCTAGTAGGAATGGAAGTCATGGGTCCCAACTAGGTTTCCTCTGACAGCACCTGGCATAGGGATTGGGATGTTCTGTTACAATCTCCCATGAGTGGAAGTCTGAGCTTCTTACTTGACCTTTGCTGTCCTGGGTGAGAATGGGGACACAGTTTTGTTGTTGTTGTTTTTTTCTCCTGTGGCAAGAACAGAGTAATTATTTTTTGACCTTCTTCTGTCTTGCTAACCTGCCCCTTTTCTATTTCTCTGGTTAGAGAAAGCAGGCTTTTACTGGAATTTAAAAAAATTTTTCTACCTCCCTAACAGCTCCAGATTGGCAACCTAAATCTAGAATATATGGGGCAAAATGAAAACTCAGAGAACTCTCCATCACGGTGTTGCTTGTGTCCTAAGGTTCTTAGCCAGTCTGCTTTCTTCACTCCACCTTTCAGAGTCTTATTTTTGTTTTATACACAATGTCCAAGGCTTTTAGTTATACTTCATAACAGAAATAAAGTATGTCTTTTCTATTTTTCTGGAAGTAGTAGTCCCTGATTTCTTTTTATCACAAAGATAATAATTAGTTGCTAGAAGTCCGAACTACTCTATAAGGTCTCAGAAGTTGTCCTTCAACTTGAAACTCTTTATCCCTTCAGGATCAGAAAGGTACTTGCTCATTTGACAGATCACCTCTGAGCAAATTCGAATATGAGAATACAGAGAAAATCATGTAAAAATACATCAGTAACATTTATACCATTATATTGATTTGTGGGCCAGGCATTCTATCTACAAGAATCATGTCAAACCTCACAATAGCACATTTTCAACATAGAAACTTAGGAACAATAAAATTATCCAGGGACCATAACTTAGTTAAATGTGAACACTTGACCTCAGGAAGCGCTCACATAGCAACCCCTCAATTATAGGAGTTATAACATGGGTTCTGAGCCCAAGAGCCATCACTCGTGTCTCTGAGGGTTAGACTAGAGCTCTCTGAATCCCTAATTTTAAAGACAGGATTTTCCCAGGATAAGGCTGAGCCTCCTGGTGTGTGTCAAGTTGTCCAGCTACGGGGAGAAGAAAAAGAGAAATTCTGATTGGACTTTCTAAATCTTTGCCAAAGTTTTCCACCTAACAACCAGAACTGTCAAATATACCTAATTAGTTCACAGCAGTTTTTGTGATTTAGATATTGGGTTTGAATGTGAAATTTCTTTGGTTTTTCTGCAGTTGCCAAAAATAGACCATTTAATGAGGTTATTTTTCCTCATTGCAAAGGGACTTCTATAGCTAAAAAGGGAAAACTCCTTCTGCATGAATTGGTGGACTTGGATAATTCTATTATGAATATTTTTCTTTTTTATTAATCCAAATAGTAATTTTGCTTGCCATCCAATATGAAATGAATGAAAATAGATTTCTTATATAATTCTGTGATTATCTTTAATTCTTAAATAAGTATCATCACATGCTTGCATCATTAATAATTTTATCAGGTATTAAAAGTCTTACAAAATGCATTGTAAATGAATATTAATTATATGCAGCAATTAACTGTTAATTTGAATAATACATGAACATGCTTTCATGCTTTTGAATTTTGAGTGATCTGATTTTTAAGCACCCATCAAACCATGAAATGATTTGAGAATTTAAAAAATTAATCATCCATATTGATAGTTTCAAAAATTAGAGTAAATGTTTTTATTCTATAATCTTACTTTTTAACTAAATAAAAGTTGCTGCATCAAGTTTTAGTATCATTTTAAAATATGTCCTTGTAGAAGTTGCCATAAATGTCGACATTTTCAGCAGCATAAATTTATAGTGATACTGAATTTTTATGACACTATAAAAGTCCCTACTCATGATGACATCTACAGCTGCATTTTACAGAAATATTAGAATTTGTATCTTACACATGTAGTTTATCCTATCTGGTCTTTCAAAGAAAGGAAACTGGGGTAACAAATATTTCTGATGTCCCCAAACAAGTCAAATATATGTTATAGGAATTTAAAGATCTGGTTTCATTCCCTTAATATCTGGCAGCCATAGAATCTCTAACTGTTACTTTTTAATCAACCTAGTTGGAGAAGAAAGATGGGTTTAGCTGGGAATTGGATGAATCTATTAATGGAAGAAAGAGCAGATTTTTATTAGGAGAAATGGATGACAGAAACAAAACTGTTATTATTTAAGTATCCAGAGAGTTCCTGGGTTATTGTTGTCTTAATCTGCTTCATTATTGCCTGTTGAGCTAAAAAATTTAGAAAAAATGATAGATATACATGAATCAATTTTTTAAAGTTTATTTGAAGTTGAAAAGAAACAATATTTGTCTATACCTAAAATATTTACCAGTTTCTGTTCAGGACATGTTTATACTTACTACCTTTTAAATTTTCCTGTGATTAAATCTAATCAAAGCTGCTGGTTCTTGAAGAAATGGCTGGAAATGTGTCAAACAGAAATTTCCAAAAGTTGTGCATTTTATGAACCACTATTCACTGATCTTAAGCTATCTAGGAAAACAGAAAAATTGTGAGTTCAGGAATAAAACAACTTTTGGCAGCTCATTTATTATAAAGGAAAAGTAAACTTATATATGAAATATTAAAGTGTTCAGAAATCTTATTTTAATACAGCACCTGCCCCATCTCACTATTTATCATTACAATTTTCTTAAAATCTCCATGACTTTGAGGAAGATGTTTACCCCCCCAATTACTACTACATAGGGTTTGGTAATGTTGTTATGTGTACTAGATAAACACATATTGTATATAGTATAATTCTATACAGTACATATGTAGTATAGTAAAATTGATATGTAGATTACATTAGTGCTATGAATCAAATTTAGAGCTTGGTGATTAAAGGTATTATGTGAATGCAAGTTATGAATAATAGTTTAATTTCATTTAAAAAAGTGTCTAAGGCCATTAGATTAATGGTAGTGTTGGTGTACACTATAATTTCTACTACAATAAATTGTATCACATTAACCCTTGGAAAATAGGCAATAATTTAACAAGATCTATTACGTTATTGTGATTTTTAACTTTTTTTGGTTTGCCTTGCTCTTTCCCATTTTTGGTTCTCAACTTTAACATTGTCTCTTTAGTGGGCCTTCTGGGAACATTCTAAATTCATATTCCCTATCACAGAACAACTTATATTTCCTTCCTATCACCTTGCAGTTACTTATTAGCTAAATTTTATCATTTATTTTACGCAATGGACTGTAAGCCCCAAGTTGGCAGGTACTTTTTCATTTATGTACACAATCCAACATTGTGCTTAGTGTATAACGGGTAACAGGTATACCATAAGTATTGTAGATTGAAAGAAAAATGAATTTTCTCTTTTGTAATTGAAATATTGAGATATATTCAAATATTACTTATTCTTTCCATAAACCTATTTATTACATAATCTATTTTGTTCTTCTATGATGTAAGAATATTTAATTAAAATATAAATTTAATTGAATTTGAACTCTATACATGGTTTTTTAAATGAGTGACATTATATGCATATCTACATATTTCTAATGAAAAATAAGATTTATGTAACTCTAAATAATAGGCAGAGTGCTGGGTGTTTTATAATTATTATCTTATATAATCCTCAAAGCATTATTTTAAGGTAGATATCATTTTTTACATTTCATATGAAACAGAATGGTATCCCCTCCAGGAAGAATGAAAAGAAGGGGTAAGTGAGATTATAAAACAGCATGGCATAGAGTTAAGGAATGGAGACTAAGAGAGGGAGGGAGAGAGAGACAGACAGAGAAAGAAAAAGAAAGAGGAGTGAGAGAAATTTTGAGTATCTACCCTGAAACTTTAAATAAATAATATTATTTGAGTAAAGAATATAATTTGGGTATTTTTAATTAAGGAAATTCAACATTTATTTCAGTTTCTTTCCATTTCTATTTGGGTGTGGGAAGGTAGGTAAATAGGGGCTTGGCATTTTTTTTTTAATATAATACAATGCTGAGATGAACTTCCATATGTTGGTTACATTGGGAGAGCAACTTTTATTTTAAATTGTTACTCTTGTTAAAAATACATGATTAGTTAAGAATACAACATTGTAAATAATTCTTAAATTATGTATTTAGAAAGTGGGATTTGACAAAACATGAGGTTGTTTTTTTTAACGTTTTTATTGGAGTATAATTGCTTTACAGTCGTGTGTTAGTTTCTGCTTTGTAACAAAGTGTATCAGTTATACATATACATATATCCCCATATCTCCTCCCTCTTGCGTCTCCCTCCCTCCCACCCTCCCTATCCCACCCCTCTAGCTGGTCACAAAGCACAGAGCTGATCTCCCTGTGCTATGCGACTGCTTCCCACTAGCTATCTATTTTACATTTGGTAGTGTTTATATGTCCATATATACACTACCACTCCCTCACTTTGTTCCAGCTTACCCTTCCCCCTCCCCGTGTCCTCAAGTCCATTCTCTAGTAGGTCTGCGTCTTTATTCCCGTCTTGCCCCTAGGTTCTTCATCACCATTTTTTTTTTTTTGATTGTCTTTAAAATATTATTGCAAGTCAGAAATCGTCTACACGGCTCCGTCATAGAGTTATCATCTTAGAGGCTAGTGGACGTAATAGATATAAAGCTATGAATTCACAAAATTAACGAAGTGTAATAAAATTCTTCATTAAAATGCAAGTTTATGTTTTTTCCCTGCCTTCTATTTCCTGATAATTTGTAATCTCTGGAAAGGGAAAAGAACTCAAAGGAAGACAGAAGTGCATTTATTCATGGACTTTGCCTTGGTTACTAGGAGAGATCATCTCTACTGGATACTGGGATGCCTCAATGAGACAAAAAGCAAGCAGCTTTGAAAATTGTTGCTTTGAAATTGGTAGAAGCTACATGTTCCATTACAAAAGTGCAAGTTCTTAAAAAGTGCTGTGCCAGAGATGGGGAAAATCTCTTCCAGATGTGAATAGAATTTTCTACTGAAATGCAAGAGGTAGCAAATTTTAGGGGCACAGAAATGCTGGAAATTGAGTGAGAGTCTTTGAAGGCTCCCATTGAAAATAAATTTTGCATACTTACAGTTACCAAATATCTTTGTTCTATAAAAAAAAATGCCTAGCAACCATAGATTGAATATGTAATTTGATAAGTAGTTAGCTATTGGAGTAAATATATGTTGAGTGCATAACAAAATGCCACAAGGAAAATATTCCATGTGTGGGTGTAGATTTGGGGGTTCCTGAGGATGGCTATTTGGGAATGGTGATGAGTAATGTGGAGGTTTAGTTGCTTCTGAATCCTATCATCCGATCAATATGGTAGCAATTACAGATAAAAGCTGAGGGAAGAATTTAACTGTCATTTCAAATCCAAGAAACTTCTGAATTCTAGTATTAGGAAAAACACTTAGAGTCCAGAAAGTGATAGAAAGAAACTAAGACCAAACAGTATGTAGTCAAAATATCAGGGTGGATGAGGGGAGCTGGAGGTAACATAGATTAAGTCTTCATCTCTTGAAATCAGATCTCTGACAAGCAACATTCTTGTACGTGCAAATCAGGGAGTTCCTCACGTTCTATTATGAGATCCTCAGGGTTCTGATCGAAGACTCTGCCCTTATTTAGCTTTCATAGGTAAGTGTGGAATTAAGTTTCCTATTGCCTGACAGACTTAGAATATATATGATATATAAATTGATGATAAGCAAGGATTTTTACATTAGAGATAAGAACCGAAATGAAACTACCTGTGGACACACAGTTACTAGGATTGAGAACTAAATCTATTTACCTTATATGGCCTAATCATTTGATGGTCTGCAGTCTGCATTAATATGAATTTAGTATTTTAGATAGTTTTTCCCATGGTATTAGTTTCCACTGCTGCTGTAACAAGTTACCACAAGGTTAGTGGCTTAACACAACACCAATTCATTATCTCACCGTGCTATAGACCAAAAATCCAGGTGTGCTATGGCTTAAGTTGTTTCTCTGTTTAGAGTCTGACAAAGCTGAATCCAGGTGTCCAAGAGGGTTGCTTTCCTTTCTGGAGACTCTAGAGGAGATTGCATTTCTGGGTTCATTTATGTTGTTCTCAGAATTTAACATCATGCAGCTGTACAACTGAGGTCCCCACTGGTTTCTTGCTGGTTCCTTCTCAGCATCCAGAGGAAGCTCACATTCCATGGTTTATAGGCCTCTTCCTTCCTCCATCTTTAAAGCCAGCGATGACAGTGCAAGACCTTCTCATGCTTTAAACTTATCTGACCTTCCCTTCGGTTTTATCTCTCCTCTCTCTTACCCCACCACATCCTTCTGACTCAAGCTGGAGACATTTCTGTTTTTAAGAGCTCATGTAGTTATATTGTGCCTGGCCAGATAATCTTCACCACTCTTCATTTTAATGTTCATAACCTTGTTCAGATTCTGCCAAATGCCTTCACAAAGTACTTAGAATAATGTTTGATTGACTATCAGGGGACAAAATTCTTGGAGGAACTTCTTTACAATTTGGCCTACCAAATTCAGGGAGATGAAGCTGCAAATAACTTTAAAAAAATTTCTCCCAGGAACTTACTGAATATTATTTATGTGAAAAACAGACTTCTCAATTAACCCACAAAACAATACTGTCCTCACAATAGATTGCTCAGCTGGGTTTATTAAATGCTATTTGTTTCAATCTCTCTCCTTGTCGTGTCCACCAAACCTATACTATTTTGTAACAAACTTTGCCTCCTTCCAATCAGGCCATCTCATTGAAACCCAGACCCACAGAATCTTATAAATATTCCCCTTACCTTGACCTACAAATTCAGCGACTACTAATATTTTGTTAAGGTAGTGGTCTTCTTTGCTGCAGTAATCAA
Source organism: Eschrichtius robustus (assembly GCF_028021215.1). Lineage (NCBI taxonomy): Eukaryota > Metazoa > Chordata > Mammalia > Artiodactyla > Eschrichtiidae > Eschrichtius > Eschrichtius robustus. Next base: position 14,755,587 of record NC_090836.1, on the reverse strand, counting down.
TAAATTTGGGTTTTCTTTTATTTTTTGAATTTTATTTTATTTATTTTTTATACAGCAGGTTCTTATTAGTCATCTCTTTTATACATATTAGTGTATATATGTCAATACCAATCTCCCAATTCATCCCACCACCACCACCACCCCACGACCACTTTCCCCCCTTGGTGTCCATACGTTTGTTCTCTACATCTGTGTCTCTATTTCTGCCCTACAAACCGGTTCATTTGTACCATTTTTCTATATTCCACATATATGTGTTAATATATGATATTTGTTTATCTCTTTCTGACTTACTTCACTCTGTATGACAGTCTCTAGATCCATCCACGTCTCTACAAATGAACGAATTTTGTTCCTTTGTATGGCTGAGTAATATTCCATTGTATATATGTACCACATCTTCTTTATCCATTCATCTGTCGATGGGCATTTAGGTTGCTTCCATGACCTGGCTATTGTAAATAGTGTTGGTTAATAGATCTTAGAGGAAATGCTTTCAGTTTTTCACCATTGAGAATGATGAAATTTGGCTTTTCTTCTTCTTTTTTTTTTTTTTTAAATCATGAATTTTTTTTTTTTTGGCTGTGTTGTGTCTTCGTTTCTGTGCAAGGGCTTTCTCTAGTTGCAGCAAGCGGGGGCCACTCTTCTTCGTGGTGCACGGGCCTCTCACTATCGTGGCCTCTCTTTTTGCAGAGCACAGGCTCCAGATGCGCAGGCTCAGAAATTGTGGCTCACGGGCCTAGTTGCTCCGCGGCATGTGGGATCTTCCCAGACCAGGGCTCGAACCCATGTCCCCTGCATTAACAGGCAGATTCTCAACCACTGCACCACGAGGGAAGCCCTGGCTTTTCTTGATCACCAGTTTATTTTAATGAACTTTTGGGGAGGTCTTCAGTCAATAGAGGTATCTTTTGTTGTCTTTCAGTTTCATTGAGGTTTGACATCATGAGGAAAAGAATTTAGTAAAAGTATTAGCTTTCTTATCTTACAGAGTCTTGAGAAACTGAGAAATGAATCCTATCATTTCTAATTTTGCTTCCAGAATAGTACCAAATTCCAAAACACTTGTAATATTGCTAGACACTATGCACCCAGGCTAAAATTAAAATACTATCCAGGATATCTTAGGGGGATCAAGTTCGTTGGAAAAGAAGAAAGGCTTTGGCTAGGATTTAAATATATCCATGATAGGAGAAATGAGAAGATTTTACCAGGAGAAATGGATGACAAGAACAAAATATTTTTCATATAAATATGGAGAACCTTCCTCCCATCTGAGTTGTTTGTATTTGCTTAATTGATAAGACTGTGGAACTAAAATAAATTGGAGGAAATTATTGATTTGTTATTAAACATATAAACACAGCACTGTTCATTGTGAAGAGAATAGAATAGGGAGCCTGGAAGGAAAAGAAGAATAGGAATTGGGTCAGTGAAACACAAAGTCACTACTAAAAGTTCCTCTGAGGGAAATATGGGGAAAGAGATGACAGTTAAGACTTTTGAGGAGATAAAGTGAGCATTCTTGTGTATGATTGAAGGAATGGAAAAAAAGTTTTTGATGTGTGGTAAACAACAAAATGATTCACTTGTACAACCTTGAGAGAGTTCATTAGAGGTTTAAATTTCCTTTCAAATTTTTTTTAGGTACTGTATTTGAGTTATTTTGCACTTTTCATGGTGCTAAGAGCAGCCATAAAAAATGATCTAGGTTTTTTAAGTTACATACAGATAAGCTAAATAAAGCTGAGAAAAATTAAGAAACATACCCACGATGACCAACTGGTAAGTGATAGAGACGTGATATGAATCAAGGTGGAAAGGGGTGCAGAAGCAGGAGAAATGTGTGTGGTGAGAGTTGGCAAACTTTTTCTGTAAGGACCAAATAGTAAATATTTTAGGCTATGTAGACCATATGGTCTGTCCTAACTACTCAACTCTGCTGTTGCTGTGCAAAAGCATCCACAGATAACATAAATAAATGGGTGTGGCTGTTTTTTCCAATAAATTATATTTATGAAAACTGGTGACAGTTTTAATTTAACCCATGGACCAAAGTTTGTCAAAACCTGGTCTAGAGTTCCCTGTGCTATACAGTAGGTCCTTGTTGATTATCTATTTTATATATAGTATTGTGTATATGCTAATCCAAACCTCCTTATTATCCCTCACCCCCACCTTTCCCTTTTGGTTACCATAAGTTTGTTTTCTAAATCTGTGAGTCTGTTTCTGTTTTGTACAAGTTCATTTGTATCATTTTTCTAGATTCCACATATAAATGATACCATATATTTGTCTTTCTCTGACTTACTTCACTTAGTTTGATAATCTGTAGGTCCATCCATGTTGCTACAAATAGCATTATTTCATTCTTTTTTTGGCTGAGTAGTATACCATTATATATATGTACCACATCTTTTTCCATTCATCTGTTGATAGACATTTAGGTTGCTTCCATGTCTTGTCTATTGTAAATAGTGCTACAGTGAACTTTGGGGTGCATGTATCTTTTTGAATTATGGTTTTCTCCCGGTATATGCCCAGGAGTGGAATTGCTGGATCATATGGTAGTTCTATTTTTAGTTTTTTAAGGAACCTCCATACTGTTCTCCATAGTGGCTGTACCAGTTTGCATTCCCACCAACAGTGTAGGAGGGTCCACTTTTCTCCACACCCTCTCCAGCATTTACTATTTGTAGACTTTTTTTAAAAATATTTATTTATTTATTTGGTTGTGCCGGGTCTTAGTTGCGGCAGGTGCGTTCCTTAGTTGCGGCATGCATGTGGGATCTAGTTCCCTGACCAGGGATCGAATCCGGGCCCTCTACATTGGGAGCGTGGAGCCTTATCCACTGTGCCTCCAGGGAAGTCCCTATTTGTAGACTTTTTGATGATGGCCATTCTGACTGGTGAGAGGTGATACCTCATTGTAGTTTTGAGTCGCATTTCTCTAATAATTAGTGATGTTGAGTATCTGTTCGTGTGCTTTTTGGCCATCTATATGCCTTCTTTGGAGAAAAGTCTATCTAGATCTTCTGTCCATTTTTTGATTGGGTTATTTAATTTTTTTGATATTGAGCTGCATGAGCTGTTTTTATATTTTGGAGATTAAGCCATTGTCAGTCACATCATTTGCAAGTATTTTCTCTCATTCTGTGAACTGTCTTTTCATCTCGTTTGTGGTTTCCTTTGCTGTGCAAAAGCTTTTAAGTTTCATTAGGTCCCATTTGTTTATTTTTGTTTTTATTTTCATTACTCTAGGCGATGGATCCAAAAAGATATTGTTGCAATTTATGTCAAAGAGTGTTCTGCACTCTTTGTTCTACTCAATACTCTGTAATAACCTATATGGGAAAAGAATCTGAAAAAGAATAGATATATGTATATGTATAACTAAATCACTTTGCTGTACACCTGAAGCTAACACAACATTTTAAATCAACTTTACTCCAATATAAAATAAAAATTTTTTTAAACAAAAGGAAAAGAAAAGAAACCTGGTCTAGAGCATTTGGGAGCTAAAGAGGAATAGGTTGCTATAAGAACTGTGTAATTGGTGGCTTTGATAATCATCATTGATTCATTGAAGAGAAAAAATGACAGACTCAGATCTACTAATTAACAATTTCAATAAAAATGTCAGTGTCAAAGGGCTTCCATGGTACAATGTAAAGAGACCTTTATCTCCCAGTGCAGGAAAACAGACTCAGGTGATGATTAAGACCTTGATTTAATTATGAGTGGCAAATTCATAGAAGACTAAATTCTCAGTCTAGGTGAGCTTCGTATATCAAAGCCAGGGGGCTGATAGGAAAGAAATGGGACCTCGAGGCTTGGAAAGGCATATCTAGATTGGTGCACTAGGGAATTTTGAATATCCTGATTCCACCAGACACTCTGGGCACCTCGAAGTATTCTAAACCCCATTTTCTAGAAGTGAAAGCCCAATCTCTTCAGTAGGATACTCTTCAGGAACTTCAGATGAAGTATAAATCGTATAAATACATGTCCATCTTCCTCAGGATCTGCCACCATTTTCTCTTTTGTTCATTAGAGCTGTAACTTCTGATGGTGTCAGCATATCCAGACTGGGTAAGTGCTAGGCTCCTAAGAAATAAAATATAAGACAATGGAGCTTATAATATAAGGATCCAGCTAATATATACCAGTAGGAACCAGGAAGCTATACTTTATCAAAGGGCAGTGCAGAATATAAAGCTGGATAAGTGGGCACTTTCCAATGATAGGACATAACACACTGAAATGGGCACTTGGAGATGGTTAGAATTTGCTGTTTGGAAACTTGGAAAAAGCTTTACCAGAACTACTGTGGCCAACTGTGGAGGAAGGGACCAAAAGGATCAGAAAAGTGGGCATGCTAGAATGGGTCTTCTGTAGAGACTGGAAAACACATAAGATGATGATATTACAGAAGACCCAGGGCACATTCTGTTTACAAAAATATTAAGTAAGCGGATGATGATGAGATCCCCAGTATTGTTAAGAGCTCAGTAATGGCTGTCCTCTGAAGGCTGGAAGAATGCTGTTACAGAACTGCACTATCTGGTAGCAATGGAGAAGATTGACTCTTCCCGAGAGAGAGACAGAGACAGAGAGACAGAGACAGAGACAGAGAATAAATGAGTAGAAGGTTGAGAGCTACCTTTAGCTAACTCAGTGAAATTCACAGTCTTAATTTCCTGATTTGAATCTTTTTTCAGACCCAGACCCCATCAACTAACTGAAAATCCATGTTTCCATGAGGAAGAACCTGGAGACACCACAAAAAAAAATAATTACAGTAGTGGTTTCCCCAATCTTTCCTTAAAGAAACATAAGACCATTTACTTTCTTGTCATATACTGGAGAAACCAGATCTATTGAAGGTTATTTGATTCAGGGCCAGAGGTTTTGCTGAAATCTGGAGACTACAATTTTTTTTTCTCCCGTCATTATAAGTAGGGATACATGGGGGGCAGGTAACAAGTGCAATGATAGTCTAGGACTTTTTCAACAGTGGGTCTGTTGAATCTGTGAACCCATTCAGTTCATTTCCTAAACTTCTATTTGAAAAGGCATTGTTAGAAGTTTTCAAAATCCATCACATCTGTTCCTTGACCTAGAGAACAGCAGTTATTATAATAGGAAAGGCCAAAAAAAAAAAAAAAAAAAAAAAGCTCTGAAATATTGAAATATTTCCTAAACCTAATGGCAGAGATTCTTTCACCTCCACTCTATTTATTTATATCGTGGGCCACTCCATGGGCCACTCAATGTAGTAAGTGATTATATACTGCTTTTACTTGTTATCTGATTATTTTCTTCATTATACTATACATGCATATAGATTATTTCATTATTTTCCTGCCATAAATCATCACATTTTAAAATTTTCTATCTCTTTTAACTGCAACACCATTCAGCCTAAGCCAGAAATATCGGAGTCTGTTTCATTCATTTCTCATGTTTAATTCATTCACAAGGTCCTAACAGTTCTATTACTGAAATAGTAATCACACTCCTTTTTATCCATTCCTATTGACAGTGGTCCAATTTAGGTCTTTATTATACTTCACATGACTAGTGTAAGTGCACCATTCTCCTTCCTCTTACTCTAATTCATCCTCCATATTGCAGCCAGAATTCTCCTTATAAAACATAGGCAATTAAGTCATTCCTCCATTTGCAAACTTTCAGGAACATTCCAAAGCCCATAGAATCAAGTATAAATGTTGAAGTAAGAATTCAAAGTTCTTTAGAACCTGGTCTCAGGATAAATTTCCAACCTTATCTCCCACTGCTTCCTTTCTATCCATTCTAATTGTTTCTGCTCTACTTTCATCCATCATTATTCAAAATACATTGTTCGGGCTTCTCTGGTGGCGCAGTGGTTGAGAATCTGCCTGCCAATGCAGGGGACATGGGTTCGAGCCCTGGTCTGGGAAGATCCCACATGCCGCAGAGCAGCTAGGCCCGTGAGCCACAATTACTGAGCCTGCGCGTCTGGAGTCCGTGCTCCGCAGCAAGAGAGGCCGCGATAGTGAGAGGCCCGCGCACCGCGATGAAGAGTGGCCCCCGCTTGCCACAACTGGAGAAAGCCCTCGCACAGAAACGAAGACCCAACACAGCCATAAATAAATTAATTAAATTTTAAAAAAAATACATTGTTCTTTTCCTCCTCCCTTTTTTATCCATGTAAATCTTATTCGGACTTCAACCTCCAAGCTCTCATATTATCTCCATTTGAGAACATTTCTATTGCCCTCTCTCCTTCACCTTTACTCTCTCTCTATTCTCCCAACCCCATCTGCCTTTTTCCACAATACATCTGTGTACCAAAAGAGAGAATCAAAGTTGATTGATTGGGTGAAGTGGTTATGGATACAGTGGCTGGGGTTGGGTAGACCTTGTTGATTCTCTGCTTACATTTGTGACCAATTATATATGTGTGACCTTTAAGGAATTTCTAAGCCTCTGTGACTGTTAGTTTTCTCCTCATAGGAATATAGGTTAAAATATAACCCCCTCATAGGAATATTATAAAGATTACATGAAGTAATGAAGATCAAGCAGTTTGCATTGATGCATAGAAATTGTACAATTTAGCTATTATTAATGTGTTTCTATGTTTCATACACACATATAATATTTATCATGCATGCACATATTTACGCATAGACAGAGAGAGAGTATTTATCTTCTAAACTGTGACCTTTCTGAAATTTTCATATTTCACTCTTATTATCCCAGTTTTTAAATGCTTGGGACAAAGTATGAACTCAATAGATATTTGGTAAAGCAATATCATTTTTTATATCACCATTATTTTTAAGGTATAGTAGGTATTTAGGAAAGCTAGTTTACTTATTGACATATGCTTGAGCAATATGTATGGCTAAGGTCTAATTCATGGAAGTTACAATGGGAAAGGGTGGCCACATACTCAAACACCTATACTGAGCAAAGCAAAAAAATGAAAACGAAAGCTCTGCTCGTACAGAAATGATGGATATAGCACATTATTTCAGATACATAGAAGTATAGAATCATGGCATTGATATATATGCCATTAAGAAGTACAAGAAGTATAAGGACACAACGTTAATAAAATTATAATGAAAAGGAGCATGAAACTTCTCTTGAATTTTTCTGTAATTTTAAGTGCTAGCTCATTATTAGCATATATTTCCCATAACTGATAAAAATAGAAAAAAGTTTAATTTTTGAATTATAAATCTGCCCCCAAATACTTAATAAGAGTACAAAAATTAGAAATTATTTTCAGTTTAATTAAGTGGGAAGAAGAATGCCTTCTAATTTTAATATCAAAGAAATATATGATCTAAACATCTTAACGCTAACACTCTAATGGAAAGAGGAGACTTGATATGATGGAGCTTGGTATGTGAGTGGATCAAAGTGAGTCTTCTTCTTTGAAAGGCCCACATGCTAAATATTTATTTTTGGAGTCTCCTGAGTGTTGCTGCATCATCCTCTCTCTCAATTTCAAACACACTTGCAAATTGTCAGGTTGGTCCTCTGATGCCACTTTTCTCCTGACTTTTAGTAAATTTAACTAAAATAAGATATTTGCTTAGTTCAGTGTGACAAAAAATCTTTACATTAGTAGTGTATGCATGATCATAAGACACTTTCACATTTTTAGAATATTGCACAAAATTTCAAGTGGGACAATACACATATTTATTGAACATTTTGCAAATCACATATCTACCTTGTTATTATAAAAAAGCAGGTTAAAGTATTGATGAGGATTAATACCGAAAAATCTACTTAGATGACTTATTGAGGAAACACCCTAAATTGGGTAAAATTCACATATATTTCCAAACTTGTTCTAGTTTAAAGATTTTTTTGTTATAGCTAGCATAGCCCCAATGGTGATGAATCATTGAATCTTTAGAACAGTGACCAACTTCACTACACAGATACATGCACATGCACCCACACAAATTGCATATATTACTCTTTCAGCAAACTTTCAAAATTTATCTTTTATTGAGGTAACATTGGTTTATAACATTATATAAATGTCATATGCACAACAATAAATTTCTACTTCTGTATACACTACAGCTTGCTAATCACCAAACATTTAATTTCCATCCATCACCATCCACCTGATGCTCTGTACACATTTTGCCTTCCTTCACCCCTTGCCCACTGAAACCACTACTCTGTTCACTGTATCTACATGCTAGTTTTTGTTTGATTTGGTTTGTTCATTTGTTTTGTATTTTTATTTTTTGTTTGTTCTTTTTATATTCCACAATGAGTGAAATCATATGGTATTTGTTTTTCTACATCTATTTATTTCATTTAACACAATGCCATCAAGGTCCATCCACATTGTTGCAAATAGTAAGCTTTCATCTTTTTTATGGCTGAGTAGTACTCTATTGTGTGTGGGTGTGGGTGTGTGATATACATATACACACATCCTCTCTATCTATTTATCTGTTGATGGCACTTAAGTTCTTTCCATACCTTGGCTATTGTAAACAATTTTGTGATGAACATAGAGATGCACATATTTTTTCAAATTAGTGTTTTCATATTCTTGGGATAAACACTCAGACGTGGGATAGCTAGATCATATGGTAGTTCTACTCTTAATTGTTTGAGGCGTCTCCATACTATTTTCCATAGTGGCTGCACCAGTTTACATTCCCATCAACAGTGTACAAGGGTTCTCTTTTCTCCATATCCTCACCAACATTTGTTATTTCTTGTCTGTTTGATAATAGCCATTCTAACAAGCATGAGATGATATCTCATTGTGATTTTGACTTGTATTTCCCTAATAATTAGTGATGTTGAACATCTTTTCATGTGCCTGACTGTCATCTGTATGTCTTCTTTGGAAAAAAGGTGTCTATTTAGCTCCTCTGTCCATTTTTAAATCTGGTTGCATATGAGTTCTTTACGTATCTTGGATAATAACCCTTACCAGATACATGATTTGCAAATACCTTCTCTCATTTGGTAGGTCGTCTTTTTACTTTGTTGGTGGTTTCTTTGGTTTTTATTTTGATGTAGTCCTATTCGTTTATTTTTGCTTTTGTTTCCCTTGCCTGAGGAGACATATCTAGAACAATATTAAGACAAAGATAGGGATTACATTGAATCTATGAATTGCTTTAAGTAATATGGATATTTTATGCTGCTAATTATTCTATCCATGAGCACAAAATATCTTTCCAATTATTTTGTTTTCTTCAGTTTCTTTCAGCAACGTTTTATAGTTTTCACTGTATAGGTCTTTCAGCTCCTTGATTAAATTTATTAATATGTTTTATTGTTGCAATTTTAAATGAGATTGTTTTCTTAATTTCTATTTCTGCTAGATGGTTGTTAGCATATATAAATGTAACACGTTTGTGTATGTTGATTTTGTGTCCTGCAACTTTATTGTATTTATTATTTCTAATAGTTTTTTGGTGGAATCTTTAGCATTTTATATATACATATGTATATATATATAATTGTCATCTATGAATAGTAATAGTTCTTCTTCTTTTCCAATTTACATGCCCTTTATTTCTTTTACTTGCCTAATTGCTCTGGCTAGGACTTTCAATACTATGTTGAATAAGAGTGGTGAGAGTGGGCATCCTTGTCTTGTTCCTAATTTTAGAAGGAGAGCTTTCAATTTTTTCCCTTTGAGTATGATATTAGCTATGGGTTTGTCACATATGGCCCTTATTATGTTGAGGTATGCTCCTTCTACACCCACTTTATTGAGATGTTTTATCATAAATGGGTGTTGAATCTTGTCAAATGATTTTTTTCTGCATCTACGAGATGATCATATGATTTTTATCTTTCATTTTGTTAAAGTGATGTATCATGTTAAACGATTTGCAGATGTTGAACCATCCTTGCATCCTTGGAATAAATCCCACTTTATTATGGTGTATGATTCTTTTAATGTACTGTTGTGTTCGGTTTCATAATATTGTGTTGAAGATTTCTGAATCTATATTCATCAGAGATCTTGGCCTGTAATTTGCTTTTTTTAGGTTGTCTTTATCTGGTTTTGGTATCATGGTGATTTTGGTCTCTTAAAATGAGTTAGGAAGTGTCTCTACCTCTTCAATATTTTTGGAAGAGTTTGCAAAGGATAGGTATTAAATTTTCTTTGAATATTTGGTAGGATTCATCTGTGAAGCAATCAGGTCCTGAACTTTTTTTGGTGGGGAGTTTTTGATTACTATTTCAATCTCTGTACTGATGATCAGTCTTGAGAGGTTGTATAATTCTAAGAATTCACCTTTTCTTCTAGGTTATCAAATTTGTTGGTGTTTAGCTGTTCATAATATCTTTTATAAGTTTTACATATCTGTGGTATCTTCTAGGTTATCAAATTTGTTGGTGTTCAGCTGTTCATAATATCTTTTATAAGCTTTTACATTTCTGTGGTATCTGTTGTTATTTCTTTTCTTTCCTTTCTGATTTTATTTCAGGGCCTTCTCTCTTTTTTTCACAGTGAGTCTAGCTAAGATTTTTCAGTTTTGTTCATCTTTTCAAAGAATCACCTCTTAGTTGCATTGATCTTTTGTATTGTGTTTTTAGCCTCTATTTTATTTACTTCTGCTCTGATATTTATTATTTCCTTTCTTCTATGGACTTTGAGCTTCATTTGTTTTTCTTTTTCTAGTACAGACTCAGTTTCTATGTCCGGAGGGCAAGGATTGTAGGCACCGCCTTCACTGTTCCTCTGGTTCTGTCTCCTTTATGTATTCCAATTCACCTACCTTTAGATGTACAGATGTGTGGAATTCTGTGGCATCCTGGTGTGTTGGGCAGAGGTGCCTTTGCTGAGTTGTGGATGTTTTATTGGTTGTACATTGAAGAGGAGAGACAATGGGATTGTCTCAGTCTGCCATGATGCTGACATCACTCCTACATATCTTTTAGCAAACTTATAAATTCAGCTAGTGACTATTATTACTTACTGATCTTTAAAATCTTCATTTTAAATCAGAATATGAAAATATTATAAAAAAACTAGACTGGTAGTAATTCAGCTATCATGATATCCTATTTAAAAATAAAATTGTAGATATCATTGTAGTGAAGAAAATTCCCAGTTGGGTTGAGCTGACAGTATATTATTGTCTGACTGATTTACTGGTCAGCAAGGTTCTGGTAGAGAAACTTCACACTGGTCAGAATGGTGGGCAAAGTTTATGGGAAGAGAAAGCCAGAAAAATATTTTTTTAATTTGCTTATTCATATTATTTCTAACATTCAAAGAAATGAGTGTAACTAAACTAAACATAGTGATTTGTTGAATGAGGTTATAATCCTTTTGTCAGCAAGGTCATCTAAATTTAGGACTACATTGTATAGCTACCCCATCTTCAACCAGGTCTTTGAAAAAATCCTTACTCTATGTAGGCACTATTCTAGAAACCTCTCTGCCTGGCTTCTTTCTCCTTTTTCTCTCATTCTGTATGTGTATGTGTGCATATGTATACATACATACATATATATGCATATATATTATATATGTTACATTTTATATAAATATATACCCATTACATATTTCAAAATTTTTATATGGGTTATGTAATATTTTTAACAGAAGAATTATAGAGCTTATAGGAATTATTTAGAGTGCTCAAAGCAATAAAGTAAGTGGTGCCAGAGGGTTCAAATTCAGCCAGTTTGATGCAGAGTCTAGACTCTTACCACTAATGGTGGAAATGGCTAAAAAACTTTCTAGCATTCTATTTTCAAAGGTAGATTTTTAGAAAAATCAAGATAATCTAATTAGAGCAGGAACTTGTTCCCAGGTATCACAGTGACAAACGCTAGTTACTAGTAATGAAGCGTGTCCCAGGAAAGGCAAAACAGAGCCAAATACTTTTCTCACTAATAATGAGGAGGACCTTTACAGCTCATAAAAAACAAGAGGAAAAAATTGTTCACTTCTTGGAGGATTATAATATTTTGTCTCTAAGGGAAATGTGTGCTAATGACAGGAAGAATGGGTTTATTTTCACAAGTAATTCATACCTATTGTTGAGGGACTGAACAGGAACAGGCAAATCCACCTTCATTTTTGTACCAGATTAGAGTCCCTAAGGAGACTATGAAAATATGTTCACTATATCTTAAAGAACCACTAGGAATTTCAAAACTCATGTAGGAATGAAGGGGAAAAATCCATGGAGAGATTAAGATGTTTTTCAAGGCAGGATGGAGTGGTCCTATCCTGCCTTAAAAGAGACTGTAGTGAGTTTGGAGGACCCAGAAGAGCAAAAGTCAAGCAGGTTCTAAGTGAATATACACAGGAGACCCCTCCTTGCAAAAGTTTACATCTACCTTTATGCAGCCCAAGGAAAAGTTTAAATTTGCATGTAAATTTTTAGTTCCATTGTGATATTGTGATGCTCTTTTGAGATTTGTTGAAGCTTCATTTAGAGCATCCTGTATCTACACCACAGCCTAGCATATACTGATGAGATGGTGGCCACCGGGCAAACAAGGCACTGCATCTCCTGTGAGCTTTGGCAAAATGTACTGAGAGGGTGATGGCTCTTTTCAGTGGATTAGGACATGGTATCAGTCAACTTCAGGTGAAAAATCCATTTCTTGGGAAGTGTTAGAGAAATCACATACTCACAAAAGTAAGTAAAACAATACTTTTTGATTGCTGCCTACACCCATCTGACCCGTACCCAACATATGTAATAGTGATCCCCCTTTCAACATGAAGACACCAAAGAAGAGTGTTCAATCCCATTTAAAAACAAACAAACAAACAAACAAAAATCAAAAAACCTGTTCTTTTATAGCATAGGTTTTCATTTGTTTGGAGTAGCTTAGATGAATTAAATTTGCACAATCTGGCAATCTTTCATAGCCTCGTCTAGCTCTGTGCTTCCAATACTATTTAGTAATTTGCCCAGTACTGTCAGACCAGTAAAAATCAGAAGTTATCATCTCATGCTCTCAATAACCCTTTATCATGGGATTGTAGGTTAATTTATTAGACTGAAGTGACTTTCCTTTGCAAAAAAATAAATCTACCACATTTGTCATTTTCACACTAATTTAATAATTTCTCTTCAACTATATATCGGTGATTGGAAGAGGTGATCAAGTAGAATATTACAAGCTGGGAAAAATCACAATGAAAGGAGAAGGGAACTAACCCCTGCCTAAGTGCTTCCCAACAGAGGATTCTATTTTTACTTCTCTAAACAAAGAAATTATTTTCCTACCCTTCTATGACATCTTATCCTGTGGGTAAGGGTAACTTTTATGGATGGAACTGGAAATGAAGAAATTAACAGTGCACACCATTGTTAATTGTACGTGTGTATGTATGTGTTGTGTGTGTGTGTGTGTGTGTGTGTGTGTGTTTGTGGGGAGATGAGAAATGGAAATCACAAGAAAGAAGAGAGTATGAAATATATCCTGGCACTGATCTGTTGACACAACAAGACTAAACAAATTGCACTTATCTTATTTTTGTTGAAAGTATTTTAACCAGTGTAGTCATTAAGACCATGGAGGTTACTCTAGTTTGTCTTTCTGCTGAAAGTCTCTGTTTTCCAAGCAGACAAATTACAATCCATATTAAAGAGTTCATGCCCCGAGTTATCCCTGTTATCTTCGATTCAAACGTCAACCCTCCATCTATGGCATAATTAAAGATTAAATATCTCTTGATCACAGCACTAACTAGTAAGATATATACAGACATAATTACATATTGAAATTGTTTAGGTTCTGCTAATTCCAATATTAAGATATTTCAAAAGAATGTGGCAAAAAACAATGTGACATTATATCTTCAATTCATTAATAAGCATGTGTTTTTATACCCACTTTTTTTCATGCTGTATTAACATGTGAAAGGGGTCAAGATTACATTAAATTATAGAATAAATTACTATAGTTAACAGTGTCACTTGACAGCTTTGTGGGTAACTGCTGTTCTTAAACTTGTACAGAACAAGTTCTATTTTTCCGTCTATTTAAGTGTTGTTGTTTTTTTTTAATTGGGGTATAAGTGCTTTACTATGTTGTGTTAGTTTCTGCTGTACAATGAAGTGAATCAGCTATATGTATACACATATCCCCTCCCTCTTGGAACTTCCTCTCCCCACCCCATCCCACCCACCTAGGTCACCACAGAGCACCGAGCAGAGCTCCCTGCACTATACAGCAGGTTATAGAAAGCCCAGAGGTAAACCCACACACCTATGGTCACCTAATCTATTTAAGTGCTTTTTACTCTTAATTTTTTTTTCACCTAGAAGAGCTGATTTTACCTAAAGTAAATATAATATGCTGGCATTTAGGTTGTTTAGACTGTACCACCTTGTGAAACTACAGTAATGTTAATAGAAGGGAAAGATTCTGAATAGTGGCTTCACTAAATTCCTTGATTATAAATAAAGAGACAATTATTTAAAATATTAAGTCTCTTTTTATTTTAAAGGTGACTTCCTAATTGTGTACCTAGAAGGGTGACTTTTACAGAGAATATTTATGCTGTATGGATGTGTGGTCCCATGTGAACTTTAGACTTTTAACAACATTAAAACAGATATATGCCCAATGCTTGAAGTAAAATATTGAATATACAATGCTAATAATATTTAGAAGGGTCTTACTAATCTTGTTAGTATAGACTAAGACTCAAATTGAAATTTAAAATAATAGCATAATTGTATGCTACTTTGTAGAAACTAATGTATTTGTGTGTGTATATCTATATAGCTATGTTTATAAGTATACATACATATATAGATATATTAAAATAGCTATAACTGCTTTAAAATATATTAGAGGATTATCACAAAGCTCTGGATTTTCTTTGTTGTTTATATTGAACATCTGACTTGACCATTTTTCGTTTGCCATCGTTAACTGAGCACAGCTTTTGACCTTAAAAGGGTAGCATTTACATAGGAAAGCTCATCTTACCAGGATGCATAACGATATTCCCCTAAAGGAATAATACATATTGCAAATTACTACAAAAAGGTCATTATTGTATTAAGTTAAATACTGTTTTTTTTTAAAATCAGATAGGTATTAGCTTCTGAGTTAGAAAACTTTAAATTATATTTTTCTAGCCTTTCCTAATCTACAGAAGTATAAGACTGCTTTAGAGCCCATTAAAAATTGAAAGTTTTATTTGCCAGAGTTTAAAAATTTTGCATGTTTTTAGGTCTACATGTGTAGTATAAGGCACTCAACATGAACCTAGTGAGTTATGAGCAAAAAAATCACAGAATCTCTTTGGAAAAAAGTCTAACAAATTATTCATTTTTAAAAAAGGCTTGGAAACCTTTTTTTCTTAAGGTATTATTATCATCAAATCTCATTGCTATATCTTTAAGAGCAATGAGACAAGCATCACTAATCACAGAGTTTAGTAGAAGTGAAATAACAAAATATGAGCAATTTTATCTAATATTGCTTTCTAATTTCTAATAAATATTCTGTAAGTATTACACGAACCTTCCATCTACAGTTGGATTTTTCACCTTTTTTTGGTTAGTTTTGTGACTTTGTATATTACCAGTGTAAGAATAGAGAAGATTCAACTTTCTTATTTAGATATGTATATATTTGATACACTTTTCAATAATACTGCACTCCAAAATTTTATAGTTGAATTTTATGCAATTTCCAAATTGCATAAAAGTGTAGAATATTATGCTTAAGAAAAAATAATGGCATTTTTAAAAGCTGATAGTAGTGAAATAGCTGGGAAAAGGCATTGTAAGTTTCAGTTTTTGATTTCCTGTTCTTAAACTGAATGAAAAGCATAGACAATGGTTGGTGTTTTTTTAACTAAATATATAGTAAACTTAAATGTGAACTTCATTGATTACTTTCCTTCATTCAATAAATATTCATTAAGCAACTTCTGTGTATGAAATGCTGAGTTAGAGGTTGGGAATGAGTGATAAAGTCCTCAGAAATCTCACAAACTAGTGGAGGAGTCAAATATAAAAGCATGTTAAGACCAAACATATGTTGTAAGTGTCTTAATATGTAGATGCACCCAATATAATGTTATTGACTAGAAAGAGTCTTACAATAATCTTCAGTGACTCTTGGACTACAATGTCAATACTGGCAAGAGTTTTCTTTTTTTAAAAAATTTTAACCTATAACAAAAACAATAACTGATAATAGGACAAAATCACCAGTATACTTTAAAATTCTAATTGCCACCTTGAAGGCGCCATCCAAGATTTAGACAACAGCTTATATTTTGATTCTAAACATTCAGTGACTTCTTGAGTGGAATGGTAAGGGAGACATTAGAGGAGTATTAGGTAATTATCAGATTAAATAGCATGATTTAGAGAAAAGAAGCCATCCTCCTGGCATTTTCTAGAAGAGCAATGGATTATTTGGGAAGTTCTAACTTCATTTATTAACTGCACAGGTTAAGAAGCTGAGAATTTTCTCTGTATCACTTCCATAGACCCCACACACCTAATCCCTCCTAATGTCTGTCTCTTTGTTTTCTTCTGCCTTGTGCAATGTTGTTTTTTGCCTCTTTTAAAACTGTTTTTATAGTTTTTTTTGCATTATCTTCAAATACCCAATATGAATAATTGGATTGGATTTTAAATACAAGTTTTAAGATCATAATAATTTTAAGAAAAATAAAATAATATTTCTACAATAGAAGAAACATTCAAGTTATGACTAAGATTCTGCCCATGTAAGCAGATGAGATCCTATCTACTCAATCCTCATAGTCATTGCTGATTATGTTCATCACATTTGGTTTGCAGCCAGTGATCTGAAATATCTTTAATCAATAGGCATTTTACTAGGCACAAACATCTCAATATTACTTGTTGACTTTTTGCATAAATATCTAAAGAGTAAAGTTCTGAAATTCACTTTGGTTGTCTCATGACTTAGCAACGTCTATATTTTACAGCTTTCAAAAAAGTATTTTCTGTTATGGGAAAAATTTGGTTCATGTGTTTGACTTATATACTTCATTGAGTTTAGACTTCTGTTATTTTCCAGATCTGTGACTCTTCTGCCATTATTTTCATCACTTTAAGTATGTTTATGGGTTGCCTATATATCTATGTTTCAGCTATGATCTACACGAGCAAAACCAAAAACTTTTTGGTGTATCTGCATGTGGTACTATGCACAATGTAGGCATATAAACATAGCTACTCGCAAACATCAAAAAGTCGATATAAATGTAGTGCTTTGACTTGCAGGCTCAGCTTCTCATTTAGACATTAGCAGATAGGTGGCTATTCTTAAACATCAGATGAAGCAGGTCGATTCAAGAGTGTGAAAAGTCACCTTGCCAGATCTGCTCTGCTGGCGAAGATAGGTAGTTACAGATTCCACTAGTTGTCTTCAAACCGTTATTTGCCTCATTACCATTTACTCGACATATGCAGTCAGCTAAACACTATACTTAGAACTTACCTCAAACAGCTTTAAGTCTATAACACAAAAGAATTCTAGCAGATACCAGTATAAAAAAATTTCTCATTTTTTGGTCATTTTAAATGGCAAGGAATATGGAATAAAATGTATGTTTGTGTGTATGTGGGTGTATATATATATATTATTCCTTTATATAGATAGATTGATATATATCCCTTGTTATACACACACACGCGTGTGCACACACACACACACACATAGAGAGAGAGAGAGAGAGAAAGAGAAAGAGAGCAAGAGAGGAAGAAATGGGCAAATAAGGAGACATAGATCATTCTAAGAAGTTCTGAGAGAAACAAACAAATGCAAAACAATTTCACCTGTTCACTCAACTCCATTTCTTCTCTAATCTCCCACTCTCACCCCAAGAAAGTGAAATAAAACACTGACTTAAGTGAATGGAAGACTGCCGGTATTAGAAGTCCGGGTAAAATCAATTCCTTTCCACAGTCACTGAGATCCAGAGAAACTGTATAGGTCAGGAAATGGCAGTGCAAATATAATAAAGACTAAAAGTGAAAAAGTACACATTATTCCACTCTGGCTTGGATGCTTAAAGTTGTGCAAACTCATGACACTGTCCATTTATATAAGGTCTTTAGTTGTATTATTGGTGCACTATGAACATAAGCACAATGTAAAAGGTCTAATGCTTCAAATTATCTTATTGGCCATGCATTTATGATCAGATGCTGTTGGTCTCTGATACCAAATATGTCATATTAATCTCTATTATGATGCCTTTCTTATTTCTTATACATAACAAGTGTTATGTACACACATCCTCACTTAAATACACTCTAATAAACAAAGTTATACTTGTTTTCTCAAAGAAAAATTTGATGTATTTTACAGTTTTGATGCAAAATTGCATTTCTTAATAGAACTGTATGTTAACCTGCTAAGAAAAATTTTATTCCTTTATCTCCACTATTGGTGCAGAAATCTCTGTTAAAAATGGACAATTTTTAGAAAAAAATATTAAACTGGTATGTTTTTAATTGCATGAGAAAATTTTGTAGTTGTCTCTTGTCTTAAAAATGCCTATGCTACCATCAGTTATAAAATGTAGCATAGAAAAATGGCATTAAATTAAATGAATTAGCATTTACATTGCACCATACATGCATTACCTATAACACTTTTAATGCATACATATATAATAAAATGACACTACATATAAACTATTTATATGCATATAAAATTACAAAATGCCATTTTTTATTTGGTATCTGTTGGACTTGTTTGTGAAGAAGGCAACATTTTTGCATGATCTCCTCCCTGACTCCCAGAGTTGCCTGTGGATATGCCTTTGCTGCAGCCATCCTTGGTACACCCGTGTCAGTGATACAGTTTTCAACATTAGCAGTGGCAAGTGTATATGAAAGTATGTCAAACTTTAAACATTTATTTGTCTAGAACCAACCTAAAGATACAATAAAACCTTAAAAAAAAAATTAAATTACAAAATATTTTGTACTCTATGAGTATGTGGTAATATAATACCTTTATTCACATATTGTGCTTTCCAGGGACAATATTTTTATTTGATTCTGTGTTATGGAAGGCAGAAGTTCACTAATCATATATTTCAGAAAGCAGATTCCTTTCACAATGGATTGAGTGGATTATTTCTACTAAAGAAGCACATTTTTATACCTTTTTAGCCTATAATTTTTAGGAGGAAACAAACGAAATCACGTTTAGGTCAACTTAAACAACATAGTCAGAGTATCTTCATTTTTTCCCAGATTCCATATTTGTGAATTCACCTACTTGCTGAAATGTATTTGTAAAGCCAAAATCAATACTACCAGGGCTGTCATCCACCAACACGCGCAGAGCAGTGAGAAATTAAGAGCAAATTAAGAGTCGTGAGACATTTGCGTTGCCTGACTGCACGTTCCACGCTGCGGTCAAAGCAACGTTCTGCCTTTTTTGTTTCAGCTCGGCTAGCTCTCATACTGAAACAAGTATCTCTTTTGCAGCTTACTTAGTGCCGTGTTTTTACCTTTTCATTTTTATTGTTTGTGTGTGTGTGTGTGTGTGTGTGTGTGATTTAGCTATTTTTAAGTGTCTCCAAGCATAAAGTGTTAAAGTGCTGCTTGGTGTTCCAAAATGCAAGAAAGCTGTGATGTGCTTTACAGAGAAAATACATGTGTTAGATAAGCTTCATTCAGACGTGAGTTATACTGCTGTTGGCCATGAGCTCAATGTTAAATAACAATATATATTAAGTAAAGTTTCTTTAAAGAGAAACTCATATAAAACAAGATTATATATTGACCAATTGATGAAAATGCTGTGACCAGAGGCTCTCAGGAACTTAACCCTCTATCTTTTCTAGGAGCAGTGGCTCAATATTTGCTAATTCAGTGTTTGTGGCAGCCTTGTAGAACATAACTACCAAGAATTAGGAGAAAGGACTGTAATTTATTTTCCATCCTTTTTACTAAACTGACCGGGACACAGTAACCTTCTTCCTACAAACTCAGAGCTTCCATTCTAAACTTGAGTTATCCTTAAACTTTAAAATATCATGGTTGCATAGATCAAAGATACTGTTGAGGTAATGATTAGGTGACAGTATACACATTTATATAGTTATCCACACATGGCAATTATTTTTAATTAATAATTCAACAAATATTTTTCAAGCACTGACATGTGCACTTTATTAAACACTGATTAAGCCAAAATAGAAATGATCTTATTCTCAGAAATCTTGGGTGTATACTTCTTCTGAAATAAGTTGTAGGCATTAATCAAATAATCACACAAATGCATGTACAATTTCTACTGAATTGCATGTTGAAGAATAGATGCACAAAACAGTATAAATATTTATACTGTGATAAAAGAGAAGCTGAAAGGGTCTTTCTTGAGGCAGTGACCTGGCATGAAGTATAAAAGGAGGAGTCAAAACTGGAGGTAACTGGAGGAAGAGAAGTGCAGGGTAAAGGGCACATGATATATAAAAGGCTGAGAGAAGAATGCTGTGGCTGGAGTTAAGACAGCATGGAGGAGCATGACATGTGAGGGACCTACAGAAGTACAGAAAAGTCTGAGCTTGCAGGGTCTTTAAGACATTTAAGCCATTTTGTATTTATTTCAGGAGCCATGGAAACACTCTGAAGGTTTAAATTGGAAGAAGGGAATGATTAGATTTGTGGCTTGGAAACCTTGTTTATATCACAAGATGAGGAATGGACTGGATAATGGCCAGTGTGAATATAGATCAATCAGCTTTGAGGCTCAGAAGGTGGTTCAGAGAAGAAATGATCAATGCTTGGATAAGGCTGAGTGCTGGTAGAGATGTAATGTGAAAGACTTGAGATGTTCAAATACATGATGATAGCAAATGCTCTGTGAAGCAATTATCACAATTCTGTCGTTAAAGAAATTGAGTCTCCAGAGGTTAAATGACCATTCTGAGTTTCCAGAGTCAATAAGAAAAGGAGTAAGGATTACAGCTCAGATATTGTGACTCTATCATTAGAAGGGCTCCAGATTCCTTCAGGGAGGATCCTTAAATTAGAAAGCAAACAAGAGAGCATAATTTTAATCTGGCCCCATCCTACTCCCACTCCCAACCTAGAAAGACCTTACTAATCAGTATTTGGGAACAAATTAATCAAGACTCAATTCAAGAATCAAGGTTTGAATAGCCCCAGTGACCTTTGCCTGGCTGGGAAAGTTAACTGTTAAGCCATATTTTGGCTTTATTTTATTTTATTTTGTGTTTTTCTTTTTGACTGGTACTGGAAAAAAAAATGCCACAGAAACCATGCAGGACCCTGTCATGTCCCCCGCCTCTTGTTTGTTGAAAAGCTTTAGCCTCCTAGGCCTTCCCTGAGTTGCAAAGAGCAAATTTAATCAGAGAAGTGAAAAAATGCAGAAACAAGAGAAAACAAAGTCAAGGAAATTTAGTTCCTCCTAAGGGCTATGGATAATATCCTGAGACATATCCTTGAGCTATTTTGCAGATACTAAAACCCCCTCCAGGTGAAAGAAGTTAACTGCATGCTGACCACAAGGACATAGACCCCAGACCAGTTGGGACCAGAAGGTTGATGATGTTGACTCCCGATTACCTCACCACCAACCAATCAGAAGAATGTCCACGAGCTGATCAGGTACCCGGAAACCCTCTCCCTCACCCTGTCTTTAAAAACCTTTCCCTGAAATCCATCAGGAAGATTGGGTCTTTTGCGAATTCGCTTCCCATACTCCTTGCTTGGTGCTCTGCAATAAACACTGTACTTTTTCTTCACCATAACCCAGTGTCAGTAGATGGGCTTTACTATGCATGGACAAACAGACCCAAGTTTGGTTAGGTATCAACACCAGGGAAAGGAGGTTGAAAACAGAGTGCCATGAGCTGAGGAACAGTACATGAAGAAAAAAGAGAGGTTTTACAGCTCACATGAGTGTAAAATTTTAGACAAAAAAGGAATTTTAAGTTTAAAAAATTAGGGAGGGACAGATAATTTCACATATGTTCTTATTTAAATTTTGCCTTTACTTGAATTTTGAAATATTTTTAGACTTTCAGAAAAGTTGCAAGGGAAGTACAGAAAGTTTCCATATATCTACCTAGCTTCATCTAATGTTAATATCTTACATTTTTCATGATAATGGTAATGTGTTGAATTAACAAAACTAAGAAATTAACATTGGGAAATACTATAATTAAAGTGCAGACATTGTTCAAATTGCCCAAATTTTACACTAATGTCGAGGATCTGATCCAAGATACCATATTGTACTTAACTGCCATGTCTCCTTAGTGTTCTGTGACAGAAACTTAAGAACTTGTTTTCCATATCCTTTATGCTTCTGAAAAGCACTGATTA
Source organism: Eschrichtius robustus (assembly GCF_028021215.1). Classification (NCBI taxonomy): domain Eukaryota; kingdom Metazoa; phylum Chordata; class Mammalia; order Artiodactyla; family Eschrichtiidae; genus Eschrichtius; species Eschrichtius robustus. The sequence continues at coordinate 14,733,241 of NC_090836.1, read as the reverse complement.
TGTATTTCATAGAATGTCCCTTGATATGGGTTTGTCTGACATTTTTCATGATTAGAATGAGATTATGGATTGGGGGGAAGAATACTGCAGAGATGTTGCTTCTTTCCTGTCACTTGAAATCTGGGTGCATTATAGCATTATGTCTCATTACTGGTGATGTGAGTGGTGATCTGTGGGTTAAGATGGTGTCTGCCAGGTTTCTCCACTGTAAAGTTACTCTTTTTTCCCTTTCCACACTCTATTCATTGAATGACTCCTAAGTCCAGTCCACATTCAAGAAAAAGGGGAATTAAAAGCCACCTCTTGAAAATAAATATATAAAAGAATATGTGGACTTATGTTAAAATCACCCAAATAATGAGTAAATATTTGGGGAGAAATATTTTGGGACTTTACAAATATCCTGTTTCTTCTTAAACTTTCACCTACTAATGTTAGTCTTCATTAGTGGATCTTGCCTGCAGCAATTATTGCTGTGGTATTCTAAAATGATTTTTAATTTCCTAGTCCTTCTGTATTTATCCATTATAATTCTGTAAGGAAAATCTTCCATGGGAAGGTTTTTTTGTTGTGTGCTTTACTGTGTAAAAATTGAATCAAGATGTGTTACTCCTTCAAACAAACATTTGAAAAAAAAAAGTGTACAACCTATTATTTTCTGAGTTTTACTAACTAGAATAAATACAGCTACACCTTTATCCTATTGAAGTTAATGTTGGACAAGCAAAGTCCTGGTATGTAAAGATGAGCATGATCTCCAGACTAAAACAGCCCAGGGCTTTGAGTGGAGACTCTACCCTCTAATGTGCTTCCATCCGCAGAGCTGGGCAAAAATAGCATCTCTTGGATGGATGGCAGGTACTCAGCTGCTGTTGTCTCAGCATGGGATGGCCACCATACTACTGTGGGCTGAATCACCCAAGACGTTGCCTTCCTCACATTTGTTGCCGTTGCATTGTAAAAGGGCACCATGTGCCCAAATGAACACTTGCAAAAAGGAACTGAAGTGGCATTAACTCCCGGAACAATTACAGTGTTTTCTAGAACAAATTTTAGTAGGCTTTACCTGGTTAATACAGGTAATAGAATTCTCAAGGGCAACAGAAAAATAAATGTCAAACCCAGGAGGAGGAGAAAGTAGAATTGAAAGAAAGTGGGTTGTTAGTAAAACAAATATACAAAAACACCACCACCAACAAATCACAATACCTTGATGAATACATGCAATTTTCTGTTTTCATTTTAAAACAGTTTCTCTCCACCTAGTCTGAGTGAAGTTTGAAATAATTTTGTTGGAATAGCAATTTTTTCCCTATGAGGATGATGTAGTAAGATGAACATTTTTATCTATCAGAATTCTAGAAGGGCTGTTCATTTGCGGGGGGGGGGAGGAGGAATCTGAGAAAAGATTAAGAAGGCCCCTGTGCAGTGTGTCTAGGCTTCTATCACGGGATAGGACATTAATACCTCTACTCAGTAGTGAATAGGCAGAGTACAGTGCAGGATGCCGGGAGAGGGGCCTATGAAGATAAAGAGACATCAAGAAGAGGAAGAGATACCTAAAGAGCAGTTACAGCAAGATTTCCTATTGGACACACTGTAAAGCTCTGTCTGTTCCTTCAAGGAACACGAAAATAAAGCTTTGCATTACTCTCTGAGACATTCGAAATTGGACTGGTGTTTCTTTGACTGTAACTTTGTTCCAAAGTCTTGTTTCAAAGAAAAAACAAGCAATCCCATTTTATGTGAGCCATACAAAGATGAGTTTTCCCAAGATCCTGATATGTTCCCCAAGAGCTCACAATAAAATGATCCCATTTCATGTATCCACGGTCATCTTCCTCTACTTCCCAGTATGTCTCACCAATCCCAATGTGAGAATTTCCTGGGGATTCTTTTACAAATACCCTTTCCCTGTTTTAGATACTCTCTTCTGTTTTTTTGACAATTCAAGTTTTGAACATTCCTCAGAGACACTCTAAGCAACATATAAGAAGACACAGTTTTTCTTATCTTTGTATTCCCTCGGGGTGACTAAGAAAAGCTCCGCTATAGAATAGTCACAATAACTACCCTAGTTTGCTTTCCTCTTGAAGCCTGTCTTTTTTAACAATAACCCATTTTGTTTCATCTCATCCTTTAAATTTGCAAGAAATTTGAGTTTGCATGACTTTTTTCTGCCCATCTAAATTTATTGATAATTGAAGATATATTTTTTATATTTCATTATAAAGTAAGTAACTAAATAGGTAAAGTATTTGGTACAGCACCTGCCACCTACTAAATATTTACTTTTAATATTTATTAATATTATGCTGAATGAGCATAATAGATTCTTAAGCAATACTTGTTTACCTGAATAGAAAAGTACACAGATATTGGCTGTGTTCAAATAGATCATACAAGAGAAACATTAAGATATCTTACTATTCAAATAGCACATACCTAAGCCCTAAACCTTCTTTTCCAATAGCTCCTGTTTCTCTTTTTCTCACTTTATAGTTCCTCAATATGGCAATATTTCCTCTCCTTATATGTAGATTTCAAAATTGTTGCAACAAATTTTATGAGTCATGAAAATTATGAGGCATGATCCCATAAATATCACTAAAGGAAAGCAGTTGTGAATGTTAGATACCTTTGCATAATACTGTGTAAAAAAACAGACCCATTTCTCTTCTTAATCCACAACATCATATTAGTTATTAACTTTGGTTAGTTCTCCTTCCCTTATTTGTATAAAATTCATTTTTCTCCATCCTTTCTGCCATTTTTTTGAAGCTCTCATTGGATTACTGAAACAGCTCTTTAACTAGATTTGCTATCTCCCTTGTCATACACATTTTTGGTTTTGGAAACAGCCTCTGCTGCCTATAAAGCAAATTAACTCATGTCACCGCCCTGATTATGTTGCCTGATGTCTACCCCTTTTTCTCAGGGAAGGCCATCCTAGGTCTATGAATATAAGTTTGACATTTACTTGTAGGTGGACAAAATTTGTTTGCTTATTAATGCAATAGATCTTTATTGAGTGACTACTATATCCTGGGCACTGCCAGGCAAATTAACCCACCTGTACCAAAAGACTTGAAGTCTAATTATTTGGATCTGAATTGTGCTTATTACCACTTATGACTTATGTGATCTAGGGGAAACTTCATGAGTATTAGTTTTCCTATAGTAGCACTCACCTCATTAAGTAGTTGTGAGGATTAAATAAGAAAATCCACATGGAGTACTTACATTCCTGATACATAGGAGGTTAATAATAAATGTTACTTGTTATTATTATTAAGAAAGTGAATCTTCCAAAATCAATTGTAACGAATGAGGTATATATTTACATAGTAGAATTTTAATTAGTATAAGGTATTAAGAAAACCGATTAAATTCAACTATGTCCATTTCATAACCCATACAATTAATAATATAAAATATTTTAAATGCATAAGCATAATATATCTATACACATACATCTATATATGCCCTAAAGTTATGAAGCATAATTAAAACTTTGTGTTTTCATCTATAGAAATAAGAAAACAAAACAAAATAAAACAAAATGTCCTGACTTCACACACATTTGATCTTATGAAGAAATTAAAGATTTTATTTGACCCTATTTGCCATGATCCATTGCTCAACTGACAGCCAAGACTATCAAAAATTCATAGAATCACAGTCTCAGGAGACCCCAAGAGTAATCAAAGGAATATCAGGGAAATCAGGGCCTAAAAACTGTTTCTACCATTTTTCCTACAGTAATTACTCACTCTGTCCCCATGGAGTTTGGTAGAAAAAAAGCAAGTTGAGTTCCCACCTGATGATGAGGATTCTATTATCTTTCAAATACATTCCACCTCTTCTTTTGCTTGCCACTGCTTTCCATATTAAACTCTACATTGATGGCAGAGGAGATTTTTAATGCCATTTTGATTCTGTCGGACACCTGCTTAAAAGCCTTCAGTGGCTTTCTACTGTCTTTGGGATGAGATCTCAAGGCCTTCTAACAAAGCGTGAATCACTTATAATTTGCCTCTGATGACTCACCAGCTTCATCTCTCACCACTGCCATTTTGTATGGATGCTCAAATCTTTCCAAATGATTTGCACGTTTCCAAACTTCCTTTGATATTTCAGACATCACTCCTCTCCTCTACTTTGTGTGCCTTTTCTGCCTGAGAAGCAAAAAACTATTCATATATCAAGAATAATCCTTTTTTACAGAGATCTCCTTTTCTGACTCCAGTCCTAGTAAAAGTGACTATGTGTCTCTAGAGTGTGAAGGGAAAATGTTTGTGAATAGGTTTTATGCATTTCTTCCTATAACTGTAGTTGAATTATCTCTTCATCGGGCAAAGAATAGAGGTATGTGTATGTGTGTGTTTATGTGCATAAAAGAAGTAAACATTAGGTAGGATTATATTCCCATATTCCCAAAAAATCTTGGGATGCGCTTTCTCATTATTAACATTGGATTAAGATGTATAAATCCAGGCACAGAAAAGATTAAATGAGCTCATGCATATCAAGTGCTCAACACAGAGCTTGCAACGTATAGGCTTTTGGCCAACAGCATCTTTCTCTCCACTCAACCCTTCCATCCAATGGGGTTTTTTTGGCTGATCTGAATTTAAAATAAAGGTATTATTTATTTATTTATTTATTTTAAAATGAGACGATGACCAAATGGAAATGACCATTCCTAGAAGTAAAACAAAATAAATTCAGTGGATACAATTTCAACACATTTCTGCTCACATTAAAGAAAATGGGACTTTATTTTGTATAAATGATACGCTTTAATTCAGTAGACCCATCCTGTGGTTAATTGTTGGTATGGTTTGGGGACAAAGCTATACCTTTAACTTTAGCTCTCTGTTTCTCTTTTTCTTCAAGTTTAAATAGTCCCTTTTAGATAAATGCCACCAAGAAGATTTCCAGATGCTTTAGTCTTTATGTAGTCTAACAGTCAAGGGGAAGAGGGTCTCAAGTTTCCATATTGTCCCTGTGCTTTTTCTCTGGATGTTTGCTTTCTCTGTGCCAAGGGTCATCTCTGGTCCGATCCCATTGCCTTTTTCTGAGATGCAGATAATAGATGTGCAGCTTGTTTTCTTGAATCAGAGTTCAAAGGCATTTCCTTGCTTGATTAGCCTCTCTCTGGTTTTTATAGGAGCATCAGGCCTCTTAAGTCTCAGCAAAATTCTTCGAGGCTGTGTCTGGGCTGGCCACAGGTGGCCTTTGTGGTAGAATCACTATGGCCCTTGCTGCTGTGGCCTTATGTTAGATATGCTAGCTCTTAACTCAGTTACATTTATTTTCCCCTATGGCACTTCCACATCACGTGGGATTCTTTTCTGTCCCTCATGGGAGCCAAAGGAACGTAAGCATGCTGGTTCTCTCTAACATACTGTAGTGTTACTTTTTCCTCTAGTGCAGTTACCCGGAGTTAGCATGGAGCCACCTGCACATGAGTCTTCCCTCAGCATTTCAAATGAGGAACCCAACAAAATCCTCCTCGACTTTTGGCATTTCCAATCACCTATCAAATTACACCACACACACACACACACACACACACACACACACACACACACAAAATACTTGGGGATTCTGGCCTGGTGGAAGCAAGTGAGGATATTCCTATTAGAGTGTTTATTTTAAAAACTTCCATCTCTCATCCACAGGGTTATGAATCTTACTCTGTATGGCTATTAGGTAAGGTTTATTGGGTTGGATTGGGTAGGATTATATCTCTTCTTTCTGAAGTGGGAAGTGCAAGAGGAATGTGCTAGGCTTAGCTCCAATGAAGGACTAGATATAGGAGGAGAAATTGTTTTACTGATAAGGGGATATGCATTGGATGGCATTTCAAAAATATTGTCCCTATTACCTACGTGTGTAAGGTAGTGGAACAGAGTTTAACTTATACAAAGGGAATCATGTGATTGCATAGGGAGGTTTGGGATGCTAATGGTATGTAGAAATGACAGTCTTGCTATCAGTTTCATCATTAACCTTCCATCATAGCTCAAGCTGCAAATATTGGCCATTTAAAAACCAACCAATCAACAAACAAGCAAACATACATACAAACACAGTCAACCTGGAGACTTAGTATTTTTCCCAGTAGCTTATAGAATTCATTTTTTAGTTTATCTACCAGTGGATAAAAGACATAGACCCACATGAAGAATTAGCCCTTGCACTATTTTATGTGTTACTTTTTATTATGTATGGTACACAGCTACTAAAGGTCACAAAACTAATTAGTGGCAGGTTTGTGACAAAAATCCAATGCACCTGATTCATTAACCAAGATTATTTTATCTAGGTAAATTTGTGACTCCTTTCTCTTTATTTTTTTTCAATTTTACTGTATACAAGTTAGAATTTTTCTCTTTCTTTAGTTCATTAAGCAAGCATCAAAGTACTTGACTGTCTATAGACAAATATTATCTACCTGGAACTCTAGTTCCTATTAGATAAGGCCCTTACAGTGATATCCAGGAAATATTTATTTTTGTTTCCTCACTTAAATATAGTAATACTAAATAAAGCAATGGTTATATTGTTTTATTTATATAGTGATTTATGTATGTTTGCTTTATTAAAAACATTTAACATAAAAAATTGAATAACCATCTATCTTTTACAAATTCAGTGACCTTTACATAGTTTATTCATAAATATGTAGAAAGATAATAGATACTTTCTTTGCATTTAAGCCCTGGTATGGAGGACCTATTTTTAAAATTCATTTAATAGTAAATGTTATTGTTTCAGAAAATATGTAGTATATTTATTTTGAAATTTAAAAAACAGGTTATTTATACATGTTTGTATGGACTGATCATTGGAATTAGAAGATAAAAATCCATATTCATGTTACCATATATGTTATCTTATGTGTACAAAGAGAAGAAAGATAAAAAGAAAGAAAAACTGATGTTGTTGAATTAAATTAGAATATAATTATTACTTCATGTCTTCACAAAAGACATTCTGTAACATTTAAAATTTCTGCTAATTGCACAAGGTACATTATCATGCAAAAGAATGTTAGTGAAGGTTGAAAAGGACAAACCAACTACTCTCGTACATCACCATAATTATGCAGCCCCATGTTCGAACAATTACATTTATGTAGACCCACTGTTAAAATCAATGTTACTTGTACAGCTAGTCCTTAATCAATGAAATCAGTCAATTTACCATGGTCACATCCTTCTTCTTAATTAAGACAGTGATATCTCTGGAGCGCAGGGTCTCAAAGAGATAAATAAGTACAGAGGTTGAGAAATGTCAAAGAGGTGACTCCCCGATTTTACTCCTGACGAACTTGGGAGGAAATAAGACAGTTCCTTCAGTTCAGGGAAGCAGCACAATCTTCTAAGGAGATGGCTTAGCATTCATTAAGAAAAGAGCAGGTAGTAGTGTCTGACAGAAATAGCACTAATGAGCAAAGAAGGTTTTCAACATGCATATCCTTCATAGTCATACTCTGAATTATGAAGGTTGTGCTTCCTAAGCCAATTTTAATTAGAATGAGCACGGACCTCTTTGGACAGTTAGCCTTTCTTTCCAAAATCCATTTCAATATGGTGTCATTTTGTTGTCATAATCAAAATGGCAAAGTGATGGAATAACCTACTTAAAATGTCTGCGGTGTTAAAGCAGATATGGCAAACATCTTCTAATGACACATGTAATAAGGGTATTACCTGGAGGACGTTGACAGTATGCTCCCTGATGTCATCGGAGCAGAAATAATGATAGAGGCGACAACAGAGGTCTTCAAAGACCCAGTTCCACCTCTCTGTTCCACCAGTGAACTGTAAAAGTATCATTTATTGGAAAGGAAAGAAATAGAAGGACAAAACAGCTCTATTAAAAATAGCAAATGTAGATACATCACATTGATTTTTTTATTTCACAAGGCATACTATCTTTGCACTTTCAGACTGGTATTAGCCATCTGCTTTTATCCTGAGAGAAGCTCTTGTCAGGCTATATGAAAATAAATGAAAGAAAAATAATAAATATACAGCACTGATATATTTCCCTTAAAAATAGATATGATCATTTTTATAACAAATCCAATTTAGGTTTATCTCTATAAATGAGATAATTATTCAAGTCAAAGTATGGAAAGATAATTTAAAATAAAAACTGAACTTCTTAATCCAGGCATGATTATATATATATATGAACACAAAGGAGTGATAATTTGTTCTATGTGTCTCCAGTAGCAAATAATGCATTGCAAAAATACACAAGACAATTAATGTATAATGATGTTACAAATTTGTAACAAGTACCTTCTATCATACTTATCAGACAATATTAACTGACTATAGCTGAAAAATAGTGGGCATGACTTTTATCAGTAAATATTATTACAAGTTTTTCTCTTTGTCTCTTACATTTCATGCATGATAAATGTGTACATTTTTTAAATGCGTGAGATTGGTTGCTTCTAAAAAAGGAAAATGTGCTTATATCAATCACTCTTTCTATAAAACCTTTCACTTTTGAATTTAATTTTATAATTAAAAAAAGTGACTGTAGAAGTTATAAAACTTATAACAGATTTTTTTACATTTATGTTGTCGGTTTTAAACCAAACTAACTTTGAGCAAAAGTTATTTCTTAGATCATGTAAATTTTAACTGCAATTTAATTTTGTGGGATTAAATGCCAGAGAGTAGATTTACTTAGGGATGTCATTTTCTCTGCTAACATCAAAAACCATTTATAGGAAAGGAGCCCCAACTAATTAGAAGGTCAGTCATCCCTCCATAAGAACAGACTTACAAACTCAAGAGGCCTTACACATAAATATCTAAGTAGTAAAAGACTGACCACTAGCTTGGATATTTACTTAGCAAGAACTCAAAGTCCTAAGACAACTCTGACAGAAGCTACTAAGGGGCACAGAAGGTAGGATGGATTATAATTCACTCAACTGAGTGCACTTGAATGGCAAAAAGAAAAGCAAGAGAGGGAAAGAGATTTAGCAGTGTATTGTTTTTCTGTTGTTATTTAAAAAATTTTTTATTGGAGTATAGTTGATTTACAATGGTGTGTCAGTTTCAGGTATACAGCAAAATGAATCAGTTATACGTATATATGTCCACTCTTTTTTTTTTTTTTTTTTAGATTATTTTCCCATATAGGCCATTACAGAGTACTGAGTAGAGTTCCCTGTGCTATATTGCAGGTTCTTATTTATTATCTATTTTATACATAGTAGTGTGTACATGTCAGTTCCAGTCTCCCAATTCATCCCTCACCCCTCCTTATCCCCAGTAACCATAAGTTTGTTTTCTACATCTGTGACTCTACTGTTTTGTAAGTAAGTTGAGATTTAGCAGTTTATGATTCAGTAATTAAATAACTTGTTGTTTATATAGACAAAAGTAATGCTTTTTGTTATTCTAGTCTAGTTACACCTTTTTCTCATTTATGATTTTCATGGTCAAGATAAGAAATCAATGGTAAAGTTATCTTACATTTAAATCTCTTAATCTCAGGCTGAGTCATAAAACTTTACTATCCCTTGTTATTTCTATACATCAATTCAGGGCTGACTGAATGAGTAGAGCTGGTTCTAAAGACTTTTCTGAGTAGCCATCAACCATGTGGAGAGAGAGAAAAAAGATTCTAATCTTAGAGTATGCCAAGAGCTGAAAACTTTAAAGAGACAAGCAAAACAGAACTTGTGTTATATATCTATATCTATATCTAATATCTACATTTATATCTAATATCTAATATCTATAACTTCTGTGTTACAGCTTTAAAACTGGTGAATAACCCATCTCTACTCACCTTCACCGTCTACCAATAGAGGTAGACACATGTTATCTACTAATTTGAAGAAGATGCTAATTGTCTGTGAGGGGAAGCACGAGAACGTGTTTCTCTGCTATACAAGGAAAGGCCTATTTAACTGTCTATTAGGCATATTTATGTAAGAAATAAATTCATATTTAAATAATTAGCTAAAGTGCATAGTCAAGTAGAAAGCAAATTATAAGCTTTTATAAGATTTGCAGACAGCCTCATGTTTAAAAGCTGAATCTATTATTTTCATGTGAAGAGATTAGATAAGCTAGTTTATGTACTTCGGGCCCTACTGTGCTCAAGTAATGCAATTTCTGAACCTATTTTGAAATGTAGCCTCTGGACTATTTTACACAGGCAGGCATTCTAACCTTCTATGGTGGATTTCATTTCTAATACCAATGGAACAATCATAAAACAAATAACCAAATATATATCTGTGATATAATTGAAAACTATTTACTTAACTTAAAGCTTACTAACCAATCCCATTCACATTGGGAAAAAACTTGTTTTTAGGGCACTCAATAAATGTTTGAGGAAAGGTAAAGTCACCTTAGGCAAAAGATAGAAGGAGAGACTCCACCCTTCCTCTCCACGCTACTGAATCTTTTTTGCCATAGGGATGCAGCATCATGGACAAAGCTTGTGGCTATACAGGAAGGAAATTTTATTGAGCCACTGCTACCAAAGAAAGGTGCTTATATTATATAGTGTTCCAGGCTGCTGGATAAGTTCCCTAAATATTTCCCTCCACAAAAGTGACAGTTCCTAGGAAAGCCATAGATATCTGGTCTGCAGCAGCTTTAGTTGGGGACAGGCAGGAAAATGATACTCTCTCTCCCTAAGTAGTCTGCTTAGCAGGACTCCTGCTTGGCAGGAGAAGAATAGAGCTGATTATTTCCATCCATCTCCTTTCTCTTTTTCATCCTGTTTTCCCTTTACTAAATGCACTTGAGGAGTCATTGATGTTTTTGTGAGTATGGAATACAGTACAATAGCATTATATCACCTGGTGCTATAATACCAAATTCACTTACATTGTATTTCTTTCTGAATAGACTCTCCTTTCCTCTGTTATTCTAATGTTGGATGCCTACATTTTTATTGGAAATCTCCATCTAAAGACAATAGGTGAGATAGAATAATCTGAGGATGATATTGAAGAAGATACTGACAATACAAAATGGTTGATTAATAAGAATGGCATGAACACTTGTTGAGTAGTTCTTAGATCACTTACTGATTATAACTCACGGTCGCTTGAACCAATTAGACGTACAAGTAAAAGGAAGCTATTAGTTATGACTTTATCATATAAAAACTATTGTGCAGCAAGAAATGACTGATTCTTGGCAGAAAAAAATAAAAACAATTCACAAGTTCAAAAGCTAATTCAACAAAAGATAAAGATGTTAGAAATGTATTTTTATGAAGCTATTGTCTCTTGTGTGAGGCCACAATATAAAAGAAGGTAAAACTACAGAAAACTTTAAGAACAATATTGATGTAAACTAAACATTGACATTTGATCCATTTTAGAGACAAGAAAACGTAAACAACTTCTTTCCAAACAACATCTACATTTAGAATACTAAAGAGATGATTTTCTGATTGTAAGTTGAGAATTTAAAAGAATTAGTGCATCCTCCAAATACATCTTAATCATTAGAAGTAAGGAAAATCCACCACAGTAGTTTAAATCTTCCAAATGGAATCGCATTATTGGTCTGTATCATGTTTTTCCGAGTTTCTTGATAGGCAGTATTTCCCCAGTGCTGTTATTGAAGGGTTGGTTGTTACACTGATTCAAAAAATAAATGCAATATTCCTCCCTCCATGTAGAATTTAGAATTTTCATATTAATCCTTGATTAATTCAAATAGGAAAAAGAGATTGTAAAATTCATACATTATGATATATATATATATATATATATATTAACATACCCTCAGAGGTACACAGGTTATGGAATCAAAGAGACTGAGATTGAAATCAAGAGCCAGCCCCTCCTTTTCCAGCTCTACAACATCAGACTCATTTTACCAGCTCTAAGCCTCACATTCATGTCTGTGTATGGGGATAAAGCCCTGAAGATAGCTGTGAGGGTCAATGTGACAGATATCAGGAAAACTCGGGGTGTGCTAGGTGCTCAGTAAAAGGTAGAATAGCTCTGGGGGAATGTAGTAAAATCATTGTGAAAGGTTGGAGTACTGAATAAGTAAATATCATTGAGTTATTATTTTTAAATAATTAGATAGTAAATATTTATGCAATCAGAAGATCCCTTCTAATGTCTTGTGTATAGAACCTACTTCATTTATTTAATAAACAGGAAACTTCTTTTTACAGGTCAACTGGAACTTCTAAATTATCAGAAATTCTGAATTATGAGGAATCAAAACAATACACTTGAAAACTAATTCTTCTTACTCAGATTTTTAAGAGGATAGTGGACTAAAGTCATTGTGGAAAGGAAAGAAAAGATTAAAATGTGTTTTCAAAGCAGCACGGTGTTCAGAATGATGCCTGAGTACATTTAGCTATCTTTGCTGAAAGTGAAAAATAATACAAGTAAAATGTATAATACACTTGTTTGTATAACATTCCTACAATGTATTGACAGGCTTCTAAAAAAAATCAAAACTACTTTCTATCATAAAAGATAAAGAACAAAACAGACTGAATCCACTTCAAGAAGAGAAAGATTCTCTTTGAGATTCAGATTCAGTATTATGTTTAACTATTCTAAATCTATTTGCTTCGGTATTCAGCAGCTTTTGTGATAGGATCAGAAACTGTGAAATGGAAATTGTAGTGATTTAATATTTGGAAAAATTATAATAAGTGTAAAAAATAGTCATGGTATGTTTTCCCAGTGCTCTCTGCAAAGAAAGAGAATTAAGAAGAAAAGCCAAGAAAGCTTCAGGGATTAGAGAAGATATTTTCTAAGTTTGGAAGCAGATGTTGTACCATATGTGCTTACCTGTTCTCTTTCTATTCACTTTGGCTGGATCATTACCAACCTGTCTTGTTTTTAATCCAGTAGAGTCACTGACTGAATAACCAATTATTTCACCTCTTTATAATTCAGCTAACTATGACACAATGCTCCTGGAAAAGATTACAGGCAGGTGAAGGAAAAGAATGAATTAAAATCTAAGATAAACACAGTAATGAGTTCTCAATTTTATCATATTGTAAAATAATTCTAAAAGCAAAAAGCACTTTGCCTTTTTTTGAACTTTTCTATTTTGCCTTGTAATATTAATAGAAATTTATTTACATAAAAGAGCTCATACAAATATAGTCTTCTCATGTACACATTTGTGATGAATTGATAAGATTCATGCAGATAAAAACATTAAACATCCAATAAAAAGTTCTTATTGAAAGTGTTGGCAAGCAATAGACTTTCTCACTTTTTAAAAATCATTTGTGCCAGTGAATAAACTCAGAAAATATTTATGTCACAATATCAATTTCAGATCACTTTGCCGATATAGAAATCATTTCAAAGAAATATACACAAAAAGACCCAAACACAAGCTAAAAACCCTGTAGAAAACAAATGTGAAACCATTTTCAGGGTTTTTTTTACTAAGTGTTTTTATTAAAATATAAAATATATGCATAAAATACTCAGGTAGTAAGTGAAAAGCTTGATGAATGCACATGCAACCATATCGGTCAATAAATAGAACACTGCCAGCAGCCCCATAGTCATCCTGGGGCTCCTTTCCAGCTCCTATTTGCCCCTCATCCCAAGAAAATGATTATCCTGTCTTCTGTCACAAGCAGTTAATTTTGTCTTCTTTTTGAAAGTGACAGGAATGGAATCACAGATTATATACTTTTGGTATCCGTATTTTTCATTCAACATTTTTTTAAAGTTGTAGTTGTTTTCATGATTCCTCCAATTGTCTCCATTTATCTATTTTTAAGAAATTAGATTGACTCTTTAGATTTTGGATCTCTAGTAGAATTTTGTATATTTTGTACATAAAGAGCAAGCCTCCCTTTTAAAAAATATTTCATGAAATATAATGCAGTTTTAAATACTTTTTCAACTTAAATTACATATAAATCTTTTACATACAACATGAAAAAAAGCTCATATATTTGAAAATGCAAGTATTTTTAAATATTTGGAAGAACAGAATGTAAAAGCCACATAGGAAATGTTTGAAAACATGAAATTGACCAGCTATCAAAATTAGTTGATGATGAAAATAGGGAGAATAAAAAAACAGATATTGCTCTATCCTAATGGTTCTCAAAGTGTGGCTCACAGAACAGCGGCAGCAGCTTCATCTGGGCGTTGTTTAAAATACAGTTTCAGGCCCATCCCAGAACCACTGCATCAGAAATCGGGAAGTGGGGTATTTCTGGTACATGCTACACTTTAAGAAACGCTGCTTCCATTCTATACCTTTCAATCACCAGGTACTTCTGTTCCCGTCTGTATTTTTTCTTAAAATTATTTCTAACCTACATTTCAAAAAATAAATGCGGAAATAATCTGTGACTGTGGACTCTTTACACTGACTTTGTCATTTCACTGTTTCTATAATGTGACAGTCACTATATGTACTAGTTTTCTATGGCTGCTGTAACAAAGTGCCACAAATGTAGTGGTTGAAAACAACACAAGTATGTTCTCTTAAAGTTCCGGAAGTCAGAAGTCCAAAATCAGGTTCACTGGGCTGAAGTCGAGGTGTCAGCAGGGCTGTTTTTTCCTGGAGGCCCTGAGGGGGGAATCTGCTTTTCTTGCCTTCTTTCAGGTTCTGAAGGTAGCTTGCATTTCTTAGCTCATGGATCCTTCCTTGTATCATTTCAACTGCTTGCTTCCATCGGGTCACATCTCCTACTATTGCTTTTGACATTGTGGCCTCCCTTTTATAAGAAACTTTGTGATTACAGTAGACTATCAGACAATCCAGGATAATCTATCCATCTCTAGATCCTTAACTTAATCATATATTATAAGTCCCTTTTGCCATATAAGGTAAGTAATCACACGTCCTGGAGATTAGGACATAGACACCTTCGTGGGGGTCATTGTTCTGTCTACCACACTATGCAAGTGAGCTTATGCTCAACAGAATAAGATGGACATTGAGGGGATAAGACAAACTCTCTTCTCTGCAATCCCTTATAAAATTTTGCTAAGCAATATTGACAGATTATTCTTCATGGAGCTCAATTTTAACTAATTAAGTGACAGTCTTGAGGAGAGGTAGAAGAATGAATGCACTTGTTAATTCATTTTACTAGTATGTATTCTGCAGCTACTATACACTGGATACTGTTCTTGTGATGCTTAAAGTCTAGTGAGATATAATTAGAGAAGATACAGTGAAGGTACATAAAGCAATGTATGGATTTCTATAAAGCTCAGTGGGTGTGAGGCTGGGGGAGGTGAGTGTTCAACTGAAATCTGGAACATAACTAAGTGTCGTGGGATCACTCGGGTTAAGTGTCTGTGTATATGGTGATGTTATTAATCGATATAGAGAACATGGCATAAATGTATGTTATTTGTACAACTGTACTTTCAGTACTTTTCCCTTTGTTCTTTCATTTTATTAATTCTTGTATTTTGAAATTTGTGTACAAGTAAACTAGAATGTAAGTCTCTTGAGAGCTGTATCTATATTTAGTTCATATTTGTAATTCCACAATCCATAACATAGAATTTTATATCTAATAGACAATGAGTAAATATTTAAGTATACAATTTTATTTTCATGACCAAATGCTATATGAAGTCAAATAACTGTATTCAAGGGAACAATTAGACTTTGTTTGTCCTCACGTTGACTCACATCCAGTTGGAGAGGTTTGCTTCTAGAACAAGCAGTCACAGAGACTATTTTTGAACACTGGAAGTGTCTGAAATTATTTGGAAAGTTTCAAGATAGTTTTATTTCTTACTGTGACATCATCTTGATTAGTGTTTTATGTTTTATATTTGAGATATAATCTTAGCCTAGACACATTTGCAATGAGTCTCAAAATATTTTCTAATTTCAGTTTTGAATGAAACATTCAACACAAAGGAATCAACATATTCCTTATTTGTACACTTCATTGACTGGTTCATGTAGGGGAAGGATCATACTCTCTGGAGCGAGACAAACTAGGTTTAAATACTACTTTCCTGCTTATTAATAATGTGACCTTGAGTGAGTTCCCTAATCTTTTGTACCTGTTTCTCCACCTAAAAGATGAAGGTAATAATATATATTTCATTGGGTTGTTATGAAGATTGAAAGTAAAAAATATGAAGTTCCTAGATTGATCTATCATAGACATCAATAAAAGTAATTTATTATAATACACATATATCAATATTTTTCAGTACTTGATACTCCCTCCCCCACCAAAAAAAAAAAACACAAAAACTTTTCTCAGATTTATCTTTGGAATGAAGGAAAATTTTGGCACAAAATAGATTTAAATCCACAAAACTTGAACTGGATTCTAATTTCCAATTATTAGTTTATTCTTCCTTGAATATATAAGCTAAAGAAAATTGTGGCACTACTGCCTGTGCCATCTTATTGCTAAAATCTTTTAAAAAAAGGAATAATCTGCTGTTTAAATAAAGCATCAGACTTAGGAGAAAAATAACAATATAGGAAGTCATTTAACAAATCTATCATGGTATAATTCTTAAAATTTTAACTAACTTTGCTTCTCTCACTCAAATAGGTTATAATATTCAAGGTTATACTGTGATCTATTGCTGAGTTAGTAATGACAGTCAAGTTTGCCAACACAATCACTGCACTACATTATCTAAGTCATTGCTCTGTAAAGTGCTTTGGGATACCTTGAGTGTGAAGGGCCATATATCAAGTGTATTATATTTTATTCTATATGGTACCTGAGTTTTGGCAATGCATATTCAACAAGCTGAATAAAAAGACTTCTAGATGTACTTTAATAGTGTTTGTATGCATTCACCATGAGTAACTAACTATAGGCTCAACTCTCAACTTGAGCTAAAGAAAAGAAATTATGTTTGAGAGAGAGGGAGAGAGAGAGGTGGGGGGAGAAGAAGGATCTCTATCTTGAAGGTAGAAACCCCAACTAAATATGCATCCCCTTAGCATACCTGACCTCAAAATTTACCTGCCTCTCACCTGTCATTCAGAAACCTAAAGTGGTTTCCTTTCCATGCAAGAGAGATGTATGAGAGCAAGAAGCACATCAATATCATTTATCATTTTACCCTCAGATCGTAACACTGTGAGTGAATGAATGAATGAATTCTGCTGGGTTATATCCTTACTAGATTTTTCACTGATATATTTTTAAAGTAGCATTTTAAATTTTGATAAACGACTTTTCCGTAATTTAAGAATGTTCTCAGACCTTATCATGGTAACAGTTTTGCAAAGAGGAAACATCCCAGAGCATGGTTATACAGCACTAAGTGTTGTCAACTCTCACTATAGAATTGTCTTTCAGGAAACGTGACATTTTATTGTGCTACATAGATATATTAAAATATATCCCTAACCTGCAGAAATGCTATTTTTGTGAAGGGATTATATAGCAAGATATATACAAACATACATACATGCCTACCCAGAAACATATAAACGTGCAGTAAAATAAATTGGCATATGTACCTTAGAAAGTTAAAAAATATTTCTTTTATCCCATGTTTTGATTTTGACACATTTATCTTTCTTTTTTATGAGTGCAGTATCTGGAAAATGGGGTTTTCCATTTATTTATGCATTACAAAGATATTTCTTTAGTATCTACTATGTGCAAGCCTCTGTGAATACACAAGTATTATCAATGCTTAACTAATTTAATAAATGCCCAGAAACAAAGAAAAAAGAAACTAACAATAAACTCAGTTTAAAAATGTAATGCGGGCTTCCCTGGTGGCGCAGTGGTTGCGAGTCTGCCTGCCGATACAGGAGACACGGGTTCTAGCCCTGGTCTGGGAAGATCCCACATGCCGCGGAGCGACTGGGCCCGTGAGCCACAACTACTGAGCCTGCGCGTCTGGAGCCTGTGCTCCGCAACAAAGAGAGGCCGTGACAGTGAGAGGCCCGCGCACCGCGATGAAGAGTGGCCCCCGCTCGCCGCAACTGGAGAAAGCCCTAGCACAGAAACGAAGACCCAACACAGCCAAAAATAAATAAAAATAATAATAAATAAATTTAAAAAAAATGTAATGCTCTTTTTAGTTCATCAGGTGGAATAATAAAATGTAGTTTCAGAGTAGAAAAGTATTTGTTTATTCTGAAAAGAATAAACAATTTAAAAGTTTCTAATATGCTAAGCAGTATATACTAAACGATTTCTTCTCTGACCACTTTCAGCCATCATCAGTGCTGATGATGTACTCAGAAAAACACAAGTTATAAGACATTGCCATTCCCTTCTTAAGCTTACTATCTAATTGTGGAAATAAGTTGTCTTGATTTTGTCTAAACTGGCACTGGACTGAAGATTTAAAAGAATGATATTTTCAATGGCAAGCATGTGTTGATCCATTAAAAACAATGAATCTTGACTCTAACCTTAAACCATGCAGAAAAAGTATTCCACATAATTTTATAACTAAATGTGAATTGTAAAAATTAAATTGTAAAACATTAGAACTTTTTTTTTCCAGACACTATTCAACTCACCACAGATGGGAAAGAGTTACTTAGAGGTATAGAAAAGTGGAGCTCAGTACTGATAAAAATAATCTAAAAATGAAGGAACAGATATAGGAATATCTGGGCAGTAAAGATGTAGTAATGAATATAAGATAAAAGATTAAATGAGGGATAAGAGATACCTGTAATTCTTTCAATATGATTATGTAATAAGAGAAGCAATAAAGACAATCTGATTGCTTTTATTTATATTCTTTAAAAAAAAAAGATTATGTAGCTGAAAAAAAGGAAGGAGAAAAGAAATATCTCCAACTGAGCAATGAGTTATAATTACAAGTAGAATGCAGCAAATGCAACTGGTTATTTAATTGGGGGGGTGGTCTGTGTAGAGAAGTGAGAAACTAAAAATGAGGACAATCAGCAAGGAACTGACTCTTTGCATGAGAAAGACTATTTCGTATGTATTTTGTACCACAGACAACCTGATCCTAATGACAAAGTCTAGGAGATTTTGAAAATCGTTTCTCTTCTTCATACACTCCCTCCCCACCACCAGCACCCCTCTCCAAGAATAACAAGGAGAACGAGCAACCTGTGTTCCCTCTGTTATCATTGCTATGTGTGGTCTCAGGATAGATGGTCTTCTAATCCAAGTAAAACTGGTGACACTATTGCATTGGCCACCAAACTATTTGGGAGGTAATGTACTGAAGAATGAAGAGAGAGTGCTAAGTAGTTAGTAGACAGTGAATTGCACTTTCCAAAGCCAGAATAATTCCTCTATTCTTCTTATTCATTCCTTAAGTGTATGATTCAAAAAAAAATGCATGAATATCCATAGGCCTTCATTCATTCATCTATTCAACAGTATTAATTAAGTATTGTTGAGTTCAAAGGAATTATGTTAGATGTTTGGAAAGATAAAAAATAAATTGGAAATAATAATACAGTTGACCCTTGAACAGTTCAGGGGTTAAAGGCACTGACCTTCCGTGCAGTAGAAAATCCAAGTATAACTTTACAGTCAGCCCTCCATATCTGTGGTTCTGCATCCGTGGATTTAACCAACCGTAGATAGTATAGTAATGTAGTACATATTTACTGAAAAAAAATGTGCATATGAGCGGATGAACCCTCACAGTTCAAGCTGGTATTATTCAAGGGTCAACTATAATATTAACTAGCAATTACAGAGCACTACGTTGTAGGCATATTTAATCCACACAACAAGCCTATGAAGTGGGCAAAATTATTGTCCTCAAATCACAGATGAAGAAACACAGACCACAGTCATGTAACTAGAATATGGCAGAGTTAGGATTTGTATGTTCATAATTTGGCTCCATATCTGAGCTTTTAACTGCTACACTGATTGTGCTATGTTGGGTGGTATAGAATTTTATTTCAATAACAAATCTAATATTATCCCACTTTATAGAAAACATTGTGCTAGAAGATGAAGGGGATGGAAGAAAATCTTCACAGTCTACGTGGGTGGGAAAAGGAAAAAAACAGACAATCAGGAACAAAACTAAAACAAATATTCAAGTTGTCACTTTATTGCCTCTCAAGTTCAAATCCTCATTTCATTGACTTTGCAAAAATGGACCTAGACCATTTAAATCTTTTTCTTTTACAGCTGGAACTAAATTTCCTTTTGTACTGTGCAAAGAACTAACACTGATGGAAGAAAGTTTTTTTTTTCTAGTTCTGGTGTGCTTTGGTTTTCTTCTTGCTCCTCCTGAGTGGCTGTCAGCAACGCATATGAGGGGTGTCCAGTGGTACCCAGCACTGTGAATGCCTTCCCATTATATAGTGATCAATAGTCCACTGCAGGCATATTCCCAGGGAGCCTTGCAGGCCCCCCAGTAGCCTCAGCTTCCAGCACTCAGTAGGTGTGTTTCCTACTTGCCAATCCCAACCATGGTTAACTGTGTACTTGCACCCCAGAAAAGTATTTCCTGTCTTGGCTGGTTACTTTGGCTGACAGTCTTGGTTTACCTACACTACTGAGTGGCATTTATAGCTTGCCCGATGATTCTGGACCAGCTCTTGTCCAGGCAACACAGAAAACTTCTCCATCATGCGATGGGCTGCAACCACACTTTCTCCAACAAGATCTGAATCCTAGGTTTAGGAAGATTCCCCTTCCAAGTCGGTTCTTCCTTGGATATTCTCTCTCAGCCCCAGTCATTAGGGTTCTCTTTACTCCTTTATAGATAGTCTCGTCTTATAGTTAATAATTCTTTGTATTAAATGCTCCCTTTTCAAATTACTATGTGTTTTCTATATTCTGATTGGACCCTGACTGATAAAACAGGATAAATAAAGAGGACAGGATAGTGATGATTATTGACTCAGTAGGAAAGGAGAGGTACATTTTTGTAGACCACTCTTAAATCCCAACCAAAGTGGATAGCTAACAGTCTTGCCTAGGTTTGAGAGTAGGAGAGCAGATCTGGTACTCTAAATTCTGTCTAGAGACATGTTAAAAGGTAGACTCTTATCCAAGTTTGATAGCAAGGAGTATTCTGAAAATGAAACAGGGCACCCTGGCTCTAACAAGGTTTCTCAACCTTTTCCCACTACAAGGCATGCCATTAATAGAGATGGCTCATGGCGGCAAGGAGTTTTAACCTAAGGTAATGAATGGTAGTGGAGGTAGTAGAGGAAGATCGTAGAGGTAACTCAGGTTAGCCCCTCTCAAAGGTCATGCCACTCACTCCTCGTGAATCACTAGAACGGGGTAGTATGATAAACAAAATTCAAATAATGCAAACTTATAGAAGTTCATTAAAAAATATGAACATGGACTTCAACTCAGAGTATATTCACAAGTACATCTTTCAAATTACGTTTTTCAAGAGTGAAAATATTAAAACGTATTGATATTTTATTTTATAGACTTTACTCCAACTCTCTTCCTAACCTACATATTCCTCCTACTATAAGTTCTTTTTTAAGTACAGTATTTTAAAAATTTTTAAGGTAAAAGTAGAACCCATGAAAAGTTGCATTCTTTTATCTGTGTTAGCATTTTTTTTCAGTAATATGTCTCCTAACTGTATCTTATATAAATGTTCATTTTGTACAAATTTTACAAATTGTGTACAAATTTTTATTTTATATTAAGTTCCAAATGACCTCTATGTGTTTATGTGTTTATTTCAAAATTATGTGCTTTATGAACACAAATTCACAGTCACAGGAACCAAATAACTCTTTCCAGAATTTTTCTTTCCTGTAATACTTTATACTGATTTCTTAAGAATAAGCAGACAAAAAAAAAAAAAAAAAAAATGTCTTCACCACCCTCACCATTATCATTAATTGCATAATATGAATCTCTTAGGATAGATTTTAGGCCTGTACTATAAATTTAGAGACTAGGCCTTCAAAATCAGCAACAGGGAATAAAACCAGATTACTATATACTTATCAGTGATAAGCTCATATCCATTGAGTTGTGAGTCCATATTTATTGTTCTAATATAACTTGTTGATTATGAATATTTTTCCTGGAAATATTAATAAGTCTATCTTTCTTCAACCTGCCTGCTGTGAGTGATGCCGGATACAGGTCAATTGGTAAAGTCTGGCAGTGATCCCCAAACTGAAAAAAATTGGGTATGCCTTGTCAATATATGTATTAGCATTAATTAAAAGATATTTTCTATAATATTAATATATTTGTATAGAAATATAAGTTGAAAAAGTAAATATGAATAGGAATCCTGAAATTTTTTTCTCGTGCTCTCTAGGTCACATTTTCCCCCATTTTGAAGATCACTGACCTATAGGATTGCAAGATTATAAGGTAAACTAATTTTCAGAGCACTCCTAGGATATTCTATATGATTCAGGTTTATTTTTAATGATATACCTCCTTTCTCAACCTGTTTTTATCAGTCCCTTTTCTCCTCTATCCATATACATACTCAAACATGTAATCTGAAGTTTGTAGTTCTGATAGCTACTTCAGGATAAGTCTACCTAGTTGAGATACCCCAGAGAGAAGTGATTATAGCCAAGAATAAGCACCTTGAGAGAAATGCATTGTATTAGCTCAGATCTAAATTATAGATTCATCTCAGTAATAGTTCAGATTAACAAACGTTATATATTTACATATTTGCACTGAATTAAAGTTGAACCATCGAGAAATACATATATATGTATATAACAAATATATATGGTTTATGCATGTTATAATTAATAATAAAACCTATTTTGGTGTGCATTTGTTCATGTCTTTGGTGCATTCCCATCGGGTCTTGTTTTAGGTTCAGTCAGATATTGTACCAGGAAAAGTCAGACATCAATCTGTGCTGCGTTAATTGTAAGTTGAGCCGTTGGTTGCACATCTTCAGTACACTTTTTTTACTGTTGTCATGGGTGTCATCTCTGTTTCCAGCTTTTTGGTTTTATTTTCTGTAATTTTCTTGAAATGCGAAAGATATAGTTCTGCTGTGATAAATGAGATGGGGAACCCATAGCTCAGTCACTAGTTTGTTCATAGATTGACCACTGAATGTAAAGTATGCGATGCTAAGAACAATTTTGATGAGATCCATTGTTGAATGTGCAGTGATTCATTCTTCTTTGTGAAGTTGCTACCTTTATGTCTTAGTTCTGTATCATTTTTCATGTTTCTCCTTTAATAAGTATCTGGAAGGACAGAAATCTTCCCAAATACAGCCTAGACTAAATTGAATGCAAGTGAGTGATATCCACTAAGCATAGCAACAATACATATATGATTATATAGTTTAATTTCTAGTTTCTTATAAAAGTGTATAATGTGACTTTTGTACAGAAACAACCCTGTGTTTAATTTCTGTCCTCTTTTGCTAAATCTTTCATGCCTGTACTTAGAGAATTCCTTATCTTTGACAAACAATATGAAATACAAAACTCAGATATTATATTATCTGATTTATTGTGATTCCATGCAAAAGGCACAATTTTTCTAGAATGAAATATACATTTATTAGTTTATTTGAAAAATTAACTTCTGTCCAAAGACCAAGGTCACTATTCTCTAATTAACCTTCTTTAACAAATCTAACCTATTGCTAAGAAGTCATCAATGCCAAGTTCTACTGTCAGAAAGAAGAAAAGAAAATGGCCTCCCTCAATCAGCTCATAAAATGAAAAGTATATTTTTTTCTTTGATACAGCATTGAGGCAACCAGAAATACCAGTATAGTTTAGAAGCAAATGAAAAAAAATCCAAAAAATAGGGAAAATTTAGGAGTTATAAGGAGATTCTCTCTACAGAGTTGCACCAAGGGAAAGTTATCAGGGAATAAGATGTCAGGGTCTCTTACCCAGCAGATATACAAAGGAGATGCAAGCTATGGTTATGTAGAGATGAAAGGAGCAACAATTATAAATTGGGAAAGACTATGTAATTTGTATGTTCAATGTTAATGAGCAGTGCTTGATTTACCCAAGAAATAAACAAGAAAATTCACACTCAAACATGCATGTAGATTGTCTTATTTGAAAACATGAACACTTGCATTATTAAAATTTCAGTGGATTTGTATGAAAATATAAATCATGTGAAAATTTTCATAAACTAATTTTATGGAGAATTAGATAGTCTCCAAAAAATGATAATCTCTGTGATGAATAGAAAAGCAAGAGTGTCCAGGATATTTCCTTTCATAATCCTATTCAGTATTCTCACCAATATCTTACTTCCTTTTCAGTACCCAAGGTGCCCTGGGAGATCAGAGGATTTCTGTAGGTCCTGCTTACTATTCTTTTCTTGCTATGATTCTGTACTTCGATTTCTTTCTTTTTTTTCCCCCTTAATGTTTGCTTTATTTGAAGCCTCTTTTACTAGTTGAGCCATCCTTATTTATAGCTGGAGACATGATTACCTTTTTGAATTATGTTTCTAAGAAATATGTTAACTGGGCATATGTTAGCCTATAGAGTATATGGGCATGTTTTTTGTGGTGTGCAAATTCTCCATGAAAAGTTAACATCCTATGGGTCAGCTGGATGCTCAAATTGTAACCTACTGTTGTAACTCAATTCTTAACCAGAGTTTGTGTTAGGTTTAGACTCAAAAGCCATTAGATTTTAATACAGTGCTTCTTAATCATGAAGGTCTGTAGATATATCCGCTGGCATTCTGTGAGTTCACCATTTTGAGAAACATCAATATAATGGTAATTATAGGAAGAATACTTATAAACACAGACACACTCTCAAAAGAGGAATACTATCACATTTCTAACATGATATAACCAATTTCCTTTTACGGGAGCATTTCACATATATAATCTCACTTTTTATTGTGATATAATTGACATATAACATTGTGTAAGTTTAAGATGTACAATGAGTTCATTTGATAAATTTATATATTGCAATGACATTATTGTCATAGTCTTAGCTAACACCTCCATCAAGTCACATACTTATTTCTTTTTTGTGGGGAGAACATTTGAGATCTATTCCCTTAGCAACTTTGAAGTATATAATACAGTATTGTTGACTATAATCACAGTGTACAAATCAGATCTCCAGAACTTAGTCATCTTCTAACTGCACATGTGTACCTTTTGAGTAACATCTTCTCATTTCCCCCACTTCCAGCTCCTGGTAACCACCATTCTACTCTCTGTTTTTATGAGTTTTGATTTTTAAGATTCCACATATATATGATATTATACAGTATTTGTCTTTCTCTGTCTGACTTACCTCATTTAGCGTAATGGGCTCAAGGGCCATCCATGGTGTCTCAAATTGAATGATTTTCTTCTTTCTCATTGTTAAATAATATACACTCACACCACATCTTCTTTATCCATTCATCCACTGATGGACATATAGGTTGTTTCCATATCTTGGCTACTGTGAATAAAGCTGCAATGAACACGGAGGCACAGATATATTTTCAATATCCTGTCATCATTTCTTTTGAATATATACCCAGAAGTAGGACTGCTGGATCATACGGTAGTTCTAGCTTTAATTTTTTGAGGAACTCCATACTGTTTTTCATGGTGCTGAACCGATATACCACCAACAGTTCAAAGTGTTGTCTATTCCTCATATCCTCACTAGCACTTGTTATTTCTCTCTCTCTTTTTTTTTTACAACACTCACTCTAACAGGTGTGAGGTAATATCTCATTGTGGTTTTGATTTGGATTTCCCTGATGATTAGTAATGTAGAGCATCTTTTTATGCACCTTGGCCATTTGGATGTCTTCTTTGGAAAAAATGTCTATTTAGTTCCTCTGCCCATTTTAAAATTGGATTTTTTTTTGTCATTGTTAGTTGAGTTGCATGAGTTCTTTAAATATTTTGGATATAAACCCCTACCCAATATATGGTTTGCAAATATTTTATCCCATTTTGTACATTGCTTTTTCATTTTGTTGATTATTTCTTTTGTAGTGCAGAAGATTTTAAGCTTGATGTAGTCCCACTTGTTGATTTTCACTTTTGTTGTTTGTGCTTTTGGTGTCATAATCCAAAAAAAGTCACCAAAATCTATGTCAAAGAGTGTTTTGCCTATTTTTTTTTCTTGTAGAGTTTTATGGTCACAAGTCTTAGGTTTAAGTCTTTAATATATTTCAAGTTAAGTTTTATGAGTGGTGTAAGGTATGGGTACAACTTCATTTTTCTGCATGTGGTTATCCAGATTTACCAGCACCATTTATTAAGGAAGCTCTTATTTTCCACAGAGTGCTCTTGGCTTCCTTGTCAAATATTAGTTGATCATATATGTGGAGGTTTATTTCTGGGCTCTCGATTCTATTCTGTTGGTCTATGTGCCTATTTTTATGCCAGTAACATACCATTTGATTACTATAGCCATAATAAAGTTTAAAATCACGAAGTGTGATGCCTCCAGCTTTGTTCATCTTTCTCAAGATTGTTTTGGATCTACGGGTCTTTTGTTGTTCTAATCCTAATGAATTTTAGGATCGATTTTTCTATTTCTGTAAAAAATGCCATTAAATTGCAATAGGAATTGCATTGAATCTGTATATCACTTTTATTAGTATGTTCATTTTAACAATATTAACTCTTTCAATAGGATATCTGCTTCTTTCATCAAAATCTTGTAGTTTTCATTGCACAGATCATTCACTTCCTTAAAGTTATTCCTAAGTATTTTATTGTTGTTGATGTTGTAAATGAGATTGTTTTCTTTCTTTTCAAACATTTTATTGTTAGTGTATAGCAATGCAACTGATTTCTGTATGTTGATTTTGTATCCTGCAACTTTACTGAATTTGCTGGATTAGTTGCAACAATTTTTTAGTTTAGCCTTTAGAATTTTCTATATAATAGAACATATTATCTGCAAATAATGACAATTTTACTTCTTCTTTTCCAATTTGGATGCCTCTTATTTATCTTACCTGATTGCTCTTATTTCTTTATCTTACCTGATTGCTCTAGTACTATGTTGAATAAGAGTGGTGAGAGTGGACATGTTTATCTTGTTCTTGATCTTAGAGGAAATACTTTTACACTTTCACTGTTGAATATGATATTAGGTGTGGGTTTGTTGTACATGGTCTTTATTATGTTGAGGTATATACCTTCTATACACAATTTGTTGAGGGTTTTTATCATGAAAGGCTGTTACACTTTGTCAAATGCTTTTCTGCATCAATTAAGATGGTTGTATCATTTTTATCTTTCACACTGCTAAATTTGTTATATCATATAATTGATTCTTGTACGCTGTACTGTTCTTGTCCCAGGGATAAATCCCACTTAAACATGGTGAATAATCCTTTAAATGGGTTGTTTAATTTGGTTTGCTTATATTTTGTTGAGAATTTTTGCATCTATATTCATCAGGGATATTCGTCTATAGTTTTCTTGTCTTATCTGACTTTGGTATCAGGGAAATGTCAATCTTGTAAATGAGTTTGAGAATAATCACTTCTCTTCAATGTTCTGGAAAAGTTTGAAAATAATTGACATTAATTCTTCTTTAAATAGTTGGAAGAATCACTAGTGAAGCCATCCAGTCCTGGGCTTTTCTGTTTTGGGAAATTTTGATTACTGATTCAATCTCCTTACTGATTATTCGTCTGTTCATATTTTCTATTTCTTCATGATTCAACTTTGGTAGGTTTTACATTTCTAGGAATTTATCCTTTTATTCTAGGTTATCATTTTTTTGTGTATAACTGTTAATTGTAATCTCTTTTAATCCTTTAAATTTCTCTGGTATCGGTTGTAATGTCTCCTTTTTCATTCCTGATTATATTTATTTGAGTCATTTTTCTTAAGTTAGTCTAGCTAAAGGTCACCAATTTGGTTTATCTTTTCAAAAACATCTCTTAGTTTCACTGATAGTTTCTACTGTTTCTCTGGCCTTAAGGTGAGAGATACTTTTGTTGGTCCTGTTTATATCTAAAGCTTTCCAGGGAGAGGTATGGATACACCTGGTCCATGTTTCCTGCTCCTTCTTATAGCAGAATTTCTTAAGCTTTCATGTCTTCTCTTGTCCTTATAACTCATCAGTCCAGCTGCTGAAATTTTTTTTTTTTTTCTTTGCCTGAAGGTGGCTCTAGAACTCAAATTTGTAGTCTTCTTTGGCCACAGATTGTGGCCTATTCTTTGCATAGCTTCCCTATCTAACTGAGCTTGCTCTTGCTGATGCCCTCAGGAATGTGCACAAGAAGCCACAGCATGTGGGTTTGGCACTCAAGGCATTGAAAGTGCCCACAGTACAATTGAGGGGATCCTTGAGTGAGGTTTGTCCAGTAGTTCATAGGCAGGCTTCCTGCTAGAGTCCTGAATGCAGCCAGGAAGAACTGTGTCCCTCTAATGTCCTGATAGTCTTATCTGCCTCTTTTCCAAACTCCTTTCTCCCTCCAGTAAGAGATTCCACCTCAATACTCTGGGTATTATGGGAGAGAAACAGGTTTCTCCAGAAATGTGCTGAGCATCTGGGGAAACTGGGCATTCGCTCACTACTCTCACTTTCCCTTTGTGGGGGAGGTTACCATGGACTAATTCAGCCCCATGCTGCGGGGGGAGGTGGCACTGACAAATTTCTTCTTATCCTCTCCAATGTGTCCAAACTCACTTTTTTTCTCCAATAGAATGCTGGAATCTTTCCTTAGGAAACCTGGACTTCTACAAAGGTTCTCTCATCTGTGGCTATCTGCCCAAATCAGCATAATCCAGGTACTCCCAACCATGGTCAAGAGGGGCTGAAACCAGTTCATAGGTTCCTGCCATTTCCACAGCCCACACCAAGGTCTGTCTTCCTATTATCTGATGCATGAGTAGATGAGACTCCTTCCAGGTCCCTTGGCATATGGTACCAGATCTCACAACTCCTACAGCCTTTTTTCTTTGATGGATGCTGGATTTTAGTTGTTAAAAGTGGGACAAAAAGGAAGGATGTCTTATGCTACATGATGCTGACATCACTCCCGTTATCCAAGTTTCTTGATAAGATTGATGGGTAGGCTGGAATTGTAGAGCAGCAATTCTCAGCTTTGGTGTTTTGACATATTCAATTGTTAATGATAAGAGCTCGTGAAGGATCAAGATAACAGAAAACTTACAGGCTCTCGTAACTGTTTTTGACTCTGCTTCTTTACCACCATGCTTCAAATAGTCATTGACTCCATCCACCTCAAATATCCACTCTCATGGTTAGACTCTAGATCTTATTACCTAAGTTATATATTATACTGAATATTTAAGGACTATCATAACATGAACCATAACTATACTCTTCCATAATCTCTACTTCTAGTACCAAGTCTCAAACAATCACTTCTATACCTCACTCCCTAAAATATGATCACACCAGGTTATTATTATTATCATCACTGCTTGTATGATATATTTTTTCATGCTTTTGCTATCAACTGATAGTCTTTGAGTCTAAAGTATCTTTCTTGTAGAGAGCATGTTACTGGATCATGAATTTTTAACTCATTTTGACAATCTTGCCTTTTAGTTGGAACGTTTAATTCATTTAAATTTACTGTAATTACTGATGAGGTAGGATTTATATCTGATATTTTACTACTTATTTTCTATATGTCTTCTGTCATTTTTGTTTCTTTATTTCTTAATTACTCCTTTATGAAAGGAATTAAATACACATTATCTAGTTACCTTTTAATCAACTTTTCTTTTTTTTTTTTTTGCTATATTTTCTTGAGTTATTTTTAGCGATTGCCCTAGGAATAATATCTCAATGTAAAACAGTTTAATTAGGATTAAATACCAATTTAATCTCAATAGCATACAAAAACTTTGTCTATATTCACCCATCTTCTTTGTACTATGTCATAAAATTACTTCTTTATACATTATAATCTGATACACAGTTTTATAGCTATGACTTAATGCACCAATAGTCTTTTAAAATAATATGGGAGAAGAAAAGTTTACAAACAAAAATACATTTATATTGTCCTTTATATTTACCTGTATAGGTACCTTTGCTGGTGCTCTTTATTTCATGTGGATTCACGTCACTCTCTGATGAACTATAATTTCAACTCATAGGGCTCAGTTTAGTATTGCTATAGGGCAGGTTTGCTAGCCACAAATTCTCTCAGCCTTTGTCTCAGACTGTCTCAATTTCTCCTTAATTTTTGAAGGAGAGACTTGCTGGATAAAGAATTCTTTGTGGATAGTCTTTTTCTTTTAGTGCTTTGATTATACTGTCCCATTGTCTTCCGGCTTCCATTGTTTATGATAAGAAATCTGATCTTAATCATATTGGGGTTCCCTTGTAAGTGATAATTTTTCTCTTGTTGCTTTCAAGATTCTCTCATTGTATCTGATTTTCAACAGCTTGACTAATATGTGTCTAATTCTTGAATCTGTACATTAATGTTTATAATCAAATTTGAAACATTTTCTATTTCTTCAATTTTCTTTTTGCCCATTTATCTTTCTTCAGAGATTTCATTATGCATATGTTGGTATGTTTGATGGTATCCTACAGGTCTTGGAGGCTCTGTTAATTTTTCTTCATTCTTCTTTCTGTTCCTTGGACTGAATAATTCCAACTGACGTATCTTTAAGTTTACTGCTTCTTTTTCTATGTGCTGGTATACATATCCATGTGTATATGTATATATACATATCTTTATATACATACATATATATATATATATATATATATATATATATATATATATATATATATCTTTGTTGATATTCTCTGTAGTGAGAAATCAGTCTCACATTTTCTTTTAATTATTTGGACCTAGTTTCTTTAGTTCTTTGAACATATTTGCAATGGCTGACTAAAAGGCTTTTTTTTTGTAAGTGCAACATCTGTGCTTCCTCAGGGAATGTATCGTCTTTGTTTTTACATGTCATAATTTTCTCTTTGTGTATCTTATAACTGTTTTTTGAGAAGTGTACCTTTTGACTTATATAACGTGGCGACTGTGGAAATCAGATTCCCCCACTCCCACCCAGGGTTGTGTTGTTGCTGGTTTTTATTGTCAGTGTTGCTGTTTGTTTGTTTAGTGACTTTCTTGAACTATTTCTCTACTCTATTCCATGTTGTGTGAAGCCATTAAAGTCTCTTCTTTGTTAGCTTAGTTGTCAGCTAATGATTGGACAGAGAGATCCTTAAATGTTTTAATCACTATACCTCCCACTCTTTACTGTGCAGATCTATGTGTGTGTTGAGCCATGTCTTCAGTGTTCCAGCAACTGTGGAACAACTATGCCTTAGCCTTCACTTTCTCATTGTAAGAGCCTCAAAATCAGTCAGAGATGATACTATAGAATTTTCTTAAGGCTTTCCTGGGCATATGCACAGCCCTGCACAAAAGTGTGGCCTTCTAGATTTCCAGAAATATGTTGGTGTTTTACAAAGGCCCTTACAGACATTTCATTCCCCATATTTTCCTTGTAAGTTTTTCACCTGTATCTTGCTTACCCCAACTTGTATCAGCTTCTCAGACAGCTGTGAAGTTAAATAATCACCACTGATTGTTTCACAAAAAGTCCTGGTGATGAGGTTATTACTTCTTGAGCACTGAATCAGGTCAAATAACACAAATCCTGTGAATGAAGTTTTTCAGGGAGCTACTAAATGAGGTTCAAAAGTAACAATCTTTAGTATATAGGGCTTTGGGGAAAACACAGAGCCTTCAGCTTTCTTCAGTGGTTGTTAGGTTCTAGTTTTCACAACTACTATGTTTACGATGCTGCTGGTCTTGAAGGTCACCATGTCACTTGAGAAAAGAGGTATAGGAATGGGGCAAGTTAAAATGCCACCAATTTTGCTGTTCTTGCCTATACTCAGGAGGCTTTTCTTAAATAATAGCACCTCAAATTGCTGAAACACTTTGGTTAATCTCAGAGTTCTGAAAAGTTGATTTTAACAATTTTTACAAGCTTTCTCTTTTATGGAATGTGAGTTTTTCAAGGTCCTTGTTCCACCATTCTTTAAGTGTTCCTCTTTTACAAAGAAATTTGTAAATTTCTTAATCCTAAATTTAGTAACATTAATATATACATTGAAATGCACAAGAAATATTAATAATTTGATAAAATCTTTTTTTCCAATGATTATATGCATGACTTCCAAGTCACTGAAGCCCATTATTGAAAGTCAGTCTACTTTGCTGCAATTTACCTATTATTTAAATACCTTGTAAAATATATCAATATCATTTTCCAATTGATCTTCTATACTGAGCTCAAATATTATCTCCCTAGATCTCAACGTTTTGTTTTAACTCATAACTTAAAACTTTGCCATTGTGTATATATAAATGTGGTTCATATAAATACATTATTTGTAAGAACATACATCATTTTTAATTTCTTAAAAGATAGTAAGGTAGCACTTTTTTGGGGGGTGTATAGTTGTTTTACAATGTTGTGTTAGTGTCTACTGTACAGCGAAGTAGAATTCCCTTTGCTATACAGCAGGTTCTCATTAGTTACCTATTTTATACATATTAGTGTATATATGTCAATCCCAATCTCCCAATTCATCCCATCCCCTTTCCCCCCTTGGTATCCATACATTTGTTCTCTACATCTGTGTCTCTATTTCTAAGGCAGCACATTTTTTCTTAATTTTCTACATATTTTACTGATTTTTAAAATTTATACATATGACAATTATGATAGACAATAAACCAAATTTGTTAAACCTGTACATTTAGCTTGATATCTTTGATTATGACTGGATAGGTTAATTGAAATATATTAGTTACATGAACATTAAGAGATTTGAGACCTCTGGCAGCACAGTATATATATATATATATATATAGAGAGAGAGAGAGAGAGAGAGAGAGAGAGAGAGAAAGAGAGAGAGAAATTAGAAATTTATCTCCATGTCCTCTCTTCTACTATTTCTAAGCAACTAAAATTATAGTAAAAATAGTTTGGGGTGGTAGAAAAGAAGAAGAAAATTCATATACTTCAAATGTTGACTAAAAGGTAAATATGGTGGTATGAACTTTCATAAAGATTACCTTATATATCTGATCCATCATTTTACAGTATCTTCAGTCTATAAGAGAGACTATAGGATATAATCGTTTTTTAAATGACTTAACCAATACCTTTTTAATTGAAATTTCTCTCATTAACCTTAGAGAACATGTATTTACTTTCCCTCCTTTGAAAACTTTCCATCTATTATTTGGCTTATTTCCACTCCTTCAGCTTCTCCTTCTTAACGTGAACAATCCTGACACTTTAAATCTATTTATGCGTATAATGTTGCCTAGATTGATAATCATTTCATGGCTCTTTAGTTTCAAATAATTAACTACTCATTCACCAATATAACTATCGGATGCTGGTATTATAAAAAAATTGTGACTACCATTAACAGTCATTAATTTTTGTCAGTAAACTCTTTACTGATTATTATATTACCTTTTATTCAATATTTCTTATTATTTACAAGTTTAACAAGGTCAAACTATTGTTTGGGATATGACAAACAATAATGTGGTGATATATTTTATTCTCTCTGATACAGTGTATATGTCCAACGCATTTCATATTATTTGTTGCTGAGTTAAAGACATTGGATTATTTCCAAATTACTTCTCTTCAGAGTCAAAAGAATATATGAGGTCACTGATACATGTAATTAGAATAACATCAATATTATTGAAAACTCAACCTGACTGAAGTATAAGTTTTACTGAGTAATAGAAAAGTGGCATTACGTGTCAGGTACAAAGAACTGCTTCTTGGATTCACTCAGTAGTAATTGTTGATAAAACAGATGGTAATTTGAGATCTGCATGCATCCAAAGTTGCTAAAGGAAAATATCCAAAGAGAATATTCTCATCTGCCAACTTAAACAGAAATAATGGGAGGAATGGCAGGCGTGAAGTGGTTCTCTAAATTGTATGCTATAGTCACATTCTGGCAAAAAGCCTTAAATAATGGAAGTCCAAGAACACACACTGTAAACACACTGTTCAGGCAGCATAGATTCTTGAGATGTCCATTTCATGTTCACTCTTCAAACAAACAGGTACACTAGATCTTCTAACAAATAGCAAACAAAATTCTAGAGTAGTAATGAACAATAGCAAAATACATAAAATATATTTAAAATTTAGTTTTAAATATACTTGTTGAAATCAATCAGTTTGAGAGACAGAAATGTTTCCCACAGAAACTAATAAAGTCATTCTCAAAGACATGAAAAAGCAATGGGAGCCATGGAATTGAAATTTTTAAAAATTAGAAGTTGAATTAAAATAAATTGGAAAACCAACAAAGCCTGAAATTTGAAAGTCATAAACACACGCATGTGAATGCCCACATGCACATATAACTCTCATAAAGAAGAATCAAAACTTTATACATATCCTCTATGCATGTGTACTATGAAAGACTTTTTTAATATCCAAGGGAAGTATTTTAGTTTCAAAAGGTGCAATATTTAGATATATAAATATTAACACAAATAAAAAAGTAAAATAGTTCATGTGCAAATGTTGTTGAGCACTATAGTAAATTCATTTGTAGTTAATATGGAATACTGTATTTGCACCCCTTCAAATATTTCTATTTGAATAGAAGTATAGACAAGGGTCAAAGTTCATAAACAGATATTAAGTCATATAAATCCCTCAGAACCACTAAGTTTGGCTTGAATCTACCAGATTAACCTTTTGCTTTGGTAGAAATAAGTCCAGATACTTTATTTCATATCTCAAATCATTATCTCAAAATATGGTAGGCTCTCATAAAAACTATCCAGGGGGCACAATTTGGAATGAATAGTATCACATACTAACTTTGTGATAATGAACGTATTATTTAAAATGTCAGTTTTTACATCTGTAAATGGTGTTAAAGTCTTCACACTACAAGCTTTCTTGTTAATATTAATTTAAATGATTCCTTTAAAAGACTATAAATTAGAAAGTTGTATTCAAATCTATGTTATGATTAATATAATCTTGTAAAAGAATAGAGTGAATATGTTTATGTGGAATTTCTCCAATGAGTATAACTCATAAAAATAACTTGAATCAGATTCATCCTATCAGAATCTTGCAGCCACTGTAAGTGAATGACTTTATCAATAAAGAAATAACTATAAATTAATAGTGAATGTCTGCTAAAAATGTTTAGAAAGCTCTTTTGCTTGCTTCAAAAGTTTTAGCTATTGCAAGTTCATTAGCATAACGTGCAGAGACCCTTCACCAGGTGGTCTTTGCCTTCTGTTGCAACCTCATCCTCCATCCATGTTATAAGCACCAGAGAATATAGCTATAATGAACAATTTTTTTAGTTCCTCAAAAGTACCATGCTCTATCTCACATTCTTAGCATTTTGCATGTCATCCTTTTTTCTCCTTTTAAAATGTAAATCTAGTTCTATAACTTCTCAAGGTAATGCAAAAGTTTGACAGTGTCCTGTCCAAACCCTTCAATATGCTACTTATTTCTCTATTTGCATCTCTGTCCTTCTTTTCCTTATACTCTATGCTTCAGTTTATTTGCTATTCATTGAAGGTGAAAAACAGTGTCTTTCCTGCTTCCAGATATTTACAATTGCTATTTTTTCCCAGAACAACTCTACCTCCCATTCATTGGTTAACTCTTATTCATCGTCCTAGTCTGCATAGACTAAGTGGTTGACCAGAAAGGATAGTATATTTCCCATATAGAATTATTACTTGTGTAACCCAAAGATTGATGTGTAGTTAGACAAAAAGAGACAGGGAAAAACAGTACATCTGTTCAAAGTTCAAGTAGTACACATTGTAAGGAAATGATGCAATACTCTCTGAAGTCTCTCAGACTCTTCTCCTTCTACCCAGTATGTTATTTCCATTTTCTTTC
The DNA here is from genome assembly GCF_028021215.1 of Eschrichtius robustus. Taxonomy (NCBI): domain Eukaryota; kingdom Metazoa; phylum Chordata; class Mammalia; order Artiodactyla; family Eschrichtiidae; genus Eschrichtius; species Eschrichtius robustus. The sequence goes on along the minus strand of NC_090836.1, from coordinate 14,697,429 downwards.
CCCGTTAATAACTTTATTTGTTCAAACCAAGATGCAATGACTGTTTATCAAAGGCTTTTCTTTCTCCAATACTCTTAGGAGCCCCTTTTCAATATATAATGCAGTTAGAACAGTATCATGCTATGTAATAATTATCTGGTTATTTAACTTATTGCAGCATTTCATTTTAAATTGCGACAATGAAAGTCTGCTTTCTACATCTCTAACAATTAGCATAGTATATGGCAATCAGATGGCACTAGATTATGCCTGTTGAATAAGTGAATATTGTACAGATTTTCAGGCTTAAATACATGTATACATGTACACATTCTGATTGCTAAGTTGGCTTTACCTCTGTAATAGACCATTTCCAATCCAATTACTTGTTGGTGTGTTAATAATCAAGCTACCACATTTATCTTACTTCAGATAGCCATAAATTATCCTGGCAGAAGAATTTTATGTAGATCCCCTAGACTAAATTGGATCAATAAAAACATATCAGCCTCTAACTTCATATAACAAGTATCTGAGGTGTCCAAGGTATGTTCAGGAGGTATGAGCATCCTACAAACCCCTTCTTGGTTCAGCATTTCAACTTCAACTATTTTAATATGTAATATAAATATCTTTTATAAACTGTCCTGACAGGTAACAAGCTGGATATCGCTTCCAGATAAACTCCATAACAGCCCATTACTCATATAAACTTTGGATTTCTATATTTCCCTAAATGAATTTCACTGTATATTCCAATTAATATTCTATAACTATAATAGGCACATTCTGAATATTGAAAAAAAATTCTATTAATTTTTAAATTTAATTTTATTTTTTTATACAGCAGGGTACTTTTTGAATTTTATTTTATTTATTTTTTTATACAGCAGGTTCTTATTAGTCATCAATTTTATACACAAGAGTGAATATATGTCAAACCCAATCTCCCAGTTCATCACACCACCACCCCCACCCCCGCCGCTTCCCCCCTTGTTGTCCATACATTTGTTCTCCACATCTGTGTCTCAATTTCTGCCCTGCAAACTGGTTCATCTGTACGATTTTTCTAGGCTCCACATGTATGCGTTAATATACAATATTTGTTTTTCTCTGACTTACTTCACTCTGTATAACCATCTCTAGATCCATCCACGTCTCTACAAATGACCCAATTGCGTTCCTTTTTATGGGTGAGTAATATTCCATTGTATATATGTACCACTTCTTCTTTATCCATTCATCTGTCGATGGGCATTTAGGTTGCTTCCATGACCTGGCTATTGTAAATAGTGCTGCATTGAACACTGGGGTGCATGTGTCTTTTTGAATTATGGCTTTCTCTGGGTATATGCCCAGTAGTGGGATTGCTGGATCATATGGTAATTCTATTTTTAGTTTTTTAAGGAACCTCAATACTGTTCTCCATAGTGGCTGTATCAATTTACTTTCCCACCAACAGTGCAAGAGGGTTCCCTTTTCTCCACACCCTCTCCAGCATTTGCTGTTTGTAGATTTTCTGATGATGCCCATTCAAAATGGTGTGAGGTGATACCTCATTGTAGTTTTGATTTGCATTTCTCTAATAATTAGTGATGCTGAGCAGCTTTTCACGTTCCTCTTGGCCATCTGTATGTCTTCTTTGGAGAAATGTCTGTTTAGGTCTTCTGCCCATTTTTGGATTGGGTTGTTTGTTTTTTTGATAATGAGCTGTTTATATATTTTGGAGATTAATCCTTTGTCCGTTGATTTGTTTGCAAATATTTTCTCCCATTCTGAAGGTTGTCTTTTCATCTTGTTTATGGTTTCCTTTGCTGTGCAAAAGCTTTGAAGTTTCATTAGGTCCCATTTGTTTATTTTTGTTTTTATTTCCATTACTCTAGGAGGTGGATCAAAAAAGATCTTGCTGTGATTTATGTCAAAGAATGTTCTTCCTATGTTTTCCTCTAAGAGTTTGATAGTGTCTGGCCTTACATTTAGGTCTTTAATCCATTTTGAGTTTATTTTAGTGTATAGTGTTAGGGAGTGTTCTAATTTCATTCTTTTACATGTAGCTGTCCAGTTTTCCTAGCACCACTTATTGAAGAGACTGTCTTTTCTCCATTGTAGTTCCTTGCCTCCTTTGTCATAGATTAGTTGACCATAGGTACGTGGGTTTATCTCTGGGCTTTCTATCTTGTTCTATTGATCTATATTTCTGTTTTTGTGCCAGTACCATATTTTCTTGAACACTGTAACTTTGTAGTATAGTCTGAAGTCAGGGAGTTTGATTCCTCCAGCTCTGCTTTTTTCCCTCAAGACTGCTTTGGCTATTCGGGGTCTTTTGTGTCTCCATACAAATTTTAAGATTTTTGGTTCTAGTTCTGTAAAAAATGCCATTGGTAATTTGATAGGGATTGCATTGAATCTGTAGATTGCTTTGGGTAGTATAGTCATTTTCACAATATTGATTCTTCCAATCCAAGAACATGGTATATCTCTCCATCTGTTGGTATCATCTTTAATTTCTTTCATCACTGTCTTATAGTTTTCTGTATACAGGTCTTTTGTCTCCCTAGGTAGGTTTATTCCTAGGTATTTTATTCTTTTTGTTGCAATGGTAAATGGGAGTGTTTCTTTACTTTCTCCTTCAGATTTTTCATCATTAGTGTATAGGAATGCAAGAGATTTCTGTGCATTAATTTTGTATCCTGCAACTTTACCAAATTCATTGACTAGCTCTAGTAGTTTTCTGGTGGCATCTTTAGGATTTTCTATGTATGGTATCATCTCATCGGCAAATGGTGACAGTTTTACTTCTTCTTTTCCAATTTGTATTCCTTTTATCTCTTTTTCTTCTCTGATTGCGGTGGCTAGGACTTCCAAAACTATGTTGAATAACAGTGGTGAGAGGGGACATTCTTGTCTCGTTCCTGATCTTAGAGGAAATGCTTTCAGTTTTTCACCATTGAGAATGATGTTTGCTGTGGGTTTGTCATATATGGCCTTTATTATGTTGAGGTAGGTTCCCTCTATACCCACTTTCTGGAGAGTTTATATCATAAATCACTGTTGAATTTTGTCAAAAGATTTTCTGCATCTATTGAGATGATCATATGGTTTTTATTCTTCAATTTGTTAATATGGTGCATCACATTGACTGATTTGCGTGTATTGAACAATCCTTGCATCCCTGGGATATATCTCACTTGATCATGGTGTATGACCCTTTTAATGTGCTGCTGGATTCTGGTGCTAGTATTTTGTTGAGAATTTTTGCATCTATGTTCATCAGTGATATTGGCCTGTAGTTTTCTTTTTTTGTGACATCTTTGTCTGGTTTTTGTATCAGGGTCATGGTGGCCTCGTAGAATGAGTTTGGGAGTGTTCCCCCCTCTTTCATATTTTGGAAGAGTTTGAGAAGGATAGGTATTAGCTCTTCTCTAAATGCTTGATAGAATTTGCCTGTGAAGCCATCTGGTCCTGGACTTTTGTTTGTTGGAAGATTTTTAATCACAGTTTCAATTTCAGTGCTTGTGATTGGTCTGTTTATATTTTCTATTTCTTCCTGGTTCAGTCTTGGAAGGTTATACCTTTCTAAGAATTTGTCCATTTCTTCCAGGTTGTCCATTTTATTGGCATAAAGTTGCTTGTAGTAGTCTCTTAGGATGCTTTGTATTTCTGCGGTGTCTGTTGTAACTTCTCCTTTTTCATTTCTAATTTTACTGATTTGAGTCCTCTCCCTCTTTTTCTTGATGAGTCTGGCTAATGGTTTATCAATTTTGTTTATCTTCTCAAAGAACCAGCTTTTAGTTTTATTGATCTTTGCTATTGTTTTGTTTCTATTTCATTTATTTCTGCTCTGATCTTTATGATTTCTTTCCTTCTGCTAACTTTGGGTTTTGTTTGTTCTTCTTTCTCTAGTTCATTTAGGTGTAAGTTTAGATTGTTTATTTGAGATTTTTCTTGTTTCTTGAGGTAGGCTTGCATAGCTATAAACTTCTCTCTTAGGACTGCTTTTGCTGCATCCCATAGGTTTTGGATCATCGTGTTTTCATTGTCATTTGTCTCTAGGTATTTTTTGATTTCCTCTTTGATTTCTTCAGTGATCTCTTGGTTATTTAGTAACGTACTGTTTAGCCTCCATGTGTTTGTGTTTTTTACGGTTTTTTTTCCTGTAATTGATTTCTAATCTCATAGCGTTGTAGTCAAAAAGATGCTTGATATGATTTCAGTTTTCTTAAATTTACGGAGGCTTGGTTTGTGACCCAAGATGTGATCTATCCTGGGGAATGTTCCGTGTGCACTTGAGAAGAAAGTGCAATTTGCTGTTTTTGGATGGAATGTCTTATAAACATCAATTAAATCTATCTGGTCTATTGTGTCATTTAAAGCTTGTGTTTCCTTATTAATTTTCTGTGTGGATGATCTGTCCATTGGTGTAAGTGAGGTGTTAAAGCCCCCGACTATTATTGTGTTACTGTTGATTTCCTCTTTTATAGATGTTAGCACTTGCCTATGCAATGAGGTTCTCCTATGTTGGGTGTGTATATATGTATAATTGTTTTATATTCTTCTTGGATTGATCCCTTGATCATTATGTAGTGTCCTTCCTTGTCTCTTGTAACATTCTTTATTTTAAAGTCTATTTTATCTGATATGAGTATTGCTACTCCAGCTTTCTTTTGATTTCCATTTGCATGGAATATCTTTTTCCATCCCCTCACTTTGTCTGTGTTTGTCCCTAGGTCTGAAGTGTGTCTCTTGTAGACAGCATATATATGTGTCTTGTTTTTGTATCCATTCAGTGAGCCTGTGTCTTTTGGTTGGAACATTTAATCCATTCACGTTTAAGGTAATTATCGATATGTATGTTCCTATGACCATTTTCTTAATTGTTTTGCGTTTGTTTTTGTAGGTCCTTTTCTTCTCTTGTGTTTCCCACTTAGAGAAGTTCCTTTAGCATTTGATGTAGAGCTGGTTTGGTGGTTCTGAATTCTCTTAGCTTTTGCTTGACTGTAAAATTTTTGATTTCTCCATCGAATCTGCATGAGATCCTTGCCAGGTAGAGTAATCTTGGTTGTAGATTCTTTCCTTTCATCACTTTAAATATATCATGCCACTCCCTTCTGGCTTGTAGTGTTTCTGCTGAGAAGTCAGCTGTTAACCTTATGGGAGTTCCCTTGTATATCATTTGTCATTTTTCTCTTGTTGCTTTCAGTAATTTTTCTTTGTCTTATTTTTTGTCAATTTTATTACTATGTGTCTTGGCGTGTTTCTCCTTGGGTTTATCCTGCCTGGGACTCTGTGTGCTTCCTGGACTTGGGTGGCTATTTCCTTTACCATGTTAGGGAAGTTTTCGACTATAATCTCTTCAAATATTTTCTCAGGTCCTTTCTCTCTCTCTTCTCCTTCTGGGACCCCTATAATGTGAATGTTGTAGTGTTTAATGTTGTCCCAGAGGTCTCTTAGGCTGTCTTCATTTCTGTTCATTCTTTTTTCTTTATTCTGTTCCTTGGCAGTGAATTCCACCATTCTGTCTTCCAGGTCACTTATCCGTTCTTCTGCCTCAGTTATTCTGTTATTTGTTCCTTCTAGTGCATTTTTCATTTCAGTTATTTTATTGTTCATCTCTCTTTGTTTGTTCTTTCATTCTTCTAGGTCTTTGTTAAACATTTCTTGCATCTTCTTGATCTTTGCCTCCATTCTTTTTCCAAGGTCCTGGATCATCTTCCCTATCATTATTCTGAATTCTTTTTCAGGAAGGTTGCTTGTCTCGACTTTATTTAGTTGTTTTTCTGGGGTTTTATCTCTTTCCTTCGTCTGGTACATAGCCCTCTGCCTTTTCGTCTGGTGTATTTTTCTGCCAATGTGGTTTTTGTTCCACAGGCTGTAGGATTTTAGTTCTTCTTGCTTCTGCTGTCTGCCCTCTGGTAGATGAGGTTATCTCAAAAAAAAAATGTATATTTGTACAATTTGCTCCCATTGTAAATCCTGCACATTTTTTTTTATTCCTGCACATTTTGGTTTAATCAAGCCTTGAACCAAAGAGTTCCAATGGTGCTAGAAATAAGGAGGATAGATAATGGTAACGTTGCATATGCTGAGTTAACCGTACTCAGCAATTCATGTAATATAGTAAAGAAGAAAGGTGAAGTAGAGTTTGGCTGAGGTATTGAGACTTTGAGAATGATGGCACAACAGAACAATAAAAGATGAGGAACATACTAATTTGGATAAATAGGAGGTTTTAATATAGAAAAGGTGAATTGAGCAGCTCCTGAGACATTAAGAAAGAGATGGCAATCAGATGTAAAACCAGAAATTAGGATAAAAGTCGTCATTACATCACAGAACTGCATTTGAGAGTCATTCTTATAGATGTGAGAACTGAACAGAATAGTAAGGTGAGAACTTTCAGACACACATTTTGGGGACTAAGTTGACATTATCAAGATAATATTGGGAAATAAATTGTTTTCAAAAACAGACACTCTCTTATTGATTACTCAAAAATATGTGTGAATAAATGAATAAATAATAAAATATGTTCAATACTTACAGCCCAGAATTAAATCCTCACATATATGGCCAACTAATATTTGATAAGGGAGCCAGAAATATCCATTGGGGAAAGGATAGATTCTTCAACAAATAGCATTGCAGAAACTAGATAACCACATGCAGAAAAATGAGATTGGACCCTATCTTATACTACACACAAAAATTAACTCAAAATAGATCAAATAGATCAAATAATTAAACAGAAACCTGAAACCATAAAACTGGAAGAAAACATAGGGAAGAAGCTCCTTGACATTGGTCTTTGCAGTGATTTTTTGGATATAACACCAAAAGTAGAAACAGTAACAACAAAATCAACAAGTTGGACAACAGAATTAAAAATTTCTGCACTGCAACAGAAACAATCAACAAAATGAAAAAGCAATGTACAGGATGGGAGAGAATATTTGCAAACTATGCATTAGATACGGGGTTAATGTCCAAAATTTATAAAGAACTCATGCAACTCAGTAACAAACAAAAAAACCCCACAAGAATCTGATTATAAAATGGGCAGAGGAACTAAAAAGACACGTCTCAAGAAGACATCAAAATGGCCAACAGGTATATGAAAAGACGCTCAACATCACTAATCATCAGGGAAATGCAAATCAAAACCACAATGAGATATCACTTCACACTTGTAAGAGTGGCTATCATCAAGAAGAAAAGGGATAATAAGTGTTGGCAAGGATGCAGAGAAAAGGGAACACTTAATGTACCATTGGTGGGATTGGAAACTGGTTCAGCCATGATGGAGAACAATACAGAGGTGCCTTGCAAAATAAAAAATAGAAATTTCTTACAATTTAGCAATCCCACTTCTAGGTATGTGTCCAAATGAAGTGAAAACAGGTTACTGAACCAATATCTACACTCCCATAGTTATTGCAGCACTATTAATAATGGCCCATATATGGAAATAACTTAAATATCTGTCAATGGATGAATGGCTGAAGAAAGGTGGTATATATATTCAATGGAATACTATTCAGTCATTAGAAAAAAGGAAATTATGTCATTTGCAACAACATGGATGGACCTTGAGGATATTATGCTATGTGAGATATCAGATAAAGACAAATAATATGTGATATCTCTTCTATGTAGAATCTTAAAAAACTAAACTCAGTAAAAACAGAGAGTAAAATAGTGGTTACCAGGGACTGGAGGTGGGGGAATAGGAGAGATGTTGTTTAAAGGTAAACACTTGCAACTAGTAGATAAATAAGTCCTGGAGATCTAGTACACAGTACAGTGATTATACACATAACTGTCTTAAACATTAAGCTTGCTAAAATATTAAATATTCATTGTTCTCAAAACTAGAAGAAATGATAATTATGTGGTGCAATAGAGATGCTAGCTAATACTACAGTGGACTCATCTTGCAATGTAAATGTATCAAATCAATATGTTGCACACCTTAAACTTACACGATGTTGTATATCAAATACATCTTACTAAAATTTTTTTAAATTAAAAAATAAAATAAAATGGTACTTGGACAAAGCAGGGATTGAGAAGCCAAGGGAAAAAAGCACAAGGAGGGTCAGAGTTGTGAATGGAAAATCTAGAAAATTTCTTGAGCTTCAGGCATTACTCACTCCTTATACATTTTGGCCATATGATGAATGCATTCCAAATTATTAGAGAAGAATAGGTAGATTTGGACTGGAGGAGCTCAGTCTCAGAATTAGACACCTGTGAGTAACAAATTAACACTTTTCCTTTTTATCATAAAACCCATCTTTTAAAAAATAATAAATTAGAAGTAAATAAACAATAAAAAATGTGGCCAATACTGCATAGGAGTTTAGTACAATGGTAAGTAAAAAAAAAATGTTTATTTGCATCTAAAATTGAGTTCTATGTATCTATACTTCCTCAGAGGTAGGGAATTGGACGAATGCCCAAGGTTAAATGTTAATAGCATTTTCTAAAAATCATTCTTATTTAGAGTAAACTTAACAGAAATTAGAGATTTGAAAACTATTTTGAGTTCTATTATAGTAAGAATTTTAAAATGTGTGCTCTTTTATAGTGAGGCTCTACTAATTTGGGGGCCTTTAAATTCACCCCCAAAAGATAGTCATTTTCCTTAATATATAAAATGGAGAAGAACAAAAAGTAGGAACATGTTCAGTAAAAAAAAAAAAAAAAAAAAAAAAAAAAAAATCTATGATTTATAGAATATTATTCTAAGGAGGCAAATGAGCTAGAATAATTAATAACATTATGAAAAAGAAAAAGAAAGTTGGAGGGAAAAAGTTGCCCAATTTTTAAAATTTATGACAAAGCTACCATAGTCAAGACAGTGTAGCACTGGTGAAGGAATAGATATATAGATTAATAAAACAGAATAAAGTCCGGAAATTGATTCAAACAAATATGAGCAATTAATATCTGCAAATAATACAAATTCAAGAGAAAAAGGAGAGACTTTTCAACAAATTTTTAGAAGCAATAAAACATCCAAATAGAAATAAAATAAGATTTAAAAGAACTTCAACTTGAACCTTAAACATAATTTAATAACAAACTCAAAAGGTCATAGATCTAAATATGAAACATAAAACTATGAAATTTCTAGTTGAAAACTAATACAATCAAACAAGAAAAGAAAATTAAAGGTACACAGATTGGGATGGAAGAAATAAAACTTTGTTCACAGATGACATGATTGTCTATGTTGAAATCTAAAATAATTTTAAAAGTAAGAAAAAAGAAGAACTCTACGAACTAATGAGAGATTATAGCAAGGTTGCAGAATACAAGGTTAATATAGAAAAGTTAATTGCTTTCCTATATAACAGCAATCAATGAGCAGAATTCAAAATTCAAAATATAATACTTTTACATTACACACAAATTAAATAAACTACTTGGGTATAAAGCTAACATGATATGTTCAAGACATAAATGAGGCAAACTTAAAAACTCTGATGAATGAAATTAAAGAGGAACTAAATAAATGGAGAGATATTCCGTGTAAATTGATAGGAAGACTCAATATTGTCAAGATGTCACTTCTTCCCAAGCTGATATAGAGATTAACACAATCTCAATCAAATAATAACAAATTGTTTTGTGGATATTAACAAACTGATTCTAAAGCTTATACGGAGAGACAAAAGATCCAGAATACCCAACATAATATTGAAGGTGAAGAACAAAGTTGGAGTACTGATGTTACCCAATTTCTTTTTTTTTTTTTTTTGAGTTTATTTACTTATTTATTTAACATCTTTATTGGAGTATAATTGCTTTACAATGCTGTGTTAGTTTCTGCTTTATAACAAAGTGAGTCAGCTATACATATACATATATCCCCGTATCTCCTCCTTTTGTCTTACTATAAAGCCATAATAAACAAGACAGTGTGGTATTGTTAAAAATAGATTATGGAACAGAATAGAGAATCTAGAAACAGACTCACATAAATATAGTCATCTGTTGTTTGACAAAATAGCAAAGGCAATACAATGGAGCAAAGATAGTCTTTTCAACAAATGGTGCTAAAACAACTGGACAACCACATGCAAAAAATTTGATCCAGACACAGACTGCATCCTTCACAAAAAAATAATGCAAAATGAATAACAGACTTAAATATGAAACCCAAAACTATAAAACTTGTAGATGATAACATAGAAGAAAACCTAGTTGACTTTGGGTACAGCAATAACCTTTTAGACAGAGTACCAAAAGCACGGCCCATGAAAGAAATGGTTGATAAACTGGACTTCATTAAAATGAAAATCTTCGGTTTTGTAAAAGACTATGTCAGGAGAATTAAAAAACAAGGCCACAGAATGGAAGAAAATATTTGTCAATGACACATCTGATTAAAGACAATTATTCAAATTATGCAAAGAACACTTTAACTCAACAAGAAACCAAAAAACCTGATTAAAAAATGAGCCAAAGACTTTAACAGACAACTGGCCAAAGGAGATATGCAGATGAAAAATATGTATATGAAAATATGTACCACCTTATATGTCATCAGGCAAATACAAATGAAAACAAAACAACAATGAGATACCACCATACACCTATTAGAATGGCCAAAACTTAGGACACTTGCAACACCAAATGCTGGTGAGGGCATGGAAGGACACAAATTATCATTTATTGCTGGTGGGAATGCAAAATGGAACAGCCACTTTGGAAGACAGCTGGGTGGCTTCTTACAAAACTAAACATTCACTGACTGTATGATCCAACAACCACACACATTGGTAATTACCCAAAGGTGTTGAAAACTCATTTTCGCATAGAAACCCGCACATTGATGTGTATAACAACTTTATTACTAATCGCCAAAACTTGGAAGCAACCAAGATGTCATTCAGTAGGTGAATGAATAAATAAACTTTGATATATCCAGACAATGGAATATTATTCAGTACTAACAGAAAAGTTATCAAGCCAAAAGACATAAAGGAAACTTGTATGCATATTACTAAGTGAAAGAAGCCAATCTGAAAAGGTTACACACTGTATGATTCCAACTATATGGCATTCTGTAAAAGGCAAAACTGTGGAGAGAGTAAAAACATCACTGGTAAACAGGGATTGGGGTGGGGAAGAGGGATGAAAAGGTGGAGAAAAGAGGATTTTTAGGGTAGCGAGAATACTCTGTATGATACCAAAATGATAAACACGTCATGACACATTTTTCCAAATACATGGAATGTACAACATCAGGAGTAAAGCCTAATGTAAATTATGGACTTTGGGTGATTATGATGTTTTGATATAGATTCATCAATTGTAACATATGTATTCCACTGGTGGGAAATACTAACTATAAGCAAGGCTATGTGTATGTAGAAGCAGGGAGTACATGGGAAGTCTTGTAACTTCCTCTCCATTTATCTGTGAAGCTAAAACTGCTCTAAAAATAGTTAATAATAATAAAAAAACAAGCTATCAAGTGGAATAAAATATTTCCAAGACTTGCATCTAACAAAGAACTTAATATCCCTAATATATAGAGAACTCTAAAAAAATTCAACCATAAAAAAGCAAATAATCCAATTAGAAAATGGGTAAAAGACATGAACCAGCAATTCAGTGAAGAGAATATACAGATGACACACAAATGAAAGGATGCTCAACATCATTATCTATTAGGAAAATATTGTTAAAACCATATTGTTAAAACCATGGTAAGATACCACTACATGTTTGTTAGAATAGACAGTTTTAGAAATTCTGACAGCACCAAATGCTGGTGAGGATTCAAAAACCGGATCACTCTCACATTGCTGGTGTAAATGCAAAATAAAAGTCACTCTAGAAATTGATTTGGCCGTTTCTTATAAAGTTAAATATACACATACAATATGACTCAGCATCTCTCTTTGGTGACTTACCCCAGGAAAATGAAAATGTATTTTTTAAAAAATCCTGCACATGAATGTTTATAAAAAGTGCCATTCATAATTGCCCCAAACTGAAACAGCCCAAGTGCCCTTTAGCAGGTGAATGAACAAACTGTGGTATATCCAGATAATGGAATACCACTCAGAAAATGAAAGTGAACATACTATTGGTACACACAACAACTTGGATGAATCTCAAAGAAATTATGTTAAGTGAGAGGAAACCAAACTTAAAAACTTACATGCTGTATGACTCAGTTTATGTGTCATTCTGAAAAAGACAAATCTATAGGGATGGAAAGTATATCAGTTATTGCCAGAGACTGTGGGTGACAGAGGGTGTAACTGTAAAGGGGTAGCATGAGGAGTTTTGGGGGGTGATAAAACTTTACTATGTCCTGATTATGAGAGTAGGTATACAAACTTGTACATGTGATGAAGTTCTCAAGGCTGTATGTGCAAAGAAAGAGACAGCAAATTTTACTGTATGTAAAATACGTATGCAAAGACACTAGAAGGGATTATAAAAGGCATCTAGTTTAAACTTTTTTCCGTATATGACCAAACCAAAGCCTTGATAGTATAGCTAGAATTATACAATCATATAAAAGTAAAACTGAGACTTTCTTTAAATTTCTGATTGATCTTAAATGCTGGAAGAAGCATGAGACTTCCTGATGCTAGATCAAATTATATTTTCCCTGTACTATGTTACTTTAGATAATGAAAAAGAGTAGTCAATTCTCTACTAAATAATTCTTTCAAAAGATTTGCTGTAAATGGTATGTCCTCAGATAATCTTTAAGCTAGCAGATAAATTAAACTTACCTTAAGTGATATTTCTCTTCCACCTTGGCATCTCAACTATCACCCAAAACATACTATCAGATTTTTCAACTTGTTTCATATCAATGAGCTGCGAAAAAAGAGGAGCCTTTCCATGAAGTTCTGATTGATCATAAATGCTGGAACAATCTAAGGCAAGTAGACGAATGAGACAACTGGAAATACCTCAGCATCTCTAGAATTTGCCAAATGCTGAGTCAAAGATTCATGAGGGAAGAAATCATTTGCTTCCTGCTCATGATTTGAGTCATCTCCTGCTCACTCAGCCATTTCGAAGAAAGAATTGCAGTAACTAAAGCCACAGAGCAGTTGGAAGTCACAGTTTATCTTTGGGTGTTTAAAAATCAATTGTAGTGAAAAAGAAACAAGGACAAATAGAAAGCACTGACCTGGCCAAATAGGAACAGCAAATAACAGTTTTGAAATGTTGTTGGCAAGGAAAGAAAAAAATACAAAGAAGACAGCGAGGACTATTGAAAAGCAGAAATAGAGGTAGAGAAAATAAAAATAAATCAAAAATTAAAAGATTTAATTATAGCTTAATAGCAAATGTCCTGGCAGGCCTCCTGCGAAGAGAGAACAAAAACATGTTGTTTACGTTCAGAAGTGCTTGGATTTAGGAAAATATCAGATTTTAAAAGAAAGCAAATCTAAACTATTTCATTAAATTATTTTAGCAGTTTTAAAGTAAAAAAAAAAAAAAAAAAAAAAAAAGAAGCAAGCTAAATTAACCAATTTAATTATACTATGAATGAGAGCAGCTTGGAACCTTCACATGATTGTCTACTCAAACAAAACTGAAAATAAAAAATAGCAATAGGTAAAAAAAGCTATTTGCAATTTTCAAAGTAGCACTTAGTATAGTTAATGTCTTTCCCTGAAGATCAGTCTACCTACCTGGGTGTATTATCTTAGAGAATCTAGTTTTTGAAAAATAGAAAGTAAGCTAGGATGTAAACTCTGTAAGCATAGGGATATTTCTTCTGTTCATTGATATATCCCAAATATCTAAAAAAATCCCTGGCACACAATATGTATTTAAAAATAGTTGATGGGAAGGTATATCTGGTGGACAACAGATGTTCTAAGGATGCATTGCACAGTAATTAAGAATACTAGCTTAAATGCCACTTCTTTTTCTGGTAATATGTAGCAGTAAGTTCTCCTAATGAAGATAACTAAAAATGGTAGGTAAAATATTTTTAAACATTCTTAAAATTATTGAGGAGCATCTATAATAGTAAGAAATTAATTAGCCAATATCTAATTGAAGACAGAAGTTCAGAAAGATAAATAGAACACTGTAGCCTCTTTTGCCTTGAAAGCATTTGCAACTCATACCAATAAGATCTTAAATTTAATGATGACCAGTGGTACAAAAGGCTGAAAGCAAAGTCAAGGGAAAGTGAATAGGAAACTCTTTCTCCACTAAGTTGGGACTCTGAAGGACTCTCATGTTAGGGAGAATTTGAAGTAAACTCATGTTTACTCACCTAATAGTCCAGTGTAGAGCTTATGAATGATACCAACTGACATACTAAAGGACTCAAATGAATCCCAAACAAGAAGAAAAAGAGTGAAAGGGAGAGAGGGAGAGAGGAAGAGAAGGAGAGAGGGAGAGAAAGAAAGAAATAGAGGGAGGGAGAGAGGGAGGGGAGGAGGGAGGGAGGGAAGGAGGGAGGGAGGAATTTTCACCTAGACACATCACAGAGAAATTGCAGGATAACAAAGAATAACAGAAGATGTAGTTATCAGCCAGAGAGTAAAGAAAGAAAAACCTTTCATGGAGTAATAAGTAGATGGGCACTAACACATTAAGTATAACATATGAAATATGAAAACTCTTCCATTATATTTTTGTTAAATTGGGCGGAATCTCAGGATCTCAGGAATTCAAGATTCACTTAACATTTGAAATCAATCAACAAAAATCACCCCATTAACAAATTAAAGGAGAAAAAAACTATAAGGTCATTTAAATAAATACAGAAAAAGCACTTGGCAAAATTATTCTTGATATGTCTGGTGGAACATGGATACTTGTTTTATAATTAGCCTTTATATACTTCAATATGAATTTTGTTTCTTACAAAATAATTGAAATAACCAGGTACACCTGGGTTGATGTTCTGGTCTTGCAATTAACTATCTCTGCTATTGTAATAACAGTAAACCCTTATATGCTACTTGACATGTGCTCTCTCTTAGGCACTTTCAGTATATTAAATAATTGCCTCCCCAAATATGAGATAAATATGTTATATAGCATTTACAGATGAAAGATCTGAGTTACAGTTTATGTATGTGCTGCATTTTACAGAGGTAAGTGGTAAGTTCAGACACATACTCATCCTACATAGCTCTAGCACTGTACTATCTAATTCACCTTCCTGATCAGTTAACGTGAGATATTAGTACCCACCCCTAGAGTTATACTAGAGGATTAAATAAAATAATATTAGTAAAGCATACCGCACACTGTCTAATCAACATAATAACCACTAAATAAGTAAACACTTGAGATATACAGAATTACTGGCCCAATCCATGACACTGATTCTCAGCACTTGCCTTGTAGTTGAAATTCCAGATTAATATACACGATATAATTAGCAAACAAAATAGTTGTTATTTTCTGTTAAAATGGATGGCAGTCACAGGATCATAATAGTGATAAAGTTTTAAAATAAATGTATGCCTCTATTTTTAGTTTTTCAAGGTACCTCCGTACTGTTCTCCATAGTGGCTGTACCAATTTACATTCTACCAGCAGTGTAGGAGGGTTCCCTTTTCTCCACACAGTCTCCAGCATTTATTGTTTATAGAGTTTTTGATAATGGCCATTCTGACAGGCGTGAGGTGATACCTCATTGTAGTTTTGATTTGCATTGCTCTAATAATTAGTGATGCTGAGCATCTTTTCATGTGCCTCTTAGCCATCTGTGTCTTCTTTGGAGAAATGTCTATTTAGGTCTTCTGCCCATTTTTTGATTCGGTTGTTTGTTTTTTGATATTAAGTGCATGAGCTGTTTGTAAATTTTGGAGACTAATCCGTCGTCAGTCGTATCGTTTGCAAATATTTTCTCCCACTCTGTGGGTTATCTTTACGCTTTGTTTATGGTTTCCTTTGCTGTGCAAAAGCTTTTAAGTTTAATTAGGTCCCATTTGTTTATTTTTGTTTTTATTTCCATTACTCTAGGAGACGACTTGAAAAAGACATTGCTGAGATTTATGTCAAAGTGTGTTCTGCCTGTGTTTTCCTCTAAGAGCTTTATAGTATTCAGTCTTACATTTAGGTTTTTTATCCATTTTGAGTTTATTTTTGTGTATGGTGACAAACAACTAAAAATAGAGCTACCATATGATCCAGCAATCCCACTCCTGGGCATATATCCAGAGAAAAACATGGTTCAAAAGGATACATCCACCCCCATGTTCATTGCAGTGCTGTTTACAATAGCACCCCAATGTTCATTGCAGTGTTGTTTACAATAGCCAAGACACGGAAGCAACCTAAATGTCCATTGACAGATGAGTGGATAAAGAAGATGTGGTACATATATACAATAGAATATTACTCAAGCATTAAAAAGAATGAAATAATGCATTTGCAGCAACATGGATGGACATGGAGATTATCATACTAAGTCAAGTAAGTCAGACAAAGACAAATATCATATAATATCACTTATATGCAAAATCTAAAAAAATGATACAAATGAACTTATTTACAAAACAGAAACAGACTCACAGACTTAGAGAATGAACTTATGGTTACCAGGGGAGAAGGGTGGTGGGGAGGGATAGATTGGGAGTTTGGGATTGACATGTAAATACTGCTATATTTAAAACAGATAACCAACAGGGACCTACTGTATAGCACAGGGAACTCTGCTCAATATTCTGTAATAACCTAAATGGGAAAAGAATTTGAAAAAGAATAGACACATGTATATGTATAACTGAATCACTTTGCTGTACATCTGAAACTAACACAATATTGTGAGTCAACTTCCTCCAATATAAAATAAAAATAAAATAAAAATAATCTCTTTCCATATCACCTACATGTGGAATCTAAAAAATACAACAAACTAGTGAATATAACAAACAACCAAAAAAAGCAGACTTGCAGATACAGAGAACAAACTAGTGGTTACCAGTGGGGAGAGGGAAGAGGGGAGGGGCAATACAGGGGTACAGGAGCAAAAGGTACAAACTAATATTATGTATAAAATAAGCTACAAGGATATATTGTACAACACGGGGAATATAGGCAATATTTTATAACAACTATAAATGGAGTATAAACTTTAAAAATTGTGAATCATTGTATTACACACCTGTAACTTATATAATATTGTATGGCAACTATACTTCAATTTTTAAAAATTAAAATAAAATAAATGTGTGCCTATTCTCCTATTCAGTTCACATAATACTATATACTGCTTCTTTGACACTCATTCTTTTCTACTTCATATTTGTAATTATATATCAAAATACCTGATTTTCTTTGTGAAATTTTAAGCTCTTTAACAATTCTGAAAGTGAGCTGGTGGTGATATCTAATCAGTCTTAGAATTTCCAATGATTTCTAGAGAAATTACCTACAAATAATAAGTACAAGTATATTGTAATTGACTAAAATATGATTCAATCAAGACTAGCACAGTAAGAAAACCGGGATTGAAGTTTTAACTGATATTTTCAAACTTTAGCTAGGCAGAAAGAAAATGAAAGTCTTTTCCTGTTTTTATTCAGAGCTCTTATGCCAAAAATGGTATGAAGACAA
The DNA here is from genome assembly GCF_028021215.1 of Eschrichtius robustus. Classification (NCBI taxonomy): domain Eukaryota; kingdom Metazoa; phylum Chordata; class Mammalia; order Artiodactyla; family Eschrichtiidae; genus Eschrichtius; species Eschrichtius robustus. The sequence goes on along the minus strand of NC_090836.1, from coordinate 14,679,873 downwards.
GGTGGGGTATTTGAATTCTTGCCATAACAGGTAAGCTGTAAACAGGCTTCCATAAACCTTTTAAATGTCTCAGTCTTATATTCTTCTAAACTGAATATAAATTGAATGTTGTGTCTTTATATATAAATAGACCATGATTTTAGTGGTCTATTTTTGTATCATTAATGGAAAGAGAAAAGATACAGTTACAAAGTGTTTTGAATATGGAAGAATAACCTAAGTGGAAACTATCCTTTGGCTTAAATCAAATGGATTGGAGTTCCCTGAGCATTTAAACATTCATTTTAAAAATGCCTAACTGCAGTCTTTAAAGCAATGTTACACCTGCTAATGTCACACTGAATACCATATGCATATTCAAGCTCTCTCTTTAGGGTTCTCTTCTAAAATTGGGATATTCTACCCTAGAGATAGAAAATGCTAGGGAAATATACCAAGAATAAGACTTTCTTTTTTGAAAAGCAGATATGCTCTTTAAAGATAGTTTCTTTCTCACCATGCCTATGGCTAAGCAATTAAATAAAATCTGGGGTATGTTCAGTTAAGAACATACACATTACAGACACCAAAAGTATTTTAGATAACTAGTCAGTCTTACAGAAGTACAGCTACAGGCCTCAGTAGTCTTTCTACAGAAAGCTAGAAAATGATCTCCCAGGACTTGGCAATAGAGTCAAACTCTGAGGATGCAATCAACATGAATCAATATGTAATTAAAAAATTTTAATGATATGCAGAAGTAATACACCCTGTGAAAGGGTTGCACTGTTTGTGTGAGATTGAGGAAACCTAAGAAATAGCCAAGTCCAACTAATGTAGTTTTATAAGTTTCTATAATCAATGAACCAAGACAGTTCTTTGCTTTGCAGCACCAAAGAACTTACATTTACAAAACTATTAAAACAAATAACTAATTTCACAAATAATAACTTGAAGAATATTATTGTGCATCCTTTGTGAAGTGAACCCGTCTCTTGTGCCTTAGGGCACAAAAGGAGCTGGAACTATACCACAAGTTGTTTGCCATCCAGAATGAGAGAAAAATTCACTTAAAAACGACTCAGTCTTTTAAGTTTCAAACTTGGTAGTAAAGGCCAATAAGTAGAAAAATAAGTTAGTATATAATCAAATTAATCAAATATAATGGCAAGGAAAAAAGAAGAAAATAGAGGAGAGAAAAAAATTAGGGCAAAATCTATCAAAAAATAAGCAAAATTTTCTGACATATATTATCTCAGAAGCAAAGATATTTTCTTTCCTTGTAAAGATAAGCCTTCATCTTTACAACTTGATCCCATCACTTTATACTGCCTCCATTACAACTCTCTTAAATTTGGTCTACATTATTATCATTATCATCATTCTTTTTATTTTTAATATTATTCCTTTTTAATGTCTAAAGCATATTACAATGATGAATGCTCTGGAGATAAATGTAAACTTCAAAAAGCATGAGGGGAAAAAGTGAAATGTGATTTGAAAGAAACTGACTAGTATGCAGAAATAAAGATTATGAATTTTGGTGGAATGTTAAATCAGTACCAGTCTTCACTGAGCTGAGGTTCTGAAGGCTGCTAACAGATGTCCCAAATAAAGATGCTGATATAAAGGTAAGATTGGTGGTGGGGTATAAGGAGTTGAAAGTTATCTGAAAATAAATGGTTCAATATGAATATGAAGACATATTCCTGTCCAAATGAAAATATTGAGGTTTATATCCATTATGTATTTTTCTGGGTTTACATTTTATCAATATAGGATGAATATTCATGCCCTATTTAATTTTATATTAAATTATAATTTAAAAATTTTAATATCAACAAATAGATATTTCTTTGTTTTACTTTGATATGAATTGACCAAATTACTTTTTATTCACTATTCTCAGGTGAATGTATACTATGTACTTTTGCAAAAAACATGGATATCCTTGACTTTTTTCATGATTCAAGAATTTAGCGCTTTTACAATATTACACAAATACTGAATATATTACCTCTTACTAATTTTGTATTTTCTTACCTTTTCTTGCCTTTGCCTCTGTAGAGCTCTTTATTTTTTCATCTTCAAGTAATAAAGTAAAATTTTAAAGCACTTCTTATATTTTTGTAGTAATCTAAAAAATTTCTTAAGCTATATTACAATTTACATTTTCTAATTTTCAAAATCTAGAATCCGCTTTGATGATCACTGAGGAAATTAGCACAAGTTCCTTTTTATCCCTTAATAAATAATAACAATAATTATTGTTATAAATAATAACAATAAACTCAAAATTAATTATGGAAATGGATAGAGCATTAACCAACATGTCCTAACTTGCTATATAATGGATATAACAAAAATTATGTATTTTTAAAATTATTTATCAATTCTCCCCCTTCTTTGCCATTGTATACAGGAATGCATAGTTTGTGGTTCATCTTAATATTTATCTCATTAATTACAGAATATCTGTATGAAATCATGAAAGATAAATCAAAAGTATATCAATTAAAGAGCTCAGAATCTGACGTACAGAAATTGAAGAGACATGGAGTTCTCTGTGGAAAAGAGGGGTTTTTAAATAAGTGAATCATAAATAAAGATATATTTTCCTCTCTTGATAATGCACTTTGGTAGATTTTGCCAATCTTCTTTGCCATCCAATATCTGAACCTCTCAATTTATCTCCTGCTATTTTAGAGCATGCACCATCTTCTGATGCAAAATTCTTATCCCATCATAGAAGCTAAAATCACATCTTTTAAATCTAAAATGTGGTTCTAAAATTTATTATTAATTATATAAACCTGCTCTAGACTTTTTTGTGAAGCAATAGGGATCATAAAGAATTCATTCCAGTGAGGGTCACAGAAGTTGAAGAAGTAACATCTATTTCCAGAGAAATCAGTGGTTGCAGTATTTAATGAATAGTTGCATTCAATAATGTGTCTATTGCATTGTCCTAGGGGTAAAACTGGAGGATCTGTCTTTTGTAACAACAGCACTAATGTATTCCCTAGACAATATGCTTGGTGCCTTTAAAAGCAAAAGCTATGGACTGCCCTGGCAGTCAACTGGTTAAGACTCCATGCTTCTAGTGCAGGGGGCACAGGTTCTATCCCTGGCCGGGGAACTAAGATCCCACATGCTGCGTGGCGCAGCCAAAAAAAAAAGTTTTTTTAATTTAAAAAATTTAAAAATAAATTTAAAAAAAAAATGCAGAAGCTAAAACAAATAATAAACAAAGCATGTTAATCAATCTACCAAAAGAGAAGAAAAGTTAAAACATATAGAAATTTATAACAAATATAAAATACAAAAAAATTACATCAAGAATAGGGGCTTCCCTGGTGGCACAGTGGTTGAGAATCTGCCTGCCAATGCAGGGGACACGGGTTCGAGCCCTGGTCTGGGAAGATCCCACATGCCGCGGAGCAACTAGGCCCGTGAGCCACAACTACTGAGCCTGCGCGTCTGGAGCCTGTGCTCCGCAACAAGAGAGGCCACGATAGTGAGAGGCCCGCGCATCGTGATGAAGAGTGGCCCCCGCTCACTGCAACTAGAGAAAGCCCTCGCACAGAAATGAAGACCCAACACAGCTAAAAATTAATTAATTAATTAATTTTTTAAAAATGCTAAGAAAAAAAAGAAATGATTTCCATTTTTCCAATAATATAAATGAGGCAATTCAAAACATTAAGAGATAGAGACCATTGGATTGGTTAAACTAAGCAAAACAAACACAAGAAAATCCAGGTATATCATTTAAAACAGATTTGGAACAAGTATGTAAGATGTAAATTTTACTTTAAAATGAATTTTATTAAGGTGACATATGTATTATTTTCATTCAGTTTATCTCTCACCCTCTGGCAGGCATTTGATATTTATAAGAAATGTAGGATACCTTCTATTTCACAAACACCTAGCACTATCATCATCTAACATTCAGAAAATGGGCCAGTTTTTATCCTGTTACATGAAAAGATATCAAGATGCACACAGTATATATGATAATATAGAACTCAGAAATGATAGACCTCAGTTCAGATAATGAAAGTGTATTTCTGTGCCTGTCTGGTGAAAGTTTTCCTGCATTTTTGAAATACAGAGGAAAATCCCTTGAGAGCTGAAGAGCTGAATAATAGGTGTCAGAGATTTTTGTTGTTGTTGTTTTGTTTTGTTTTGTTTTTCTTTGTTGTTTCCTCTACTAAAGTGGCCATATCTGGCACAACAACCAAAGAGTTGGATTCAACAAGTAATTTAACTTGTAATAATTTGCTGTCAGTTTTCAAGATCCAGATGGATTCTAGGCTGGCCAAAGATATTTTTTCTTTTTAATTCAACATACACATTATTTCAAGCTCTGTTCTAAGACTGTAATTGTATTTCATTTAGTCCTTACATGAGCTCTAGCAAGTAAATAGATGGTATTCTTTTTGCATTTGCAGATAATGAAAGGGAGTCACAGAAAAGAAAAAAAAAATCTGTCCTAGAAAATGGACATAGTAAGTGGTAGACTTAGGATTTGAAGTAAGATGTTTGTCTTCAACAACTATGCTCTTAACCTCCCAACGATGCCTCTAAGTATCATGAGGATGTGAAAAAATTCATCAGACCCTGAATAATTGTAGTAATGTTTTTTATTTCCTCAGAATGTGAGAAAATGTTGGTTTGCTATAAAGACAGTGCCTCACGGACCTCAATTTGACACATCTTGTTATAATATCTTACATTCTGTTACTTACAGAAATCAATGTAATACTACATTTCGTAACTGTATCTCCTCCCGCTAAATACACAGGAGCTGGTTAATAAAGTACCAGATCTTTTGAGGTTTCTTAAGCCATATAATTATCCAATAGCCTTCCCTCCCAATATAGTGCCCGAATGCTTTCGAATGCATGCTTTAAGCATTATATAGATGATGCTAATGTCTCAGCAAAAAATTGCTGTCATATTTGGAAAAGCAGAGAAAAAAATTTTAAGTTTTATTTCGCCTGACCCTGCAAGAAATAACAGATTCCTTTCTTCCAAATCTCTAAACATATATTGAGCCAAGGATTTTGAGCTTTTATTTATTTCTTCAGTGCAATTAGAATCCACAACTTCATCACACAGTCTTCCAATTCTTTACGTCCATCACACTGTTTAGCACCAGTGGCTACTGGATGTCTTAAAGTTTTGCCTTAAATGGGCTCTTTATTACTCTTGATCAAATGCATTACTTTTATGACTGCTTTTTCTTCTGAACGCTGTAGGCTGCTGGAGCCACATCATTTTCTACTATTAGTTTCAGTATTACTGACAGATTCCCATTTGTTGTTGCCTTAACCAGACACCAAACACTGTATCAGTTTTTATAGCTTTAACAACATAATTCACTCTAGTTTAAGAATAAAAGGAATTTGTTGAAGGATATTCCACAAATCTCTGTTATGGTCAGAGAGTTAAACTAAAAATCTGATCCACTGAACATACTACTACTATTTATGGACAAAACAACTCAAATCAATAAGGCAAAAACCTTTGTGACTTCTGTCTTCAAAAAGCCCCCACTGTCAGTGATGTCAGCATCATGGTTGTGTGATTCTCCCTTTGTTGTTTCCCTTCAATCTACAACCAGTAAAACATAATTTGACAAAGTTGCCTTTGCCCACCCAACACACCAGGATGCCAGAGAATTCCACACCTCTGTACATCTAAAGGTAGGTGGACTGGAATTACATAGGGGAGGCAGAGCCAGAAAACAGCGAAAAGGTTGCCTATGATCCTGGAACCCCTGGCCATGGCAGCTGAGCCTGCAGCCCCAGAGAGCCTGGTAGCATCAGGGAAGGCAGCACACATGACACTAGCCTCCTGGCTGCAGCAATGCCCATGGCCACAGGGTAACAGACAGCAGCAGCAGGGCCTACAAACTTGTACCTCCAGCCACGAAGATGCCCATGACTCCACACACCTAGCCTGCAGCAACAGTGCCTGTGAACTCAACAACTCTGGTCACAGCAGAAACACCCATGACTCTGGCACACTCTGCCCCCGTCCTGCCATAGAAGTGGAGCTTGCCACATAGCAACAGAGGCATCCACAAGCCTGGTGCCCCAAACAAAGATGCCAGCAACACTGGCAGCAGCAAGTCACCAATGACCCCAGAGGCACAAGCAGTAACAAGTGCACAAGGCAACACCTCTAACCAAGGCAAGGAAGGGTGGAAAGTGCTGACTCTCAAATATAACCAAAGGCAGCTCATGTAGGAGAAACTGAAAACTTGCGCTACATCGCCACCTACTGAAAAGCAAAAGTCCCCCAACTTCTAACCTGTTGAATCCTTAGAATCAAGTAGAAAAAGAAATAAAAATCTTTACCTAAAGAAGAACAGTGTTCACTACTTCAATTCACCAAGCACCATGAAAAACCACAGTAACATGGTATCACAAAAAGAAAATGACAGTTCTCCAGAAACCAAACTTAATATCATGGAATATTCTATTTATTTATAGCTATTTTGATAGAGAATTTAAAATAGCTGTCATGAATGAACTAAATGAGCTAAAAGAGAACACATAAAGACAGCTCAATGAGCAGAGGAATAAAATTAATGAACAGAAGGAATACCTTACCAATGAGATTGAAACTCTAAAACAACCAAGCTAAATTCTGGAGCTAAAGAACTCAATAAATGAGAAGAAGAATGCATTAGAAATTATTAGAAATAGAGCAGACCATCTGAAAGAGAGAATTAGCAAGCTTTAAGTTAGAAATCTAGAAATGACACAGGTAGAAAAGGAGAGAATTATTAAGATCCAAAAAATAAAAAAAGAAATTCTAAAGACACATCTGACTCTACTAGGAAGGGCAACATTAAGATAATGGGTATACCAGAAAAACAGAGGGAGAAGGGAACAGAGAGTTTGTTTAAAGAAATAAATAAACATCCTAAACCTGGGGAAGGAACTGGATATACAACTGCACAGAGCTAAGAGAACACCTAATTACTTCATGGAAAAGAGACCTTCACCAAGACATATCATATTGAAACTGTCAAAACTCAATGACAAAGAAAGAATTTTAAAGGCAGCCAGGGAAAAATGAAAGTAAGCTACAAGGGAACACCTGTTAGGCTATTAGCAGATTTCTTAGCATAAACTCTATAAAACATGAGAGAGTAGAATGACATACTGAAAATTCTGAAAGATAAAAACTGTCACCCAAGAATACTTTATCCAGCAAATTTATCATTCAGATATACAGGAGAAATAAAGGATTTCCAAGACGAACAAAAGCTGAAAGAGTTCATCAACACTAGACCTGCCTTACAAGAAATATTGAAAGGAGCTCTTATACCTAAAATGAAAAAAAGAAAAGTATGCAAAACTTTGAGGTAGGCGATAAATAGCAGGCAGAATTAGAAAATTGCAACTCAATATCAGAATAGCCTGTTCAACACTTAATTATAGAATAAAAGTTAAAGGGAAAAAAGCAGTAAAAATAACCATAGCTACTTCAATTTGCTGACAAATTCAAAACATAGAAAGAGATAATTGAGACAATAACATAAAAGAGGAAAAGGAAAAGGACTAAACCTGTATTGACAAATGAAGAAAAGATGCTATAAGCAAAAAAAGGACTATTTTATCTTTGAGAAATTTACACATATCTCATGGAAACCACAAAACATAAATCTGGAGCAGAGACAAAAAACAGAAAAAAGAAGAAACTGAGAAAATCATCACAGAAAACCATCAAACCAGAGATGGTTTGACGCAGGCAGGCAGGCAGAGACACAAGGAAAAAGAAACAATGGCAATATAAAGCAAACAGAAAACAAAAGCTAAAATGGCAGTACTAACTCCTCATATGCCAATAATCACCCTAAATGTAAATGGACTGAACTCACTAATCAAAAGACATGGAGTGGCTGGACGGATAGAAAAAGAAGACCCAACTATATGCTGCCTTCAGGAGACACACCACAGCTCTGAAGACAAACATAGACTCAGAGAAAAGGATGGGAGATGATACTCCAAGCAAATGGCAGCCAAAAGAAAGCAGGTATAGCCATACTCATATGAGACAAAATAGACTTCTAGCCAAAACAGGTAATAAGAGACAAAGATGAACATTATATAATGATAAAGAGGACAATTCATCAAGAAGACATAACAATTATTAATATATATATATATGCACCTAACATAGGAGCATCAAAATATATAACGCAACTATTAAAAGAACTGAAGGGAGAAATTGGCAATACAATAGCAGGGAATTTTAACTCCCCACTTACATCAACAGATATATCATATAGACAGAAAATCAATAAGGAAACATCAACCTTAAATAAAACATTAGGCTAGATGTAAATGATAGATTTACATAAAACTTTCTAGCTAAATGCAGCAGAATACACATTCTTCTCAAATGCACATGAAACATTCTCAAGGATAGACTACATGCTGGGACACAAAACAAGTCTCAATAAATTTAGAAGATTGAAATCATATCAAGCATCTAAGCATCCTTTTTAATCACAGTGGTATTAAACCAGAAATCAACTACAAGAAGAAAGCTGGGAAAATCACAAATATGTGGAGACTGAATAACATGCTAATGAACAACTATTGGGTCAGTGAAGAAATCAAAGGAGAAATAAAAAAAAAAAATACCTGAAGACAAACGAAAATGGAAACACAACATACCAAAATCTATGGGATGCAGCAAAAGTGGTACTAAGAGGGACATTTATAGGTAGTGCAGGCCTACCTCCATAAACAAGAAAAATCTCAAATAAACATTGTAACCCTACACCTAAAAGAAATAGAAACAGGAGAACAAATAATGCCCAAATGCAGCAGAAGAAAGGAAATAATAAATATCAGAGCAGAAATAAATTATATAGCGACTAAAAAGGTGATAGAAAAGATTAACAAAACTAAGAACTGGTGCTTTGAAAAGCTAAACAAAATTGACAAACCTTTAGCTAGATTCACTAAGAAAAAAAAAAGAAGGCTCTGATAAAATCAGAAAAGAAAGAGAAGAAATAACAATGAGTACCACAGAAGTACAAAGGATTATAAGAGATATTATAAACAGCTATATACCAACAAATTTGATAACCTGAAGGAAATGGACAAATTCGTAGAATTATACAACCTTCCAAGACTGAATCATGAAGAAATAGAGAATCATAACAGACTGATCACCACTAAGGAGATTAAAAGAGTAATCAAATACCTCCCCCAAAACAAAAGTCCAGGACCAGATGGCTCCACTGATGAATTTACCAAACATTAAAAATCATTTAATACCTGTCTTCTCACACTCTTTCAAAATTTTGAAGAGGAAAGAAATCTTTTATACTTATTCTATGAGAACAACATTACCCTATTACCAAAACCAGACAAGGACAAAACACACAAAAAAATGATAGGCCAATATCTCTGATGAGCATAGATAGAAAAATCCTCAACCAAGTATTAGGAAAACTGAATAGTACAATACATTAAAAGGATAATACATCCTGATCAAATGTGATTTATTCCAGGGAAGCAAGATTGTTCAATATCTACAAATCAATCAATTTGATATACCACATTAACAAAATGAAAGATAAAAATCATATGACCTAAATCACAGCGAGATCCTTTTTGACCCACCTCCTAGAGAAATGGAAATAAAAACAAAAATAAACAAATGGGACCTAATGAAACTTAAAAGCTTTTGCACAGCAAAGGAAACCATAAACAAGACAAAAAGACAACCCTCAGAATGGGAGAAAATATTTGCAAATGAAGCAATTGACAAAGGACTAATCTCCAAAATTTACAAGCAGCTCATGCAGCTCAATATCAAAAAAACAAACAACCCAATCCAAAAATGGGCAAAATGGGCAGAAGACCTAAATAGACATTTCTCCAAAGAAGATATACAGATTGCCAACAAACACATGAAAGGATGCTCAACATCATTAATCATTAGAGAAATGCAAATCAAAACTACAATGAGATATCATCTAACACCGGTCAGAATGGCCATCATCAAAAAATCTACAAACAATAAATGCTGGAGAGGGTGTGGAGAAAAGGGAACCCTCTTGCACTGTTGGTGGGAATGTAAATTGATACAGCCACTATGGAGAACAGTATGGAGGTTCCTTAAAAAACTAAAAATAGAACTACCATATGACCCAGCAATCCCACTACTGGGCATATACCCTGAGAAAACCATAATTCAAAAAGAGTCATGTACCACAATGTTCATTGCAGCTCTATTTACAATAGCCAGGACATGGAAGCAACCTAAGTGTCCATCATTGGATGAATGGATAAAGAAGATGTGGCACATATATACAATGGAATATTACTCAGCCATAAAAAGAAATGAAATTGAGTTATTTGTAGTGAGGTGGATGGACCTAGAGTCTGTCATACAGAGTGAAGTAAGTCAGAAAGAGAAAAACAAATGCCGTATGCTAACACATATATATGGACTCTAAAAACAGAACAAAAATATGGTCATGAAGAACCTAGGGGCAAGACAGGAATAAAGACGCAGACCTACCAGAGAATGGACTTGAGGATATGGGGAGGGGGAAGGGTAAGCTGGCACAAAGTGAGAGAGGGGCATGGACATATATACACTACCAAACGTAAAATAGATAGCTAGTGGGAAGCAGCCACACAGCACAGGGAGGTCAGCTTGGTGCTTTGTGACCACCTAGAGGAGTGGGATAGGGAGGGTGGGAGGGAGGGAGATGCAAGGGGGAAGAAATATGGGGATATATGTATATGTATAACTGATTCACTTTGTTATAAAGCAGAAACTAACACACCATTGTAAAGCAATTATACTCCAATAAAGATGTTAAAAAAAAAAGAACCTAGGGGCAGGACAGGAATAAAGACAGTGATGTAGAGAATGGACTTGTGGATACGGGGCAGGGGAAGGGTAAGCTGGGATGAAGTGAGAGAGTGGCATGGACATACATACACTACCAAATGTAAAACAGATAGTTATTGGAAGCAGCTGCATAGCACAGGGAAATCTGCTTGTTGCTTTGTGTCCACCTAGAGGGGTGGCATAGGTAGGGTGGGAGGGAGACACAAGAGGGAGGCGATATGGGGATATATGTATACGTATAGCTGATTCACTTTGTTTTACAGCAGAAACTAACACACCATTGTAAAGCAATTATACTCCAATAAAGATGTTAAAAAAAAATCATATGATCTTCTCAACAGCTGCAGAAAAAGCATTTGACAAGATTCAACACTAATTATTGATTTAAAAAAAACTCTCAACAAAATGGGAACAGAGGGAATGTACCTCAACATAATAAAGGCCATATGTGACAAACCCATAGCTAACATCATACTCCTCCTGAAAAACTGAATGATATCCCTCTAAGATGAAGAACAAGACAAGAAAGCCCACTCTCGCCACTCTTATTCAACATAGTACTGGAAGTCCTAGCCAGAGCATTCAGGCAAGAAAAAGAAATAAAAGTCATCCAAATTGGAAAGGAATAAGTAAAACAGTCACTATTTGCAAATAATATACTATATATAGAAAACCCTAAAGACTCCACCAAAAATATTAGAAATAAGAAATACAACAAAGTTGCTGAGTATAAAATTAATAAATGAAAATCTGTTGTAATTCTATATACTAACAACAAATTAGCAGAGAGAATAACGAAGAAAATAATCTAATTTACAATCATAAAAAAGAATAAAATACATAGGAATAAATTTAACCAAGGAGGTGAAATACCTGTACATTGAAAGCTATAAAACATTGTTGAAAGAAATTGACGATTACACAAATAATGAAAAAGTTCCGTTCTCGTGGACTGGAAGAATTCATATTGTTAAAATGACTATATGACCTAAAGCAATCTATAGATTCAATGCAATTCCAATGAAATGTTTCATAGAAATAGAACAAAAAATCCTAAAATTTATAGGGAACACAAATAGCCAAGGTATTTACATGGACCCTTGAATATCTAAGGCAATCTTGAGAAAGAAGAACAAAGCTGGAGGTATCACACTACCTGATTTGAAACTATATACAAGCTACAGTAATCAAAACGGCTTGGTACTGGAACAAAAACAGACTCATAAGTCAATGGAATAGAATGAAAGCCCAGAAAAAAACCCCACACATTTATGGATAATTGATTTATGACAAAGGATTAAAGAACACAGAATGGAGAAAGGATTGTCTTTTCAATAAATGGTGTCAGGAAAACTATACAGCCACATGCAAACCAATGAAACTACACTATTGTCTCACACTATACATAAAATCAACACAAATTGGATTAAAGATTTGAATGTAAGTCCTGAAACCATAAAACTGCTGGAAGAAAACATAGGCAGTACTCTCTTTGACACTGGTTTTAGCAATTTCTTTCTGGATATGTCTCCTCAGGAAGGGAAACAAAAGCAAAAATAAACAAATGGGACTACATCAAATTAAAAGGCTCCTGTACAGCAAAGGAATCCATCAACAAAAGGAAAAGGCAATTTACTGAATGGGAGAAGTTATTTACAAATGATATATTCTATAAGGAGTTAATATCCAAAATATATAAAGAACCCATCCAACTCAACTCCAAAAAAATAAATGACTTGATTATAAAATGGGCAGAGGAGCTAAATAGACATTTTTTCCAAAGAAGATATACAGATGGCCAACATTCACATGAAAAGATGTTCAACATCATTAGTTTTTCAGGGAAATGCAAATCAAAACCAAAATGAGATATTACCTTAGGCCTGTTAGAATGACTATTAACAAAAAGCAAGAAATTACAAGTGTTGGAGATGATGTTGAAAACGGGGAACCCTCATAAACTCTTGGTGGGAATGTAAATTGGTGCAGTCACTACTCTATGATCCAGTTATTCCTCTCTGGGTGTTTATCTGAAGAATACAAAAATAGTACTTTGAAAATATACATGCAGCCACATGTTCACTGTGACATTATTTACAATAGCTAAGACATGGAAGCTATCTAAGTGCCCAAAAATGGATGAATGGATAAAGAAGATACGGTATATATATACAACGGAATACTATTCAGCCATAAAAAGATGATAAAATCTTGACATTTGCAGCAATATGGATGGGTCTCTGGAGTATTATGTCAAGTAAAATAAGTCAGATGGAGAAAGACAAATACGTTATGATTTCACTCACATGTGGATTATAAATAAACAATACAAAACAAATTTAAAAAGTAAACAAACCACACCAAACAAAAACAAACAGATACAGAGAACAGAGTAGTGTTTACCAAAGGGGAAGGGGGTAGAGGGAGGATAAAATGGGTAAAGGGGAATCAATTGTACGGTGATGGATGGAAACTAAATCTTTGCTGGTGAACACTCTGTGGGGTATACAGAAGTTGCAATATAATACTGCACACATAAAAACTTATGTGATGGGCTTCCCTGGTGGCGCAGTGGTTGAGAGTCTGCCTGCCGGTGCAGGGGACACGGGTTCGAGCCCTGGTCTGGGAGGATCCCGCGTGCCGCGGAGCGACTGGGCCCGTGGGCCACAATTGCTGAGCCTGCGCGTCTGGAGCCTGTGCTCCGCAACAGGAGAGGCCGCGATGGTGGGAGGCCTGCGCGCCGCGATGAGGAGTGGCCCCCACTTGCCGCGGCTGGAGAGGGCCCTCGCACAGAGGCGAAGACCCAACACAGCCATAAATAATAAATGAATAAATAAAAATTAAAAAAAAAATAAAAATAAAAATAGTGGTTCCCTCTGTTAAAAAAAAAAAAAAAAACTTATGTGATGCTATATACCAATAAAACAATAAAAAACTATATGCTGAAACATAGCCCCCACTGTCACATCCCAAGATTGAGCATTTTCAGTGTCTTCTATCTCACATTGCTCATTTATGAATTAAAATATCAATGGCTCAAGAGCCCAGAAATAGACTCCCATAAATAGAGTCACCTGATCTTTGGCAAAGAAGCAAAGGCAATACAATACAGCAAAGAGAGTCTTTTCAACAAATGGTGTTGGAACAACTAGACATGCACATGCAAAAAATTAACCTAGACACAGACCTTACACCCTTCAGAAGAATAACTCAAAATGGATCACACACCTAAATATAAAACCCCAAAACTCTAAAACTCATAGATGATAACACAAAAGAAAACCTAGTTGACTTTGGGCATGGCAATAAACTTTAGACACAATATCAAAAACATAAGCCATGAAAATAATGGTTGATAAGCTGGACTTCATTAAAATGAAGAGCTTCTGTAAAAGACTATGTCGAGAATTTTTTTAAAAAGCCACAGACAGGGAAAAAATATTTGTCAAAGACACATCTGATAAAGGACAGTTATTCAAAATATGCAAAAAACATTATAAGCTCAACAATAAGAAACCAAACAATCTGATGAAAAAAGGGCCAAAGACTTCAACAGATAACTGGCCAAAGAAGATATGCAGATGGAAAATAAGCATATGAAAAGATGTTCTACATCATGTGTCATCAGGTAAATACAAGTGAAAACAAAACAACAATGAGATACCACTATACACCTATTAGCATGGCCAAAACTTAGAACCCTAACAATACAAAATACTGGTGAGGACATGGAGCAACACGAATTATCATGTATTGCTGGTGGGAATGCAAAATGGAACAGCCACTTTGGAAGACAGTTGGGTGGCTTCTTACAAAACTAAACATTCTCTTACTGTATGATCCAACAATCAAACTCATTGGTATTTACCCAAAGGAGCTGATAACTTATTTTCACATAAAAATCTGCATATGGAAGTTTACAGCAGCTTGATTCATAATTGCCAAAACTTGGAAGCAACCAAGATGTCCTTCAGTAGGTGAATGGATAAATAAACTTTGAAGCATCCAGACAATAGACTATTGCTCAGCACTAAAAGGAAATGAGCTGGTGAACCAGCAAAAGACATGGAAGAACCATAAATGCATACTACTAAGTGAAAGAAACCAATTTGAAAAGGCTACATAATGTATGATTCCAAGTATATGGTATTCTGGAAAAGGCAAAACTATTGAGACAGTAAACATTTCAGTGGTTGAAAAGTATTATGGGGGAGCCGTGGAAAGGATGACAGGGCATAGCAAAGGGAATTTTTAGGGTAGTACAAATACTCTGTATGGTACCAATGTGGTTATTACATGTCATTACACATTTGTCCAAACACACAGAATGTACAACACCAAGAATGAACCCTAAGGTTAACTATGGACTTTGGGTGATTGTGATGTGTCAATGCAGTTTTATCAGTTGTAACAAAGGTACCACTCTGACAGGGATGTCGAAACTGGGGGAGGCTAAGCGTGTGGACAGCAGAGGGTATATGAAAAATTTCTGTATATTCTCCTCAATTTTGCTGTGAACCTAAAACAGGTCTAAAAAATTGTGTTAAAAATGCATATTAAAATAAGTACACTAGTGGCTTCCCTGGTGGTGCAGGGGTTAAGAATCCGCCTGCTAATGCAGGGGACACGGATTCAAGCCCTGGTCGGGGAAGATCCCACATGCCGCGGAGCAACTAAGCCCGTGTGCCACAACTACTGAGGCTGCGCTCTAGAGCCCGCGAGCCACAACTACTGAGCCCGTACGCCACAACTACTGAAGCCCGCGCACCTAGAGCCTGTGCTCCGCAGCAAAGAAAAGCCACCGCAATGAGAAGCCCATGCACCACGACAAAGAGTAGCCCCTGCTCACCGCAACTAGGCAACTAGAGAAAGCCCACACACAGCAATGAAGACCCAATGCAGCCAAAAATAAATAAATAAATACATTTATCAAAAAAAAAAAATAATAATAAGTACACTAAAGATCTACCACATAAATTTGAAGGAGCCAAATGGAGTTTAAATGTTACAATGTTACCTTGTTGAAGACATGGTAAAAGTAACATGTTGAGTTCTTACCTGAGACTGTGACTAGTAAGTAGTATGAACCTATTGCAATCATTAGATGCCCACTAAGTGAATATAAATGTATATCAAATAAAGAAAATAATAAAATAAAAGAGATTAATTAAAAATAAGTAATTCACTCAAAGAAGTAATAAAAGAGGAAAGGGGGAAATAGAAGTGGTGAGTCAAACATAATAATATAATGTTACTTAAAATATATCAATAAATTAATATAATGTACTAAATACTGACAATTTAAAAAGCAAAGGTATATTTTTTTACATATGTATATAAAGCTTATAAGTAAAGTGGCTTAAATATAAGCATATAAGAAAACTAAAGCAGAGAATGAATAGTTAATTTATGTAAATATTATAAAAAGAAAGCGGGCTTAGCTCTACTAATGTCAGGCTGCATAGAATATAAAGAAGGAAGCATATTAGAAACAATTTTTAAGGTATAAATTCAGTAGAATGATATAAAATTAAAAATATATATACTTCTGTCACCTAGATATAAAATAAACATCAGTAAAATAGAGATTAAAAAATACAGAAATCAATAAGCGTAGGGGAAATATTTTAAAAACAATTCTCTCAGTAAAGATATAAAATACGTCATGGCACATTTAACAAACACAACCTAACAGATATAGAACTGCATCCAAGAACCTCAGAAGACACATACTTTTTCAACAGTGTATGGAATATGTGTGTATATATATATATATATATATATGTATACATGTATATATACTTGTAGGCATGTATGTATACTTCATATATATTGTATAAATATGTATTTCATATACATACCACATATATATTTGGCCATATTCTTGGCTATTAAATAATTTTCACCAAATTTCAAAGGATCAATATATTGAAAAATATTATTCCTGATTACAGTGGAATTGAGCTAGAAATCAATAGCTAAAAGACATCTTTAAAATCTCTGTAAGTTGGAAATTAAGCAATATACTTTTTATATAGCACGTTAGGAAAAAATAATCCAAATCCTTTGTAAACTCCTTCAAAGCATATAAAAAGAGGAAATAGTCCTAATTTACTTTATAAGATCAAAATGATCCTGATTACAAAAATCTGGTTAGATCATTACCAACATATTAACTTACAGACCACTCCTAAATGACATATTGCTACTCAAACCCATATATTAACAAGAGTTACAACCATTTTAAGCTTATTTCAGGATTACAAGGACAACTTAACATTTGAATGATGTATGTACATTTTTACCACTTATTACAGAAAAAAATACACACATGACAATCTCAATAGATACAATAAAAGCATTCAATAAAATCTGATAATTGTTAATGGTAAAAACTCAAAGCAAAAACAATAAGACTAAGTTTTTAAAAATCTTATATAGTTTACCTACAAGAATACACACACACACAAAACACCATAACGATCCTTATACTTCATGGTAAAATGTTGAAAGCAACTTCCTTGAGATCATGAACAAGACAACAAGACAGCTTTCATCATCTAAAGTGTGGGTTTTAGCCATGGCAGAAAGCAAGGAGATAAGGTGTGACAATTGGAAATAAATATATCTGTCTTCATTTGCAGATGACATAAACAAGGATGTAGAAAATCCCAAAATATCTTTATATACACTATTTACTTTGAATCAATCAACTTCACAATATTGCTGGATACAAGTCAGCACACACACACACACACACACACACATTACTTTCAATGTGCCAGAAAAAGAAAACTGAAAGGATACTATTCTCAGTAGCAAAAAATTCAATTCTTTAGAATAATCTAAGAAAAGGTCTATAACGCTGAAAGAAAGTCAAGTACGGTCTATAACGCTGAAAGAAAGTCAAGTAAACCTGAAGAAAGGACGGCAATGACACGTCAATTCTCCCCACACTGATTTACAGTTTCAACGCAAGACCCGTCAATATCAAGTCCAAGTGCGAGGAGCAGCATCTCTGCACACGGTACACATTCACCATCCTGAATTGAGGAGAGGCACAGCGCTTCTCCAAGGTGCCAAGTTGGGGTGTCTGGCACAGCAGTTCTGTGCTGGGAACTCTAGGCCAAAGTCCTGGGGGCAAGGCCTCTACACATGGCCCCCTACAGGCAAGTGAATTGAGACTAAGAACAAAAGAAAAGGAGAGACCTTATCACTTAGAGTCCATCTTATGTTTCCCAGGGGATCCCAGTGGCCTTTGCTGGTGATTGTTTCTTGAGCGTTCTTACTTTACGAACATTTGCTGAGCTGTGTACTTATGATGTGTACGCTTATTGTGTATTTCAATTAAAAAAATTTAAGCGTAAGAAATCTGTGATACTTAATGAAACATGGGTGCGAAAAAGAGAGTAAAAGGAGGATGTTATTGTACTATGCTTTGATGGATCTGGAACCAATTTCAAAAGGTAAGTCTTGATCTGAGGCTTGAAAAATGAATGATAATTCACCAGGTTGACTTGCTGGAAGAACTTTGCAGGGGAAAGTTAATATTTATTCTCATATTGCATTGCACAATATATTTAAGGATCTCTTTTTCTTAAAACTAGGTTTTACTCAAAACTATGTTTATAGAATTTTACTAGTCCAAATAAACTCTATTTCGTTAAACATAAATTCTGATTTAGTAGAGTGCAATTTGTGAAGATCCTTTTATTCTTAGATTTGAAGCAGATTTCATTAAGTAGGTATTTTGGTCAATGTCACATAATGAGAGAAACTGTATTACTTGTTATTTTAAAATGATAGAAATAAATGAATTATTCTTTGAAATCTGCCAATAATGTAGACTTTAAGAAAATTATTCTCATCTGCTATGCTTATGAAAGAGTAGCTATTATGATACCTGCCTTCCTGAATCATACTATGAATTAGTTGATTCTGATTCATACTCCTTTCACTTTGTTCAAAAATTAAGAAGTTACAATAATGACTTCTAGAGTGCAGATTGATCATCTAGAATTCTTAAAATGGGCACCTATAAAGATGATTTTCATAGAAAAGCATTCTAGATATTATGCACATTGGACTTCAGAAGTTACACAAAGTTTTATAGAGAAACAGTTTCTTGGAGTCTGATTTTTAAAGAAAATTAAGTATTTATAGTGAATTTATGGAAGACTTTTATTAAGCAACTTGCACTCCCAAACAAGAACAATCTTTCTAAAGTCGTGATCTGATAGGTTCAGGGCTAGAATCCTATTTACAAAGAATACGTTTTGCTACAGCAAAGATTATAGCCTTACGTTATTTAGTTTATGCATATGTGAAGGTCATGTTTTATATTTACTATTATTTTTGATGAATCCAAGGAATGTTTATCCATTTTTTACAGCTGTTTATTCCCAGAGATAAAATATGTATGTCCAAGAAATTTTTATCTGTGCCAGAAAGCATCAGATTTGTTTCTCAATCACAATAAAAGTGCCAAAGTAAAGGCACTGTTTTCATGACTGTGCTATTTATTATCTCAATTATTATTGCATTATCGTATTTACATGACCATTAACTACAAAATGCTGATATGCTAATAACAATGAACATGGAAATTTAAAAATGATAACTCATGTTGATTTTTCTTATATTAAGTAACAGCTTTCTTTGGTAAATATTTTTTTGCTTTAATTATATCTTAACAAGTAGTGATTATGACGTGTAGCTCCTTTTGGAAAATAAATGACTTAAATTGACCTACTTTAATTTTATTCATTATCTCTAACTGTTATTAAAACTTGTATTTGACATACGTGAATATTATTTGATCTTTTCAAACCACATTCATTCTCATTAAGAAAGCCCCAAGACATTTTCTTTCAGAATATTTTTCAAATATTCTGAGATTTTACTAGTTATGTGAAATGTGACAGCACTTTCAAGTTCTTTATTATGGTTTCTTTCTACAGCAAGAACCAATTATTCCACATATATTAGTGCCTGGTTTTGAACTCAATATTTAAGCAATTAGTATCTGTATCTATAAATTAATACATTTATATTCCTAATGTAGTTTTAATCATACAAAATGAATGGAAACTGTCTTTTGGGTGCATTAATGTTAAAGGTAAAGACTGTTTATTTGATGTTAAAGCTCAATTAAACTACAGTTTGAGGGAAGAGGAGGTAATTTTTTGACACTCTTCTGGCTGATTCTAATTTCTAGTTCTTCGTGAAAGAGGACAACTAAAGAAACATTCACATTATCTTTCAAAATAAAATGTCTATTTTAGACAAATTGTACTTGTTTTCATATTTTCATACCCAGTAATTGCTGACAAAGATGTTCACGTAATGACACCTAATCCACTAAAATTATTTGAACTTTAGTATAAGCCCTTTAACTTTGAATTAAGTAGTATACTCAGCTGTGAAAAATGTTTTTAAGTACTGACAAATATATTTATATCTATCAGTATAGACAGAGTCATATCCTTCTGATTATGTTCTGATTGATATAGAGATTATCATTTTAAAATAAATTTGTCTGATATCTTAGTGTTATCAGGAAAGTACTTGTGCTATGCCTTGAGATATTTATACCAGTTGAAAAGTAAGTGCTATTACAATCTTAAGTCTATGAAACAGCTTTGATGAAAATTAAAATGTATTTATTCAGATTGTTTTCTACCTGGTTGGCTCCCGTGAGTAATACAACTGCATTACATAAATCCAAAGTCATTACTCCTTTATGCTGCTTATGAACAATTGGGTAGATCTACTAACAAATTTCATACTAAATGAAAGTACACATGCTGATGACTGAAGCTTAATAGCCAGAAAAGATGAAGGGGCCTGCTGGAAAGCATGCCACACTTTCCACATTTTCCCCAAGTAAGATACTGCTCACAGGACAGGCCATCATCGCTTGACTCCAATGATCTAATAATGCTGTTCAGACCCACTGTGGAAGGCAACACGTCTCTTCAGGGAGTAGTAAACTCTTCTGACCCATACAACATTGCAAGGAAAATGGATGAGTGTGAAAATGCACAGGTATATCCTTGGAAGAGTGAGTCCACGGTGAAACAGACCTGAAGCAAAACTTCACTGATTAAAAACAAATCAACAAACAAAAATCCTTCATTGATCACATAACTCCCATAAGCCCCTATTCCGACTGGTAAACCATAGTGATGCTTTGGGCCTACAAGATCAATGTTCAATAATCCCTGAGAATTCTTATGATTTTCCCTTTCCTAATCTACAGTTTGCAGGTCTACTTAGGAATGATTGGGAGGATGATTAATGATATCAATTTTTGGAAGAGTTGCAAGACTCAAAGGTACCAGGCTTCTCTTCTATGGAAGGGACCCTGGGACTGTGAACTAGAACCTCCTCGTAAATCTATTTATTACAACAACAGTAAATGGCCTGCCCCTCTCAAGATGGCTCATCAAATCTTACTTGATATACTTTCTTTAGCATTCTAATCTTCCTAAATCTGTTGATACCATCTTCTATAATACACAAAGGAAGTTTGGGCATTTCAACTTCATAGGTGATTGTTGAGCCCATATTCCAGTTACCTGATCAAGCAAACTGTTAGAGATATTCTTTGTTCATCAAGCTAAAACACTGTATCCAGAATCTTTGCTTTAGAAGGCTAACATCAACAAATCTGGTCTGATTCTACTTTATATATCCTTCTACCTTGATCCTACAATCATAACATTCAGTTCCACACATATTCTCAAGTATTCTATCTATATAAAGTGACTAGATCATGCAACTATTTTGGTGTATATCATACCTTCTATGGGTCTTACTTTGAACTTCACGCTTTAGAGCCTCCTGGGCCTTGAGTCTGGGAATAGTTGTAAAATTGAGGTCTGTGAACTATATAGCACATAAACTAAAACTTGATTTTGTAAATAAAGTTCTATAGGAATACACTCACACCCATTTGCTTATATATTGTCTATGGTTGCTTTTTGTACTACAACAGCAGAGCTGGATAGTTAAGACAGATATCATATGATCTGCAAGCATAAAATATGTACTATCTGTCCTTTTAAGAACATGCAAAGAGCTTGGAAGTTGTCGCTCCAGTCTTTACAACCAGAAAAAATGAATAAACTAAAAATCAATGACTTTTTTTGCACACATCAGAGAACAGAGAAATGCCACCACAAAATCAGGAGAGACAGGAATGTCCTATAAGATGAAGTCAGAATTTGCTTATGTGGAGCAGAAGCTACTAAGCCAGAACGTGGTAGGAATACTTAACTGGTGATTATAAAGAACTGATGGAGTCTAAGTGTAGACAAGTTTGAGAGTGAGAAAGCTTTAAAGAGAGAGGCACAATCTTTGGCGGGGGGGGGCCCATACTTTCCAGGGCTTTGTTTTTAGGAACCGTTCTGACAGGGACAGGAAAAGAGTAGATATCATAAAATGTGTCCAGAATATTTTTCATACAAAAGTCTAATCTTCAGGAGAAAAGGCATTGCCAGAATCTTATACCAGCTGGGGACAGGGCATTACATCTCCCCCAGCCCTCTTTAGCCTTCTTGTCTAACCAAAAGTGTAGGTTGGTGGGGAGGTGGCAGGTGTCATAGTAAACAGAAGTTAGGGCTTCAAGGAAATAAACTGGGGAAAATGCTGCCAAAAAAGGAAGTAGAAGGGAGAGGAGGAAAAAAGCTATGCCACTAGAGAAGCATGGGGTCCTAGCCCCAAGACATAGACCCACTAAACAATGAGATTTAATTGTAAGATTATGGACTGCTCTTTCTTCCCAAGATCTTAACAAAACTCAAACAGGAGACAGATGATAACAGTGGACTATTGCTGAAAGACCTGCTAGACACATACTCTTTCTCTGAGGAGGAGAATTTATGGAAGTCCAAATCAACAGAGGTTAAAAAAAAAAAAAAAAAGCAAGAAAAGCCAAGAATTTTTAGGCCTCTAAAACATGTAGTTGCAGCAAATCTTAAACACAGATCAACTCCTAAATATTTTAATATAAATTTTCATATAACATCACATTTGCCTCAGTTCCTATTACCCAAAACACTTCTGCCTTTCAACAAAAAACTGCAAGGCATGTCAAAAGGCAACAACAACAGTCTAATGAGACAACATAAGAATTATAAACAGACTCAGATGTGACACAAATGTTGAAAATATCATACAAGATATTACAATTACGTGTGGTTAATATGTTACTGTCACTACCTTTATCTGCCATCCATCATTACCGAGAGCCTCATGATTTACCTATCTACTTCCATACTTAACCCCTCCCATATGTGTTTTTGGAATGATAGTACCTGTTTGTTTGTTTGTTTTGAGAAGGAAGAAAATCATAGGACAATATTTACGCCTCTAAAACTTTAGGCTTCATCAGTAATTTTCTGCTTACAGATGTAATATTGTTTTATTTCAGAAGATATTAATTTAGGAGATGAATTAAGCTAGGGAATGTAGATTTATGATGTTAATGTAGGTAAAACATTAAACAGTTGATCTTCATTACCAGCCAAGATATAAATCAGTTTCTGCTTCTTTAAACGGTTGGTACAGATCGTGTCCCTTTAATATATAAAGAGCTTGATTTTGGCAATTTTCTCTGGAATAGCGTCTAATCTCAACTACTCAATCTTGTGGCACTCAGTTGTGAATATAATAGGATACATAGTATATAGCAATAGCAACAGATGACAGTAAAAAAAGGAAAGAGGTGAGGGAGATGAGTGACAAAACAATAGTAATGACAATGAAGCAACAACAAACTATAATTTTGAAACTAATTATAACCCCAGACCCAAAGGGCAGCCTTATAGACGACAGAAGACCACAAAAATAATTCAGTGTATATATATTTGATACCTAAACACAGTTTTAGTTAAAGTGATAACTATTCCCAAATGTATTATAAATATTTATCTTTACATATCAACCATCAAAAAGAAGAAAATGTGGGCTTCCCTGGTGGCGCAGTGGTTGAGAATCTGCCTGCCAATGCAGGGGACACGGGTTCGAGCCCTGGTCTGGGAAGATCCCACAGGCCACGGAGCAACTGGGCCCGTGAGCCACAACTACTGAGCCTGCGCGTCTGGAGCCTGTGCTCCACAACAAGAGAGGCCGCGATAATGAGAGGCCCCCGCTCGCCGCAACTAGAGAAAGCCCTCGCACAGAAACGAAGACCCAACACAGCTAAAAATAATAAATAAATAAATGTATTAAAAAGAAGAAGAAAATGTATCTTATATGAACAATATGAAATAGGAAAGGTTCTTTTAGCTAAAATTTAACGCAGCACTAACCTAGCAAGCATGAAGCACATTTTAAGTCAAATTCAAAACCACAGCTTTGTAAATTCAGTCACTGGGGGATTCATGTGGCATGCTTATGAACCTCCAACTAGAAATCCTTTAGCATTCCATTAAGGACTGCTGTAAGATTCATATAGTGGTCCCTAGGATGGAGCAAAATTTTTTTCCCTTTTAAGTCTTCATTTTGCTTTTTCCTTTTTATGATCATTTTAAATATGTCTTTATATTCTGATTAGAATTCACTGAGAATTTGATATAGTTGATCATTCTCATGTCTTTTTCTGTGATATACCATTTTTCTTCTAAATAATCTATCATTATTTAGTTAGCAGCAATGATGCATTTACATTTTCTATGTCTCAGGGTTTTTTTGAGATTTATTTTGCAGTCCCCAAACTTCAAATTAATATCCTGCTATTTTGGTGCATGAAAAAAAACACTTACACTGTTTCATAGTATTTTTTTTTTAATTTTTTAATTTATTATTTATTTATTATTTTTATTTTTGACTGTGTTGGGTCTTCGTTTCTGTGCGAGGGCTTTCTCCAGTTGCGGCGAGTGGGGGCCACTCTTCAGCGCGGTGCGCGGGCCTCTCACTATCGCGGCCTCTCTTGTTGCGGAGCAGAGGCTCCAGACGCTCAGGCTCAGTAGTTGTGGCTCACGGGCCCAGTTGCTCCGCGGCATGTGGGATCTTCCCAGACCAGGGCTCGAACCCGTGTCCCCTGCATTGGCAGGCAGATTCTCAACCACTGCGCCACCAGGGAAGCCCTGTTTCATAGTATTTTGAAAGTTTTCATAAAAGACTCTAGAGGTTTCATCATCATTATTTGCACAGAAAATATCCTTTCAGCCAGCAAAAATAAGCTTTTTCATTTTATGTTGCATTGTAAAATATTTAACATATAATTCTTTAAAAGTAATTTCTTATTTAGTGAATTTTTCAATGCACAAATAAAGATGCCCTAAAAAAGTGTGCATATATCTGTGTTCGGGAAAGAAAGCGACATGAAAGATAGGTTGTTTTTGTTCGTTTGTTTTTATTTTTCCTCTCAATTTATGACAAGTGAAGCTACCTTTTGTGATAATCTCTGAAAAATATAAATATGAAGGAAGACCTTCAAGATTTTCCTCTTGCTTCTTTACCTTGTTGCTACTATTCTCCAGGACAATTCTCATTGAACCATCCCTTACCTAGCATCTCAAAACCTTCAAATATAAAAATAATGATGATAACAATAAAAGGTACTGATCCTGACATCTGTCCAATATTAAGTACCATATATTTTGAAAACCTAGTAGATAGCCACTGGAAATAAGTTCTTTATACATGATGAATTATTATTATTATTACCCCTTTCTAGCTGTTAGCTTTAGACAATTTTTATCTGTTACCTTAGCCCACAAGTAGAAAGTTGTATAAAATAATAAAAGATAAATGATTTTCAACTTCTCAACTAACCAGTAAGCAGCCTGCAATGGTCTAAAAATAAAATATGATTTTATACCTACAGTGCACATGTCATCTACCTGAAATGTTGTCAGTTGACAACTTAGAACATGCATTTTGTGTTTCATTATTTAAATTTGAAGTTTTTGACTTCCATTTGTACTTTTTGACACAAATGGCACTAAATGCCATTCCTTGTAACTATAACATTCTTTAAGATTTTCTTTTTTTTAACTTAAAAGCAACTGATTAGCCAAAACAAAGCAAAACAAAACCAAAAATTTTATTTGTATGTCATCTTGTAAAATGTGGTCATTTTAACATAAATGTAATTGTCCATTCAAATGTTTGCAACGTATTTCAAATTTTATAATAGAAATTCCACAATCCAATAAATCAAAACTATTCACAAGTATTCATATATATCTCAGAGATCCATCCTCTTCATATCAGTTATAGGAATATGGGAACCGCGAGGCTCCTCATGCAACAGAGAATGGATCCACGGAGAGATTCAGTCACTTACTCAGGTTCAAACATATGATAATTGTTATATATCAAACCATAATGATATTTCTAAGTTTTTTGTTGTTGTTATTTTAAGATAAGTGTGGATCCACAAGCTTTGTAAGAAACAATACAGAGAAATCCCAGGTACCCTTGTCCCAATTTCCCCCTAATGGTAACATTTTGCAAAACTATGGTACAACATCACAACTAGTATGTTGATACTGATACAGTCAAGATACATTTCCATCAGCACAAGGAGCCTGCATGTTGCCCTTTTACAGCCACCCCAACTTCCCTAACACCCTCAACCCTTCCTTAGCTTCTGACAACTATCTTCTTATTCTCAATTTCTATAATTTTATCATTTCAAGAATGTTATATAAATGAAATCAAACAGAATTTAACTTTGGGGATTTTTTTTTTCATTCAACGTGATCCTCTGGAAATTCATGCAGGTTGTCACGAGTATTTGTTCCTTTTTGATTAATAGGATTCAATGGTATAGATGAACCATAGTTTGTTTAGCCATTTACCCGTTGAAAGACATTTAAATTGTTTCCAGTTTTTGAGTATTACGAATAAAGCTGTTGTAAAATTTCATGTACAGATTTCTACGTAAACACGTCTTCATTTCTCCAGGATACATCCTTAGAAGTACAATTGCTGGATTGTGCCGTAGTTACCTATCTAGTTTATCAAGAAACTGCCAAACTGTTTTGCAGAGTGTCTGTACCATTTTGCATTTCAATCAGCAATATATGAGTAATCCAGCTTCTCTGTGTCCTCAGCAGCACTTGGTATTGTCATTATTTTTTACTTTAGTCATTCTAAAAGATGTGCAGTAATACCCATTGTGATTTTAATTTGAATCTATAATAGCTAATATGCTGAATATCTTTTTATGTGCTTATTTGTCATTCTTATATCCTCCACAGTGATATGTGTCTGTGTCTTTTATCCATTTTCTATTTAGATATTTTTGGTTTTCTACTGTTGAGTTTTGAAAGTTCTTTATATATTCTAGATGCTATCTTTTGTTGAATATATGGTTTGCAACATTTTCTCCCAGTGTGTAGCTTGTATTTTCATATCCTTCATAGACTCCTTGAAGAACAAACATTTTTAATTTTGATGAAGTCCAACTTATCCATTTTCCTTTTTATGAATCATGCTTTTGGTATCAAGTCTAAGAATTCTTTGCCTGAAGATTTTCTCTTATGTTTATTTCTATTACAGATTTACAGCTTACATTTAAGCCTCTGACTCACTTTGAGTTAATTTTTGTATAAAGCATAAGGTTTACTATCTTCTAGACTTTTGAACATGTTGTTTCATCTGTCCGTATCACTCCCTTGACTTTATTCCTCTCTAATTTCTACTTGTCTTTCAGGAATCAATTTTGGCAGCCATTTCTTCAAAGAGCCTTCCATGAATTTCTAAATCAAGATTAAACGCTACTTATGTGTGTTCTACATTCTCCATTAGTCTTCCTGTCATAGCTTATATTACACAATATTAAATTATTATCCAGTTTACATGTTTTCTTTATTGTGTTGCACGATCTTTGAGGAAATGAAACATTTCTACCTTGTTCACTTATCTCCATTGCTTGACCCAAAGTACCACTCAGGAAATATTTGTTGAATGAATAGCTGAATAAAGATTCCTGCGTCTTACACAAATCAGAGTGCAAATAAATGTTGATGGCTGCCTGCTAGTCCAACCTTCATCAGATAAACCCAAAATCTTGCTTGATCTTCACTACTAAAATCATTTCAAAATGCTTCAAAGGATGTGCATAAATGACCTGGAGCCACCAGTAATAATACAGTATATCTTTAACATCGACCACTAAATTAAACTCTAAAGTATTTCTAGGTTACCCTGCTGCCCTTTCTTAACTTTACTTAGGTAGCAGCAGAAGTGGAGAATGAATTTTGATAGCCATTGTATTACTTCTCTTTTATCTTTTGTCTTTCCTTCAAAAGTAAATTATCTTTAGTATAAAAAGTCAAAGCTATTTTGACATTTTGACTGCAACTCCCCTGAATCTATCTCTTTCAAAGGAGTTTGAAGAATTTAGTTAAACTTCTGACCAGCTTCAATAGAATACTTATATCTATCAGGAAGTCATTATTTTCCTACTTTACGGCCATTCAGATACATAGTAGAACATATAATTTGCAGTTATCTTGAATTAATTAATCTCTATTTTCCACATTTCACCATTAAGTTAGTGTATTAGAGCCCTTTTCGGTTGCAAGTGGCAGAAATTCTACTCAACAAGCTTAAACAAAAATGGAATTAGTTGGTAAATACAACTGGAAAATTGAAGGACTGTCACTGGCTTTATGAATTGGTGGTCCAGAGATTCAAATGATAACATTGGCTGTCCCACCACCCTCTCTTTCTCCCAATCCTCTCTCTTTCTCTCTCTGTCTCTCTGTCTCTCTCTCAATGGCTTACCCAAGCTTACTTCCACTTCTTAAACTGCTTTTCTCTATGTGCTTTATTTTTAGACACATTCTGCCTATAATACACCAAGATGAATCTCAGAAATTATAGACTACATGATTCTCATATTCCAGACATAGAGTTCTCTCTCTCACCATCCTTACAGCAAGTTGCATGAAATATTTCTTATGTATTACTGGTATTGTTTGGTATGCTTAGGTGTCACGTGATCAGCCAATCTAGAGCCTCATGATTTTCTTAGTGATCCAAGCTAGGCATTATAACAGTTAGACATTGTAAACATTTCACCAGACCTAAGTAATTAAAAAGGGGAAATTTCTAAACAGGAAAAGATGTGCTGAGACACAAGCAGGAAATGAGTCTAACACAGCATGTTCTCTCACCAAATTCATATTTCAGTAAATTTGATCAACATTTTTATATTTAAATAAGTATCCATTCTTAAATTGATATATACGTCTGAGCCCTGAATTAAAAAAAAAATCTGCAACAGCAAAACGTTTCAACAGATACAAAGACTGACATTAAAGAAAATTTTGAGCTGCATGTTTATCCACAAGCAATTTGTTATCTTTAAGTAGTGTATTGTTATTATCATGTTTATTAGTACTTTGGTAAAAACAACTATTGATAGAACATAAAGCAAAATTAGGTTCTAGTTTTTAACATGTTAAATTATGCCATATTTTTAGAATAGCATTTAAATAAATAAATCTTTTTAGAATAGAATTTAAATGAATAGACCTATCAGTCTAATTTATAC
Source organism: Eschrichtius robustus (assembly GCF_028021215.1). NCBI lineage: Eukaryota > Metazoa > Chordata > Mammalia > Artiodactyla > Eschrichtiidae > Eschrichtius > Eschrichtius robustus. Next base: position 14,650,469 of record NC_090836.1, on the reverse strand, counting down.
TGTTGTTCATTTAGTTGAAAAGAAAATTGTTGTCTCCAAAATTGCACATCGAATTGGAAATACATATCCTTTCATTTATCTATATTAATACTATGGTCTACATAGAATTCCCATTCCTATTACCTCAAATATTGATTAATTTATGTAATATATATTTCTCATCAGTTGCATGTAGGCTAGCAAACTGCTAAAGATGCAAGTAAAATACATGCCAGATTAAACTATTTCAACAATTCAGAAAGGCAACCTTAAGACATTTAATATTTTCAAAATGTTTTTTAATTTAGCCAACATATTTTTTCTATGCTATGCCACACATAAAATTGATGGGCCTCATTTTCAACTCACTCCCTCCATTAAGGTAATCAGTTGTACAACACAATATCATTAAAATGAGAGACCCCAAATCCAAGCCATAAACCTAAGAAAAACCTCAGGTGCTGACAGATTTCCCATCAATTCTTATAAAACCTGATTGTGGCAATTATCGCTAACAACAGAGAGTCTTTTCAGAATTTTTTAAGACCAGAATTATGTCTCAAGACATGAAAACTCCCTTGATCCCATAATTCTTAAAAACCTGACAACATAAGGAACAATTGGAGGATTTTCATCCTCTTTTACTCTCCTGAATAGAGAGTACAAGACTGTTTCCAAGGTTTTAGCTACACACCTCAATGATATCACTCCTGCCCTCATACACTAAGATTAGGAAGGATTCACCCTGGGTAGCTCTAAGAAGATAATACCTGAAAAATATTTCCACTTAATCCATCAGTCACATCTCCCAAAAGTCATCATGCCGATGAATCAGTAACAGATTTTTAAAGGAAATAAATAAACTTAATAAAAAGCCATTGGGTGCTCTTGTCCACCCCATTAAGTTGATCTGCTCATAGAAAAGATTTAAATCTCTAATTTGCTCATTATGCTTCAATGCTCATCTTACTTCCAGCCAAATTACCACAGCTCTCCTGCCATCTGGTCATCATTCAACTGTTGTTTTTCTGGTGTCAGGGAAATTTTAAACACGTAGAAAAAAGGCCCTAAGGGATTTTGGAATGGTTAGTGTTCATGCTAAACTCATATTTCTTAGCTTAAAAAAAAAAAAGTGGGGTGGGAAGATTTGGAGTGCTGACCACTACAATCCTTTTTATCATGAATATCTATGGTATCATTTTAACCTGCAGTTTGGGTCAGAATTATTTACACACTAATACCTGTATCATGAATAAACTATATTGATTAAAAAACACTAATCAAATACCCAGTATTCAGTCATTTAATAGTTTTTTTTAAATTTAATAACCAATTCTATACTGTTTATCATATCACAGAGTAAGCCACTGGAGATAAAAAGATGAATGAAGCACGACTGTGCTTATGAACTAGTGAGGGAGATAAGCACAGATTTAAGCCATTACAACTAAGTTAAAGTAGGTGACAAGCCCATCATTCCATGAGGAGAGTACTTTTCATATCTGTTCCCTCAAAAGTGAATGCCCTGAACCCCAGTCATCCATCTGCTTGGTTAATATGGAATCAGAAAACCACATGTAGAAACACTGGCTGAGGTAAATTCATTTCAGAACTCACTCATCCACAATCCATATGGCTGACAGAGCTGACACTTTTATAGCTTCATAACAGAGTCAATTGTCTCAACCTGGTTTTGGTTTATATAGCGAACACACCTTTCTCTGAGCAGATCCACTGAGGTATCTCTAACACGGACTTACCTGCCTGGCTTACAAAACTTCATTTATTTGGAAAACATGTGTGTTTATTAGGTTTTATAACCATTTCTTTCCTACCCCATGCTTCCTCTACCACAGTGAACAGTGAATCAAGATCCCTGAGGAAGATAAGATTTACAAAAAAGACAAAGAACTAGAGTCATAATTGAAACGTCTGTATTAGAGAAAAGGCCAAACATTTAGTAGTTTTTAGGAGAGATATATGCAAAATTTGGTGACCAATAAGATGTGGCAACAGACTATTTGGGCTCCGAGCTCACTGAAGAAATTTTTTTTTATATATCTTTGAAACATGCTCAAATAGTCTGTTGGAACACAAGGATTTATTTATTTTTCTTTATTCTGTTGACATCAACATCTTTATCTCTAGGCAAACTTCATTTCTAAGTTCCAAATTGTCATTCTTGATTTCTTAGCATTGAAATTTAGCGTTCAAAACTGAACTCAGAATTATCTTCCCTGATGTCCTCTTCCCCAATCCCTCTCCAAATAAATCTACTTTGCCATAGAATTTTTCTGTTGGTTTATAACAACACTTCATTCTCTGAGTCTCTCACATCTGAAGTATCAGATATTTTTATTTTTTTATTCTCCATATCTGCTTACTTGTCAAACAAAGAAAATCCTACAACCATAATATATCTCATATTCATATACTTTGCGCTAGTCATGTTGTCACCATTCGAACTGAGATTCTCATTTCTTATACATTACTAAAATAACTTCTTACTGAATCTATTAACTTCCTAATATTATCTATTACTCCTTAAATTGGAGCCAAATTCAAGTCCCTAAGGTCAAATTAAATCATACTTTTGCTCAAAAGTAGCCAGTGACGTTCCACTAGATTTAGATTATTTAGATTATTATTCTTATTAATAATTTTTATTGGCAACATTATATTGCCTTTTATCATATGTTGGGCATTTATTTAATTTTCAGCACAGCGCTATGAATTTGAATGTGTGTTTATATTTTAGTGATGGTTAGGGAAGATGATTAATTCCCCCAAGGTCCTACACTTATACATTTAAAAATGTTTACTGAGCACTTACTTGGTACTGGGTCCTGTGACTAGCCCTGAGATTTCAACGATAAAGTAACAAATGTTCTTCCTGTTTTTCTGGAGCTTACATTCTACTGAGGGAGGCAGAAAATAAGTGTATGGCTATTAGCATAACTGATGCCATGTTGGTCCCCTACAGTTCCTCCTATCCTTCCACTGACCCTACCTAGGACTATACTGTGTGGTTAATCACTTCTCTGTCATCAGTGACTTTGTAGTTAAGAAATACTGTTTAATGGTAATTAGGACCAGGTGGCCTCTATGCTCTGGTAGTCTCTAAACAATGATGAAGACCTTTGCTGATATATTCCAGTGCCCACGAGACTAGTTACCCACTCAAATTCTGGCTTCTCAGCTGGGGGGAGATGACTGGGTCCTGCTTGAGGTTCTTCTCTGTGCATCATAGCTTGTAATATCTCTCTAGGCCATAAGCTAGGACAGTGATAGAGCTTATCTCAAGTCATTCTTTCTTCCAGGGATCACTGACCTCTGTTGTTTAATTTCCAATGTCTAAAAACTATAATTGAATAAAAATAATAAGCCACAAATACAAAAATTTTAATAGTCTCTGAGCAAGATGACAAAACCATACCTCATATTAAAATATAATTTTTGAAGTCAAAGACAAGTTTAAAAGTCTTAACAGGATCCTATTGAAAAATTCAGTAGATGCTCCAAGAAATAAAGAGCAACAGAAAGAGTAACCACATGGGTAAATTTCAAGGAATATTGGCAGTACAGAAAAATAAAATACCTATGTGAATTAAAATACATGATGGTACTAGAAAATAACTTGAAGGTGGGGATAAAAAAGTTAATGTTTTTTAAGATCTATGAATTTTATTCAAAGAGGTAAAAATATAATTGTATTAAACATTAAAAGGCCAATGATATGTGTCATATTATCTACAATAAGCTTAAAATATGGTAAGAGAATTGATAACTAGCAAGGTAATAGAGGAAAAAAAAAAGACATAAAATACTTAATCCTACAGAAAGGAGATAAAAGGAAATTCAAGAGAGCTCAGAAAAATAGAAAACAAATAGTAAGATGACAGATTTAAAGAAAAAATAAAACAGGGACTTCCCTGGTGGCACAATGGTTGAGAATCTGCCTGCCAATGCAGGGGACACAGGTTCGATCCCTGGTCTGGGAAGATCCCTTCTGCCGTGGAGCAACAAAGCCCATGTGCCACAACTATTGAGCTTGCACTCTAGAGCCTGTGAGTCGCAACTACTGAGCCTGTGTGCCACAACTACTGAAGCCCGTGCTGTAGAGCCTGTGCTCTGCGACAAGAGAAGCCACCACAATGAGAAGCCCATGCACCACAGTGAAGACAAGCTCCTGCTCGCAGCAACTAGAGAAAGCCCGCGTGCAGCAATGAAGACCCAATGCAGCCAAAAATCAATCAATCAATCAATTAATTAATTAAATAAAACAGACAAAGCAATCCAATTAACGACAAAGATTATCATACCAAATAAACAAATTAAATGCAACTATGCATTTCTTGTAATAGACTCATCTTAAGTAAAAGGCAAAGAATATGGAAGCAAAATGATGGGAAGATTTTATACAATACATATAGTAAGCAACAAAAGTTATGTAACTAAACTTATAAGTGACAAAATAGACTTTAAGGCTGGCAGCATTGCTACAAATTAAGAGAGAATGTTTATTATAGGAAAAAAATCTTCCCACCAAAAAGTATAAAAATTTCTAAAAATGTAGAATATCTAATAGTATAGCCCCAATTTATAAAGTTACACTAAAAGGGAAAATAGACACATCCACAGTTAATACAGTAAAGATTTTTAACATATCTTTCTTAGTAACTGGTTAAAAAAAAACAAGCAAAAAATTGAAGATTGAGAAATGCAATTTTAAAAGTTGGTATATATGGAAACTGGAACCAAATTTATTTTTTAAATAAAAAAGAAAATGTACATCTTTTCAAGTATAAGCACTGTGTTTACCAAAATAGACATTTGCTGGAACCTACCAAATATAACAAAAGACTGAATTAATATATGTAATGTTTATAGGCCACATTAAATTAAAGCCAAAAATTAATAAGTAAATGACATATAGAAAAATCCTGAATGCTTGGAAATTAAGAATTTAAACTAATAATTCATGGGTCAGAAAGAAATTAAAATGGAACTAAAAAATGATTGAACTAAATTTAATAACAATAAAAACATGAGATACGAGAAGCAAGAAAAACTACAATCCTGCAGCCTGTGGACCAAAAACCACAGTTACAGATAGATAGACAAGATGAAAAGGCAGAGGGCTATGTACCAGATGAAGGAACAAGAAAAAACCCCAGAAAAACAACTAAATGAAGTGGAGATAGGCAACCTTCCAGAAAAAGAATTCAGAATAATGATAGTGAAGATGATCCAGGACCTCGGAATAAGAATGGAGGCAAAGATTGAGAAGATGCAAGAAATGATTAACAAAGACCTAGAAGAATTAAAGAACAAACAAACAGAGATGACCAATACAATAACTGAAATGAAAACTACACTAGAAGGAATCAATAGCAGAATAACTGAGGCAGAAGAACGGATAAGTGACCTGGAAGACAGAACGGTGGAATTCACTGCTGCGGAACAGACTAAAGAAAAAAGAATGAAAAGAAATGAAGACAGCCTAAGAGACCTCTGGGACAACATTAAACGCAACAACATTCGCATTATAGGGGTCCCAGAAGGAGAAGAGAGAGAGAAAGGACCAGAGAAAATATTTGAAGAGATTATAGTCGAAAACTTCCCTAACATGGGAAAGGAAATAGCCACCCAAGTCCAGGAAGCGCAGAGAGTCCCATACAGAATAAACCCAAGGAGAAACACGCCGAGACACATAGTAATCAAAGTGGCAAAAATTAAAGACAAAGAAAAATTATTGAAAGCAGCAAGGGAAAAACGACAAATAACATACAAGGGAACTCCCATAAGGTTAACAGCTGATTTCTCAGCAGAAACTCTGCAAGCCAGAAGGGAGTGGCATGATATACTTAAAGTGATGAAAGGGAAGAACCTACAACCAAGATTACTCTACCCGGCAAGGATCTCATTTAGATTTGATGGAGAAATCAAAAGCTTTACAGACAAGCAAAAGCTAAGAGAATTCAGCACCACCAAACCAGCTCTACAACAAATGCTAAAGGAACTTCTCTAAGTGGGAAACACAAGAGAAGAAAAGGACCTACAAAAACAAACCCAAAACAATTCAGAAAATGGTCATAGGAACATACATATCGATAATTACCTTAAACGTGAATGGATTAAATGCCCCAACCAAAAGACATAGACTGGCTGAATGGATACAAAAACAAGACCCATCTATATGCTGTCTACAAGAGACCCACTTTAGACCTAGGGACACATACAGACTGAAAGTGAGGGGATGGAAAAAGATATTCCATGCAAATGGAAATCAAAAGAAAGCTGGAGTAGCTATACTCATATCAGATAAAATAGACTTTAAAATAAAGAATGTTACAGGAGACAAGGAAGGACACTACATAATGATCAAGGGATCAATCCAAGAAGAAGATATAACAATTATAAATATATATGCACCCAACATAGGAGCACCTCAATACATAAGGCAACTGCTAACAGCTATAAAAGAGGAAATCGACAGTAACACAATAATAGTGGGGGACTTTAACACTTCACTTACACCAATGGACAGATCATCCAAAATGAAAATAAATAAGGAAACAGAAGCTTTTAATGACACAATAGACCAGATAGATTTAATTGATATTTATAGGACATTCCATCCAAAAACAGCAGATTACACGTTCTTCTCAAGTGCGCACGGAACATTCTCCAGGATAGGTCACATCTTGGGTCACAAATCAAGCCTCAGTAAATTTAAGAAAATTGAAATCATATCAAGCATCTTTTCTGACCACAACGCTATGAGATTAGAAATGAATTACAGGGAAAAAAACGTAAAAAAGACAAACACATGGAGGCTAAACAATACGTTACTAAATAACCAAGAGATCACTGAAGAAATCAAAGAGGAAATCAAAAAATACCTAGAGACAAATGACAATGAAAACACGACGACCCAAAACCTATGGGATGCAGCAAAAGCGGTTCTAAGAGGGAAGTTTATAGCTATACAAGCCTACCTAAAGAAACAAGAAAAATCTCAAGTAAACAATCTAACCTTACACCTAAAGAAACTAGAGAAAGAAGAACAAACAAAACCCAAAGTTAGCAGAAGGAAAGAAATCATAAAGATCAGAGCACAAATAAATGAAATAGAAACAAAGAAAACAATAGCAAAGATCAATAAAACTAAAAGTTGGTTCTTTGAGAGGATAAACAAAATTGATAAGCCATTAGCCAGACTCATCAAGAAAAAGAGAGAGAGGACTCAAATCAATAAAATCAGAAATGAAAAAGGAGAAGTTACAACAGACACCGCAGAAATACAAAGCATCCTAAGAGACTACTACAAGCAACTTTATGCCAATAAAATGGACAACCTGGAAGAAATGGACAAATTCTTAGAAAGGTATAACCTTCCAAGACTGAACCAGGAAGAAATAGAAAATATGAACAGACCAATCACAACTAATGAAATTGAAACTGTGATTAAAAATCTTCCAACAAACAAAAGTCCAGGACCAGATGGCTTCACAGGTGAATTCTATCAAACATTTAGAGAAGAGCTAACACCCATCCTTCTCAAACTCTTCCAAAAAATTGCAGAGGAAGGAACACTCCCAAACTCATTCTATGAGGCCACCATCACCCTGATACCAAAACCAGACAAAGACACTACAAAAAAAGAAAATTACAGACCAATATCACTGATGAATATAGATGCAAAAATCCTCAACAAAATACTAGCAAACAGAATCCAACAACACATTAAAAGGATCATACACCACGATCAAGTGGGATTTATCCCAGGGATGCAAGGATTCTTCAATATACGCAAATCAATCAATGTGATACACCATATTAACAAATTGAAGAATAAAAACCATATGATCATCTCAATAGATGCAGAAAAAGCTTTTGACAAAATTCAACACCCATTTCTGATAAAAACTCTCCAGAAAGTGGGCATAGAGGGAAACTACCTCAACATAATAAAGGCCATATATGACAAACCCACAGCAAACATCATTCTCAATGGTGAAAAACTGAAAGCATTTCCTCTAAGATCAGGAACGAGACAAGGATGTCCACTCTCACCACTATTATTCAACATAGTTCTGGAAGTCCTAGCCTTGGCAATCAGAGAAGAAAAAGAAATAAAAGGAACACAAATTGGAAAAGAAGAAGTAAAACTGTCACTGTTTGCGGATGACATGATACTATACATAGAGAATCCTAAAACTGCCACCAGAAAACTGCTAGAGCTAATTAATGAATATGGTAAAGTTGCAGGATATAAAATTAATGCACAGAAATCTCTTGCATTCCTATACACTAATGATGAAAAATCTGAAAGAGAAATTATGGAAACACTCCCATTTACCATTGCAACAAGAAGAATAAAATACTTAGGAATAAACCTACCTAGGGAGACAAAAGACCTGTATGCAGAAAACTATAAGACACTGATGAAAGAAATTAAAGATGATACCAACAGACGGAGAGATATACCATGTTCTTGGATTGGAAAAATCAACATTGTGAAAATGACTATACTACCCAAAGCAATCTACAGATTCAATGCAATCCCTATCAAATTACCAATGGCATTTTTTACGGAGCTAGAACAAATCATCTTAAAATTTGTATGGAGACACAAAAGACCCCGAATAGCCAATGCAGTCTTGAGGGAAAAAAATGGAGCTGGAGGAATCACACTCCCTGACTTCAGACTATACTACAAAGCTACAGTAATCAAGACAGTATGGTACTGGCACAAAAACAGAAACATAGATCAATGGAACAAGATAGAAAGCCCAGAGATTAACCCACGCACCTATGGTCAACTAATCTATGACAAAGGAGGCAAAGATATACAATGGAGAAAAGACAGTCTCTTCAATAAGTGGTGCTAGGAAAACTGGACAGCTACATGTAAAAGAATGAAATTAGAATACTCCCTAACACCATACAGAAAAATAAACTCAAAATGGATTAGAGACCTAAATATAAGACTGGACACTATAAAACTCTTAGAGGAAAACATAGGAAGAACACTCTTTGACATAAATCACAGCAAGCTCTTTTTTGATCCACCTCCTAGAGTAATGGAAATAAAAACAAAAATAAACAAGTGGGACCTAATGAAACTTCAAAGCTTTTGCACAGCAAAGGAAACCATAAACAAGACGAAAAGACAACCCTCAGAATGGGAGAAAATATTTGCAAATGAATCAACGGACAAAGGATTAATCTCCAAAATATATAAACAGCTCATTCAGCTCAATATCAAAGAAACAAACACCCCAATCCAAAAATGGGCAGAAGACCTAAATAGACATTTCTCCAAAGAAGACATACAGACGGCCACGAAGCACATGAAAAGATGCTCAACATCACTAATTATTAGAGAAATGCAAATCAAAACTACAATGAGGTATCACCTCACTCCTGTTAGAATGGGCATCATCAGAAAATCTACAAACAACAAATGCTGGAGAGGGTGTGGAGAAAAGGGGACCCTCTTGCACTGTTGGTGGGAATGTAAATTGATACAGCCACTATGGAGAACAATATGGAGGTTCCTTAGAAAACTAAAAATAGAATTACCATATGACCCAGCAATCCCACTACTGGGCATATACCCAGAGAAAACCGTAATTCAAAAAGACACATGCACCCGAATGTTCATTGCAGCACTATTTACAATAGCCAGGTCATGGAAGCAACCTAAATGCCCATCAGCAGACGAATGGATAAAGAAGAAGTGGTACATATATACAATGGAATATTACTCAGCCATAAAAAGGAACGAAATTGAGTCATTTGTTGAGACGTGGATGGATCTAGAGACTGTCATACAGAGTGAAGTAAGTCAGAAAGAGAAAAACAAATATCGTATATTAATGCGTGTATGTGGAACCTAGAAAAATGGTACAGATGAGCCAGTTTGCAGGGCAGAAGTTGAGACACAGATGTAGAGAATGGACATATGGACACCAAGGGGGGAAAACTGCGGTGAGGTGGGGATGGTGGTGTGCTGAATTGGGCGATTGGGATTGACATGTATACACTGATGTGTATAAAATTGATGCCTAATAAGAACCTGCAGTATAAAAAAACAAACAAAACAACTAATACTAAACTTTCATTGGGTTATTTGTATGGAAATATGTTAATATAAATGTTTCAGACATTACATGAAATTTCTAAAAATCTTATATTTGTATTTGTATGGAAATATGTATGGAAATATGTTAATATAAATGTTTCAGACATTACATGAAATTTCTAAAAATCTTATATTTGTATTTGTATGGAAATATGTTAATATAAATGTTTCAGACATTACATGAAATTTCTAAAAATCTTATATGTTCTGGTATAATGTTATAAGTAATAATCCTAGTTATTACTTTAAAATGTATATCTCAGAAATAACTAATTTTCTTGTCAACTGCATTATTATGAACTTTCATCAAATCTTTAACCGTGGTCATTTTTAAGTCTTTTGTCATTTACAGACAGTTCTGGGTGTACTCTGATGATTTTGCAAATATGTTCCTATAAAAGGGTTTCATCTTCAAGAAATTCATGGAAAAGACTCTGACAAGTACAGGTTTCTGGTAACTGACTGTACTGCTGAACTGAATGAATAAGCATTTTCAGAACTCTAATGAAAAACTGATGAACTCATAAAAGTGCTAACAAAAGATCAAGATGAAAAAAAAAATTAATTACATGGGACTGAGTGAACTGATGAGGATGAGTATAATTTTTGTGACTTTCTGTCTGAATTTAAAAAAAAAAAATCCCACAAGGACTCAGAGGCAAAGAATATACAAATCAATTTTCACTGCAAAGTAAAGGAGCTGTTACAGTGGAGGATTACTGGACTGAATGTCAATATTATGACATAGTATGAGTGTGTTTCATGTTTGTTAATTGCAATCATTGTTGCTTTTGTTGTGGTCATCCATGTACAATGCTTGGTCTCAGTCTATTTATCTCTTGTAAAAATAAAATACAGTGTGTGTGTGTGGAAAAACAAACAAACAAACAAACAAAAAAAACATGAGATACAACTATAGCAGTGCTTATAAAGAAATTAATAGCCATAAATAAATATATTAGAAATGTTTTAATTAATTTAAATTAAAGATGTAAGCATCTTTCAGAAAGTTAGAATTGCAATCTAAACTAAAGGAAATAAGATGGAGGGAAATAATAAACATAAGACAATAAACTAAATAGGAAAATTATAACACAGAAAATCAACGAGTTGATTTTTTTAAAGACTAATAAATCTGACACATTCTTCTCAAGACTGACCAAAAAGAAAATAAGAGAGTCAAAGAGAGAATATGAGGAACAAGTATAAAATATCACAAATGGAAAAGTGTGTATCAATACAAATATTATAGACATTATAGAAATAAATATATGAGGATTTTATAAAATTTATTTATATAATAATTTGAAAAGTTAGGTAAAATATACAAATTTCTATGCAAAACAAGACTTCTGAAAAAAGAAGACATCTGAATGATTCTATAACAGAATATTAAAGAAAATGAATGAAAAATTTAAAATTTCCATCAATGTAATCTCCAGACTCAGTTGATTTACCAATGAATTCTTCATTTAATGAAGCAATCATACCAAAGAAATATAAGGTCTTCTAGGGAAAAGAAAAAAAAGAAACACTTTCAAAATCATTTTATGAAGCCAGGATGATCTTGCTACCAACTTACAAGGATATTAAGAAAAAAGAAAATTTCAAGCTAATGACTCTAATACTAGCACATTAATCTAATGATGTATAAAAAAGCTTAAATATATAATGACCATATTGAGGAATGTTAGGTTGGCTTAACAATTGAAAAAAACAGTATGATTTGCTATGTCAACAATAAAGAGAAATAAAATTATGATCATCTTAATTGGTGTTGAAAAAGCAATTGAAAAAACTTTAATATCTATTCATAATAAATTTTACAGCAAAGAAGGGATGAAGGAAAATTTCATTAATTTGATATATTACTTCTATAAAACTTCTACAACAAATATATTACTTAATAGTAAAATCTTGTAAGTTTATACTCTGAACTTGAGAAAAATTCATGTATGCCCATTGCCACTATTTTAACAGTTTGCTAAAGGTTTCTGATTATAAGGCAAAATTAAATGAATAAATACATTAGATATTTAGATAGATTAGATATAGATAGATGATAAGTAATATCATAGATTAGATAGATTAGATATAGATAGATATAGATAGATTAGATATAGATAGATGATAAGTAAATGAATATATAGATAAATGAGACAGAATTTAAAGAAGAAAACAAAAGTAAAACTCTCATTATAGGCAAGAACATACCCAAGGACACACAACTATTTACTTTATAAGAAAAGAATTCAAAAGTATCAGGGAGATGTGAATTAATTCAAACATCGTTATGGACTACTACTTAATTAATTGTAAATAAGTGAAGTTAGTGCTACACCTCACATTTGAGGAGATAAATTCCAGATGGATTGGTAACTTAAAATGTTAAAAAGCTATCATGAGAGTCCAATTTTCTGTTCCACTGGTAAGAAGCTTAGACATCACCACTCCATCATAACTACAAGTAAAAAGCTGAAAAATCAACAAGTCGTCTTGGTTCCAGAATAGAAAAGAAGACACAAGACAAGCTGCTGCTTCCAAGATTGGAGAGACAGACAGGGAGTCATCAGAGCAGAGACTCACAAGCAGAAAACACCACAGGAACCAATGCCAGGTAGGAAAATCTGAACTGTAATTGAAATGAATTACAGAAGCCTCAGTATGGAGAAGACCAAGAGTTAAAAATTCCAGGGGGACCCAGTCAGAAGGGGGTTCCCCACAATATTATGAGATTTACCTATAGGATCTCAATAGGTTCCCACACTAAATATTTGAGAAAAATCCTCTTGTGCTTTCAGTAGGCAAAGAAAAAAAAGGAACCACTTTGAAATAAACAAAATCACTCTGTTCTTCTTAACAAGCCTGCCATCAGGGGAAACCAGTTAACCTGGCACTAACTTGCTGGGGTAAGAGCCTAAATGACCCAGAAGAAGGAAAATACCCAACTCCAGGCCCCTCTAGCCATCCTGTCCCACCTAACATGGGACAGAAAAAAGTGTAAAACACATGTAAAGTTAACATTTCAGAGAAATAGGCTCACTAAAAGACTGAGACCTAAACATAGGACTATAAAACACTACCCCTCCCCACACCACTCACCACCATATTACTAAAGGTCTATTCACAACAGCTCCTTTTACCCAGTACATCACGTTCAGCTATCAAGAAAAATACTAGAAAGCTTGCCAAAAAGGAAACAACAAAATTTGAAGACACACAACAAACATCAGAAAAAGACATGTCAGGAATGTTGGAATTCTCAGACTGGGAATTTAAACAACAATCATTAAAATGCTAAGGTCTCTATTAGATAAAGTAGGCAGGCAAAAAATAGATGGGCAATGTAAGCAGAGATGTGGAAATCCTAAGAAAGATCCAAAAAGAAATGCTAGAGATCAAAACACTGTAACAGAAATAAAGAATGCATTTAATGTACTCAACACAGCTGAGGAAAAAAATGAGCTAGAGAAAATATCAACAAAATATTTGAAAACCAAAAAGTAAAGAGAACAAAGATATATAAAAAAAAGAAATGAATATACAAGGACTTTGGGAAAATTATGAAATGTGTAGTATACATGTATGGGCATACAAGAGGAGAAGAAAGAGAGAAAGGAAAATAAGAAATATTTGACACAATAATGACTGAGAATTTCTCCCCGAATTGTCAGACATGAAACCACAGATATAGAAAGCTCAGCAAATATAAAACAGGATAAATGTCAAGAAACTACACTTACCCATATCATTTCCAAACTACAGAAAATCAAAGATAAAGAAAATATTTTGAAACAAGCCAGAGTGAAAACAACTCAATTATAGAGGATTAAAAATAATGTTTACATCTGACTTCTCAGTAACCATGCAGCAAGAAGAAAATGAAGTTAAAAAATTAAAATGTTGAGAGAAAAAAACCCCACCAACCTAGAATTCTCTACCCTGTGAAACTATCCTTCAAAAGTGAAGGAGAAATAAAGACTTTCTCAGACAAAAAAAAAAAATTCAGGAAATTTGTTGTCAGGAGACATGACTTGCAAAAAAAATTAAAAGAAATTCTTAAAGAAGAAGAAAAATAATACATATCAGAACCTCAGATCCACAAAAAGAAAGGAAGATCACTGAAGAAGGAATAAGTGAAGGTTAAATAAGGTTAAATTAAAAAATTAATCTTATTAATTGAACAGGTAACTGTTCAAAATTATATGTATATACATATATATATATATATATATGAAATGAGAGACAGCAATGTTACAAGGGATAGGATTAGGATTATTACAAAGGAGAAATCAGGATTATTTTGTTATTGTAAGGTACCCACACTAGTCATGAAGTGGTATCATGTACAAACTACCAGTTATAAATAGGTCACAGGGATGTAACGTACAGCACAGAGAATATAAACAATATTTTATAATTACTTTTTATGGTGTTTAATCTACAAAAGTATTTACTCACTATGTTGTACACCTGAAACTAATATAATATTTTAAGTCAACTATACTTCAGTTAAAAAAAAGAAAGAAAGCAGACTTCGATTATTTGTAAATGCATAGTGCAAACTCTAGGGCAACCACTAAAAAAGTTTAAAAAAAGAATATAACTGACATACTAAGGAGAGAAAAGGAAATCACATAAAACCGCAATTAAAGTCATATAAAACCTCAGCTAAAATCACAAAGGCAGAAACAGTGGTAGACAAAAATAGGAACGAAGAACAAAGGCAACAAGTAGAAAACAGTAATAAATATGGTAGATAGTAATCCAACTATATCAATGATCATCAATGATCTAAATGCATCAATTAAAAGACAAAGATGGTCAGAGTGGATCAAAAAACAAGGTCCAACTCAATGTCATCTACAAGAAACCCACTTTAAATATAAAGGCACTTAACAGCTTAAAAGTAAACAGATGTATTTGTAGTGAGGTGGATGGACTTAGAGTCTGTCATACAGAGTGAAGTAAGTCAGAAAGATAAAAACAAATACCGTATGCTAACACACATATATGGAATCTAAAAAAAAATGGAAGAACGTAGGGGCAGGACAGGAATAAAGACGCAGATGTAGAGAATGGACTTGAGGATACGGGGAGTGGGAAGGGTAAGCTGGGATGATGTGAGAGAGTGGCATGGACATATATACACTACCAAATGTAAAATAGATAGCTAGTGGGAAGCAGCCGCATAGCACAGGGAGATCAGCTCGGTGCTTTTTGACCACCTAGAGGGGTGGGATAGGGAGGGTGGGAGGGAGATGCAAGAGGGAGGAGATATGGGGATATATGTATATGTATAGCTGATTCACTTTGTTATAAAGCAGAAACTAACACACCATTGTAAAGCAATTATAGGCCAATAAAGATGTTTAAAAAAAAAAGTAAACAGATGGAGAAAGATATTACATACTAACACTAATCAAAAAGAAGCAGGAGTAGCCCTATTAATTTCACACAGAGCAAAAAAATTTATCAGTGATAAAGATGGGCATCATGTAATGATAAAGGGTTCAATTGCCTGAGAAGATAACAATCATTAACGTTTATACATCTAAAACAGCATCAAACTATGTAAGGCAAAAACTAGTAGAATTACAAAGAAAATAGATAAATCCACTATTTAATGCCCCTCTATCAGAAATGGACAGATACAGCAGGCAGAAAATCACTAAAGGCATAGGTGAACTCAACAACACCATCAACCAACTATATATAATAGACATCTATAGACTACTTCAGCCAACAGCAGCAGAATACATATTTTTATCAAGCAGTCATGGAACGTTCACCAAGATAGACCACATTCTGGGCCATGAAACACCTTAACAAATAGCACATGGATCAAAGGAGAAATCCCAAGAGAAATTCTGAAATATTTTGAACTAAATGATAATGAAAATACAACTTACTGGAATTTGTCAGATGCAGGGAAAGCAGTGCTTAGAGAGCAATTTATAGCATTGAATGTATATATTAGAAAAGAATAAACATATAAAATCAATCATCTAAGTTCCCACCTTAGGAAATTAGAAAAAGAAAAGCAAATTGAATCCAAAGCAGAAGGCAATAAATAATAAGAATTAGAGCAGAAATCAGTAAAATTGAAAACAGGAAAGCAATGGAGAAAAATCAATGAAACCAAAAAATTCTTTATAAAGATCAATAAAATCAGTCAGCCTCTAGCCAGGCTACCTAAGAACAAAAGAAGAGGACACAAATTACTAATATCAGAAATAAAAGAGGGGGCATCACTATGAACTCTTTAGACATTAATGAGGTAATAATGTAATACTGTGAACTACTCTATGCTCACAAATTTGATAGCCTAGATGAAATAGACCAATTACTTAAAAGACATATTTCTGCCAAAACTCACACAAGAAAAAATAGATAATCTGAATTGGCCTATTAATATAGGTATATTAAATAAATCAATAATTAATAATCTTCCAAACAGAAAGCACCAGGCCCAGCTGGGTCCACTGGTGAATTCTACCAAACATTTAAGGAAGAAATTATACCAATTCTCTACAATCTGTTTTACAGTATAGTCGCAGAGGGAATACTTCCTAACTCATTCTATGAGGCCAGCATTATGCTAGTACCCAAACCAGACAAAGACAGTACAAAAAAAGAAAACTGCAGAACAGTATATGCAAACATTCTCAACAAAATATTAGCAAATCAAATCCAACAATATATAAAATATAAAATTTATCCTAGATTTACAAGCCTGGTTCAACATTTGAAGTTCAATTAATGTAATCCATTACATCAGAGACTGAAAAAAGGAAAATCACATGATTATATCTATAGATTATAGATGTAGAACAAGCATTAGACTAAATCCAGCATGCATTTATGATAAAACTCTCAACCCATCTAGTGAAATAAGTCAGACAGAGAAAGATAAATAAACACTGTATGTTTTTACTTATATAGAATCTAAAAATAAAACAAACAAATGAATATAACAAAACAGAAACAGACTCATAGGTGCATAGGTACATAGGCATATGTAACTATACTTAGATTTAAAAAAAAGTGTCAACACTAGGAATAGAGAGAGACTTTCTCAACTTGATAAAGAATATCTACAAAAATCCAACAGCTAAAGTCATACTTAACGGCGAGAAACTCATAATTTTCCCATTAGCATCAGATACAAGAAAAGGATATCCTTTTCCATCACTCCTTTTTATATTCATACAGGAAATACTAGCTAAATGCAATAAGAAAAAGAAATAAAAGGTACACAGATGGGAAGAAAGAAATAAAATTCTTTGGTCTCAGATGACATAATTCTCTGTTTAAAAAAAATCCACAAAGAAATTGACAAAAATCCCCCTAGGACTAATAAGCAATTATAGCAAGACTGCACCACATGGGGTTAAAATACAAAAGTCAATATCTTTCCTATATAACAACAGTGAACAAGTGGAATTTGAAATTAAATACATAATACCATTTATATTAGCACCCCCCGCCAAGAATGAAATACATAAGTATAAAGGTAACAGAATATGTACAAGATCTATATGAGGGGACCTCCCTGGTGTCACACTGGATAAGACTACGTGCTCTCAATGCAGGGGGTCCGGGTTCAATCCCTGGTCAGGGAACTAAATCCCACATGCAAGCTGCAACTAAGAGTTCACATGCCACAACTAAGGAACTGGCGAGCCGCAACTAAGGAGCCGGTGAGCCGCAACTAAGAAGCCCTGGAGTCACAACTAGGGAGCCCACGTGCTGCAACTAAGGAGCTGGTGAGCTGCAACTGGGGAGCCCGCCTGCCTAAGACCCGGTGCAACCAAATTAATTAATTAATTAAAAATAAATAAATAAATAAAGATTTTTTAAAAATCTATATGAGGAACATTAAGAACTCTGATTAATGAAATCAAAGGAGAACTAAATAAATGGAGACATTCCATGTTTACGGAATCAATATTGTCACTGTGTCAGTTCTTCCCAAACTGATCAATAGATTCAATGCAATCTCAATCAAAATACCAAGTTATTTTGTGGATATTGACAAACTGATTCTAAAGTTTATATGGAGAGGCAAATGACCCAGAATAACCACACAATATTGAAGGAGAAGAACAAAGTTGGAGAACTGACACTACCCAACTTCAAGACATACTAAAAAGCTACAGTAATCAAGACTGTGATACTGCTGAAAGAATAAACAAATAGATCAATGGAACAGAATAGAGAGTCCAGAAGTAGACCCACATAAATAGAGTCACCTGATCTTTGACTAGGAGCAAAGGTAATACAGTGGAGCAAAGACAGACTTTTTAATAAATGGTATAGGAACAACTGGACATTCATATGCAAAAAAATATTAATCTAGACACAGGTCTTACACTGGTCACAAAAAGTAATCCAAAATAAATTGCAACCTAAATTTAATACACAATTTTGGTTTTGGATACAAAACCAAAGGCATGATCCGTGAAAGACATGATGGACAAGCTGGAGTTCATTAAAATTAAAAATTTCCGTTCTGTGAAAGACAGTGAATGTCAAGAGAATGAGAAAACAGGCCACAAATTGGGAGAAAATATTTGCAAAAGATACATCTGATAAAGAACTGTTATACAAAATATACAAATAATTTTTCATGTAAAACAATAAGAAAACCAACACCCAATATAAAAATGAACCAAAGAATTTAACAGACACTTCACCAAAGAAGATATACACGGCAATAAGCATATTAATAGATGTTACATATCATGTATCGTCAGGGAAATGCAAATTAAAACAACAATAGGATATCATCACTATTTGAATGGCCAAAATCCAGAACACTGACAACACCAAATGTTGGCAAGAATGTGGAGAAATGAGAAACTTGCATTCATTCCTGATGGGAATGCAAAATGGTTCTGCCACTTTGGAGGACAGTTTGATGGTTTCTTAGAAAACTAAACACACACTTGCCATACAATCCAGCAATCAGTCTCCTTGGCATATATCCAAAGGATTTGAAAAGTTATGTCTGCACAAAAACCTTTGTGCATGATGTTTATAGTAGCTTTATTCATACTTGCCAAAACTGGAAGCAAACAAGACGTCTACAATAGGTGAATGGATAAATAAACTGTGGTACATCCAGCAACAGAATATTATCCAGAACTAAAAGAAAATGAGATATCAAGCCATGATATAACACAGATAACCTTAAATGCATATTACCAAGCAAAAGAAGCCAATGTGAAAAGGCTACATACTGTATAATGCCAACTATATGACATTCTGGAAAAGGCAAAACTATAAAGAGAGTAAAAATATCAGAGGTTGACAGTGATTGGGGTCAGAGAGAAAGATATAATGGTGGAGCAAAGAGGATTTTCAGGGCAGTGATAGTACTCTGCGTGACACCATAATTATGGTTACACGTTATTATATATTTGTCCAACTCCTAAGATGTATAACACCAAGAGTGAACCCTAAAGTAAACTATGTACTTTGGGTGATTATGATGTGTCAGTGGAGTTTCATCAGTTGTAACACATGTACCACTCTGGTGGAGGATGTGGATAATAGATAATTATTGCTGAGTGTTTTTCTTTTTTATTATCTCCTTTAAACATTTCCATATTATTCAGCTGTTTTTAATGAATTTATATTACTATTTCTATATAATTAACATGTAATCTAATAACACCTCTATGTTTTTAAAATTCAACTATTTTAAAACGTTGTAATGAAACATCACTCCCTCTTTCACACTTCCTTACCACGGCCTCTTTCAGGATATAATACTCTTCAACTTAGTCTTCACTATTTGTATTGTTTCATGTGTATCTAAATAACACAGCTATTCTTTTCTTACAAATTTTAATCCCAGATGTTTTGAAATAATATCCAAATGAGTACAGAATTTAACAGTTTTATATCTATGCAGTTTCTTCCCTAAATCTTCTCAATATTAAAGAAAATTACTATTTTTGTTCAATTAGTATTTAAACTTTATATAATTAAGATTATTCACAACTGTTCAGCCACAATGTCTTTATATATATATATATATATATATATATATATATATATATATATATATATATATATATATATATATATTTATATTTAGCTTTTCCTGAAATTAAAAATCATTCTCCAGTGCTTTGCTGAGACAAGGCTATGGGAGGTACACTCTTTTTAAATTCACCATGTCTGAAAATATCTTTACGTTAATCTCACATTTGAGTGATTGCTTATAGAAATTTATATTGAAGATTGTTTTCTGTTAATGTACTATTATAACCTAGCTTGCAGAGTTACGTTGAAAAGTCTGATGCAACTCAGATTCTTACCCCTTTTAATCTTATGCTACCTTGTTTTTCCTTTATTTTTTGTTTGTAAGAGGAGGCTGGGAGTCTCATCATTCACTGTAGAGGATCCCTCTGTTTTCAGTACAAGATCTAACTGTTGCTCTTCACTGTGCTTGTTGACCTCAAATCTCCTTCAACTGCTCAAGAAAAACAAACATCTTTTCTCTTGTTTGAGTATACAATGGATAATCACCTATTTGCATATAATGAGGAGGGAAAATTTGTGATTTTAATGGCTCTCTACATTCTACCCAGTTTTCAATCTTTTTAAAACAAATTCTGTGCCTCTTCTCTCCTGGAGACAATGTGGATTGACCACTTTATTTCATAACATCCTCCTGCTAGGGTTCTCTACATGAATTAGGGTACAGAAATTAGATGCACATGGTTTGGAAAGTAGAAGTGAGGCAGAGGTCATTTTTCTGATTCCTTTTGGCAGTTTCTTCCAACATGCAAGTTATGGAAAAGGAGAGTTCTGTGCAGTAGCGTCCCATTGCCTGTTCTCCAGCTTCCTAAATCCAAGGTAGTTGTGGCAAGATGACAATAAGCAATACGGTTATGTTCTTGAACTCACGACTCCACAGCTACTTCTGATGTAATTCCTTGGAGTTTCTGCTTTTTAGTGCTCTGGCAGTCTTTCCTGGAGGGCCAGTCTAAAATCTGATTCATCACCCCTTCCAGTAATTATGTAAGAAACTAATTTCCTGTATTAAGTCTTTTCCTGCATAAATGCCTCATTCCGTAAATGAGACCCTGCTTGACAATCTACCCATCTACCTTCCACAGAACATGGTGCCTTCAACTCCTAAACTCTTTCAGAGATCCATGGATTAAATCTGCATGGCTTCTGTTGGTGTCTACCTCTTGCACATACTTTGGTTTCACTTATTTTGACTACTTTTTCCCATCTTCTAAAAAATTGCTGCTATCTCCCAACTTCTGACTTTTCCTCATTATTTTTGTTGTCCTCTTAGGTTTGTATCATTCTTATTATTTCAATATTTTCTGAGAGGAGTAGGGAAGTTTGAGGAAGAAATGGAAATATACATTATCATCCAGGTTACCATTTTAAATATGATTTGTTCATGAATTGATTTTATGATAAGTAATCAATTAATGGAAGAGGACTGGAAGAAAAAAGAATGTTTGTTTGCTGTATATAAATTGTATCCTGAATTCTTGCATTTTCTATGGCATTCCATTATAGAAAAAAAAAAAAAATAGGAGACTCAATAGTCAGAGAAGAGGGGGACATGAAAAATGTTCTTAAAAGAAATAGGGGTTGGACTCTCAAAATAAGGTGACAAGTAGAGTCTAAGTAGAAACATATTCAAACCTGGTATGGGGATGGTTAAAATACACAAAATGTCTAATATTTAATTTTTAATTATCTCCTTCTGCTAATTTTTCTGTGTCATGCAGTGATATCATTTCATGATATTTTAGGGAATGAAACTGAATGAAAAAGAAAACATAGGTTTATAAGTGGAATGAACAGGAGCATTGTTTTAAAAGATGAGTTGCTATGTGAAGAATTAAATAGGGAGCAGAAATTCTGAGGCAGCAAGGACATTTATGCTTGCCTTTCCCCAATTCATCATATCTTAAGAAAACTGAGACATATTGGGAATGGAAATGGACTTCCCTGAGTACTTGGGATGATCATTTAAACCATTCTTTTTTATATTTACGTAAAAACTTTATCTTTTTATTTTGAGAACAAACCACCTGACTTGAAGATGATATTAAGCATAAAATTACTGCAATTGAATTCTGTATACGTCCAAATAATATGCACAGCTTATTAGCATAAGGGACTTTGGTAAGTCAACTCTGCATCAATTTCTGAGTACTTTAATATTATAACGAAATGGTTAAGTTGCTCAAGGATTTATCAAAGCTACCTATTTTGTAACATGGGTCCTATGTAACAAAGTCTAGAGTGAATATACCCAGGTGGCCCAGACCAAAACTGTTATCCATTTTTTCTGGTTGTACAGTGATGTTATAATCAATCACATGACTGTTTGCTAGAAATCAGCATAGGCTAGACAGTCATTTACACAGCAGTCATACCCCAAGTCAGTACTCACAGCTGGAGAATATCAGCGGGCAGGAGTGCTCATCCATGGGGAAGTTGTGCAGCTGCAGCTGGCATTCTGCATTTATGGTGAGCCTTAAAGTGTAAAGGATTTTCCCATTATTCCAAATTCTGAGGAGTTAATTGGGGGTGGTGATCCAGTGAGCCTCTGCAGTTTTGGAATTGCGGAATATCATATCTGGAATCCATATTAACCCCACCATATTGCTGTTCAGAGTAAGTATTTTCATTGTGCTGTTGAACCAAAGAGGATGAATGATTTAAACAATTTTATTCGTGTATTTATAAAATTGCCAGGGAACCTTACTGTGTCAAAACTAGTATACATCTCTGACATGACAAATTTAATTCTGGCATAAATTTCTATATCTGGGAAGTAGACTGAAAGATAATTCTACCCAGCTATGTGTTTAAAGAAAGATGCATGTATAAACCAACAAAATTTTGTAGATATCTGTTCTTAACAAGCGGACATGTAACAACCTTCCTTGAGAGATTGGTTCTTTATCACTCTGACTGTCAAGAAGTCTATTTTAATTTAAGATAATTGGGTTTTGGGTATGGGAAAACAGTGTTATGTAGTGAAAAGGGCTGTGGGCTTTGAACACAACAAATCTGGTTTCAAATTTCATCTAGGTAGTGCTTGAGGCCATCTGAAAAATTTGCTGAACCTCCCTTAGTCTCACCACACATCCATAAATTGGCAAGGATATCACATATCTTGCATACATATTGTCAGAAATAATTTATGTTAAGGATATACTTCAGAATGTGGTATGTAACAAGAGTCAATCAATGTTTTTGTTACTGTTCTTTTTTTTTAAAGCATTTCTTATTTTTTAAAATTTATTTATTTTATTTTATTTATTTTTGGCTGCAATGGGTCTTTGTTGCTGTGCGTGGGCTTTCTCTAGTTGCAGCAAGTGGGGGCTACTCTTCATTGCGGTGCGCGGGCTTCTCACTGTGGTGGCTTCTCTTGTTGCGGAGCACGGGCTCTAGGTGCGTGGGCTTCAGTAGTTGTGGCACGGGGGCTCAGTAGTTGTGGCTCACAGGTTCTAGAGTGCACGCTCAGTAGTTGTGGCACATGGGCTTAGTTGCTCCGTGACATGTGGGATCTTCCAGGACAAGGGCTCGAACCAGTGGCCCCTGCATTGGCAGGCGGATTCTCAACCGCCACTAGGGAAGCCCCTTTGTTACTATTCTTAAAGGTGTAGTTGATAGTGCCTAAACTAAATGGATCATTTGCTGATAAAGGCTGTAATCTTAATATGCCCATACCCAAAAAGTGAGATAAGGAGTGAAAGATGTCTAGAGGAGGGAATTCTGTGCAGTAAGGCATTGAACTGGGAATGAAAAGGCTGCATTCCAACTTCAGTTTTATACAGTAACAGGAACTCTGTGCTCCTCTGTAAACAACTTACTTCCCTGAGGTATCAGCCATCTAGCCTGAGTAACAAAGAATCACAAGCAGAGAAAACAGACAGGATTTGGGCTACATGATCATTAAGGTCCCTCCTTGCTCTAAGACACTAATTTTATTTACTTATTATTTCTAGAGGCTGACATCATACATAAGAAAGCAAGGCTTCAGAGACAGCAGCCTAAATTCTGAGACTCCTTTCTTAACCATGAATCACAGTCAGGAATATATTTTCTAGGAGTAAAGATGACTCTAGGAACATAAATTCCTGAGCAGGTGTATTGAATTTTCTTTCACTCTGCTTTCAAATAGCAATGGTCCCAGTTTAACAGTTGCATAGGTGTTTTTAAACAATTCATCTCTCTCTCCCTTTAATTACACATGCACTCTCTCTAGTCCCCATACTTGTAAAACTGTAGTTTGCAATTTGACAGGATGATATTATAGTATTGAGCAATATGTGAATTGGTTTAAAAGTAACCGGAGTTGAAGCATACATCAATCACCACAAGTGCAAATGCAGGTCACTAAAGCTGTCAATTTCAATCAGCTCTGTAATTAAATACATCACCAATATGGATTTTGTGTAAGAATGTCACTTGTTCTTCAGATGTCTGCTATGAGGACAAATCACACTTCAGTGTCTCTGCACAGGCATGCTAAATATAGTATTTTTAAAAGCAGGACATCTTCATCCATCTTTCTCTGATTTGTTAAGTAGAAATCCATTTACTAATGTGTAGTCTAAAAGCTATGTTTTTAAATATATATTTGAATTGCTTTCTATTTAATTAAAATATTGTAAATCACAGTTGGCATTTTAAACTCATCTTTCACACCTTGAATGGCATTTGTTATGAAATAAATAGATAATGAATAATAATCATCTTTTAAAAGGCTGAACAATTTGTAATTATGGATAATTTGCAAATAGATATTCTTTATTATGTGTTCAAAAAGCAGAAGATGCTTTTGGTTGTGAAGAAATAAATTATTCATTTTGATTTCAGCAGGAGAACAAAACTATCTCACATTTAGAAATATTTTAACTTTTCTTTTTAAACTGCTATAAAGTGTCATCTTCTTCTAAAACACTTACCACTACATGGGAAAAGCCTGCAACAAAGCCATATTACCAAATATATATTGCCTGCCATTTGAATTAATCTTCAAATAAGCTCCAGGAAGCAGGTCCCCGGACAGTTAATCTTTAGTTTTGTAGCCCATGCACATTTTCAATAAGGTTACTAGGGAATTAGGCCCAGTAGGGAGAGGAAAAGCATATTGTCTTATTCCGCAGGCAGCTGTTGTGAGCCCTGTTAGCAAATTATAACTTCCTTAATTATGAAATACTATATTAGTAGAATCTCCATCATCATGTCTATGCTCGTCAAAGAAAGTCATTGTAAATCTTTAGTATAAAGTTCCAAACAATTTTTAAAAATTCTCTTGGCTAATAACAAATCTCCTATAATGTTTCTCATCACAAGTATCATCAAAAAACAAAGCCCAGTTAGATAATTTGAAATATTAAAGAACAGAGACAATAGTTAGGACCTTAATAAAGATAATGATCAAAATAAAACACATGAGGAAAGGTGTTATATAAATAAAAAGTGATAGTAACTGTTCATTTTAGATTGTGTTGCTGTCCTCATCAATAATACACACACACCTTTTTTCAAGCATCTTTTCAATTGTTCCTATTTAAACAATAGCATCAAAAACCAACAAATTGTTTGATAAACAAAAAACATGAATCATCTGGAAAAATATCATAAAAGCTTAATATCATTCTGAAAGCCATCCAGAAAAAAAAAATTAAATAGAGGAACACAAAGCAAGGGGACATTAACCACAAGTTGCTGACTTGAGGTTTTTTGGGTCTTTTTGCTTTTCTTTGCGGTCAGCAGTAGCATGCAACAACTCAGGAGCAATTTTCTGTGGATTGCTGTACCTACTCAATTTATTTTGGAGCCATCTGTATAAGTTAAGGCTCCACTTCTATAAACAGACACGTCACCTTCAGATAGGCCTTAAACAGCATAAGAACACTCTCACCTAATTTGTTTTAGTTCCTCTGATCTTCATGCTTAGCCTCACCCGCTGTTCCTGAAATGCATGAATAGCAAGGAATAATCTTTTCCAGACCAAATACTAAATAAATAGGAGATAATGTGAAATTGAGTTTAAAAAAATGAAACAGGTGAAGCCAATCAAATTTGCATTGACTTTCTGGAGATCTGTGGCCTGCTGGTTCTGAGAAAGACCTTTTCAACTCCTCTGAAACTAAAATACAGCCACTCCCTGGATGCTCTTCTGAGCTTTCTCTAGGTCCCCAGTTAAGCACTTCTCACATAACCCCAGCAGCTATTTGAATTATTTTGCCAGTTTCCTCAGTCCTCTGTTCCATATCTTTCAACATCCCGTGCAGCAGTTCTTGTCTCCTACTTCGGAGAAAACCAAACAAATGAGTAAATAATAAAGGTCAACAGGCAGAAAATCTCACTCCAAGCCATCAACATCCACCATTCCTTTTCATTTTCATGGACAAATTAGCTTTTTCATGTATGAAAGTTAACCTTTCTACCATTGCTTGGGATTATCTTCTCTGCTATTCACAACCACCTCCCTCCATTAATTACCTCCCTTACTCCTGCCCTTTGTGTCCCTTCTTTTTATGGATTCTTTCCCTCTACATATAAAAAATTTCAAGTTTCCTCCTTATTTAAAGTTACAATGCCCTCTTAACCCTATATTGCTCTCTAACTACTGAAAATCTTCCTCTTTTCCTAGTGGATAAAACACAGTTCTGAATAGTATACACATGCTCTAATACTTTTTCATCTCCCATTCTTTCATCCACTGACTGTCAAGTAGCTTCTGCCATGATTCCTCTCTTGCCAGACACTAATAAACTTCTTGTGGTTAAAGTCAATGGTCATTTTTATTTAATATAGTTAGTGTATTATTTCCTCTCTTTATCGTTTGACATTATTGACCTTTATCTGCTTCCTAGAAAGCAACTCTTCATCCCTTGCAGTGAGACTTTTCCACTACTGACTATCTGTTGAAAGGCGGTGCCCCCAGTTTCAGTCTTATTTTCTTATACTCACGGGTACTGGTATCACTCCATACTCCATTGAATGACACTAGACAAATTTTGCTTCTGAGTTCTGGATATATAACAAGTTCATTTTGGATGCCCAATGTTATCTCCACACTCTCTCCCTAATTGGTCCCGCTCTATTCTTATTTTTCCCTATTTCGGAAAAGGTCCTCTCTTCCCAGAGCAAATAAAATGTATTGCTTACATGAAAAAAAACTAGGTTTTTTGCTTGTTTGTTTGCTTTTAAAGTTCTGTGTTCCCGTGACAGTTATTAACTGGTTAGCTTTGTATGAAAATGATTAAAAACAAACAAACAAAAAACAAACCATATTTTCTTAATAATAGTCTTTGTTACAAGTAAATGCATTTATTGTATTAATATCAACAAAGATAATAAAACTGATGATATTATAAGGGAGGAAAAATAATTTTACCTCTATCTTTCTGAGGTCTTAACTGAGACCCTTGAAATAATAGATGAACAAGAGAAAAACAAACAAAAGTTCATTAACATGCATGCCTCATGTACACATTGGAGACAACCAAGAAAAAATGAGTAACATCCGAGGTGGCTTAGAATTCAGGCTTAAATACCATTTCAGCAGGGGAAGGGGAGGAAGGATGTAAACTTCCAAAGGGAGAGTAAGTGATATTTTAGGAAAGATGAATGGGTCCTTAGAAGAACAGATGTGAGGTATGATAGTTTGTAACAAAGTTTGTCTGGGTGTAGGGTTAACTTCTAGTTTTCTCTCCTGGGATGAGTCCATCTTCCCTGGTTGGAGAAACTCAGGGGGATGGGACTTATGACAATTAAATATCTTTTGGAGGATCTGTCTTTAGGCAAAGAGGAGTTTAGAGAAAGCCTGCCCCCACCCACAGCATTTGTTAATTTTCAAATGCATACAGCTCAAAGTAATCAATATGCCAAAGTGGTATAGAGTCGTCCCTCTATATCCACAGTGAATTGGTTCCAGGATCCCCAGCGGATACCAACATCCATGGATGCTCAAGCCCCTTATATAAAATGGTGTAGTATTTGCATATAACCTATGCACATCCTCCTGTATACTTTAAATCATCTTCAGATTACTTATAATACCTAATACAATATAATTGCTATGTAAATATTTGTAAATTCAATGTAAATGCTATGTAAATAGCTGCTGCTGACCCATGGCAAGTTCAAGTTTTTCTTTCTGAAAATTTCTGGAATTTTTTTCCCAAATATTTTTCATCTGTGGTCGGCTGAATCTGCATATTCAGATCTTGTGAAAACAGAGGGACAATTGTATTTTGGGTTGGCATATTCCACTATCCTTCAAAATCAAAATCTGCTTAATTCTCTTGAGAATATACACAAATATTAAATTAACACTGGAATTCTAGTGTAAGAATAAATTCTATAGTTAAAATCTTTTAAAAGACAGATATGACATGATTATTTTATTTTCTAGCTTCTTAAAATAGTACTGCTTTGTGGAAAAGAATCAACCATCTACCTTTGTAATTGGTTTCAATCATTGGTAAAATAACACCAAACAGCAGTAACTACTTATTAAAAGATGGTAATACACAGGAAAATTTAAGTTAAATTGTACATTGCATAATGGAAATCTACATAAGGTAGAGCAAACATTCTTAATACATCCTGTTAATAAATTGATTTATATATAACACGGGGTCCAATAAGATAATATGCTGTTTCCAGATTCTTTATTTATTTTTCAGAATAAATCTATAATTGAGACCCTAAAGGCCAAGTGGAAGTAAAAATATAGTATTGTCAGTCTCGTAACAGCTCTAAAGAAATTAGAAATAATGAGAGTGGTATTACCGAAAAAAAGAACTAAAATAGAATATTTTAAAATCATAAATAATAAGTAATCTATTATTGTTTATGAATTTTAAATTAATTTTAAAAACTAATAAGGAAATGGGTTTAAAGGCTTTATAAATACTTAGGAAAATATAGAAAAAAATTGCACCAAAGAAAATTAGAAGATTTCAGGGACATTATTATATTTTACCTATTATGAACTTAAGACACATTAAAATATTATGCATGGATAATATATAATGGTCTGTTTGAAAAGAAGTAGTTGTTTGCTTCTACAGGTCTATGTTCCCTTGTGAATTACTGGCTGGCTAGCTGTGGATTAAAATGATCTAGTGGTCTACCGGGACAAGAAGGCCTTGGGCAACCACTCACCTTACAATGTAAAACCCTTTCTTACAAAATTAAACACAGAATGAGTTGCATTGAACTCTGCTCGCTTTTGCTTTGTTTCTTTTATCTTATCTCTTTGAAACTCAAGAAGCAATGTTATATGAAAGCATTAAGGTTGATTTCATTTGTGATTTGAAGACTATCCATATTACAGATTATTAAATTAATAGCAATCTAACCTTGAAAGCACCTCTATCTGCTGAAAGAGCAACACTTCATCACCTGTTTTGATTCATTAATGTATCATTTAACTTGGTATGACACATGTTCAGCAGTTATAATTACATTATGGTCTTCCTAGTACATCAGCTCTGCTCCAAGTTTCTGTCACCACAAGTCCAATTTTCAACATAGAGCAATCCACTGCACTCTTTCCTTATTAGTGTCATCTTTAATGTAGCAGAGAGGCTGAACCATTACTTGGCACTGAGAGTTTAACAGCAATTAACCCCTGCTCTATCCCCAGGGATAAGTACATCAGCAACTTGCCAAAACACTGTAAACAAGCTGGCCAAGATCAATGTGCAACCATGCTGGCTGCAGAGCACCTAGTGTATTAATTTAGCATTGATATATAGGGGAAAAAGGAGGAAATGGTCTGCATGAAATTAACCTGAGTCACTTCCCTACCCTAAACTGGATATATTTCTTCCATGGATAGATATAGGACTTTAAAACAAAAAGAAAAAGAAAAAGGAAGAAAATCATGTTTACAGTTAGCAAATATACTACATGTTTATTCAGCTTTATAGCCATAAGAAAATGATTATTGAATTGATTATTTCACAGGATGGTTTTTGAGGATAGAAAATGAAATGCATAAACAATGTATTCACATAATTTACAGGTCAAATTCAAAGAGCAAATGACAAAGCAAACTCAATTTTGAGATAGTCCTTGGTTGTTCTAACATACAAATGACTGGCAAGGGGAACCATATAGGGTTCTCTATAAATTTCAACTTAGGAAATTCTTAGCATGACGAAGTACGTAGTTCTGAGAGTTGATGGTACAAACTCTAAAAGAGTGCAGAGACAATGCCCAGAGCAGAATGTGTGGTCTGACATTTTCTAGACTCATCCTGCCATAATTTGTAACTTGGACACTCAGTACAAAGCTGGATGCTTTAATACTGCAGTCTACTGAAAGTGGGAGGAGCATAATATTAAGACCCTAAGTGTCCGCTACAGATAGATATAAGAAATGTTAAAGTATTTGGAGGAGGTCTATGGACCTAGATCAAAGATTTAGCTTGTTACTTTATTTCAGTGCATTAAAAAGAAAAAAGGTCATAACTCTAAAGTGCCTAATTATTTTTCTGTTGTTACTTGAGTCACTGTCACTTGCTTATACTATGTATTTTCACATTACCATGCCAAGACTGGCACCACACATCACCACTTTTAAAATAATAGCAACTGTACCTCCTGCTGAATGGTACCCTAACTTCACTTTGTAGTGAAACAATCAGCTCTTGAAGATACAAAATTTCTTTTGTATGCAAATACTAATTATTCATTTGTCTGCACTGCTTTTCTCTCCATATTTCTTTGCAGAGATGGAAGTCTAGAATAAATAGAATTATACCACTCCCTTGCTAAAAACTCTTTAATGATTTCCTATTAAATTTAGAATACATACACACACACTAAGTTAATAATTAATTAAGTCCAAATTCTTCTTCAAAATTATGAGGCCCTACATGATTTGTCCTGGCTGTCTGTTTAACTTTTTCTTCTGCTTTATCTTTCTAGGTAAGACCTACTTCAACTCCTACTATTCTGTCTGTTGTTCACCAATCTTCAGTCACAATGAATTATTTTTTCCTAAATAAGCTATGTCCTATGCTCTTCCCTCACCCCCATGGGCTTCACATTTTCTTTTTTTCTCCTTTCTGGAACACCTTTCTCTAAACAATATCTTCTCGTGTCTAATTATTTAGTATGATTCACTCCTGTTTCTCACATGGCCCGATGGCAATGCCACATATACACAAAGGCTCTTTCTGAACATCCTTCTATAATCTCTCATTCTCTCTCTGACTCTCTGTCTCTCTCTATACACATATTTAGACATTTAGACACTCATATTTAGATATTAAATATTTATCCTCCTGTCAACACTATGTTAACTCTAGGAACCCAAATACTTTTATTTTCTTCATAATACCTTATGTTCCTATTATCTATTGTTACGTGTTTTAAAAATCACCACATCTGAAATTAAGTTAGCTATTTGCTTGCTGGTCTGTCTCTCCCTTGGACTCTGTATCATTCACCACTGGTGCCTAAGAAATCATTCAGAAGATAACTAACACTCAATAAATAATTTTGAATAAATTACTGTTGGGTATGAATAATGTAGACAGTGCCTGCCACAGAAATAAAAGTGCACTGTTTCTAACCTAGAACATGAATGGTCTCATAATTCAAATAGATATAGAAGTCTCCAAACTCTGTACATGTCCAAAGAAAAATGCTTTCTCAAACTATTGGGTTGGCCAAAAATTTCGTTCGGGTTTTCCGTAACATCTTATGGAAAAACCTGAATGAAATTTTTGGCCAACCCAATAGATTGACTATAATCATTTTCTTCAAAAATACAGTTTGGAAGTTGTTGCGAATTCTTGAATGAAAGAGCTATATAATATGGAAAATTAAATGAAATAAATGTATTTACAGAGAGGTGTCCGAAGAACATACACAGATTGAATTTATCTTAAATTGTAGCATCACTCAGTAGGTATTTTCAATCTAACTTGTAAATATATGTAAGGATTTAAAAGTTATATGCCTATTGGAAATTGTTTTTAAATTAGTTAAGAAATTTTCCTCTGCTGCCAATTTGGTTATCAATAAAAAACAATATCAATATCCCCCTTTCTCAAGATACAGAATTGTGATTTTTATGATAGGACAATTGCCCTAAATCAAACCTGATATTCTGAGTTGATCTCAGCTCATCAGCTTAAGGCACTGCAACACTAAACTGTGTCTCATATAGCCACTTCTAACTGGTATAGAGTCTGTGAGATTGTCTTAGTCAATCTCCATATGCTTTAAGTCAATTCAGATCCTACTGGGCCTCCCAGGATAGTCGATAAAAGTCCTTGAGTATTCATTTAATTTATATTCCAAGTACAGTTAGGAGCCTCTAAGTGGGCTTAGGGGTGGGAAAAGGGTAACCAAAGTCAGGTGTTTGCAACCATTGGTAGGCAGAAAATGAAGCATCATTTTACCTCTGCACACTGCTTTTCTCTCCTGCCCCTTCTGGACAGCTCATTCAACAAATTTTTGTTGAACAATTATTATACATCAGGTACTGCTCTAGAAATTGATGATACACAATGTGCAAATCTAAAACTGCTGATCTCATAAATCTTATACTTAAGTGAGAGGAAATTCACAATAAAAAATAAGGACAAAAAATATATAGTCATTAGATGAGGATAAGTGCTAAAGGAGAAAAACAAAGCAGGGGGAAATACTGGAAATTCTGGGAGGGAATAATTTCAAGTTAATTGGTCAGTGAAAGCTATATTAGAAAGAGACATTTGTACAAGGACTTGAGCCATTCAGGTAACAGATGTCAGAAGCTCAGCTGTGCTGGAGAAAACTGAATTATCAGGTATTACAATAGCTGAACGCGCAACAAGCCAAAAATGAAAGTAACAATCAAACCTTTAATCATTTACTGCAGTAGTATAAACAAGAGGTTAAAATGAGAGAACGCTCCAACTCCCCCCATTTCACTTTTCCGCATGAGCTGGCACACTAGTGTAATGTCAGATGGATTAGTACACACATAGGAGTCCTCTCAGTCTTGAAGGAGCCCCCCCTCCCACCCCCTCCCACCAAAGTCTCCTTAATTTTTATCAACCTGAGGGCTGGGAAAAGGTGTTGGAGGGCTAGGAGTGTAAAGTACCAAGTACTAATTCACAGTTGGAAAAAGTATTTTCTAGGTTCCCTTTCTCCCCAATAAGTAGTTATCAGCAGAGGCGCTTAAGGTCTTGATTTCAGGGTCCCAGATAAAGAGACCTAGTGATAAAGGTGGCTATGCTAGGACCGCAAATATGTATAAAAGCATGGCTGGCCAGAGGGGCCTGAGTCCTTGACTGTAACTTCCTTTACAGACTAACGTGCTAGCCACGCGCCAACTCCAGTGTGGGAAGGGCAGTTTTCCCCCATGACACCTGCCAGAAAAAGTTCTGTAATTGCTATGGTCAGGCCTGAAAAATTACATTCAAGTTTTCTGGCCAGGAGCCAAACTCCTCAACAGGACAGAGGGGCATGAAAGAGTGAGGAAACAGCGGGTGAGAAATCCCTGAGAGGGAATCATGGCTGGAATATCTGAAAAACAGCAAAGAGGTAAGAAAAGCTGTTTAAATAAGCTGTAGAAGGAAGATATTAGGTGATGAAGTCAGAAAATTGCCCAATTGGACAGAGCCTTGGAAACCCCTGGGAGAACTCTGGTTTTTACTCTGAGCGGGGGCCGGGGGGAATGATTGGATAATTTTGGAAAAACAAAAATGCCATGATCTAACTTTTTTTTTTTTTAAGAATTATTCTGCCTTCTAAGTTTAGGATAAAGTGTTGAAGAGAGGAGGGCCGAGGCAGAGATACCAGTTAAAAAGCTAATGAAATGATCCAGGAAGATACATGATGGAGGTTTGGACTGGGGTGAGAGAGTAGATGTAGCGAAAAGTGACAGGATTCTTAATATATTTTGAAGATAGAACTGGAGAATTTGCTGATGGATTAGATGTGGGGTGTGAGAAAAAGAAAGGAGTCAAGCCTGTGCCAAGATGTTTAGCCTAAGCAACTAAAAGAATGGAATTCCTAGTTACTGAAATGAGAAAGATTGTCAGAAAGCAGGTTCATGTGTGTGGTTGGGAGTAGAGGGGGGTTGGATTTTTGATATCTAGTAGATATTTTACTGATTATCATGTGGGTTAGTGATTTAATGACTATAAGAGAGCCTTAGGATCTGTAGATCCTAAGATCATCCTTTAGATGCAGGGAAATAATTCAGGTTAAAGATCTAAATGTAGGAGTTTTCAGCACATAACTGGAATTCAACACAACAAGATAAATGAGATCATGGAGTATGTGTGTGAAGAGAACAGGTAAAAAGATTAAGCCCAGGGGCACATCAATGCAAGAGGTCCTGAAGATAAGTAGGCACATGCAAAGGAGACTGATAAGGAGTAGAATGGTAAGTAGGGTAGGAAGAAATCCAGAAGAGTGAGGTGGTGTCTTAAACGCCAGTGGAGACAGCATTTCCAAGAAATTAAGGGGATCAGTTTGATCACATGCTATTGAGAAGTCAGCGTTTAACTTCCCTGGACAAGAACAGTTTATGTTGGGAGGAATGTCTTATTGAAGTGTGCTCATTAGTATACTGGGGGAGAGGAATCAGAGCTTAGACCACTTACTCAAGGAGCTTTGCTGTTAATATAGAGAAATAAAAATATACTAGAATATAAAGGAGTGGGTCTTTCATCCTTTTCTTGTTTCTTGTAATAGGAGAAATGACAGCCCATTGGTGTGCCAACGGGGATGATTAAGTAGATAATAAAACATCGACAATTCAAGAAAAAGAAGGTAGAATTCCTAGAGCAATGTCCTTGGATAGGTGAAAGAGATGGATCTAGAACACAAGTGGTGGGATTGTCCTTAGACAGAAGCATGAATAGTTCATCCAAATTGATAGGAGGGAAGTCAAATATGAGGGCAGAGACACAAAGTGCGATGGGTACCTGCAATGGTAGGAACTGTGGAAATCCTTTTCTGACTGAAGATTGTTTCTATTTTCTGAGTGACTTGGAAAGTAAGATTGTTAGTACAAGTGAACAAGGAAGGAAAGGTGTTGAAGGTTTGAGAAAAGAAAAGAAAATTTGCAGAAGTCGTTTCTGACTATCAGTTGGACAAATGAAATGTAATAGAAATGCCAGTTAACACTAAGTACTGCCAAAATTTAATGGTAATGACTATTAAGTGAAATAAGCAAGAATGGTCTAATTTTCTCTCTGGCTGTGACTAGCTGTGTGGCTGCAGACAAGAAATAAGTGGAGAGTTGCATTTAAACAGAGTGTAAGTTTTGCTACGTCAGTATGACAAAGTAAGAATGATATTTTTGGTGATCTGCTCCCCTAATCTGCTTTCCTATTTTTCCTCTCTCACTCCTAAAATTGAGAGTTTAATGTCTTTTAGATAATTTGGCTTGGAAAATGCAGATTACTTTCCTAGTAGATAACTTCAGATTATCCAGTCTATTTAAAGCAACACCAGGGAAGAAAACGCTTCTTCTTTGAAGACATCTTATTATATCTAACAAAACATAATAACGAGAAATGTTAAATAGCCTTCCCTTAAAACTTATGCTGAGATATTAAGCCTCCTCCTAACTTCCCACCTGGACCTGCAATTCAAATTTCCATCATTGCAGTTATCACTGGTCAGACAAACCAATCTGGGGAGGGGAAAATCACATTGCTGTTTTGATTTCATACATGTGTGTACACACACACACACACACACACACACACACACACACACACACCCCTTGGCAACTGAATAAAGTTCTGCCCAGTCTTTTAGCTAACTATCTCCAAGTCACAAGCCATAGATGCAAAGGGCTGCTGCTATGCCGAGTTAATTACCTGACAATGAGAACCTGAGGTTGGGCCAAGTGGAGCTTCATTAGCATTGAGCATCATTGACCAATAAGGAAGCCAAAATTAAGGGAGAAGAGATGACAAAAGTAGAGAAATGAAAACATTTTCTTTTTTTTTCTTAATGGAAAACCACGTAAATATTAACTTTACAGAGTTTGGTCCATTACCCTGAAAAAAATGTTTTTATAGGGGGAAATAGAAAGCATCCATTGTATTTAGTCTTTCCTTGGGAATGGTATTCAGATACTGGCACATTTTTCTGGTTTCATTGCTTTCCTGTGAGCCAAAGTCAAGGCCAAATTCCCACTGGGCCAATAAGTCATCCCTGGGCTACCTCTACTACCATCTTCTGGTAGATAAGAGAAGTAGCTTATATGCCCAGGTTAGGTAAACACATCTTTATTATTATAAGGAAAGGCAGGAGCAGAGAAAGTTTAAATTACTATCAAGTTGACTTGAATTAACACTAATACCTATTTCCTTCAGCTTCAATTTTAAAACTTAAGCACATTGTATATAGGCATAAGCGTGTGTTCATGTACTTAGAATAATTTTTTCAGAGATGAAGCAAAAATAGAAAAATGTGGGACTTCCCTGTTGGCGTAGTGGTTAAGAATTCGCCTGCCAGTGCAGGGGACATGGGTTCGAGCCCTGGTCCAGGAAGATCCCACATGCCACAGAGCAACTAAGCCCGTGTGCCACAACTACTGAGCCTGTGCTCTACAGCCCACGAGCCACAACTACTGAGCCTGCAAGCCAAAACTAGTAAAGTCCACGTGCCTAGAGCCCATGCTCCGCAACAAGAGAAGCCACTGCAATGAGAAGCCCATGCACCACAATGAAGAGTAGCCCCCACTCGCCGCAACTAGAGAAAGCCTGCAGGCAGCAACGAAGACCCAATGCAGCCAAAAATAAAGTTAATTAATTAATTTTAAAAAAAAATTAAAAAGAAAAGAAAAATGTCTTAGCTAAAATTTCCTTGAAGTACTTAGGAGAAATAGGGGAAAGGGTTTTATTTCAGCCTAATAACTGATGAACAAACAAAAGCTGAACAAACACAGAATGCTATGTCATTGTCAAAGGACTCAGCCTTTAATAATTGATGGTTTGGACCTTTGTTACTAGAAAAGAAATTTTTTAAAAAAGAATGTTAAAAATATTGAAATATATAACACATTACACTGTTTAAATAAAAATCTTATTTTTAATTGGAAATTGGCACCTTGCCACTAACTAAACTT
This sequence comes from Eschrichtius robustus, assembly GCF_028021215.1. Taxonomy (NCBI): domain Eukaryota; kingdom Metazoa; phylum Chordata; class Mammalia; order Artiodactyla; family Eschrichtiidae; genus Eschrichtius; species Eschrichtius robustus. Next base: position 14,613,214 of record NC_090836.1, on the reverse strand, counting down.
GACTTCAAAAGCAACAGCTGGGAAAGCATCTTTTTAGTTCTTAATTACTGTAGTACGTAAACCAACTTCTTTTTCCTCATCATAAGACACTTGTCTAGCTGAGGATGAGATCAAAGTACAATTTGTGGGAAAAGAAATTATGACCTAGACCATAACATGAGGATCTAATAAAATACCACAAGGAGTCTCAAGAATAAACTTACACCAGACTCCTTTCATTATATAAAGTCAGATTGTTGAGAATCACGCTGAACAATTAGAGTGAAACTGGGGACACCTTTGCTCAAACATATGTTTTCTTCTAAAAGGCTATTACAAAATGGGAAAAGGAAAATGATGTAATATGAGTTCAATTCTCTTCTGACTACCAGAGTCCATAAAGCATGAGGAAGGGGGGGGGGAAAGGGAGAAGACTCCATCTCACTTCTCTGGTGTTGGGCATTGGGACTGCCTCTTACTCTTCTCAATCTTTTATTTGTGATTCTCATTTTCAATATTTCCCTCTACAATCCTAAGGAACCTCATAAGAAATAATACAGGGCAAAATGAGGAACTTATTACTCTGTTCCGTGTAAGATGAAGTAGCTTTAAGAGTCATTTCTTTTCCAAAATGGGAATGGGGTTGCTAACCAAGAAAAAGAAAAGGAATATTGTTTGTTTCATAAAAAGTTAGAGGGCTATCCCTTGATGCTTTGCATGTTTGCAACACTTAGGGCTCACAAAGAAACTGGGAAATCAGACATATATATTTTTTTCCTCTATTCCACCTGACCCAACCTCAGGCACTTTTCCCAATGACTGCATTCTTATTAGTCAGTTAACTAGCACATTAATATATAATTATCTTACTTCAAGTTAAATAAAACCATATTTTAAAACACCATATTTAAAAATCAATAGAATAATTTCTTAGCTGATAATACTTTTTCTCCTTTATGAATAATCTTGACACTGCATATAACACAATGAAAGAAAACCCACTCTGGAACATTCTAACATGGAAACATATTAATGAAAGCATTTGCAATACAAATCCCTAGCATGCTGACAGTGTTTTGAGAGGCACCCTCATGAAATGTTTGTGCAGGAGGCTGGAAGTAACACTGCATAGAGGGTAATAAATGGAAAATCATATTGCGGGAAAGAGAAAAAAGCCCTCCATTTTTCCTTTAAATCAAAGTACCAATGTAACCCGGCACAGCCAAAACTAGTACCCAACTACTTCTGATGTTCCTGCAAGTCTTAGCACAGTGAAAAGGACTTACGTGTGAGGAAGGTGTGCTGTATTATTGAGAATTCTCTAGTAATTCAGTCATCTTAAGTCAGGTCAGATATTAAGATAGCTGGGATTTGGAAATATGGCAGAAGGGAAGAGTTATAGGTTTCTATAATGACCAAGGTTTATTATAAGTATTAATATGGCTCTGTTTTTTGTTGTTGTTGTTTTTGGTTTTTTAATTTTTTTTTAGATTTTCACAGAAAGCATATAAAAAGGGAGAAATACTAATTCTTATATAAACATACTGGCAAGTGTTATATGAAGAAACAAGAATAATTCAAGCTAACACATCCATTCATTTAAAAATGTGGAGACATGTAATGTAGTATGTTTGTCATAATTCCTGTATAACTTGGGCAAACTGCATTATGTTTCAGTGACATCACCTTTAGAGTTGGGATTTGAATTAAGTGATAGCTGTATACTTTCAGTTCATTTCTTACTTACGTACTTTTCTTCACCTGGATAATACAACCTTTCGAATCCAATGAAAAATTGGGTGAACCCCAAGAAAGAAAACTTTTGGAGATGATATAGATAAACCATGTAGAAAGACGTATTTTTACTAATTAAATTTTCATAGACTCCAACATTCCTCTGAATCATCTAGTTAGAAGTAATATAACCAGTGATATCTGATTTTGTGTTGTTGTTATTGTTGTTGTTGTTTTGTATTACTTGATATTTGTTACCTATTGATCTGGTAATGGATTTATTTATAAGTAGTATGGTAAAATAGGGGGAGAAAAATACAATAAAACTGTGACTCTGGATCCAGGGAGAATTCTATTTGAACTTGAAAACTCTATTTGAATTTGAATTCCTCTGCTGCTTCTTACTAGCCAAATGGCTTCAGACAAATAATTCATCATATATGTATGATATATGATGTCATTAATATATCTGAGATATATATGTTAAAATATATCTCAGATATATTAATGACGTCATAGAGTTACTGAGATGTTAAATTAGATATGTGAAAATGATTTAGCATATAATAGTTAAGGCTTATTATATGCTATTTCTCTTCCTTGTCCCAACCTTTATAAACATAAATAATGTTATATATGTTGTCAACATATTAGCAGCAATACCATGATACTTATACATATTTAAATATCACTACTGCACATTTAACATTTTCCATCTTGTTTCTACTTTCTTACTGCAAGCAGGTTAAAAAGTCATTCAGTTATAGGTGCTAAGGGTTCACTGTCTAAAATGTTGCTTCAAGAAAACTGATTAATATGAGTGCAGAAAAGCAGAAACACAAGCCAAAAGAAAAAGTTTTCTTAATTTGATTAGATGTTCAAATATCAGATAATTTAAGTTTAGGATTTTTTCTTCTTTTCTGAATGACAGAACTACTTGATTCTAGAGAATTCTGCTTAATAATCATTCAAATGATTGTTAATCCAAACAGGGATGATCCAGGGGCTTATGTGTTAAGTCAGCATTATAAAGCGAGAAGATATTATGGATAAGACCCTCCTAGAGGAATTGCTTTATACTACCTACCTGTTAAGTGTTTCTGCAAAGCAGTGCTTAAATATTAGCATTTTTTCACTTGAGGGAAAATGAACACACTGGGAAGAGAAAAGCATTCTGAAGATTCTGGTGTTTGTTTTCAAATTGTGTACACCCTGAAAAACTGGATGGAGATGCTTTCTGATTATTGTGCAAATAGATAACCAATACCCTCTCCTAAGTACGTCAGATGAGTAGGTAAATATGTAAGACTGTGATGATGAGAGTTTGTATCCCTAACACATTCTTCCCCCAGGTTAACTTGCTAGGTTAATTCATCCCTAGATACTCATTCTTAAACTTCCTTTAATTGGCAATTGAGAGGTGTTTCAGCAGGTAGGCGTGCTGCAGATACCCTAAAGACAACAAAAGGGGAAGAGTTAACAAGGGGTTCTGAGGCACTGCGACAAGGGTGACAAGGTTTGTTAAGCACGAATAAAGGGGACAAGCATTGCAGGAGGTATTATGGATTGGCAGCCTTTTCAGAAAGGTCAGCAGCTTCCTTTTATAATTGCTTCCATTCATTTCAATACAGTTTGCTAGAACACTCTAAGGCCAGAAGCTGTCTAATGGCACACTTATAACTTCCCTTTTCTTTGCAGTATCTCTTTCATTCAAAATAACTTTTGTTTTAGCACGCTTAAAAAAAAATTATATGTAAGGAAACCATATTTTTAAAACCTCGGTTAAAATTCTCTTATAAATCTCTAGTAATTCTGCATGATTCATTTGAGAAAAATAGGAAATGACTTCGGCTCAAAGTGAAAATTCACTTTTATTTTTCAAAATGTCATTCAGAACCTAAACATTTTTGGTTCAGCAGGACCAATATCTTGGCTTTTGCAACATAAATTATTCCAAATATTAGAGAGCAAGATTTCAAAAATATATGTAATTCCCTCCTGATTTTTCTTTTCAAATTCTGCTTGATCTTTCTGTTTTTTTCATACTTAGCAAACTTAATCCAACTTAAGCTAACCTGTCTGAGCTACTGAGAACAATTTCTAATCCACACATTCTTAAATTTTCAAATACACTTGGGATATTTCTTTGAAATGTGTTTTTCTAATCTCACCATCCTAAATTCAGAATCAGTGGTTTTAAGATGGGAAACAAGAATCCTATTTCCCAGGTGATTTTGATGCAGAACTTTCCTAGGCAATTATAGAAACAACATATAAAGCCACTAGACACCAAAAGAAAAAATGGTTTCAAAGGAACAACATTATTTATTAGATTTTTGTAAATCCATGAAGCTAATGATATTTAGGCACAAGTTTTATTTTATTTTTGGTAAATTTTTTCTCAGTCATTATGGTATCAGTTGGATAATCCTACTAGTCCTGGTCAACCACCTCTGGCAACTGAGACCTGCCATGGATGCTTAAAATGAATAAATACATATATATAGTTTTATACAAAATACACTTAAAAACAAAAACAGACATCTGGAATATAGAACTATTTTCTTTAGTAGTTTTGTTTTAAAAAATAGGAAAAGATAAGTAGACAGCATCTTTACAAATCATGTTTATGAGTACTTCTGAGTAGCGTAAATTTTGCTTTTTTAATTTTTAAGAAACATTTTTGGTCCTGTCTCCCACTGAGTCTCTCCTTCCTATTTCACCTGCTATACCAACATAGCAATCATGGGAATTTCATAATTTGTGCATTTGCATTTGAGTGGAAATTGCTGAGACTCACCCTCCTACAGCAAACGTCCATAAGCTGTCCGTTCTGCTGGAGGAAGTAAAGCACTGTCTCCCTCTTTTCCACTCACAGATACAGCCAGAAGTTGGGCACGTGACTTCATCTCAGCCAATCAGAAACCCTGAAAAGTTGGATCTTATGCTAGTGGCAGAGGGAACATTTGGAGTTCAGATTTCCAGCAGCAGCGTAGGTAGTGTGCAAACCATACGGTTTCCGATGCATGTTCCTGGTGCGGTTTCTGCTGTCCTTTGACTTCTGCCAATTTTCCAACCTTGGTTTGTAAGGTTTTTACTGATTTTCTGAGTCTAAATTTGCTTGCAATGATTCTCTTATTGTTTAAAAATACTTTTTTTCCCACCCTGTTGCTTTTCACCAAGAACCCTGGATGAAGCCCTTTGTTTTATTTTTTTTTCATTGGCAAAGGCATGTCTGGTAATGAACACAGATTTGTGTACATTTCAGGGATTATTCACATCATCAGTGATAGGCTATGAAGGCATCAGGAGTCCAACTCAACATTACACAGGAAATTTGAAAGGAAGTAATCAGGAACATATAAAAATAATACAGTATGAATTTCAGAACACACAGCTGTATCAGGGAAACATTCTACTGATTTGGGCTCATATGGATTTCTGGTTTACCATATTTTTAAAAAGTGGTTGAAAGCTAAGCAAAGTGAGAAACCATAAATTATCTGGAACTCAATTGTGTAGATATGTTAGGGAATGAAACTTGAGAAGGACTTGCTAAGACCAAATTTTAAGGTTGTATGAAGAAAGCTCTCGAATGTATGCAAAAACAAGAATTGAGAAAAACTGAAGATACGTACATATGTATATACATAATTACTTTTCAAACGTATGGGTTGTCATGTATTGAGTGCTTTACAAAGGAAAACCTAAAATCTAAATGCACAAATGAGAAACAGCAGCTCTCAACTCCAGCTAAAGTGTTCCCATTTACTCAACAAATTTATAAAGGTGATGCAGTGTAGCTAGAATTGGAGGGATAGCTAGTTAAAATAACTAAGTTATTATTTATTTAGTATGATTGAATAAGCAAAGAGAACCCCCACCCCCATTCTAAAATCTTTAATCGACTATGTTTAATATCATGTCATGGGGGCTTCCCTGGTGCCACAGTGGTTAGGAATCCACCTGCCAATGCAGGGGACACGGGTTCGTGCCCCGGTCCGGGAAGATCCCACATGCCGCGGAGCGGCTAGGTCCGTGAGCCACAACTACTGAGCCTGCGCGTCTGGAGCCTGTGCTCCGCAACGGGAGAGGCTGCGACAGTGAGAGGCCCGCGCACCGCGATGAAGAGTGGCCCCCGCTCACCGCAACTGGAGAAAGCCCTTGTACAGAAACGAAGACCCAACACAGCCAAAAATAAATAAATAAATTTATAAAAAAAAAAAAATCATGTCATGGGAAATTTTTTAATTTTACAGGATGCCATGTTTGTAATGAACCCATCAGTGGCACTCACATTGGCTATTCTATAATGGTGAGTATTGGAAGAATAATACTAATGGCAATTAAATAAGACTCCATCACAGCGAAAGGAGGACACTTTGATAGATATGGTAAGGAAAGGTAATTGAACACAAAAGTGTTAGACCCTTTTTAACTGATTTTAAAAAACGGTTACGTACTTTTCTGTGTCTCTTGAATTCTTCCAAGAGAAGGAGAACTTGCAAGCAAATGTACCCACTTCAGTATGTTGAATACATGCTTGAATAAATAAATGAACCTGTGAAATGGAAAGAAAAATATTTACCTCTTTGGGTATAATAGTAGTTATTAGTGTATTCATAAAATATTTCTAAGCATCCCCCTTTCCAAGCAATTGTCAAAATTTCATTTCCCTTTGGGATTAGATGTGTCCATATGACTCATTTTGGTCAATGAAATATGAAAGGATATGCCACTTCTGGATGGAAACTTTCAAGTTCAGCGCACAGTACACTATCTTTTAATTATTACTATTGCTGTGGAAATTGCAGATTAACATATTGAGATGAAGCCTTATTCAACCCAAATTCCCGAGTGCAATAGTCGAGAGCAAAACCTCTAGCATACCCACAGTAAACATATATAACAAGCAAGAAATAAGACATGTGATTTTAGGTATTGTTATTGTAGCATGACCTAGCTCTTCTCACTGGTACATAGGATAACTGTGAGGGTTAAATAAAATAATCAAGGTGAAAATGCATTAGTAAAGTTTAATTAGTAAGACTAACTAAACTAATTAATTGGTCAATAGTAAGGTTTTATATATATGTTATTTTTATTTTATTTCCATAATGACTTTCTTAGCATTTGTGAACATAAAGACATTTAATAATAAAAATGACCCATATAATTTGGCAGAACTCACTCTGAAAGAAATCAAGAGACAGGCCAAGAAATAACTAAATATATGACATAAATTTCCCCAAGGAAATGGTGATTTATAAATTCAAATTCAAATGCTGATGAGAATTATTTTATCATTAGCAAACGGTCAATATTCTCTCTCTAAGGATCATGGCAGAGGAATAAAGCCATGTATTCTGGTGTGTTGGATTCAAGGTTATTGGAGGGAAAAACTGTGCAGTAGGCAAAATGGTTTTTAAGTCTTCTGTTCTTTTGATGTTTTCCCCATTTCCTACTACAAATGTTAAATTCCCTACTGCCCTCAAGTTTCCATAAGGTTTCTTCCTCTCCCCATTATTAAAACATACTCTCAAGAGTACAACTAAAAATCTTAGAGTTTGGTGGCAGTTGGATAATAACTGTTCTCCACCATTATTAGCATTCTATTAATCATCAAAATTTGAAATTGAAAAATTAAAAATTTTATTTGAATCACAGCAAGGAACAAATGGGTGGGCTGAGGGAGCTATCTGAGAGTGAATACCTTCCATAGAATATCTGAAATCATAGAATGTTCTCATTTTTTTTTCAATAGTTTCAGACAGTTTCAACATAGTAGAAAGGCAAAAAAAAGTGAAACTTTTTATGCCTTTACTTATAATTTTAAGAGCAGATTTATTCAAATAAACATAATTAAAATGTCCTAAATATTTAGCAGTGTAACCTGAAGTGTGTTCCAATAGGTCTTTCCACTGTCCATTATCCAATCTCTTCCAACAAGTCAAAAGAGGTTACATATAACCATTCTTATTCATGTCTTTTTATCATGCTGGATACATTTTATAGAGACGTAAGTAACTGAGCCAAAAGACAGATCATAGCAAAAAAAAAAAAAAAATCTAGAAATCTTTGAAAAATAGTATTCTCTACGTGCATGTATTCCCTCAGCAACATGAACGTTTGAAAAAGAAAATGTAAAAAATCTATTTTAATTATTTCAGTTGTGGTTTTATTATTTTATACTGTCAATGTACTTCTAAATTCAGTGTTATACTAAAATCAACTCCTCTACTGACTCTATTTCTTTAAAGTGCTACTTTAAGCTACTTCTGTTCAGTCTAAATTTGAATGTGTGCAAAAAATAGGTTACTTATGGCACTCACCCATTTAGATGTCAGAAGAAGTTCTATATGTCCACTAAATTACAACATCCTAATCATCGGCTGTCAAGCCTTGGAGAACTTGGCACTGTCTCATATTTCTGTTTATGACAGCTCACAGAAGGCATGCTGTGAACTGCTTTTTTTCCTGCTTAGGACCCAATTAGGGGTGACAAATGCAGGCGTTTTAATATCCCAAATACAAATATGTGATATTAAGTGTATATCTAGAGGTGAGGTCCCTGACTTATTTGCCAATGTTCAACATTCTGAAACAGGAAAGTTAAGGTTTGCTTTGCCACTGTTAAGAGTCTAGATCTAGAAGTCAAAATATTGCCAAGTACAAATGGGTCCTAGAAAGTGGAATTGCCTGAAGGTGGCAAGAGTGTGATTGACTCCTAGGAAGAAAAAAATAAACATGGAGACAATCTCTTTGAGAACACTGCAGAAAGATAATAAATATTTAGTAGCCCAAGAAGGTATAATTTCTAAAAGGGGCAGAGTTTTATTTGATGGTTACTGGAGGATTTGCTGGCAGATATGTAAAAAAAGATTATAGAAAACAACAGATTGAAAGAAATCTAAGAGGAAGACATAGCAGGTGTTTCTATTTCCTGCCATAAGCAACCAACTCTTCCTTACTAAGAAGTATTATAGAATTTTGTGATAGAGAAAGAAAAAAATAATTAAAGACATGATCCTCAATTAGGAGTGATATTAAAAATAACTGTGATAAACTGTGGACGCAAGCAATATAATTATAGGTGGATGTGCTTCTTTATCAGGCCATAGTGCTGTCGTTGAACCCAACCATCCAACTTCTCACAAGTCTTCCCTGTGTCTCCAAGGAAATAATCTGTAACTTCAGGCAGTTAAGGAAAAAAAAACAGTTTGGAGAAGATCAAAACAATTCACGTTGTCACATATTGTGTATCTTAAATTTTGTGATTGGTGGATTTTGTAAGCAGTTATAACATCATGATGATATATATGTGCCCCTTAAGCTGTTTTGTAAACCTGGAGACTTTATATAATATAAGCAAAGGCATTTTAGAGATGTTCTAAATGCTCCAGTTCGAACACCCTGGATCTTTTGCATTGAAGCCTGATACCATCATTGCAGTATAAATTCTGTAAAAATCATAGACTTCCCTCTAGCTATAATGGTAGTTCTCTTCCTTGTCACTAAGCCACTGAGAATACTGACTACTGAGTTTATTACAGTACTTACTTAAGCGTTATCTTTTCAGTCAGCTCTGTTATTCATGAGCTGATTATCTAGGTGGTGAATTACCTCTGTTCCTCCTTTTCTTCCTGTTTTCCTCTACTGCCTGCCCATTGGCTATTCCCATGCTTGTTAACATTTCCACCAGTAGGTGAGCAACAGAAGGAAAGGGGGATGAAACACCAATCAGTCAATTTTATTACTTGTTAGCAAACCCTTATAAAGGTTTGGTAGAAGAGGAAAATTTAACATAGTTGTTAAAATTAGGTTTGGGGGATTATCTGTGGCTTTTATTTATTCATGTTCTTTCTCTTGTCTATTAGCATAATCTATGACTATTGCATTTTACAATTATATCTTGAATAAAAATGTGCTCTTAGTAGAGACAGCCACATTTTATTAATAAAGCTGTGTATAGTCTTTACAACACATTGGGAGCTTTCATTATAGTGATATAAATATATGTGTAAAATATTATGATTAAAAGTGACTACTTAAATTATGTTGGTAGTATTTAATAATTGATATTTACAACATGGAGAAAGAACCATCCAATGAAATATGCAATATTTAAAGTTTCCACCTGCAGGTTTTCATATTCTCTAGTTTCTAGTGCTTCGCAAGCACTCAAATCACTATGATTTTCAGTTTATTCAGCTTAAGACACTAGTGATATCATCATGTCCCTTTTCCATAGAAATTTCAACATAATGGTTACTTACAGATGGTACAATTCTGTAATGCCAGTATCATTCTTTGCATCATTATTTGCCCCTTGCTCCTCAATTGGTAGAGTATCCCTGCCTAGGTTCTTTTAAAAAGTGCCAGCATATAATATGATGAAATATCCTATTGCAGTGAAAAATAAACAACCTTCCATAGAAGTTTCTCAAGTTTGACAGGTTCCTATTTTTCTTGTCTAAGAATCCAAACTCCTGGAGGTATTACCTTGGCAATCTCTCATTCCACATAGAGCGATGTAGCAAAATAATCATTAGTGTAGTCTTGTTAGAGAAGGAAAAAAAATGACACAAAATTTACAGATAGCCTAAATACTAATTTATATTAAAGTTTTAAGGATTCTTATCTTAAATATTTCTTAAGGAAGTCAGTACACAGGCCACCTTCCAGGGAGAGAAGCTTTGAACTTTTGAGTATGTGCTGAGTACAAGATTTTCACCTCATTTGGAATTACTTTGATGGCCTCTATAATGCTATTTTTCTCAATAATAGTTATCACAGGACAAATACTAGTAAGTAATAATTTGCCTGAGTCCTTCTGAATCTCTTTTCACCTGACTGAGAATATAAATTAAAATGAGGAAATGCTACCCAAGGCAATTGCAAGCATGACAATGGTGTGTTTTGATATTAACCACAATGCCAGTAGAAGTTCAAATTTCAGTCATCATGTAAATGCATTCTGGTCTAAAAATTTTCTGAGAAGATGGAGTCTAGAGTATTTGTAGGCCTGTTATACCAGGGAGATAGATAAGATAAAGTGAATTCTCATGAATGGAGGAAAAGTTGTGAAGCCATTAGGTGAGTGATTTTCATTCCACTGAATGACTCCATGTAACATTTCTCCCAATTTTGGCAAAGACAGATGATGTATACACTGGAAAGAAAGCTACGTGGTAGTTCTCTCTGAAATATACCACAAAACCAACACCATTCCAAAAACGCTACCAAAACGTACACCTGAACTTTTTAGCATTAGTCAGGAAAAATATTGTGCTGTTCCTTAGCCCAATATAGTGTATCTTGCAGAAAACTGTATAGCCTTTCCAAGAACTAATGTACTATGTACCATTGGGGAAGTAATTCTTATATCAGGCTATGGCTCTGAGGGTCATGAGTAAAACAGAGTGTAGTTAACAGTAGGCAAATTCTTCAGTGCCAAGATTGGAGAACTGTTCCCATTGTCTGATTGAAGCTTTCTTCCAGGACCCAATCAATAGATCTCTGACTTCCTTTTTTCTTTAGATATATACTTGTTAGTTGGCATGCAGGTATGCAGGCATTTGAAAACTTCATTCAGAAAGTAACATAAAATAAGGAATAATAAAGATCATTCAGTTCCTGAATGTCTGTTAAAGTGGAACGTTTATATGAACTGAATAATGGTGGCTGAAATGGATGGCATAGGATATTAAGTGTGCCTTCTTGGCCAGAGTGCTCACCACCTCTAAAGTGATACCATAGCCATAGGAAGAGAAAGATCTAAGATTAAAATCACTGTGATTATGGTCCAAGGAAGCTTCAGAATCAAACATGGATAGAACAATGTTTTAAAATTTTTAGGAATTGTTTGGTCTCAATAAATATCATCTGTGTCAAATATTTGGGGACATCTTGCCAGATGTTCTCACTGTAGGCCACAGTCAATATTTTTAACAAGCAAGTGACTCCAAGGGATGGCATCATGGTAGAAGAATTTGAATGTGATTTCCCACAGAAATCAGGGTGCATTGTTGGGAATCTGGAGGACCTAACTATCTTCTAGGTTTTACCATTCATGCATCTAACTCTTGGAGAATCTGGATCTTAGTCAGGGGATGGCTACAAAATTCTCAGGCTGAGGAACTGCAGAGGAAGGGTAACCTTTGCTGTCCTCTGCCATTCCAGTTTCAGTGACAAGTTTACTATCCTGCAGTTTTGGCTGTTCTAGCTTATAAGGGATATAAAACACAAAGTGATTAAAGACAAATGCCTACTTTATTTGGCACATGCTGTACTTACATATTTTCCACTATAATGAAAAAATTCTGAAAGCAAGGGCTTACCTTGTCTGGTTTACTGCTTTATTCCCAGAGACAAAAGTGCTTGGCAAAAGTTGTCTATTAAAAAAAAAAAAAAATTGCAGCCATGCTCAGATCAGAGCATCAAAGAGTATTGGGTTACCTCAAAATGAATCTCCATATCTCAAAGGCATGCTTTCCACTCCCCAAATATGAGTGATTTTGGCCAAAATATGGTTCGTTTAAAAATCACCTGTGGTGTGGATACTGCTTAGGAATTTCCTTTTGTGCTGAACATTCTTTCGTGTTGAATACTTTTGTTTTGATGGTATTCTAGTTTTCTCAGACTAAGACAAAAATCATATTAGAAATTAATAAAATTATAATTCTTATCCACCTGGTGTAACATCCTTTCCCTGAAAAGATTTTTATTGTAGCCAGAATGTAAAAGTGAAGAGTGGATAAGAGCTGTATCATACTTTTCCCCCAGTCCAAAAAGTGACCTATGGGATATCTTTGACTGTGACAGGATTTCATGGCTTTGCTAGATAAAATAAATAACTTCAGCTTTGTTTTCTCAGAGTGAGTTGCTTAAGATTGACTGAGTAGTGGGTCTGTGATAGTCAGTCAAGGCCTCTCTGGAACTCTGCATAATTATTCTTTGGTAACAATGACTAACTGGAAAGACTGCTAAATCTTCACAGGTGTAATGTTCTCCTCTATTGACTCCTCACATTTTGATGGGAACTGGCAAAAAACTAAATATTACTTCAGTTTATTATCAGTGATATTTTTAAGCCCTGTTATTATTTAACAATACTATCATCCTCTCAGTCTAACCGTGGAAATAGACATGTTGATAAATGTCTACAATACAAATCATATTGTTAAAAACACTTAGCATATGCTGATCACAATGGGAAAAGAGAATAAGTAACAGTTAATTTTGGTTTAAGGATTCATGAGAGGTTCCAAGAGAAAAACCTTTCCCTTAGGAATGCTCATGAGAGATTCTTAAGATTTTGCAAAGGCAACATAATTCAATTAGACAAACACTTATGAATGGCCATTATGTCTAAGATAGTAAGGCATTGCACAAGACACTTACTTGGAAAGTGCAAAGAAGGGAAAAACAATATTCATTTCCATCAAATTGCTTGGGATATCATGGAGGAGACAGACATGTACAAATCTCATTACAACCCAGTAATGGTTAGAGGCCATGTGACAATAAAGAAGGAGAAATTAATTCGAGGCCATGTGACAATAAAGAAGGAATTAATTCTAACAGAAATTATGAAAGTTTTCTTATGGAATATTCACTGTTAATTTATTCAGTCACTCATTTAATCATTTACACAGCAAAGTATAAACTAGGCACTGTTCTGGATACTGAGGATACACTGAAGACCAAAATAGACATAATGGAACTTACGAAACAGACTGGGAGATAATACAATAAGCAGCTAAATAAAGCAAATAAATTAGAAACTATCCAACAGAAAAGCATACTATTCTGGTGACTGAATTTTGGCTTCAGAGAGACATGAAATTGAATGGCCAGAGAAAGCTTCTCTGAAGACATTTAACTGTGTTCTGATCAAAAAGAAGGAGCCAACCTTTTAAATACCAGAGGAAAGAGTCTTCTGGGCAAAAGATGCAACTTGTCCAAAAGCTTAGGAAAGCAAGAGCAGAGGCCAGTTTGGCTAGAGCTGAATGAGAGAAAAAGGGAGTAGTCCAAGAGTGATATGAAGGGTAAGACAAGGCTAGGACACATAGTGCTTCATAAACTAAAGTTTGGAGCTTATTCCAAGTTCTACAGGAAGGCATTGGAGAATTTTATGTGAGTGCTTTACAGGATCTCTTTTGCATCTGTCAGGCACATGGAGTAATAGAGGAACAGGTTTCCCAGTTGTAAGGCTAGTTCAGGATAAACGTGACACATTTTTGCTCAGTGTGGGCGGGGGTCGGGTGGGGAGAAGGGATTAGAAGTTGTCATAGTGGAGAAAGAAAGCGGATAAAATCAGAATAATTTAGAATTGCTGAGTAGACTGGAGCACTGTGGTGGGGTAATGGAAGAGAGGGGTATTTAATCTGATCTGTAAAGACTTCAACCAGGTAGAAAAGAAAATGTTATGAGGAGAAGAAAAAGAAAGGAGGTAGTCAGCTTGGTTGGAAGAGACATGCCCTTAGAAATATGACCACGGCTGATATAAACAGGGTGAAAATATGTAAACCTACATATTATGTAATTATTAAAAGTTCTGGATTATATAGATGAGGAAGGTATAAGACTGCTGGGAGTGATCAGATGGGGAATATTATGAACAGGTTTGGTAACTGGGCCTAAATTTCCTATTTGAATCTCAGCAAGATAAATGGGCCATTCTTTTTTTTTTTTTTTTTTTTAATTTGTAACACAATTTTTATGAGAAAAAAATTAGATAACACAATTTGAAGATTTAACAGTTATAATCCTACAACCTAGAAATTTCCAACAACCATACTGATTTTGAATTAGGATGCCTTATTTTTTATGCAGATGTTTCTCACTCAGGATATAAATTATTTAATTTCTGATGTTAATAATAAAAACATTTTTAAAATATTAAAAAAAAAACACCACCACTATTAAAATTTAAAAATGCTTACCTATGTTACAAATCACTTCATCAACTAAGGAATTAATTGGCTCATGTAATTAGGTGGCTGAGGAACAGCGTAATTCAGGACTAAAACAACATCCCTAGGAGCCACAGCAAGCCACATAGCAAGATGCCAGCAAGGTACATGTGACCCAAATCCTACTCTCACCCCATCACATATAGAGGGAATAGATTTTTTGGGTGACTTCTATAGAAGTTATTAATGACTGTCTCTCACTGTCTTAGGTCATTTGACTGCTCTTTTTTTTTAACGTTTTATTTTATATTGGAATGTAGCCAGTTAACAATGTTGTGATGGTTTCAGGTGCACAGCAAAGGGACTCAGCCCTACATATACATGTATCCATTCTCCCCCAAACTCCCTTCCCATCCAGGCTGCCACATAACACTGAGCAGAGTTCCCTGTGCTATACAGTAGGTCCTTGTTGGTTATCCATTTTATACATAGCAGTGTGTACATGTCAGACAAAGAAAGAGAAATATTGTATGATATCCCTTATATGCGGAATCTAAAAAGAAATGACACAAATGAACTTATTTACAAAACAGAAACAGACTCACAGACTTAGAGAAGGAACTTATGGTTACCGGGGGGGTGGGAAGCATGGGGGGACGGGATAGTTAGGGAGTTTGGGATCAACATATACACATTTGATTGCTCTTGATTCAACCACCGTGGTGAAGGTAATAGAATACCCTGATTGATTTGGCCTAAGTCACATGTTTATACCCCAGGGAAAAGTGTGCAAATCCTACCTGAACATGTACTGAGAGTGGGGAAGAGCCATATCCTCCAAAATAACATTCTGCTCTTACCACACAGATGGTTCTGGATAATGAAACAGTAAATGGTCAGGTCAACTGAATGTCCAAACTCTGAGAATGCACTGTGACACATTAGCTTGTTCTTAATAGGTTATAGGTGTGCCAGTATATAGATTCCCCTGTATCCTTACAGGGCCCAGTGAAGACAAGCAAAGCTACCCTGGATGAAAACGGCCTTGTGCATTCAATACAGTATGAGAATCATATGTTATTTGATATGATCCCTGATGTTAAAAAAAAGATTTGGAAGCAATACTCTACAATATCAGCAAAATCATGTGCATATATTAAAAAGATATTTTAAAAATTGAAAGAACCTGGAAACTTTATAAACAAAAGCTATGTAAAAATTGAAAAAAGTAACCTAGAAACTTTATAAACAAAAAGCATATAAAATGTAAATGCTTCAAGCACTTCCATATAAAGGCAAAAATTTTTAGTTTTAAAATATTACTTTATCTTGTTTACAAAAGAGACATCTCAAATAGTGACTTTTGAATGGTAAAACATAAAGATGGGTTAATATGTATTAGGCAAAACAAACACTAGAGAGAAAATAGCAAGACAACATTGATATCTTCCTTTCTTTTGTGGTTTTTTACCCCAGTGTTTGGAAAGACAGAGGCAGGATGTCTGGTGCTGTCATCTGAAGAGGGCAGGCTTTCCTGGCAAGGCTGAATCTAAGAGCAGATTGCAGGAAATGAGACAGAACTCTCTGGATTCCTCTGCTCCCAAACAGAGACATTCCCTTCTCTCACATGGACCAACAATCACCCTCACAGTCCCAAAGAAAAATAAAACCAGCAAGGACATAAGTCTATCTGCCACCACTCTTGGGTTCCCTTTTCTGTTGCCCTTAAAATTGGTTAAGATGGTAAGATATACATATATATTACAATTTTTAAAAAAGCATCTTCACTTTAGATCCAAAGACAAAAGTAGGTTGAAAATGAAAGGATAAAAAAAAGAGATTTCGTCCATATGATAACCAAAGAGAGCTAAGGTAGACATAATAATATCAGACAAAATAGACTGTTTAATTGACATGAAGTCTCCTTTGGGAGTTCTTCAATGTTCTGGAACTAGATAGTGGTCACGGTTGTACAATTTAGAATATGTGCTAAGTGCTTCTGAACTGTACATTTAATGTTGTTAAAATGGCAAATATTATATTGTATTAATTTTAGAACAAAAAATATCATCAGGAGAAATTTTTGTATCTTTGAAAGGTAAATTTATAAAGTATAAAAGAAAAAATTTGATTTCTGTAACATATTAGCCATTATCTATATCATGCTAGGTATACTACATTATTTAGTGGTCTATAAAATATTTTACATAATTATATATTGGGTCAAGTATTATAAAAATTTTCTCCGAAGTTTCATTCCCTGATCAAATGAAGAAAAATGAAAAAAAAAAAATAGAAGCTTAATAAATAAGCAAATAAAAAACAATGAGTTGACAGGAGTAGGGAAAACCAGAACTGAAAACAGAAGTTTTAGAAAGTAAGGGCAGAAAAATATTATATTAAAAAAAAAAAGGGAAAAAATTCAGAGAAGCAGATAATTCTTGAACAATTATAAATGAGAAAGATCTATTAGTATTATTTAATATGATCTATTATAGTCTAATAATCATAGTTTTATTGTTGCTGCTGTTGCTGTTATTGTTAGTGTGTGTGGATGATTTTCTATATTAATTTTTTCATTAATATTGCCCAAATGATAGTGTTCTAGAGTGGCCTATGCCAGAAAGTTTCCATTGTGAAATTGAAGATGTTTAATTTAGTAATTTGCCTTTGCCTAATTATATCCAAATTTATCCTCTTTTACCACTCCACCATTAAAGCCCAAGATCCGGCAAATGAAAACTAAAAATTCAGATAATTTAAAAATTATTTAAATTAAACTGGAAATTTGAATGCATGCATAGCCTTAGCCTGTACCTAAGAACGGTGTTGAAATCAACAGAGGCATCATCTCAAAGGATCCAAGTAGGTGAGATGCTGGGGAAAATGTTTCAATATTAATCTAG
The DNA here is from genome assembly GCF_028021215.1 of Eschrichtius robustus. Lineage (NCBI taxonomy): Eukaryota > Metazoa > Chordata > Mammalia > Artiodactyla > Eschrichtiidae > Eschrichtius > Eschrichtius robustus. Next base: position 14,595,678 of record NC_090836.1, on the reverse strand, counting down.
TCCACCTATAATTTATATTTCACAATCTTAAGAGAAATATTGAACATTATTTCTATTTTGTATGTCTCATGATTAAACTCATTGCACATGGTTTAATGAATTTATGATAGCTTTAGATTTCAGAAGATAAAATTTTGGCATTTTATTTTAGAACTTATGGTAGAAATTGAAGTAAACATTCTTTTACTTAGGTAGCAATTTCCCTTAATATACATAAATCCAAGTTCTCCAAGTGTAAGTCCCAATTCTTCAGCCTTATAAGATATCTTGTATTTTAAAATATTGTAAAATGGCTCGATGCCCTTTTCCTGCATTGTGGAAATTATAGAAGCCTTCCAATATGTTTAACGAATTAGTTGTATGAAAAAAATAAAGGTGGTTATATGTTTGTTAATTTAGCCTACTCTGAAGCCTGCTTTTCTTAACCTGCAACCTGAGGTCCTTAACCAACCTTAGTGGTCCTACTGTTGATATTTGCCATTTTATCTTGACCACCACTTCACTTTATTTTTTTAATATTCCAAAACACCTTTAATATGGGTCAGCTTGTGTGGTCATCTTTTACTACAGATTTGGAGAAAATGCAACAACTAAAAATTAAATGTTGACTATTACTGTTTTTAGTAATCAACTGCACAATCTTTGATTTGCTACTTGGGCTCCTCTTTCGCCCTGGACACTATTCAGGTTCTTAGAGTCCCTCACTACAAAGCTATCTGAGGAAACTAAAGATTTCTTTCATTTATTCTGCATAAAAATTCAGTTCTAACTTTACTCTTTTTCTAACTTTGCCTTGAAGGTAAGGGTATGAGAGTGGGGTTGCTCACTGTCACATCTCCAAATGCCCTTGAATGTACTTTGCTGAAGAAACAATCATCTCCCTGAAGATGAATTATGACTACTTGTTATATGAAAGTGGCTGCTCCCAGTTTTTCTTAAATGCACATTAAAAACTGTTTTTCCCCTTTCCCACTGTACATGCAGATAGGCTTAACTTAAAATTTTATACAATTTTGCTTCACTTCTTGTTAGATGATCCTTGAGGAAAAAATAATACACATTTTTAAAAAGAGATTTTGTACTTGCCTTACATCTTTTCTTTGAAGCAGTCTCATTGAGCTATCACATTCTCCAACTCATGAGTTAAAAATGTTTTTTAAAAATTAAAAAAAAAGACAATACATGCAACTGGAAGACGAAAACAATACAACAGAATGGGCATTGAGAAATAAGTTGCTCTAATACTGATGTCTAGTGCCTCTATCCTTCTTTCCAAAGGCAATCACTATTATCAATTTCTTATATCTTTCTAGATATTCTAGCTATATACATGTATATATGTATACCATCACCTTAAAAATAGTAATGCGGTTTTACAGACTGTTTTGCTCCTCACTTTTTTTTGTTTAGTTTTATATACTGGGTATATTTCATATTAGCAATATAGCTCTAATTTTTATATGGCCATACTGTAGAAATTTATATGGATATATTGTAATGTATTTATTCAGTTTTTCACTGGTTGACTTTGCCATCGCCTCCGCTTATTGCTACTACATACAGTAAAGCGATGTATGCCCTTCTACCTATATTTTGAGCATATGGACCATTAGAGCTGCAAGATAACCCTAGAAATAGAATTACTGGTTTAAAGTACATTTTACACTTTAATAGATAATGCCAAAATATCTTTTAATGAAATTTTACCAATGTTCATTCAATCACTGCTCATTCTCGAGGATACAATAGTGCTAACATCAATGCTTTTGCAGCTTCTAAGAGGCAACAAGTAAAATGATTAGGTTGTAATGCCTGGATTTGAATCCTGTCTCTACTACTTTGTTACCTTGGAAAATGTACTTTATCTTTTCTGTATCTTAGGTTTTTTCTTTTCTGTTTGCAGTGGAATTAACAATATAAATTACTCTTCAGGTTGCTACAGAAGGTTACTTAGTTAATGTATATAAAGCACATTAAAACAATATATATTACCTAAGCAACAGTTAATACAAATTAGCTATTTTAATCTGATCTAGAGGAGAGACAATGACAAAATAAAGTTGCAGCTATTACGGTCGGGGTCGGTCGTTTTGAAGGAGAAGCACTTAATTTCAGAGACTACAATATGGATATTGCTATGTCAGAAAAGGCTTTTTAAAGCAAGTGATTGATGATTAAGTTGAGATCTGAAGGGTAAGTCAGAGTTAAGCCGGTGAAGAAGTTCAAGAAAAACATTTGAGGAGGAGAAAATTGTATGCAAAGGCCTGTGTCAAGGAAGCCAATTGCCGGAATGGGGGACTGACCAAACAAAGAACATAGGTGAGAGTCATCTCAGGTGAGTCTGCAGAGTTAGGCAGAGTATGATCAACACCTTTATCTTAAGACAATGGAGATCCATTGAAAGCTATTGGGAGTGGGGGGAATCAAGCAAGACTATATGGTGACATGATTGGATTTGTTCTTCAAATATGTTTTCTTTATGCATATGGAGAAGAAATTAGAGAGCGGCCAGTGTGAATGAAGGTAGGTTGGTTGGAGGGTAATTATGGTAATAAAGATGGGAGACGATGGTAATTTGGACTAAGTTGGTGATGGTAGAGGTGTGGAGAAATGAACGTATTTAGAGATGAATTGGCAGGACTTGGATATGGGTACTTATAGGGTTAAGAAAAAATGAGAGAAAGTGTCAAAGATTTATATTAAAAAAACTAGTCTAGAGTCTGACACATGTAGGCACTCAACAGCTTTCTATTTTCTCCTCCCCTCCCCATCTTTTATATAGTATATTTAGAATCAACCTAATTTTTGGATACATACACTTGTCTTATTTTTATATTTCAATCTTTTATATTTTATTATCATTATTATTTATTATTTACGCTAAGCATGTTTTAATGTAATCAAGAATATATCTGTAGTTAAGATATTTCCTAATTATGTATTAATGAGGCAGGAATCTCCTAATTTCTTTTTTGTTGTTGCAGCCAAATGAAGAATTTATTCTGGTTATATAAAATACTAGAAAATGAAAACTAATCTGTGGCGACAGAAAGCAGATCAGCGGTTTCAGGTGGGAAGGCAAGGTGAGACAAGAGGGAGGGTTACCAAGGCGCAGGAGGAAACTTTTGCGGGCGATGGATATGTTCACTATCTTGATTGTGGTGATGGCGTCACAGGTGTTTACTTACGTGAAAACTCATCAATGATTGCCCACTTTCAGTTACTCAACGTCAATTAAGCCTCAGTAGAACGGGGAGCGAGCGGCGGCAAGAAGAGAAACTTTCCGCAGCCCGCAGCCTCTGAGAGGAGGGATTGTGGGAGAGGCTAGGTCGCGCATGCTCAGTCCTTCCTCCACGCTCACCAATCAGATCCTGGGTGGGCCAGCAGGCTCGCTGCGGAGGCCGGCAGACGTGAGAGGACGCCATGGTAAGATGGCGTCCGCTCTGCAAGGAAGGGCGGCTTGAGGCCATCCAGAGCCCCGTGGCCTTTTCTCCGGCGGTACAGAGGCGCCATGCAAGGACTCCAGGCAGGCAAGTGATTTAAGCCGGTGTTCATTTTGAAACAGTATTTTAAAGCGGTGTGGAAAATGGGCTCGAGAGGGTGGGGAAAGACCTGGCGGGAGGCTGTGGTAATTTTTGTTTTTCCTCATCGGTCTCCCCCTTCAACCACGAGCTCTTGGAGGGAGGAGACTATTTCGTGCTTATCAAAGTACCCCTTCCCCACGTGCACCCCTGCCCCATGGCTGGGGGTCAGTAAAGTTTTGTTGAAGAAATCTCCTAATTTCTGACATACCAGAAATCTTTCTTTCTGAAAGTTTACTAGCCGATGATAAATCCCAAGGTATTTATTACATCCCTGTGGTATATAAAATGTAACAACTATAATTAAAAATAGTTGCCAAAGCATATATATAGACTATATATAGAATAAAAATATAGAATATATAAGCCAAAGCATACATATAGAATAGTATATAATAATATTCAAATAAAGCTATACATAGAAAATTAATAATGATAAAATAATAGCAATAATAATAATAAAGCATTGAGTTTTATGTGCCACAGACAAAGAGCATCATATGTATCCTATTATCTAAGTCTTATGGAACCCTGTGGGACAGATATTATTATTATTCCCATTTTAAAGATAAGAAAACCGTGACATGATGAGAGGTCAAATAAATTGCAGGTAGTATCAGTGCTCCCAAGTGGTAGCACTGGGCTTTGAATCTGAGTCTTTAATGTTCCAGGATTTGCACTCCTATGATGTATTTAAAAGCTTCATTTCATCGCTGTACTCAGTTCTAGTTCAGTCATTTACTAACTCTGTGATCCTGTGCCATTATTCCACATAAAGTTTCACTCAGAAACTATAAATGAGAAAATTCATAAAAAGCTCTAAGAAAATGCTTGGCATATGGTACATGCTAGCTGTAAATAAAATAAAAAGGTTTTTAAAATTACATTATTATTGTTGCCACTGTTCAAATTTGTTTATTCACTTGAAGACAAAACTATTTTTTTTCTTACTCCCAATATTTTATGTTAGTTTACAATTCACTGGTATCAGGACATTTGAAATCAGGTGGCACTGAGAAATGAGTAATATCTAAAAATTACATAATCTGTGAAACTAAGTTTACAAATTTCAAGTCCACAAAATTCAGCATCACAATAAGCAACTGAGCGTTAACTCCCAGTTTCCTGAAGAAATAAATGTTTACATATTTCTTTAATTTTGGGTATATGTTTTGTTCATAACCTACAAAAGGATTTGGATGCCTGAGAAAAAGGTGAAGTAGACTACATTTACATGCAGAACTAGTTTGATGATTATGAGGGTCAAGTCATTCAAAACCCAGTTTTGACAGAACCTAAATTGCTAAAGTAGTCTTTAAGATGAGTATGGTTTGAGACCTTAAATATTCATCATTAATAAAAATTCCCTGACATTTTTCAAAAGAACATTTGCCCGGGTCATTTGCCCAGATGCCAAGTTAAATCATTAAGGCGTGGCCAACTGCCATTTCATTTTTCTTTTTCCCTTAATATCCTAGATTTTTTAATTTAAAGGAACCTGAGGTATGCTTTTTCTTGAACATTGAATTTACAAGTGAGTATCATAATATCAGAAAGTGCCTTTCCCAAACCTAGAACTTCTGAGGTCTTTGAAAAATCTCTCTTTGGGGTGGGGATATTGTTGATAGGGGAGAGTGTTTCTGAGTTTTTAATAATTAAATTCTGGATTAAATTTTCCACTTAAAATTTTTCCAATGAATATAGGCCAGAAGCTGTTTTTCTTGCTGTTTGTTGTTGTGTTAGAGGTTGTTATTCTTTTTTTTTTTTTTTTAAATGATTAGGGGTTAAACCACAGTCCATTTGATACTTACTCTGTTGATTTTCTCTTGTATTACAATTTCACAGAAACAAGTGCGGTATAATTTTTTTTTTTTTTTTTACTTATCCACACATTTTAATAACCTTTACCATTTCTCATTAATTGGAGGTAGAGTGAATCCTTTCCAATCTGTTTTAGAATATAACAAGGACAGGCTTTGTGTCACATCCCACATAGTACACATCCATGCTTTGCTATCAAAACAATTTCTTATGTTACCTCATTGTATTTTATCGTTTGTTTGCATGTTCAAGAAAATTAGTAGTTCTGTACTTGAATGGTGCCTTGATATGATTTTTAAAAGGCTACTGAAATTAAGGAATGACTAGAGTAAGAAAATGAAAATGAAGATTGACCTTGAAAGTATGCTATCAACTAGATTTATTCTCTAGCTCATAGTTTATGTATGTTAAATTAATATATCATTGTAACTATATTAGAAAGCATGTGTATCATCCAGTAGCAAAATGCCTCCAAGTTAGTTTCATCCCATATATATTTTGTTACTTTCAACGTGTTGAATGTTCAGTTGTACAGATAGATGCCTACTATGTGCCACTTGCAAATATTTGTGTTTTAAAAATGTGATGTTTATATCCAGCTACATGCAATAGGACCTGGTAAAGTCTTACTCATCCTTAAGGACTCAGATTATATTTTAATCCTTTGTGATTCCTTATCTAATCCACAAAGGTGATCTTCCCATGAGGTTTTCTTAGAACTTTATATGTGAGATGATTTTATAATTATATAGTTATTTTTGAGTACTTCCTATATTAGGCATGGTTTTAATGGACTTTCATTTAATGGGCTTATTGCTCCAAGAGAAGGTTTAATTGCTGGAGTTGTCAATCAATTGCCAAAACTTACCCATTCAACAAGAACAACATATGTGTGTGTGTGTGTGAGATACTAGGCACTTAACGCTATACCTAAACATTGAGGATTCAGATATTTTAAAGAGAGCCTGCTTTGTTATGAAATAACAACACAACAAGGAATACAGTTGCATAACTGTGTAATAATACAGAACAGTAAGTACCACAAAGGAGGTGAGTATAAAATGTGGTATGATGGAAAGGTTCACAACACTTATTCAGTTTCTGTTATGTGCCATGTACTTTATAGAGTTTAATCCTTTTATGTTTCATAACTATACTAGGAGATAAGCAAAATTAGTATTCTTTATTAATGAAGAAATTGAAGTTAGAGAAGTTTAGTAACTGCAGAAAATCACATGGCTAGTAATCAGAGAATAAGAAATAGAATTCAACTCTTTCTGATTTTATTAGGTCAGTTGGATTTTTTGCTTGGGAGGACTGAGGAAGACTTAAAAACGACAACAACAACAACCAAAGGACATGGGATTTAAGAATAAGAAAGGAGGGGAAGGGAATTCTCAGAAGACTGGATATTCTCAGTCGAGTTCAGGCTCTGACTCTATTGTGAGCCTGCATTAAGAACTGAGATAGCTCTCTTCTGTGACTTAATGCAGCTGAAGTCTTGCCTTTTAAGAACAGCATTCTAGTTACTTAAAATAATGAAGATATAAGGGCTATAGACCGATCTGTCTCTCATATTATTCACATATATATGTATGTGTGTGTGTATATATATATATAGAGAGAGAGAGAGAGAGGGAGAGAGGGAGCGTGCGCGAGAGAGTATCAAAACCCTTCTCAACGTCTAGTAAATTTTTAGTGAACTAAAAGTTACTTAACAGGTCAGATGCTTAATGAATCTTTCAAAAGCTTCTAATTTGCAGTCCACCTGCAGCTAAGTCATTAAAAGAATATGATTCCCTGTATATCAATGACCAGGATTTATTATTGTAAAATGGGTTTACTAATTGCTCATTTTGTGTTTGTTGACTGCTTTATATAGCATGTGCTGTTTGTTGATTTATTTTTTAGATTTATAAAATTGCTTTTCCTTTCAAGGCACAGGGATATGAAATAGCGTTAATTGTACTAGGAATATTGTGTATATATGTATAATTCTATAATAAAAATGGATTGCAGACACAGTATTGAATATTATTTTGTTCTCTGCCAGAATAATTACATCTTAGTAGAAGAACCAAAAGACTCTTAATGTTAAAAAGAAAAATGATAATATGATTGTAATCTATATGAAGAAGAGTGAGAGAATTTCAGAATCTAAAACTACTCGAGGATTTGCCTTCTTAGACTAAAACTAGCAATAGCTACAATCATAAACCTTTTTGAAAGTAAATCTTTAAAACTTGAGATGTAAGAACCAGAGAATACTGAATCTGGGCAATGTAGGGGTTTTATTTTGGTAATTATAAAACAAAATTGAATATAAACATATAACAAAAATAAAATCTTAATTTCCATTCACTCATTCTCTCGACAAACATCTCTTGAGCCCTGGATATAACAATAATATTATTATTGAAAACATTCATCACTAGCATTTATTAAGCAGGTATCATGTGGTAGAAACTGATGTAGAAATTGGGGATAGTGTGAGGAAAAAGACAAAGTATCTACAGTGAAAGACAGAACTAAGTTTATTTCCCCCCCATGTATTTTCCTTGTTGTTAGAGTGCTCTAGGAATTAAAGTGTTATGATTAACTGGATTTTCTGATTAAGAATGTTTTCATTGTTGAAAAATTTTAATGAAATACCTTTGGCTTCCCCCCTTCCTCTTAATGTGTTTAAGATGAGAAATAAAAACAAATTTCCTTGACAGTAGATCCTATAGTGTATCATGAAAGGGTTCTAAATTTTAATTTTAAGAAGATAGGTGCTACTGTTGATGGTTAAAAGTAATAGATTTCACATTCATATTCTACAGATGTAAAAAAATTATTTATCAAAATAGGAAGCATTAACTGAGTTGACTTTCTATAATATTGCAGTTTTCTCTTTAGTGGAGCTTTTTTGAAATGATCTAATTTATTAAGTAATTATATTTTAGGATAAATCTACTTATTTGAATTCAGGGTAAGAAGAGATGATTTTTATGAAGAGCAAAAAGAGGGATAGAGAATGTTAGATTTATTCATTTATGTATTTATTTTTATTAAATTATAGTTGATTTACAATATTACTTTCAGCTCTACAAAACACTGAATTTTTATAGATTATACTCCATTTAATATTATAAAATATTGGCTGTATTCACTGTGCTGTATGGTATATCCTTGTACCTTATTAATTTTATATATAATAGTTTGAATGTCTTAATCCCCAACCCAATCTTGCTCCTTCCTGCATTCTTCTTCTCACTGGTAACTACTAGTTTGTTCTCTATGTCTGTGGGTCTCCTTTTGTTATATTCATTTGCTTGTTTTAGTAAGATTCCACATCTAAGTGACAACATACAGTATCTGTCATTCTCTGTTGACTTATTTCACTAAGCATAATAGCCTCCAAGTCCATTCATGTTGTTGTAAACAGCAAAATTTCATTCTTTTTATGGCTGAGTAATATTCCATTGTGTGTGTGTGTGTGTGTATATATATATATGAAAAGGATATGGTATATATATGTGTGTGTGTATATATATATATGAAAAGGATATGGTATATATATGTGTGTGTGTATATATATATATATATATACACACACACACACACACACACACATATATATACCATATCCTTTTCATCCATTCATCTGCTGATGGACATTTAGTTTGCTTCCATATCTTGCCTATTGTAAATGATGTTGCAGTGAACATAGTGGTGCATTTATCTTTTCAAATTAGTGTTTTCATTTTCTTCAAATATATACCCAGGAGTGGAATTGCTGGATCACATAGTAGTTCCATTTTTAATTTTTTGAGGAAACTCCATAATGTTTCCATGAGGGCTGTACCATTTACATTCCCACCAACAGGTTACTAGGGTTCCCTTTTCTCCACATCCTTGCTGACATTTGTTATTTGTTGTCATTTTGATGATAGCCATTCTGACAGGTGGGAGGTGATATCTCATTGTGGTTTTGATTTTCATGTCTCTCACGATTACTGACGTTGGGCATCTTCTCATGTGCATATTGGCCAACTGTATGTCTTCTTTATAAAAATGTCTATTCACGTCTTCTTCCTATTTCTTAATTGGATTTTTTTTTTTGATATTGAGTTGTATGAGCTGTTTGTATATTTTAGATATTAACCCCTTGTAGGTTATATCATTTGCAAGTATGTTCTCCCATTCAGTAGGTTGTCTTCTCATTTTGTCTATAGTTTCCTTTGCTGTGCAAAAGCTTTTAAGTTTAGTTAGGTTCCATTTGATTATTTTTGTTTTTGCTTCCTTTGCCTCAAGAGACTAATCCAAAATAAACATATTGCTATGACTTATGTCTAAGTGTGTTCTGCCTGTTTTGTACTAGGAGTTTTATGTTTTCCAGTCTTACATTTAGATTTTTAATTCATTTTGAGTTTTTTTTTTAATATGATGTGAGAAAATATTCTAATTTCATTCTTTTACGTGTAGCTGTCCAGTTTTCCCACCATCACTTATTGAAGAGACTGTCTTTTCTCCATTGTATATTTTTGCCTCCTTTGTCATGGAGTAATTAACCATATGAGCATGGGTTTATTTCTGGGCTCTCTATTCTGTTCCATTGATCTATGTGCCCTTTTTTTGTGCCAGTACCATACTGTTTTGATGACTGTAGTTTTGTAATATAGTCTGAAGTCAGAAAGTGTGATACCTCTAGCTTTGTTCTTTTTTTCTCAAGATTGCTCTGGCAATTCAGGGTCTTTTACATTTTCACATCTATCCCTTAATTTTTTATTGTAATTATGGTTGATTTTACAATTTTTGTCTCTTAATCTTTGTACTCATTTAAGTGGCTGATCCATAGTCTTTACTATATATTCACCTTTACTGTTGGGATTTTTCCTTTCTTACAAATTCTTATTTCTTGTAGTAGCCTTTTCTTTTCCACTCAGAGAAGGCCCTTTAACAATTCCTGTAGGGTTGGTTTAGTATTGGTAAACTCTTATTTTTTGCTTGTCCAAGAAGTGCTTTCTCTCTCCTTCAACTCTGAATGATAACCTTGCTGGGTAGAGTATCCTCATTTGTAGGTTTTTCCCTTTCAGCACTTTGAATATATCATGCCACTCCTTCTGGCCTGCAAAATTTCTGTAGAAAAGTCAGCTGATAGCTCCATGAGGGTTCCCTTGTATGTGAGTCTTGCTTTTCTCTTCCTGCCTTTAAAATTCTATATTTTTATATATAAAAGTCTTGGTGTGGGTCTCTTTGGGTACATTTTGTTTGGAACTCTTTCTGTCCTTCCTATACAGTAAAGTCTGTTTCCTTCTTCAGCTTCAGGAATTTTTTAGCTATAATTCCTTCACATACATTTTCTACCCCTTTCTCTCTCTCTTCTCCTTCTGGGACCCCTATAATGCAAATGATACTATTCTTAATGTTGTCAGAGAAGTCCCTTTTACTATACTCATTTTTTTAAATTAGTATTTCTTTTTACTGTTTTGATTGGATGATTTCCATTATTCTCTCTTTTGAATCAGTTATGCATTCTTCTGTATCGTCTAGTCTGCTCTTAATTCCTTCTAGTGTGTTTTTCATTTCAGTTATTGTATTCTTAATCTCTGACTGGTTCTATTTTATATTTTCTAGTTCTGTATTAAAATTCTCACTGTGTTCATTGATTCTTTTCCCAAGTTCAGTTAGCATTCTTATTACTAATGCTTTGAACTCTTTATATGGTACATTTATCTTTGTTTCATTACTTTTTTCAGGTTCTTATTCTTACATTGGAAACAAATTCCTCTGTCTTCGCATTTTGTTTACTTTCTCTGACTATTTGAAATTAGTTGAAACAGTTACCTATCCTGGTCTTGAAAGGGTGTCCTTCTGTGGGAGCATCCTTACGCAGGCTCTGTGTGCCCAGTGGCTTTGGTGGGAGAGCTGGATCTGAAGTAAGCATGGGTTACATCTTCCCCCCGGGGTGTGCTGGTGGCTACCATCTTGGTGGGAGGTAGGGATGGAGATGAAGGGGCTAGACCCAGAGCCAAGTGCGAGCCTGGGCTTCTATGCTCAGTGGCTGTCACCACACTATCAGGAGTAGGTTTGGGGCCCAAGAAGCTGGAGCAGAAGCCCTGACGTTCCGGTTCTAGCTGTTCCGTTCCCCCCAAGTGTGTGCTCTGTCCCTTGTCATCTTCACCTCCACCCTAGTGGAGAGCAGTGCCGATCAAAAGGGACTGTAGTGGGCACCTGGTACGAGCAGTGGTGTGATCTGGGATGGTCTCAGCATGCCAGTGGGAACCTCAAGCCATTTTTGATCTGCTGTCTCTGTTTTCTTGTATGCAGTGGCTTTCCTCACTCCATTCAGAGGCAGGGCAGGGTCCAAGCTGGCTCTGCTTCTTCCAAGTACAGTCACCTCCCCTGCTAATAGCACCTTCACCCCGGTGAGGAGCAGTGCTGAAGCAAGAGAGGCTAGGGCAGTTTCCCAGTGAGGGCTGGGGTGGTCTTGGGAAACCAGCCATAGTCCCAGGGAATTTTCAGTTGGCTTCCTTCACTTCCTTCCTGGGAGTAAGCAAGTGTGTATGCATGCTCTTCATGAGAGGAGTCTCCATTTCTTACAGCCCTCTGGTAAGTCCCACTGGTTTCAAACCAGCTAAGGTCCTGATTTTGGACCCTAGGGCTGGAGTGCCCAATATTCGGCTCGAACCCCTCTCTCCTTAGGGAGGATCTGCAAGAAATCTCCATGATGTCCCTCTCCCCTTCCATGTCCCCTGCTAGGGGTGTGGGTCCTGACCTGATCACATCTCCTCCCTTCCTGCCTAACTGTGTGGATCTTTCTTTACAGCCTTGGTTGTAGAATAGCCTTTCTACCAGTCTGCAGTTTGTTTTCAGCAAGAGTTGCTCCACATGTAGATGTCTTTTTGATGTGTTTGTGCCCGGGAGGTTGAGCTCAGTGGCCTCCTACTCTGCTATCATGATCTTTGAAGAGAAATATTTTTAAAGAATATTCTACACATAGTTTAATTTTACATGCAAATGTAAAGATCACACAAATAATTTTTTATAGTCCATTTCATTATGTGATTCCTGGTCTACTCAAGTGAGATATGTAAAGGTTCTTTAGGTACATTCCTTTTGCATTTATTTTTAGCTTCCAATCAGTTTGTGATGGTACATTGTATACTCTTAGTAGTGTGTTACAGAACATACTATCCTATTAATATAGTGATGTTCAAAGGGTCTTCAAACTACTTTTCTGATTTTGGGGTGAAATATTAAATTTATTTGGGGATTTTTGTGTTCCATGCCTTTTCATGTCCTAGTTTGGTGAATGTTTCTGAAATTCCTTAAACTGGTAGAATATTTCTACCCTATCTGTTCAGTCAGTATTTTCCAGAAGCTCAAAAATGCAAGAAGAGGGGAGTATCACTGTATAGAAAAAAAAATACAACACTTCTATGGAAAGTGCTGCATTTAATCATTGAATGGGGGCAATTGTCTCTTCTCTAATATTTTGACTTTATTTTGATTTATTGTATTAAATAATCAGAGGATGTTCTAAAGGTGGGCAGTGCCTACCCTCTCATCTTACCTATAAGGAAACTGAAGACAGAGATTTAATTTACTCAACAGAGTTTAATTTACTCAACAAAGGTCACATGGCTGGAAGACAGCAGAGCAAAGAGGAGACTTTGACTCCTGTCTTTGATTATTCAAATGCTTTTTCGACTAGATTATGTTTATTTTTACAGTAGAAACTACAGCCTCAGCAACTTAAAATCCAGGAGTGTTTTTGTTGATTTTTAAAATTTTTCTTTTCCTTCAAACTTGATGGGAGTAAAGGAAGGACCCGTGTTTTTTTCAGATACATTTCAAAACAGGTTTACACCCAATGCAGTTTTCTAGAAATTATACTTTGTCATTAATTTAAATTTCAGGTAGGAGTTGGTGGAAGTAAAAATAAAAACAAAAGAAATATGGTTCTTTCTGTAATAAATATGGTTCTTTCTGTAATACCACAGTCTTTGTAATTTTCAGTGTTAAGTGTGATATAACAAATGAATTTATTATTTCTTTAGAAAGACCAATTTATTCAAATGAAAAATGATTCTTCCTCAATGAAAACTCCAGGAAATTTGATTGAGATTGAAGAAATAATTCTCTTCAATCAGAGGGAATTTCATAACCTCATCAACTCCCTATTTTGTGACTAAGCAAAGTCCACTGTACAGTTTAAAAAATCAGAACCTATTCATTGCTTTGCTCATTTAGCACTATAACCAGCACAAATTAAACCTATCTGTCAATTATAAACATATGAACAGCTTTTATTATCAAAGAGAATGACAGAATGCTATACTTTAATGAGTAATGGCTGAGGCCAGTTGCTGCTTAATTCACAGATGACATAACATCCTTTTATTGATGCTGTCTGTGTGTTTCAGCCTGGAAGTTATCACTTACAGATTTACTATGCCCCTAGTATAATGTAAAAGTACAAGTAAACCTGGAGCATTTAGATAAACAACAACAAAAATGGCTAAGAAAAAATCACTTTGTTAAGTGTCAAGTGTGTGGCCTTAACCTTAGCAAGATTCTGTGCAATTGGAAATAAAACTCACGACACATGAAGACAGGGAGGAATAAAAACAAATCAAAATTCTGCTAGGCTACAACTGTTACATATCATTTTGTTCATGTTTTTAAGTAATGTGCTAATAGAAATTCACACTTCCAAAGATGTGAACCAAGTTATACTGTTGATGTCAAAGAACATCACTATTATATATTGTACAAGGAAAAATAAAAAAGCACAAGGAATGTTTACTTTTAGAAATTTACCAGTTCCTTGGTATTGTTCTAACAAAGTTTGCATGTTATAATTAAGATGAAAATTTAGAGTTATTACTATCTGCTATGACAACTTTTTATAGCACCTGTCCTACTTATTAGATGGAAGGAACTTACATTGGCCAATAAAAGGTGTCTTACTCATGTGTAATTTAAAAATATTTTTTTCAAATTATTTCACTCCAACTTTGGGCAGTCAGTTCAAACTCAACTCCCTAACAGAGTAATTTGTCATTCTGTCACTTCCCGTTTGCTCCCTGCTCCCCACTCCTTGTTTAACCTCAGAACATTGAGAGACATATCTGAGTCTTCACCAATCTCGCATGTGTCCTAAGGCTTTTACCTATATTAACAGCTTTGATTTAATATTCACAACAAAGTAGATATTAATAGTTGCATTGTGCCGGTAAGAAAATAGAGCCTCAGAGAGATTAACTATTTACCCCTATAGTGATAGCCAACCTTTATTGAGTATATGACATCTCACAGACACTTCAAAGCTCTATAGGTAATATACTATTATGTGTTAGTTAATTTAACCCTCAATAGCCTATGATGTAAATACACATATTATTCCCCCCACCCTTTTTTTTAACATCTTTATTGGAGTATAATTGCTTAACAATGGTGTGTTAGTTTCTGCTTTATAACAAAGTGAATCAGCTATACATATACATATATCCCCATATCTCCTCCCTCTTGTGTCTCCCTCCCACCCTCCCTATCCCACCCCTCTAGGTGATCACAAAGCACCCAGCTGATCTCCCTGTGCGATGCAGCTGCTTCCCACTAGCTATCTATTTTACATTTGGTAGTGTATATATGTCCATGCCACTCTCTCACTTTGTCCCAGCTTACCATTCCCCGTCCCCGTGTCCTCAAGTCCATAAGTCCATTCTCTGTGTCTGCATCCTTACTGCTGTCCTGGCCCTAGGTTCTTCAGGACCATACATACATATATATATATATATATATGTATGTATTTTTTTTTTTTTTAGATTCCATATATATGTGTTAGCATGTGGTATTTGTTTTTCTCTTTCTGACTTACTTCACTCTGTATGACAGACTCTAGGTCCATCCACCTCACTACAAATAACTCAATTTTGTTTCTTTCTGTGGCTGAGTAATATTCCATTGTATATATGTGCCACATCTTCTTTATCCATTCATCTGTTGATGGACACTTAGGTTGCTTCCATGTCCTGGCTATTGTAAATAGAGCTGCAGTGAACATTGTGCTACATGACTCTTTTTGAATTATGGTTTTCTCCGGGTATATGCCCAGTAGTGGGATTGCTGGGTCATATGGTAGTTCTATTTTTAGTTTTTTAAGGAACCTCCATAGTGTTCTCCACAGTGGCTGTATCAATTTACATTCCCACCAACAGTGCAAGAAGGTTCCCTTTTCTCCACACCCTCGCCAGCATTTTTTGTTTGTAGATTTTTTGATGATGGCCATTCTTACTGGTGTTAGATGATACCTCATTGTACTTTTGATTTGCATTTCTCTAATGATTAGTGATGTTGAGCATCCTTTCATGTGTTTGTTGGCAATCTGTATATCTTCTTTGGAGAAATGTCTCTTTAGGTCTTTTGCCCATTTTTGGATTGGGTTGTTTGGTTTTTTGATATCGAGCTGCATGAGCTGCTTGTAAATTTTGGAGATTAATCCTTTGTCAGTTGCTTCATTTGCAAATATTTTCTCCCATTCTGAGGGTTGTCTTTTCATCTTGTTTATGGTTTCCTTTGCTGTGCAAAAGCTTTGAAGTTTCATTAGGTCCCATTTGTTTATTTTTGTTTATATTTCCATTTCTCTAGGAGGTGGGTCAAAAAGGATCTTGCTGTGATTTATGTCATAGACTGTTCTGCCTATGTTTTCCTCTAAGAGTTTGATAGTGTCTGGCCTTACATTTAGGTCTCTAATCCATTTTGAGTTTATTTTTGTGTATGGTGTTAGGGAGTGTTCTACTTTCATTCTTTTACATGTAGCTGTCCAGTTTTCCCAGCACCACTTATTGACGAGGTTGTCTTTCGTCCATTGTATATTCTTGCCTCCTTTATCAAAGGTAAGGTGGCCATATATGCATGGGTTTATCTCTGGGCTTTCTGTCTGTTTCACTGATCTATATTTCTGTTTTTGCGCCAGTACCATACTGTCTTGATTTCTGTAGCTTTGTAGTATAGTCTGACGTTCAGGAGCCTGATTTCCCCAGCTCCATTTTTCTTTCTCAAGCTGCTTTGGCTATTCGGGGTCTTTTGTGTTTCCATACAAATTGTGAAATTGTTTCTTCTAGTTCTGTGAAAAATGCCATTGGTAGTTTGGTAGGGATTGCATTGAATCTGTAGATTGCTTTGTGTAGTATAGTCATTTTCACAATGTTGATTCTTCCAATTCAAGAACATGGTATATCTCTCCATCTGTTTGTATCATCTTTAATTTCTTTCATCAGTGTCTTATAGACCTGTATACAGGTCTTATGTCTCTTTAGGTAAGTTTATTCCTAGGTATTTTATTCTTTTTGTTGCAGTGCTAAATGGGAGTGTTTCCTTAATTTCTCGTTCAGATTTTTCATCATTATTGTATAGGAATGCAACAGATTTCTGTACATTCATTTTGTATCCTGCTACTTAACCAGATTCATTTATTAGCTCTAGTAGTTTTCTTGTAGCATCTTTAGGATTCTCTATGTATACTGTCATGTCATCTGCAAACAGTGACAGCTTTACTTCTTCTTTTCCAGTTTGGATTCCTTTTATTTCTTTTTCTTCTCTGATTGCTGTGGCTAAAACTTCCAAAACCATGTTGAATAATAGTGGTGAGAGTCGGCAGCTTTGTCTTGTTCTTGATCTCAGTGGAAATGCTTTCAGTTTTTCACCATTGAGAACGATGTTAGCTCTGGGTTTGTCATATATAGCCTTTATTATGTTTAGGTAAGTTCCCTCTATGCCTGCTTTCTGGAGGGTTTTTATCATAAATGCGTGTTGAATTTTGTTGAAAGCTTTTTCTGCATCTATTGAGATGATTGTATGGTTTTTTTTCCTTCGATTTGTTAATATGGTGTACCACATTGATTGATTTACTTATATTGAAGAATCCTTGCATTCCTGGGTTAAACCCCACGTGATCATGGTGTATGATCCTTTAAATGTGCTGTTGGATTCTGTTTGCTAGTATTTTGTTGAGGATTTTTGCATCTGTGTTCATCAGTGATATTGACCTGTAGTTTTCTTTCTTTGTGACATCTTTGTCTGGTTTTGGTATCCGGGTGATGTTGGCCTCGTAGAATGAGTTTGGGAGTGTTCCTCCCTCTGCTATATTTTGGAAGAGTTTGAGAAGGGTAGGTGTTAGCTCTTCTCTAAATGTTTGATAGAATTCGCCTGTGAAGCCATCTGGTCCTGGGCTTTTGTTTTTTGGAAGATTTTTAATCACAGTCTCAATTTCAGTGCTTGTGATTGGTCTGTTTATATTTTCTATTTTTTCCTGGTTCAGTCTTGGAAGGTTGTGCTTTTCTAAGAATTTGTCCATTTCTTCCTGGTTGTCCATTTTATTGGCAGATAGTTGATGGTAGTAATCTCTCATGATTGATTGTATTTCTGCAGTATCAGTTTTTAGTTCTCCATTTTGATTTCTAATTCTGTTTATTTGAGTCTTCTCCCTTTTGTTCTTCATGAGTCTGGCTAATGGTCTATCAATTTCGTTTAACTTCTCAAAGAACCTGCTTTTAGTTTATTGACCTTTGCTATTGTTTCCTTCATTTCTTTTTCATTTATTTCCGATCTGATCTTTATGATTTCTTTCCTTCTGCTAACTTTGGGGTTTTTTTGTTGCTGTTGTTCTTCTTTCTCTAATTGCTTTAGGTGTAAGGTTAGGTTGTTTATTTGAGGTGTTTCTTGTTTCTTGAGGTAGGATTGTATTGCTATAAACTTCTCTCTTAGAACTGCTTTTGCTGCATCCCATAGGTTTTGGGTTGTCATGTTTTCATTGTCATTTGTTTCTAGGTAGTTTTTGATTTCCTCTTTGATTTCTTCAGTGATCTCTTGGTTATTAAGTAGTGTATTGTTCAGCCTCCATGTGTTTGTATTTTTTACAGATCTTTTCCTGTAATTGATATCTAGTCTCATAGCGTTGTGGTCGGAAAAGATACTTGATACGATTTCAATTTTCTTAAATTTCCCAGGGTTTGGTTTGTGATGCAACATATGATCTATCCTGGAGAATGTTCCATAAGCACTTGACAAGAACGTGTATTTTGTTGTTTTTGGATGGAATGTCCTATAAATATCAATTAAGTCCATCTTGTTTAATGTATTATTTAAAGCTTGTGTTTCCTTATTTATTTTCATTTTGGATGATCTGTCCATTGGTGAAAGTGGGGTATTAAAGTCCTGTACTATGACTGTGTTACTGTCGATTTCCCCTTTTATGGCTGTTAGCATTTGCCTTATGTATTGAGGTGCTCCTGTGTTGGGTGCCTAAGTATTTACAGTTGTTATATCTTCTTGGATTGATCTCTTGATCATTATATAGTGTCCTTCTTGTCTCTTGTAATAGTCTTTTTTTTAAGTATATTTTGTCTGATATGAGAATTACTACTCCAGCTTTCTTTTGATTTCCATTTGCATGGAATATCTTTTTCCATCCCCTCACTTTCAGTCTGTATGTGTCCCTAGGTCTGAAGTGGGTCTCTTGTAGACAGCATATATATGGGTCTTGTTTTTGTATCCATTCAGCCAGTCTGTGTCTTTTGGTTGGAGCATTTAGTCCATTTACATTTAAGGTAATTATCAATATGTATGTTTCTATTACCATTTTCTTAATTGTTTTGGGTTTGTTATTGTAGGTCTTTTCCTTCTCTTGTGTTTCCTGTCTAGAGAAGGTTTTTTAGCATTTGTTGTAAAGCTGGTTTGGTGGTTCTGAATTCTCTTAGCTTTTGCTTGTCTGTAAAGGTTTTAATTTCTCCGTCGAATATGAATGAGATCCTTGCTGGGTAGAGTAATCTTGGTTGTAGGTTCTTCCCTTTCATCACTTTAAATATGTCCTGCCAGTGCCTTCTGGTTTGCAGAGTTTCTGCTGAAAGATCAGCTGTTAACCTTATGGGGATTCCCTCGCATGTTATTTGTTGTTTTTCCCTTGCTGCTTTTAATATTTTTCCTTTGTATTTACTTTTTGGTAGTTTGATTAATATGTGTCTTGGCATGTTTCTCTTTGGATTTATCCTGTATGGGACTCTCTGCGCTTCCTGGACTTGATTGACTATTTCCTTTCCCATATTAGGGAAGTTTTCAACTATAATCTCTTCAAATATTTTCTCAGTCTCTTTCTTTTTCTCTTCTTCTTCTGGGACCCCTATAATTCGAATGTTGGTGTGTTTAATGTTGTCCTAGAGGTCTAAGAGACTGTCCTCAATTCTTTTCATTCTTTTTTCTTTATTCTGCTCTGCAGGAGTTTTTTCCACTATTTTATCTTCCACGTCCCTTATCCGTTCTTCTGCCTCAGTTTTTCTGCTATTGATTCCTTCCAGAGAATTTTTAATTTCATTTATTGTGTTGTTCATCATTGTTTGTTTGCTCTTTAGTTCTTCTAGGGCCTTGTTAAATGTTTCTTATATTTTCTCCATTCTATTTCCAAGATTTTGGATCATCTTTACTATCATCACTTTCAGTTCTTTTTCAGGTAGACTGCCTATTTCCTCTTCATTTGTTTGGTCTGGTGCGTTTTTACTTTGCTCCTTCATCTGCTGTGTGTTTCTCTTTCTTCTCATTTTGCTTAACTTAGTGTGTTTGGGGTCTCTGTTTTGCATGCTGCAGGTTCGTAGTTCCCGTTGTTTTTGGTGTCTGCCCCCAGTGGCTAAGGTTGGTTCAGTGGGTTGTGTAGGCTTCCTGGTGGAGGGGACTGGTGCCTGTGTTCTGGTGGATGAGGCTGGATCTTGTCTTTCTGGTGCACAGGACCATGTATGGTGGTGTGTTTTGGGGTGTCTGTGACCTTATTATGATTTTTGGCAGCCTCTCTGCTAATGGTTGGGGTTATGTTCCTGTCTTGCTAGTTGTTTGGCATAGGGTGTCCAGCACTGTAGCTTGCTGGTCATTGAGTGGAGCTGGGTGTTAGCATTGAGATGGAGATCTCTGGGAGACATTTCGCCATTTGATATTGCATGGCGTCGGGAGGTCTCTGGTGGACCAATGTCCTGAACTCGGCTCTCCCACCTCTGAGGCACAGGCCTGACCCCCTGCCGGAGCACCAAGATCCTGTCAGCCACACTTTTGGGAAGTCTGAGGTCTTCTGCCAGCGTTCAGTAGATGTTCTGTAGGAGTTGTTTCACATGTAGATGTATTTCTGATGTATTTGTGTGGAGGAGGGTGATCTCTGCATCTTACTCTTTCGCCATCTTGAAGGTCTCCTCTATTTTCACTTTATAGATAAAGAAACAAAGACATAGACAGGTTATGTAATTTGCCTGAGACCATGGTGATATGTTTTAGTAGAACCAGTATGAAAACTCAGGCAGTCTAGCTCCAAAAGCTACACTATTAACCACCACTGCCTTTACAAAATGCATTGGAATATCACATATATAGATCATCACAACTGAAATTGAATCTGAATAATGGGTTGGAACTTTTCAAAGTAGTAAAGAGGCAATAAATTATCTTGTATACCATTCCTCAGTGTTCGTCATAGTATATACCAGTATAGCTAATAAGATAAGGTGTCTGTCACCCTTGCTTGCCCATGACTGACCAGCATCCCCAATCTCACTGTCTGTTACAAGAAGAGATCCTGTGTAGCCTTAAATAGTGGGACTGTTTTCCACTCACTCATTTACCTTATAAATGGTTTTCTACAACCCTGGTATACCAGTATGATTTTGTTGGAGGAGTTGAGGAGGAAACCAAAATGTAGGAATATAAATGGAGTTGCAGCCTGCCCCAAATTCAGCACCCACTTAATGGTGTCTTGCAGAGGTAGTAAGTACCATGAAAGTGAGGAGATTTTCAGTGAGTTTCAGACCTGGTGATCAGGGAATATATGGGAGACCCATCGTTGAAAGGGGAAGGAACAACCTGAAGTGCAGAGACCACATAAAAATTTTTCAGAAGAAGATGGGCATTAAAAGAGGAAAAGTGGCACTTGAATTATAGGTGACTAATTCTCAAGTTCATTCTTCAGCTTTCAGACCGTGTGACTTCTGGGAAGTGTTCTCTAATCATCCCCAAGTCTGATTTTGGTGCCTGTCTTATGGAATCTAATAATAAACTGTACAACCACTTTAACTCATTCCAAACAAATGTTAAAAATAATAGGGGGCTTCCCTGGTGGCGCAGTGGTCGAGAATCTGCCTGCCAATGCAGGGGACACGCGTTCGAGCCCTGGTCTGGGAAGACCCCACATGCCGCGGAGCAGCTGGGCCCGTGAGCCACAATTACTGAGCCTGCGCATCTGGAGCCTGTGCTCTGCAGCGAGAGGCCGCGATAGTGAGAGGCCCGCGAACCGCGATGAAGAGTGGCCCCCGCTTGCCACAACTAGAGAAATCCCTTGCACAGAAACGAAGACCCAACACAGCCATAAATAAATAAATAAAATTAAAAAAATATTATAGGGAATATTGACAAATGTTTTCACAAGAAATTTATCTTGAAAAATGAAACAAAAATTTGCGTATATCTACTTTATCTGACATTTAACAAAATTTACCTTAAGTGTAATGATATTCCTTTTCTTAAAATGAACAAAGAATGAAACACATGACAATAAAGAAATTAGCTTTGACTTTATATCTAACTTTTCAAATATAATAAAGAGAATCTAAGTTTGAAGAATAATTATAATGATCAGCCCACCATAATTATAAAGATAACCTAACATATGCAACATGATCATAAAAAGAAATCAAGGGCTTGTCAATTTTCCCTAAAGTCTGTCTTATCCTTACATTGTCAAATAATCTCTTTGAAGAGCTCATCTCTAATCCTTGTTGATTTTCTTTTTTCATTTTTTCTACCACTGAAAAGTGTAGTAGTATTTTTAACTACATTAATATGCATTAACTATATTAAATATATTTAACTGAATTAATTAGTAGTTACCAGTTATTAATGCAGTTAATCATTACCAATGATTAATGTCATTCTTCAACATCACTTTCAGGAATTTTGTGAAATCTTACACTTTTTCCAAGATTTGTAGGTTCACTTCGCCATCACATGCCATTGTGCTTTCATTGTTTTTAGATGTTTACAATAGCTAACAACTGGTGAAAGACTGACAGATAAGAAATGAAGACGTGGATGCAATGGGGAGGATGCTTGGCATTAGAAGCAGGGCGGATATTCAGCCAGTAAACACTGCTGTGGCCATATCAGTTGCTAAATTTTTGACATACGTCCATACCTTGAAGTAAAATCACTACTTTGATGCCCAAAATATGCCAATGGCTGCTACCCTCACTTGCCTGACTCTGCTCTGGGATTCCCCCAAACTTCCTCATAATGCAATAAGTGGAGTAGAAATCCCTGGCACAGCACAGGGTCCCCATGGCCTTGCCCCAGTGTTTTAGCAGACATCCTTTCTGATTGGTTAGTGACCATGCTGTCCCTGGACAAAAGACAGGTGGAACAGGATGTTTGAATTAAAATTATTTTTTAAAGTAGTCAGTTTATTAGTGAATATTCCCAGTGTGAGATACTTTTGTTTCCCTAAGCAACACTGTAACTTCAGAGACTCAGAAAATGAATATTTGGATATGGTGACTCCCATTCTTCCCTGCTAGCATGGTTTTTAGCACATTCTACTGCAAGTGTTTCTTCAACTGTTTTTTTTTTTTTCTTTAATAATCTGGATTTTCCGTGACAGTAAAGCACAGATCTGTATTTTTCAATGTTCTATCTAGTGAACAAAGGTTTCACTCTTCTTCTATGAAGTCTTTGTTGATTTCATACCAGTGAAGTAAAAGCTAAAGTCCTCACAGTGGTCTTCAAGGATCCTCATTGTCTTCCATCAACTGTGACCTGATGGCTTGTTACTCTCACCCTTCCTCATCCTGGTCCAGCCACACTGGCTTTCTTGCTATTCCTTAAATTTGCCAGGGTGCTATCTCCAGGGCCTTAGTATTTGTTGTTCCCTCTGCTTGAAACTCTTTCCTTAGATATTTTCACAGCTCATTTTTTCAACTGCTTACAGATGTAGTCCTTCAGATATTTACTTAAAATATTTCTTCTCAGGGAGTCCTTTCTGATCCACTTATTTAAATATGCATTCCTGTCAGTCCATATGCCTCTTATGTGCATTATTTTTTCTCTATAGATGTATGACTGTCTAGAGAAAATATTTATCTGTCTCCTCTTCTAAAATGTAAACCCCACAGGGGCAAGGACTTCTGCAGTTCTTCACTAATGTGTCTGTGGTCCCTAGAACAGTGCTTAGAACATAATAGGTGCCCAATTAATATTTTTGGATTAAAAAAAGCAGCGAATGAAAACAAATTTTCCTTAAGATGTCCATTTGAGTCTCCAGTAAGGGAAATGTAAATTAACATTGATTTATTGAAAAACTTCAGTGTGAATGATGCTTTCTTATTCATCAAAATAATCTTGAGGGTTAGAAGTAAATATTTCTTTCTTATTAAAGAAACACAGGTCCCAGAGTAGCTTACCCAAGGAGGCAGAGGAAGGATTCAGCCACAAGTAATGAAGGGTTCTGAAGCCCATGTTACTTTTGACACCATTAGGTAACTTCTACAGTATAAAAAGATTTCTAGAATATCTATTGTACCAGAAATTACACATTGTCAGAGGTTGTGCCATTAGTCACAATGGCCTCATGTATTTTGAAATTCTAATCTAAGTACTAACATGTGAAGATACGGCAAAGTGGGAAGAGAGGAAATTAAAAAAACGCTGCCCCTGCCCTGCCTTCTAAGCACTGGTTTCCATGTACTTTCCACACTCAAAGTTATAATTACAAAAATCTACGTCATTATGCTATATTACTCTCACACTTGGAACTGATCCCTATTTTAAAAAAGCTGACAACTGCAGCAATATGAAATGGAATCTTAAAAAATAAATCCCTTAGTCAGCCTGTTATCTTTTGTTAATTGTTTCACTTTAGAATGTGTTTCACTTATTTGATTGTTAATGAGGAAAACAGAATACAAAAAATGTGGAAAAGGAAGTAGTGACTGACAGGGTGGCAGCAGGACTGCACCTACCATGGACAGCGACAGCACAAGCTGGAAAATGATGCCTTCTCCTTAAGGCAACACCCTGTACTGAGATGATGGCTTGGCAAAGGAAGAGTTGAAATTTTAGTCTGCACTCATCAAATGTTTATTCCAAAATTTGATTTTCCATGGTCAGATCAGCTGTAACATCCTGAAATCAAAATTCAGATATGAAATAGCTAATCTCCATTTGAGTTAATAACAAATCAGTCAGTTAACACATTTAACTACCTTATAAGACCTATTAATCAAGTAGCAAATTGTTTTTAATCAACCTGTGTTTTTGTATGCAACTCTATATCAAAACAATCTTATATATGTTTTCAGATAAATTTAAAATTTAGTGACTAACACCCTTCTCATAATCTTATAATCATGGATCTTTTTGGCAAAATTATTAAGCATCTTGATTAACCATTCCTTTTCCAGACCTAGATGGTAATGATGTTTGGTTTCTGAAAATCAAAGACATTGTAAAAGTATACTGATTTCTTTCATAGTTGCTTATCCTTAAAGTATATTGTAAATTTAAAAAATAGTTCCAGAACTCAGAATGGTGTTTGAAACCCCAGCTAGATTATTGCAATAACTAAATAATAATCCCCAACCCTACTCTTCATGTATTTCTCACTAAGTTTTTAAGAGGACAATACTTATTTGAATGTATAATTTTGGATATATTTGTTGACAATTGAATTATACTACTTTTTCATTTTGCAGAAAATTTGCTTTTTTTCCTCATTTTGTAAAGTGCTTGCTTTACCATTGAATCGAACAAAAAAATAGAAAGCAGTAAAAAATACTACAATCTCTAATGTTTAAAAGCGTATTTGGGAAATGCTATGTTCTGCTTAGTATAATTTAGTCAACAGAATATTAATATATATTATGCTCAGATTATCAATGTTATAGTCTTAGAACACAGTAAAATACATTGAACACAAAGGCAATTCAAAACATTCAAAATGTAAATTCATCTATTATTTTTGTCACTCTGAACAAATCATAGGAGTTTTCAGGACATCAGGACTATTCCTACATATATTTTCATTGTCCTGTCATAGCTGGGGAGTAAATAGATATTTTCAGTTGATACAACACTGGATGAAAGAATGTTATACTCAATTTAAAAATTAGGACTATATTTGGAAATAAAACATAAGCATTTGCAGGGCTGGTAATTATTGATACACATATTCAGAAAGATTACAAAGAATTTACCAGCTATTACATTTGAGTTTCCATTATTCTTAAAATAAATGTATACATCCTTTATCTAACTTATTTCATATGCAGTCTTTCTTAGTGATACATATGGATTGAAGCTCCATTTTTACTACATGCTTTATTCAACTTTATTCAAACTTCGTTGTAGAGTTGACACTTTATCATTAGTGTTTCTCTGTCTCTAAAATATCATCATTCCTACCCACCCTCATCCTTTTCTGGCTTCTTTGAATAGAGCTTCATTTCTGTATCTTCTTTCCCCATTAACATTGTGTCCCTGAGCTTCCTCCCTCACTATTCGTAACAAGGTTACATTTTCTATCTTAAACAACTTTTAGAAGGTTCCATTTTGATGAATAGTTTAAAACAATTTCAAAAACAAAAATCAAAACTAATTCACTGATTTCCTAAAATATTAATGATACAACTGAAATTTGCTGATCATTCTATTTCTTTTAATATGTTTTTATGATATTTTGCCTTTTTACCCAGTCCTATGAATCTTGATTAGAATATCCCTTTCTGTTGAATTGATGCTCTCTAATATCCCAATGCTAATTTTATAACAATTCCTGCAAATTAACCAAACTCAACAATATTCTGTTCATTTTTAACTCTGAAAAAAAATTATATATAATTTTTTGAAAAAAATCTGACAAAGTGCATTATGAGATACTGAAATGCTTTATAAAGAATAAAAGGAGCAATTTCTGTATTGAGTTGAAAGTTGATCTGCAAGAACCCTTGCATTTTTAGGATGCTAGTTCTCTACTTCTGGGACAAGAGAGAGAAATTACAATGAAGTCTCACAGTGCTTGCTGTTCTGCCAGTAGTTAGGAAGTTTACTTCTGAAATTTAATTTTAAGCTAGAGTGAAATATTTCTTAGAGTATGATATTGCTTTTACTCTCTATATACCTGATCAGGCCAAAACTGATTTCTTACTTTATCCCAAATCCAAAATCAGACAGAGAGCCTCTAAAGCTGCCCCAAAGGATTGTGATCAGTACTGAAGTCATTCTGAAAATGTTACAAAATCCCTTATCCAGTGCTTTCTTGTCTGTATATGTATTTGACCTATTAGCTGGGAAGAGAATCTTAAAAAGTTACATTTTTTCACTACTATTTTGAGGTGAGAACCCAGTATTTTTCTTTTACTGTAATTCACTATTTAGATTTCACATGGTTTATTTATGTAAAAAAATAGTCATAATATATGTTCTATAATATAACAATTTTAAAAATATAGAACAAGAATTTAAAGGGAATTGTAAAGCAAACATCAATGTCTTTCAAGATTTTATGACTCCTCCATCGACTCTTTTTAGATGTCTTTCCTACACTTGATGTTATAGCAGCCTTTTAGCCACTTGATATAGTCTTCCTTAAATATTCAAATTTAATTTTCATATGGATAATTCATTTTTAAACTCTATTTATGTATTTACAATGATACAATCATGAATGGAAACAAACTCTTTTGGTATGCAAATAATTCAGCCATCAGACCCAAAATGCATGGTGGTACTAAAGAGTAGTGTCTTATTATAAGAGAGTGTTCAGTGTGATGTGGGTATCATACAGTAGGTTTTACAGAGGGAATGAAGAACATGCACAAAGTAACAGTTTAAATGGAGGTGGGTTAATAATGCATTTATAGTACTTGTTTTTTCCTTAACATGTCAGGTCCACAGTTAAATGTGTCTTGTGAGAATAACTTTGCATTTGCTTAGAAGGAGGAAATGGGCAACCCTTGAGAAATTGATCTCAAAATATATGCATAAGAATCACTTGGGACCCTAGTTAAAAATTCAAATTCTTAACACTAATCCAAAGACACTGGTTCTAGAGAGAAAACCCAAGATATTTTTTAAAAAATTGGCATCCCAGCTGATTCTAGTACAAATGATCCATGAATATATTTTGTGAAATAGTACACTATAATGTGCAGACCTCCCAGAAACAGGGAATAGTTTGCTTCCTAACACCTAATATGACTTTATCGTTATTTTTTCTGATTATGGAGGTGAGATAATCCCGTGTAGAAAATTTAGAAAAATTGCTAAATCAAATAGTGAAAACCACCCAGAATCTCATTTTTCAGATATAATAGTTCAAAAATATTTTTGTATATTTACAATGATTCATATATATATACACTAACAAACACATTTATAAATTATATGAGAGGCAGTTCTTTTCCTTAGAAAATATTTTCCCATCTCTATTAGTCAAATTGTAGTAAAACAAAACATAAACCATGCCATTTAGAGTAGCATCAAAAATAATAAAATTCTTAGGAATAAATGTAACCAAGGAGGTGAAATGTCTATACCAAAAAAAAAAAAAAAAAAAAAAATTGATGAAAAAAATGGAAGAAGACACAAATAAATGGAAATACATTCCATGTTCATGGATTAGAAGACTATATATTGTTAAAATATCCATACTACCCGAAGCAATCTATAGTTTCAATACAATACTGATAAAAATTTTTTCACAGAAATGGAAAAACCAATGCAGAAATTTGTAGGAAGCCACTAAAGATCAAAAATAGCTAAAGCAATCTTAAGAAATAAGAGCCAAGCTGGAGACGTCACACTTCATGATTTGAAACTATATTACAAAGCAATAGTTATCAAAGCAGCATGGTACTGGTATAAAAATGGATACAGACCAATTGAACGGAATATAGAGCCCAGAAAAAAACTCACATATGCAGTCAACTGTCATTTGATAGGGGGGGCCAAGAATACTCAGTGGAGAAAGAGTAATCTCTTCAATAAATGGTGCTGAGAAAACTGGATACCCCCAAGCAAAATAATGAAATTAGACCCCTATCCTAAAACATACAAAAATAAACTCAAAATGGTTAAAAGATTTAAGCATCAGACCTGAAAAACCATAAAACCAAATAACCTGAATAAAATATGGACAAAAGACATGAATAGGTATTTTTCCAAAGAAGACATACAAATGAGCAACCTCTTTAATGTTGGTCTTGTCAATGATTTTTTGGATTTGACATCAAGAGCAAAGGCAACAAAAGCAAAAATAAACAATTGGTATTACATCAAATTGGCAATAGGTATGTGAAAAGGTGTTCAACACTACTAATCATCAAGAATATGCCAATCAAAACCACAATGAGTCATCAGTTTACACATTTTACAATGGTTATTGTCAAAAAGATAACACGTAAATGAGGATGTGGAGAAAATGAAACCCTTGTACACTGTTGGTTGGAAGGTATATTGGTGCAGCCATTATGGAAAACAACCTAAGTGCCCATTGACAGATGAATGTGAGATAGAAAAAGAAAAGAAAATGTGAGATAGATATATATATATCTCTATAATATAGATATATATATATCTGTATATATATATATAATATATATATATAAAATGGAATATTTTTCAGCCTTAAGAAAGAAATCCTGCCATTTGTGATGACATGGATGATTCTGGAAGGCATTATGCTAATTTAAATAAGTCAGACAAAGAAAGATAAATATTATATGGTATCACTTACATGTGAAATCTTAAAAAGAAAAGAGGGAAGAAGAGTAAAGTCAAACTCATAGAAATAGTAGAATGGTAGTAGCCAGGGGCTGGGGAGGGGAAAAATGGCTAGCGGTTGGTCAAAATGTACAAACTTTCAGTTATAAGATGAATAAGTTTGGGGGACCTAATATATAGCATGGTGCCTGTACCATGGTGTATTGTCTACTTGAAATTTACTGAAAGAGTAGATCTTAAGTATTCTTACCAAAAAAAAGAGAAAGTATGTGAAGTTCTGAATGTGTTAGTTAACTTGATTGTGGTGATAGTTTCATGATGTATACATATATCAAAGCATCACATTGTGCACCTTACAAATATTCTAATTTTATCTGTCAGTTATACCTCAATAAAGCTAGGGAACAAAAAGAAAAAAATGAAGTCCATCCACATTTTTGAATGAATGAATGAATAAATGAATTAACTTGCTGATGAGGAAATACATACAAAGTACAATTTTGAACAAATATAAAATTAGAAATATGCAATGTGATATGAAATTGCAAAACACATATAGTGCATGTGTATACTATAAATGGAAATACTTATACATAACTTCTATATAACATAATTCTTACATATATTTTCATTTTTTTCTTGAATTAATTATTGAGCACTTCTCTAGATGCTGTAGCTATAGCAGTGACTCATAGAGTTTATATGAGTGGAGCAGCAGACAGATAATATAGAATATGTCAGTTTGTGATAAATGCTGTGATGGCAGAAAATGTTGGATTAGGTTATAGAGAGTGCTTGCAGATGTGTTAGTATCTAAAGAAAATGTCTAGAAACAATTCTCTGATTTGTGCAGAGGACTGAATGACATGAATGGATGAGAATAGGGTATTCTGGATAAGAGCTTTCCAGATAGAAGACAAAGGAGAGAAAAGACCCAAGTTAGAAGAAGACCTGGTCACTCTCAAAATGTTATTTTATTTTCATGTCAGAGTCATAGACTGAGAACAGATCATGCAAGACCCTGCTGAAAATATCAAGGCTTTTGAACTTAACCCTGAGAAAGACAGAAAACTATTGGAGGATTTTGTGCAGATAAGTGACTTGTTTTAAAAAAGATTACTTTAGTTGCTCTGTGAGGAAAAAACTGTACAGGCAAAAAGGTTGGGGCCTTTTGGGTCCTGTTTCCATATTCCAGGCAAAAGATGATGGCAGATCAGATGCCAGTGCGAGACAGTTGTGGAAATGACACTGAGAACTGGTTGGATTCTAAATACTTTTTGACGGTAGAACTAACAGAATTGTTAGATAGATTAGATCTGGGATATGGAAGAAAGGTGACAGATGACTCTAAGGTTTTCGTCCTGAACCACCTAAGGGGTGGAGTCACCTCTAACGGACTTTGGGAGAAGCAGATTGTTTTTTCCAAAATGCCGTATCATACTATGTAGTTGATCTACAGTGTTGAGTGGGTTGGATGTGGTAAAAAGATATGCCAAAATTTTATTAATTATAGATTATTCAAATAGAAAATATAGAAGGGGAAGATCTCAAGCTGAAGAAAGCATTATTTTACCATGAAAAGGTACTACTGTTGTACAATATGATAAATAATAGAGATAATTTTCTCAATGCTGACTTTGACCAGCATTTCATGATCATACATTAAGTGAAAAAAGCAAAATAAAAGTATGTGATTAGCAATATGAACCCAATTTAAAAATATACCTGTGTGTGTGTATATAATACATCAAACTATATATTGGAGTTTTTTGATACTAATGATTTTCATTTTCATTTTAATAATTTTTTCAGCATTTTCCAAATTGTCTGAAAAGAAAAATATAAAGAGATAACAATTGGAGTACTGAATATTGGGGTAGATTAATGTGTCTTATTTATTTATTTATTTTATATTTTTTAGGTTACAAATACAAATTGACTTTTTTTTTTAAATTTTATTTATTTATTTATTTATTTATTTATTTATTTATGGCTGCGTTGGGTCTTCGTTTCTGTGCGAGGGCTTTCTCCAGTTGCGGCAAGTGGGGGCCACTCTTCATCGCGGTGCACGGGCCTCTCACTATCGCGGCCTCTCTTGTTGCGGAGCACAGGCTCCAGACGCGCAGGCTCAGCAATTGTGGCTCACGGGCCCAGTTGATCCGCGGCATGTGGGATCCTCCCAGACCAGGGCTCGAACCCGTGTCCCCTGCATCAGCAGGCAGACTCTCAACCACTGTGCCACCAAGGAAGCCCCAATGTGTCTTATTTTTAACTCAAAAGTTATTTCCATGTCTTGCAATCACCTTATATGTTTGGTCAATATTGTATAGTAATAGGATGATGATTTTTCCCTTTAAATAAGTGATCTCTATTATGTATTTGTTATTCCTTTTGAAGACCCTATATCTACTAATTACCAATTCCTAAGAATGTATTAACATCACCTCCTCACACATATCTAATACTTCAGATACAAGAAAATTTTCCAATTGTGTCACATTTTAACAAAACAATCCACATAGAGAAAACTTTGTAGGATGTAGTGATGAAAAGTTTATATCACCTTCTCCACATATTTTTGTTTGTAAAAATGTGCATTATATATACATGATTTCTACATTTATTGAGATTGATATTTCATATTATTAAGATACTTGGCCATCAAAGCTTCAGGGACACTAAATAATGTTAAGAGGTTACAATATTGGCTTGGTATGAATAACATTTAAATGATTTATGTATGTTTACTCTAGTAAAAGAATAGAAAAACATAACCCTATAAAATTAAAATAAAAAGTATAAAACAAACATTGGTATTTAACTAAACTCAGTACATTGAATTTTACTAGTCAGTCCTTAATGTCTGTTTTTCTGTTCAAGGATACTATGCAGGCTACTACATGTACTCCTAAAGCAAATCCTCTGACATACTCCCCCTTTTTGTATCTTCAGCATCTTGTATAGTTTCTGGTATTTTATTTATTTATTTTTAATTATTTATTTGGCTATGCCGGGTCTTCATTGCCACGTACAGGATCTTTTAGTTGCGGCATGTGAAATCTAGTTTCCTGACCGGGGATCGAACCCAGGCCCCCTGCATTGGGAGCGCGGAGTCTTAGCCACTGGACCACCAGGGAAGTCCCTGGTATTTTATAAGAACTTAATATTTGGTGAAATAAACCACACAGATAAACTAATGATTTCAGCATGTTTTCAGAAACTTTCCTGGCCCAGAATATCAAAATGCATATCTCTCAAAATTGAATAGCCATAGAAAAAATGACACATTTGTTGCTGGCAGTAGTAAGTGTTTAAGTTCTTTTCCTTCTACTTCTTTATCTGGATGACTATGGATTATCATGGTAAATCAACTAGGAATTATATTCCAGATTTTGTGGAATCATTAAAGGAATGTGTGTTTGTGTGTGTGTGTGTAGTTTCCTTATTAGCTTATCCTTAGTTGACTGTAGTTAAGAAACTAATCCACTAAAGGCATGCTCAGTTTCTTCTGGTTGCTCCAGTGTATCATTTTCATCTTTGTTCTTTTAATTATATTTCTTCCACTAGATTCCTACAGGTACAAACTAGAAAGATGAAATTTAATAAACACTTAACAACTCTTAGAAATCTAATATATAATTTTCAGCGATGTTGGGCTTATTCTTTGCTAGTTTAAAAAAAAAAAGGAAAAGGGGGAGGAAGAGCAAATCAATTTTGCTTTCCAGTTCTGTGAAGGTGATTTTCAGTAGCACTTAAGAACTAAAGGGGGAAAAGTGATTGAGAAGGTAATTAAATGATAAAAAGTATCAGGCAAGGATGCAGAAAAAGTACAAATGGGGAAAGTGATCAAATATGCTTGATCTTTAAAAATTACAGTTTCAAATCATATAAATTATAATTCTTGGAGCAGGAAAGAAATCTGTTTTTTGCCTATAATTTTTTTTTCAATTTTTTAAAGCAATAACTGTGGTTATGCTTTCTCTTCCTCTCTTTTTTCTTCCCTCCCACTAGTGTCATGATTTTTAAACAAGGCAATTACTTCATCATCCATGTCACTTTTCCTGTTAGTTTTATGTCTTTTGTTCAGAAATCAAGAATTTAAAAAATATTAATTATCAACTTTCCTTGTTTTTCATAATCTTTCTGTGATTATTACAAGCATTGTGTAAAACCAACCACATTAACATGGGGCAATGTGTAGTGTCATATGTACTAGACAAAAAAGTAATAATCCTTATAGGTCATGGACATTAGGATAGTATTTCCGATCTAGGTGAATCAAGACTGCAGTTACAATAGGATACTCTGTGTTATAGAGCCTTAGTGTCTAAATCACTGATACCAGATTAACACTTTGGGGGATGTAAGTCTTTCAGGTTATTAAAGTATAATTTACCAAATTGCTTTTCTAAATGCAACAGTTTGGACATTACCTAATAGAGCTCAGAGTAATAGTAATTACAAAACATGAAGCCAGTCTTTAGTAATGACATTAGTGGCCTTGAATACCTTGAAATTTCTTGTACTTCTTTCTTTTTCTCCTGTTCTTATTCAGATTACCTTTCTGTTTCACTTTCAGCTCATGGTTCTGGTTTTCTTACTAAATAATTGCTTACTACTTGCCCTTCTGCATCGTGACGTGCTGTGCTTTTCTGGGTAGGAAGATTGTCTTAAACAGCTGCCTGGAGCAATCCAACCCCCACAACTATCACTGCTAATGCTCTGAGGGGACTATCTTTAGACCTTATGCAAAGGATGGGTTTAGACACTGATTTTGGGGTACAAGGATGAGAAAACATCAAAAATTTTATATGATAGTATCTGATTTGAGTTAGAATGCAAAGTACTGTGACAGACCTTAACATCAACTTTATAAAAGTGACTAAATATATTTTAGATGTTTTAATTATATTCATATTCACTATATCTGCATTTCAAAACTATCTGAGATTAGGAAAAAATCTGAAAGAAAAAACTGTGCCTTGGTTATTAAGGGAAACCATTAAATACTGAAGTGTATTTAATATGCAAAGACATAAATAAATGTTACATATTTATTAACATTTAACAAATCTGATATTCCTTTGAGGTTTTCCTCAACAGGCAAAGAATTGATGATTATTACAAATATCAAATAAATAATGAATATCCACAGGACTTAACAATACTCTCCTAGGTTTAGATACATTAATTTAAACTCAATAAGAATTTTTTTGACTGAATACTTAAAGAAAAGCACTATTTTATACATTTTAGAGGTATTTTTAAAGACACGCTGAAATCGAGTGGGAAATGCAGGTAGTCAGGAAGAAGAGTGAGTAGAGAGACTGGGGAAATGGCTTTAAGAATGAAAGAGACTAACACCTAATGAACAGGACCCAAGACCTCCCTTTCTGTTTCCAGTGTTCATCCAGCTAGTATAATAAGTAATGCTCTTTGGCCAGAGATCAAAATTCTGAACCTTAGGATTCTACTTTGCCACTATCACTTCCCTAGAAATCTCTGAGAAGAATTAGCATATAGCACACACACAAGATAAATTTGCAACTTTCTTAACATAAGATCTTTATCTCTGGCACCAACCTAATATTCTTAGACTGGTTTAGGCCAGTGAAAGAAATTCCTTTGCTCTGTGTTAGATGCTTCCAACTTACCTTTTAATCTAAAATTCTGCCACCAGTATCTTTCCAAACTGGTGGTAAGAAATGAGAGAGAGAGAGAGAAGACACAAAGGAAAATGAAGAGAGAAAGAATTGAAAATAGTTTGAGAATGATTCTCAAGGTAAATGCGATCTATCCTCTTTAGGATTATTTTACATGTGAGCCTTGTTCTCCCTGCACTAGCCTGAGTGAGCATTGAGGAAGTCCTCTCCTAGAGATCAGATTTTCCAAGAGGGAAAACACCTACAGCAAAGGGTCTGTAAGAGAATTGGTCTTCACCTCATTATCTCCATACTGTTTGAATGAGGAATGAAAGAGAATCCTGAAATTATTTTTTCAGTGAGTAGAATGTAAAGCTACTGAAGCATGTTGAACAGGAAAGTGATATATGATATTCATTTTAAAAATATGGAAGAAAGGGGAAGGGGAAAAATAAAGTTAGTCTGGACACTGGGAGATCGGTTTGGATGCTTGTTTATTTTTATGAGACTAAATTTAGGCAAACATATAAGGAGAGAGATGGGAGAGATAAGAAAGGTCAAAAATTAAAACAAACAAAATCTTCTAAGAACAAGGACAGTTTGAATTATGCAGGTTTCAAGAAAGTAAAGAATTTAGGATGATACTCAGATCTTTGGCTTTGATAGCTGGAACTACTGGGAAAAAAGATTACATATTTCAGTGTGAAAGAAAAAGGTAAAAGTGCTTGGATCCCTCTCACTAACAATAGTTAGATCCCTCTCACTAGGAGTAGTTAATGTCTTATAGTGATTAGTGCTTCCTCAGGCTAAACAGAGAAACAACAGAACCTAAAACCTGTTTTAATGTACTAATAGCCTTGAATGAAGATATCAACTGTCACTTAAATAAGAAAATGATTAGGTTGTGAACATATTGGCCAATCTACTCATTTGCTGATCATCATCAGGCATTAGCTGGTTGCCAGACAACTACATGTTCCAACTGGGAAGATTCTCTCATGCTAACCAAGGATTAGATTATTTGACATCTTTGGGGATCTTTTTATATAATCTAAAGTCCTTGCAACAGATGGCAGTAATTTTACCTGAAGATATCTAAAAAAGTAAATTAGATTGGATGATTAAATTATTTTTTAAAATTCCCATAGTTTCCTTGGATTTAAAGGACCGTCCATTCCAATTGGCTGTATGGTTGGATATAAATATTTGTTAATTTTCCTACATGGATAATTGTAAGATTTTTATGTTTTTTCTTATAATTTGAAAACAAATTGTCAATGTATGTTGGCCATTTTTATTTCTTTAGTTAATTTTGGATACAACTTATTGTGCCTTTTTGAGCTTTATGTTTTCCAAAGTTCAGGAAATGGTATTTAAACATAATAGCTTGGATTATTCTTTTAGAGTACTTTAAATTCTTAGGTTGGGCTATTTTCTGCTCTATATTCTTATCACTTGTCAAGTTGTAGTTTATGGACAGTACAGCGTAGTCGATAAAAGTGAGGCACAAGAATCAAAAAGACTTGGGATTGGATATCTTGGATATCTGCCATTTACAGGTTGTGTAGCACACAAATTGTGTGGCATACTGTTAGCAGCAAGAAACAAAACTACTGACTCGAAAAGTGTTTATCTGTAAACAAATTTATTATCTCACAACTAAGATAGTTGGTTTCTGTAAGTGTCCCTCTTCCCTGGTTCCAACATTCCTTCAATTATCCCCTCATATCTTCCCAATGAATCCCTGCATTATGTACAGATGTACAACAGCTCAGTGATTTCCTTAAGACCCAGTAGTCTGCCTGTCCCTTAGGAACTGTATTCTTCTGGACATGAACAAAAAAATACATAGCTGCATTTACTATTGGAGACTATCTTGTAGCCACAAAGTAAACAGTCTTAGAATGAAGCCAACACTGAACTATCTATAGACCAGGAACAGAAAGATCTTAGATCCTTGAGGACATCATTGAGTTACTGATCACTGTACCTAGCAAGTTTCCTTCCCTTGAACTTCCAGTTATATAGGATAATAAAGTTCTTTATTGATCAAGTTGATAAAGAGGGCAGGAGTTTTTGTACTGCTATATACAGAGTCAAAGTGGCAGATCCAGAAATCAAAGCCCACGTTTATTTAACTCCGTTCCTTTTAACTATGTTATACAGTATCTATAAACCATGATTAGAGAAACAGAAAGAAATACAAAGAGAAATTTAGCCCAAACATTAAAAAATTCTTTAGGCTAATTAAGTCATCTTTGGACACAAATCCACACTTGGACCAGTGTGAGTCAGCAAAGGAATGCCATGAAGTGCGTGTTTTAGACTCAGAACCAGTTCCTGGAACTTTGAAATAAGGTGATCTTCTTCCAAAATATATGGCTATATGAAGGAGTGGTGATTTTCTTAACATTAAAAAAAAAGTTCTCCTAGAAAGATATGAGAGGAGTAGAGAAGGGATGTTGAGGAAGCGAACAATGATGTGTGATCTTGGACATATTATTTACATTATCTTGGTCTTAATATTGATATAAAACGGAGACAACAGTAGTAGTAACAGTAGCTATTTCTTTGAGTTCTTGTGATGATTGAATAAAATAATACATATAAAATGCCCAATGCAGGTACATTCTAAAACTTCAATCAACCCTAGTAGTTAGTAGGTTTTCTGTTAATTTTCCTCAACATTCAGAAGAAAATTTCATAGTTTGTAGTTGTGCCGGATTTCTCCAGATTCACTTTCCAGAGCCTGTCAGCCTTCTCTGCATCCTGTGATCTTGGCCCATCCTACCTACATCACTGAATTCCCTTGCCCTGCAGCTTCTGGCTGTTTGATCAGTGTGAGACATTGACAGGAAATGGGAAGAAGGGAGAAGAGAGAACTTGGAGTATTTATTTATTCCCCAGGTTTCATCTCTTTGAGTTGCTATGGATTGACTGCATTAATCTACCAAAACTCACAGTTCCTCTCTGACTATTCTCAACATAGGGATATCCTCTCCAGATTGCAATAGCCACCCTGTTTCTTTGCCAATTTGATCAAAGGGTGTTTACAGTTCCCTCTGTTGCTGGCCCTAGGGTAGTACTGAGTTATGCCTGTGAGTTTCCTTACACTTGACTACATCTTTGCTTTATTCAACTTTCCTCAAATTACACATTTGAGTGTACATTACATTTACTGGTGGGACTCTGATTGATACTATCACTTGTATTTTTCAATTTTCTACTCAATTCTACTTTTATTGCTACTAGCGGTCATTTTAATTTTTATATTGCATGCTTATTTTTTTTTGCAGATTTTTCTGTATCCCAGATCAATTATCATTTCTGTAGCCTCTCTTCCTACAACTCTTTGCATCTTTTTTAAAGTTGTCATATTTTTCTTGTATCCTGTTGAGATCCACACACAATCTATTTTTGGTGAGAGTACCAGTAGAGGTTTCTGGCTTTTGGGCAGCAGCCATAGAGTTTGGAGCTCAGCATCAGCCATTCAAGATCTGATGTTTATGGACAGCTGCAGAGTCAGTGGGATTTTCACTGGTGCAGTCCTAAGAGGTTGCGGGAATTGGCTCGTGGGTGATATTCTATCAATCCTGATTTTACTGTTTTGGAGAATCTGAGAACTATCTATTTTAAAAAATGATTTTCTTCTTATTAAATTGGTTCTTTTATCAATCGTGAATCGTGACCATTACCGTAGGTCTATTTTTTTAGTTCATGCCAGAAGAAAGATTAATCCTGCCAGATACTGTTTTTGGCAACAAGCAGATCATGTAGATCTGCTTTGGCTTTACTCAATACTTGGGCATTAGTTGAATTTCTCTTCTGAGATTTTTTGATCTGATGTTAGAATGACATGCCTAGGTGCTAGCCCAATATCTTTCTAATGCCTAACATCCATTTTTTCCTATTATGCCTTTCTGCTGATCAGAGTCAAAATATTGTTGTACGCATCTTCCTGGTACTCTGGCACACTAAATTAATGAAATAACTTAAAAAATTACAATTCCTAGGATGCATTGATTTGAGGAAGTCTTCCTTTCT
This sequence comes from Eschrichtius robustus, assembly GCF_028021215.1. Lineage (NCBI taxonomy): Eukaryota > Metazoa > Chordata > Mammalia > Artiodactyla > Eschrichtiidae > Eschrichtius > Eschrichtius robustus. The sequence continues at coordinate 14,556,803 of NC_090836.1, read as the reverse complement.
CTTTCCTACCCTTGAGCACTTTAGTTGTTACACTATTGTATATCATTCAACATTTGCAAGCTCCTATATCACAAACTCCTTGCTTCTTCCACCTCAACCTCCCCACACTGCCTTAACCCTGAAATCGCCCCTTCTCAATCGTCCCATCTCTGAACATTTCTAATTTCCCCTCCATGTTAGAATTTTGAATGAATAGAGAATAATTTTGATGGCCGGCAGAAATAAAGGTGAATAGCCTACATTCTTAAAAATGTTTGTAAACTTTTAGTTTTAGTTAGGCAATAATATGTGTTCCCAAGATAAGGTAAACAAATTGAAGTAAAAACCAAATAGAGTATTCTCCTACTTTCAGACCGATGACCTTGCTAGAAAGCAAAGATGAGTTTGTGCTTCTGAATTTCTCCATTCAAGTTCATTTGCCTTGAATTTATTGAAAATTCATTATAAATCTTACAGACACATTATATTTAAAATGTTCATTGACAGATGAATGGATAAAGATGTGGTATATATATACAATGGAATATTACTCAACCATGAGAAAGAATAAAATAATGCCATTTGCAGCAACATGGATGGAACTAGAGGTTATCATATTAAGTAAAGTAAGTCAGACAGAGAAAGATAAATGTCATATGATATCACTTATATGTGGAATCTAAAAAAATAATGCAAATGAATTTATTTACAGAACAGAAATAGACTCACAGATATAGAAAACAAAATTACGGTTACCAAAGGGGATAGCGGGGGCGAGGAGTGGGGAGAGATAAATTAAGAGTTTGGGATTAACATATAGAGACTACAATATATAAAATAGATAACCAACAGGGACCTACTGTATAGCACAGAGAACTGTATTCAATATTTTGTAATAACCTATAAGGGAAAAGAATCGAAATAGAATATATATACATATATATGTATCTATAACTGAATCACTGCTGTACACTTGAAACTAACAGCATTTTAAATTAACTATACTTCAATAAAATAATAAACCCAAAAAATGTATAGGACTGCACGTCTACCCATTAGTTTCTTAGAGCTGCAATAACAAATTACTACAAACTGGGAGGCTTAAAGCAGAAACTTATTTTTTCACAGTTCTGGAGGCTATAAGTTTGAAATCAGGGTATCGGCATGGCCACATTTTCTTTGAAGGCTCTAGGGAAGAATTCTTCCTTGCATCTTAGCTTTTGGTTGTTGCTGGTAATCTTTGGCTTTACTTGACTTGCAGCTTCTATCACCCCAGTCTCTGGCTGTCGTTATGTGGCCTTCTCCCTTATGATTGTGTTTGTGTGTTCAAATTTCCCTCTTGCTTTGTGACCACCTGGAGGGGTGGGATAGGGAGCGTGGGAGGGAGACGCAAGAGGGAGGAGATATGGGGATATATGTATATGTATAGCTGATTCACTTTGTTATAAAGCAGAAACTAACACACCATTGTAAAGCAATTATACTCCAGTAAAGATACTAAAAAAAAAAGTTCCCTCTTCTAATAAGGGCATCAATCATATTGGGTTTAGCACTCACTTTACTCACATCCATTATAATCTCATCTTGACTTGATTACATCTGCAAAGACCTTATTTCCAAATGAGGTCACACTCAACAAGTTCCTAGCGAATTCCTAGTGTCCTGGTGGATGTGAATTTTGATGGAACACTACTGAACTCAGTACAGCATTTAAATTTTGGTTTCTACCCCCACTCTGCCTTCATCTTATTTTCCTATCCTTATTTCTCTTTGTCACAATTCATTCTCAAGTTTGAAATTTTATGTAATGTTGAAACATGGATCTTTGTAAAATGTAATAAACCATTTTTTATTTTAAAAATTTTAAGGTACAAAAGTAGAGATAAAAATGTTTAAAACATCAATTATTTTTCAATCTGCTTTCAGATTCTTCCAAAGCATTGATGATAAATCGCACTTTTGTTGATAGTATGACATGTATGTATATATGTATGTATGTACGTATTTTTTAGTATTTTGGTCTCTCAATAGATGTCTATGAGAAAGTGGGGTTGGAATGTGCTAAGGACAGTTAGCCATATAACCTGCATTATTTTAAACTAGAACTTTGACCATTTTTTTTAAAAAAAGGAATGAAAAGTTTAAGAGCCAATTATGATGAGCCTTGGGAAGAAACAGTAATACTTATACCAAAATGATGCAAGCAGAAATGATTGAGATTACATGAAAAGCCAAAGGTGAAATTCTTTCCAGATGTTCATCTTCAGCATACCTGTCCCTGAATAAAATGTCACAATTTCAGAGAACTGGATCAAGATAGGGAGGCAGAGGTTGACTCTACTACCTGTAACTTTGAGCTGGTAATTTAATCTATCTTAGTTTTAATGTCCCCAGTTGTAAATTGGGAATAATATTTACCTCACAAGTATGCTTTTACCTAAATCGTATAATGAATGTTAAAATATGTTGTCCAGATTTTGTCAGTAGACATTGTATAAATAAATGCCTTTTCAAGTTGAACCACAAACCCTGGCTCCTACAGACCTGTAAGTCCTCAGTCTTGTGTGTACAACCATCTGTTGTTCTTCCCAAAACAGTCAAGTGTGAAAAGGCCAAATCTGTTTCTAAACATTACACCTACACCATTTCTTGATGTACTCAGTTTCTGTGTTGTCTCTTTTTGTCAGCATTGCCTTGGAATATTCAAAATTTCTTTTTTACTGATATAGCATCCATTGGTATTTACCAAATTGGAATTTACAAAAAAGTGTCAAATGCGTAATGTACGGTGGAGTAGCTTACCTGATTTAGATTAAACAATCAATTTATCAAAGACTTTAATTTCAACTGAAAGGGAATACATGTATATAGCATTTTTAACATTTTAGGGACGTTATAATATGTATATGTAAGAATTTTTTATATATGTGTGCATATATGTATACACATATAATGTATAGCTTAAAAATAGAGTATTAACAGTAACTTTTAAACCTGCTCTGAGCTTCTCCCAAATTGTATTTCCTACCCACAAAGTAAGTAATATTCTTAATTTTATGTTAATTATTCCTTGCTTCTTTATAGTTTTTCCACATATGTGAATTATTTTTCAAGTTTTTTTTCTTTTAAAATTTTATGTGAGTAGAATAATACTGAATAGATTCTTAAGTGGCTTGTTTTATCATATTGAACATATTATTGGGCTGGCCAAAAAGTTCGTTCGGGGTTTTCTGTAAGGTGTTATGGAAAAACCAGAACTTTTTGACCAACCCAATATTTTAAAGAAAAAAATCTATGTTGATTCATATAGCTATAGTTGATTCATTTTCACTATTATATCGTATCCAATTGTATATTTTCATTCTTATGTCCACTATACATTTATCTTTTTGCCTACCAAGAGAGTTTAGAATTCTTTTAGAATGTTTTAGAATTGTTTTCTTTTTTTCCCAGTTTTTTTGCTATTTCAAAACAATGCTTCTGTGAATATCCTTCAGTATGTCTCCTGATGCACATATGCATTTCTTTAGGGAGAATTCCTATAAGTGGAAATTCTGGGTCTTTGGGCATACACATATTCAAATTTACTAAGTAATGAGAGACCATTGAAAACTGATTTTGCCAGTTTACAGTTACACAAGCATAAGTGTTCATATACAACTTCCTATATTGTTCCACATCTTCAGCAGCACTTGCCATTTCCCAGTTCTGTTTTGGTCCATTCGATGGATATTAAATGAAATCAGTGTAAACCTTATTTTGTATTTTTCTGATTAATAATACAGTTGATACATTTTCATTTGTTGTTTAGCAGTTCAAACTAGGTCTTCTATGAAATGCTTTTTGTGGTTGTTTTTTGAGGATTTTTTTTTGGCAATGTGTCTTATTCGTCTGAATTGATTTTATAGATATTCTGGATGCTGATCTTCTGATGTTATGTGCTTTACTATTACCGTTTCTCTTTTAGTGATTTTTCCTCTTTACCGTCTTTATAGTATCTTCTGATGAAGATAAATTCATAATTTTAGAAATACTTTATTTGTATTAATATTTTATGTTGTGATTAACGTGTTTGTATATATATGTTAGTTTATAATTCTGCTCTCATCATTAAAATGTCATGCTTCTGCGTTGCCATAATAATTTGAAAAGTTATTTTTCATGTTTAAGAGATTCATCCATCATCTGTGTATGTTAGAAGGAAGGGATTCAATTCTTTTTAACCCTTAATATAGGTAATTGTTAAAACACTATTTATCGACTAGTCCATCGTTTTTATCCTATTCCATTTTCACATATTAAGCTTTCATATATGTGAACTATCTCTAGGACCTCTATAGTTTTCAGTGCTTAATATGTTACCGCTGCATCAATTCCATTCTACTTTAATTGCAGGGGCTTTATACCAAATCTAAATATATTAATTATGGTGTATATGTCCCTGCTCAATGTATTTTCTTTTCTTTTTTATTTATTTTTTAAGTTGCAATCTGTTTTCTTCGGATGTATACTGATTCTCCTTGGACCTTAGCTCTGTAATTAAAATTTTGAACTTAGCTTGGAAAGATTCCTGGAAAACTTAGGATTATTGTCATTAATAGCATTGAATCTATAAATCAATTTATGAAAAATTGAAATCTATAATCTATTGGATATTTTATCTTTCTATCATGAGTATATTTATCTCTAGTATTCAGGCCTTCATTAAGAGTTTTCTAATTAAGCATTCTTTATTAAATGTATTTTAAAGTAACATTTTAATTTCATATTTTATTTTTAAATTTTGTTTGAATTTTATAGAAAGTAATAGATTAATATCTTGGTAAATTCTTCCACTAACGCAAATACTAACTAACTAAATACTTTTTGAATTTTCTAGTAGAAAGTTAAAGCTCCTGGAAAAGTTGACCATATGATTATGCTTTCCTAATCTTTATGTCTTTCTTATACTATCTTATTGCACACATTAAAATATTATTGAACATACTAAAATATTGAAGGAAGGAAAATATTAATGGTATATAAATTAAAATATTGACAAATTTACTACATTAAAATTAAGCTTTGTTACTCATGACACGACGCTATAGAGACAAAACAGCTAAGCAGAACCTGGAGGCAACTAATTGCAATTAACATAATCATAAAATCATTACTATGTAGAGCATAAGACATTCCTTCAAATTGATAAGATGAACAACCACATTTAAAATGGGAAAAAGACTTTTGGACAAATTAGCAGAAATCATTTCAAGGAAGTGGAAATAAGAATGGCCAATCATCATATGAAAACCACATCAAGATTAGAGAAATGTCAGTTAAGACCACAGCAACATATCTGAAAGATTGACAAAGATTTAGAAGTTTGTTGATTTTAGTGTTGGTAGGATATGAAGCAAAAATAACGTTTACCCACTGCTGGTGGAAATAAAGGATAGTATTGACAAAGCTAGTTATGGAGTATTTCTGTAACCCAGGTTAGACACATTGAACTGGACAAATAAGAGGTATAGATTCAAGAAATACTTGATTTAAAAGTATGAATCTGATCCTTCCTAGGTGTAGAATTCTGTTATATTTTTAACCAATCAATATTCAATCATTCAATCAATCTTTATTTCTTCTTTGGTTATTGAAAATATGTCATTTCATTTTTTAATTCCTTAGGTACTTGAGCTGTCTATAAAAAGAATATTTATTTCTTAAATATAAAATGTGTGGTCCTTGAAAACAAGGTTCAAAACTTAGAATTGGATTCTGCCTCAGTTCTTTAGACTGCATATGGAATAGAGACTTTGGGTGGTCTCACTGTGTACCTTGTAATTAAAATACAAGCCTATGTGGTATTTGAAGCAGGTGTGAGCTCAAACTGTTAATTGCACTATAAATTCATTTTTTTACACCTGAAGAGGATTCATTTGTATGCACATTTTCGAACATATTATAAAAGAATTACCAACATATGCTATATATTCTGTGCCATTAAGTCACAGAACAGGCAACAGCAATTCACCAATATAAGTGTGGTGCAGGTGTTAAGTGGCATCACAGATGTGATATGACTGAGGAAATACTGTAATTCAATACAGCAGGTAGAGTTATTTCCTAGAAACTTTCCTCCAAACTGTTTTAAAGCATATGACCATGCAAGTGAAGATACAATAAAGATTGCATTAAAGGGAGACAAATTAAAAGATAGTTAAAGAGCAGGAAATACACCTCCGTAAGACTGGAAGTTACAGTTTTCTTTTGAGGTCTTGAACTATAGCTTGCACTTTGATAAAAGTTGATAAACCTGTTTATCACCAGGAAAGCAATCATTTCTCAAGTGATCTTGATATTAGAGGTTTAGATGTTCACACCTATCTGTTACATCAGAGCTCTGCTCTAGTAAAAAGTAATGAACCCAGGAAATCATTACATGGAGAATGTTAAATTCACTCTAGTTATTTTTAATACAGTATTTTTAGTAGGTTGAAATGTAGTGAAACTAGACTTATGAAAAGTTAAAAATTCAAATCATTTTGAATCATTTAAGATGTGTAGGTTTTAAAAAACTGTGATAAGATATTCTTTAGAGATAAGATTTTGCCCTTTTAAAATTTCATCAGGTCTTAGCCAATGACTTATTAAGACCCCTAACTCTTTGCAGAAATTGTAGGGCAGACTCCTGTGGATTGGTGTTAATCTCTGTGATGTTACTTCAGGAATTGCTTTGGGCAAGGGAAGCAAATGTTGACTACCAAACTTAGAGTTGATTTGATAAAAGTGATGGCATAATATGACTTTTGCAATTTACTACAGGAAGACAGTTTGTTGACCAGGGTCAACAGTAAACTTAATTATCAAACATGGAAATCTGTAAGTAAATGTAAGTAGATATTAAGGATACTAAAGAGGAAGATAAAGCTAATATGAAATAGGCTATGTTAAGTAAATTTCATGATAAACTATTCATAGTCTTGTTAACAAGTTTGTGATGGTTAATTTTATGTGTCAACTTGGTTGGGTTATAGTGTCAGATATTTGGTCAAATATTATTCTGCCTAAAAGTGTTTTTTGGATGAGATTGATATTTAAATCAGTTGACTTTGAGTACAGCAGAATGTTCTCCATAATGTGGGTGAGCCTCATCCAATCAATTGATGGCTTTAATATTATAGAATGAAGACTGACCTCCCCTGAGCAAGAGGGACTTCTGCCAACGATGGCCTTCAGATTTGAACTGCAACTTTGGATCTTCTCTAGGTTTCTAGCCTGTGGATCCACACTGTACATTTTCATTTGTCAACCTCCATAATTGCATGAGCCAATTCATTAATATAATCTTTCTTTAGATATACGTGTATCCTGTTGCTTCTGTTTCTTTGGAGGGCCTTGACTAGTATACAGTGTCTATCTGAAGCGACCCAACTGATATAACATGGGTGTTATTAGCCCATGCAAGGTAATTATAAGATAAAATAAGTATAAACATATATGGTATACTTCAGTATAGAATGAATTGATGACATGACTTGGTACTGAGTGTAATATAGATTTGAATTCACTGTAATGATTCAGGTTTATTGACTCCTTCTTCACTAGAAACCATCATGCTTCCCAACTGTGTATTGATCATAGGCAATACCTAAGCCTATCTCAGATTAAAGTCACATATCCATTTGTAGAATTCAGTCTAATTACTAAGAGATAGTTATGTAGGAAAGAAATGCCTTTGTGTACTTACTAACCGTTTGAAGCTGTCAACAGATTTTTAGAAAGTGACCATAGCCAGAGCATGTCAGCAATAAGTGATTATATGATAGGTTAGATCAGATAGAAAAAAGCTAACAGGTATGGAATTTGCCCTATTTAGCTAATTGGCTGTGTAAAAACTAGGCAAAGCCAAAAGGTACTTACCACGTTCACAAATACCAAAAACTAAAAATATTAAAATTATTTAACCATTTGTATATAGTGACCATGCTGCCATCTTGAGCTGTAGGATAATTTGGTATTTGATTTCTGTACGAGACATACACCAAGGGTTCAAATGGTGAAAGAACCTATTCATTTTCTCTTAGTTCAATTCTCTGTATTGGTTTGTTTCTAAGACAGGCATTTCTCTTATTGCTGTAAAGATACTGGAATAAATTCATGTGCATTTTTTCCACTTCAAAGGTCATGAGGGAAAAATAGGGATACCTTTTCTAGACACATTTTGTTTCTTACTGGCTTTGAAAGTATGATTGCATGATGATTATCACTTAACTGATGACTACATGATAATCTCATTGGTTTGAGCCTGGAAACCATCCTCTACCAATCAGGAATGGAGCCCTTTCTGTAGCACAAGGACTAAGAAATGAAGAAAATGCTTTCCAAACAAAATCCAAGGTAAGGGTATCTGAAGAAGGGTAAAATAATACTGAATTATCATACATAGATTTTCCACTTGAAAGTTAATAAAATATAATTACATAATACTATAGCCAAGCTGAATATAACTTAATATATCTTTGATGATTCGGAAAGCATGTCCAGCTAGAAAAATATATTAATATCATTTCACACACACAGAAAATTGCACAGTAGAGTATGGCTGGTGGTTATAGAAATATTCTATTAGTAAAAAGGAAAGTTAATAAGGGGTTGATTGTGTAACAGTAGCAGTAGTGTAAGTAAACTCGTATGTACAAAGGAAATGTCATATATGGGTTTATAAGGACATACATGCAACATATATTCTAAATCTAGAATAAAACATGGAATAAGGCAAGAATATTTTATTTCAATAAATATTTGTGGAAAACTGACATGTTCAAGGCGCAGTGTGAGGTGTGAGGAGTATATTTGCCATCTCCAGGAGATGACATTCTAGCTGGGAAGACAAAATGTTTCACACAAAAATATAAAAGGGGGCAAGTACATAGAAAATGATACCTGTATAAGTGGGATAAACAGGTGAAGTAAAATTTGGAGTAAGAAGTAATCATTTTCAGTTGGAACGACCAACCTACATGAAAGAGAAAAGATTAGGCTGTTCACAGATGAACAAAGAGAAATTCAGATTTAAGGAGGTCTAAGTTAGACAAAGTTTGTGGATGTCAATAATGTTAAGACTGAGAGATTGGTTCAACATGGCAGAGCAGAAGGATGTGCGCTCACTCCCCCTCATGAGAGCACCGGAATCACAACTAACTGCTGAACAGTCATCAACAGGGAGATGCTGGGACTCACCAAAAAAGATACCCCACATCCAAAGACAAAGAAGAAGCTGCAGTGAGATGGTAGGAGGGGCGCAGTCACAATAAAATCAAATCCCATAACTGCTGGGTGGGTGACTCACAAACTGGAGAACACTTATACCACAGTAGTACATCCACTGGAGTGAAGGTTCTGAGTCCCACGTCAGGCTTCCCAACCTGGGGGTCCAGCAACGGGAGGAGGAATGCCTAGAGAATCAGACTTTGAAGGCTAGCGGAATTTGATTGCAGGACTTCGGCAGGACTGGGGGAAACATAGACTCCACTCTTGGAGGGCACACACAAAGTAGTGTGCGCATCGAGACCCAGGGGAAGGAGCAGTGACCCTATAGGAGACTGAACCAGACCTACCTGCTAGTGTTGGAGGGTCTCCTGCAGAGGCGGGAGGTGGCTGTGGCTCACTGTGGGGACAAGAACACTGGCAGCAGAAGTTCTTGGAAGTACTCCTTGGCGTGAGCGCTCCCAGGGTCCACCATGAGCCCCACAAAAAAGCCAGGTAGGCTCCAGTGCTTGATCACCACAGTCCAAACAACCAACAAGGAGGGAAGCCAGCCCCACCCATCAGAAGATAAGCTGATTAAAGTTTTACTGAGCTCTGCCCACCAGAGCAATACCCAGCTCTACCCACCACCAATCCCACCCAACAGGAAGCTTGTACAAGCCTCTTACATAGCCTCATCCAGCAGAGGGCAGACAGCAGAAGGAAGAAGAACTACAGTTCCAGAGCCTGTGGAATGAAAACAACATTCACAGAAAGAGAGACAAAATGAAAAGGCAGAGGACTATGTACCAGATGAAGGAACAAGGTAAAACCGCAGAAAAACAACTAAATGAAGTGGAGATAGGCAACCTTCCAGAGAAAGAGTTCAGTATAAGGATAGTGAAGATGATCCAGGACCTCAGAAAAGGAGTGGAGGCAAAGATAGAGAAGAAGCAAGAAATGTTTAACAAAGATCTAAAAGAATTAAAGAACAAATAAACAGATGAACAATACAATAACTGAAATGAAAAATACACCAGAAGGAATCAACAGGAGAATAAATGAGGCAGAACAATGGATAAGTGACCTGGAAGATAAAATAGTGAAAATAACTACCACAGAGCAGAATAAAGAAAAAAGAATGAGAAGAATTGAGGACAGTCTCAGAGACCTCTGGGACAACATTAAACGCACCAACATTCAAATTAAAAGGGTCCCAGGAGAAGAAGAGAAAAAGAAAGGGACTGAGAAAATATTTGAAGAGATTATAATTGAAAACTTCCCTAATATGGGAAACGAAATAATCAAGTCCAGGAAGCACAGAGGGTCCCATACGGGATAAATCCAAGGAGAAACATGCCAAGACACATATTAAACTATCAAAAATTAAATAAAAATAAAAAATGTTAAAAGCAGCAAGGGAAAAGGAACAAATAAGATACAAGGGAATCCCCATAAAGTTAACAGCTGATCTTTCAGCAGAAATTCTACAAGCCAGAAGGTGGTGGCACAACATATTTAAAGTGATGAAAGGGAAGAACCTACAACCAGTATTACTCTATCTGGCAAGGATCTCATTCAGATTCGACAGAGAAATCAAACGCTTTACAGACAAGCAAAAGTCAAAAGAATGCAACACCACCAAACCAGGTCTACAACAAATGTTAAAGGAAATTCTCTAAGTGAGAAACACAAGAGAAAAAAGGACCTATAAAAACAAACCCATAATAATTAAGAAAATGGTCATAGGAACATACATATCGATAATTACCTTAAACGTGAATGGATTAAATGCTTCAACCAAAAGACACAGGCTCGCTGAATGGATACAAAAACAAGACCCATATATATTCTGTCTAGAAGAGACACACTTTAGACCTAGGGACACATACAGACTGAAAGTGAGGGGATGGAAAAAGATATTCCGTGCAAACGGAAATCAAAGAAAGCTGGAGTAGTAATACTCATATCAGATAAAATACACTTTAAAGGATGTTACAAGAGATAAGGAAGGACATTACATAATGATCAAGAGATCAATCCAAGAAAGATATTACAATTGTAAATACATATGTACCCAACATAGGAGCACCTCAATACATAAGGCAACTGCTAAAAGCTATAAAAGAGGAAATCAACAGTAACACAGTAATAGTGGGGGACTTTTAACACCTCACTTACACCAATAGACATATCATCCAGACAGAAAATTAATAAGGAAACACAAACTTTAAGTGACACAATAGACCAGATAGACTTAATTGATATTTATAGGACATTCCATCCAAAAACAGCAGACTACACTTTCTTCTCAAGTGCACACAGAACATTCTCCAGGATAGATCACATCTTGTGTCACAAATCAAGCCTCAGTAATTTTAAGAAAATTAAAATCATATCAAGCATCTTTTCTGACCACAAGGCTATGAGATTAGAAATCAGTTACAGGGAGAAAAACATAAAAAACACAAACACATGGAGGCTAAACAATACGTTACAAAATAACCAAGAGATCACTGAAGAAATCAAAGAGGAAATCAAAAAATACCTAGAGACAAATTACAACGAAAAGAAAATGATCCAAAACATATGGGATGCAGCAAAAGCGGTTCTAAGAGGGGATGTTTATAGCAATAAAATCCTGCCTTAAGAAAAATCTCAAACCATCTAACCTTACACCTAAAGGAACTAGAGAAGGAAGAAGAGTCATGTAGCACAGTGTTCATTGCAGCTCTGTTTACAATAGCCAGGACATGGAAGCAACCTAAGTGTCCATTGACAGATGAATGGATAAAGAAGATGTGGCACATATAAACAATGGAATATTACTCAGCCATAAAAAGAAACGAAAGTGAGTTATTTATAGTGAGGTGGATGGACCTACAGTCTGTCATACAGAATGAAGTTAGAAAGAGAAAAACAAATACCATATACTAACATATATATGGAATCTAAAAACAAAAAATGGTTCTGAAGAACCCAGGGACAGGACAGGAATAAAGACGCAGATGGAGAGAATGGACTTGAGGACATGGGGAGGGGCAAGGGTAAGCTGGGACGAAGTGAAAGAGTGGCATGGACTTATATATACTACCAAATGTAAAATAGATAGCTAGTGGGAAGCAAGCGCATAGCACAGGGAGATCAGCTCGGTGCTTTGTGACCACCTAGAGGGGTGGGATAGGGAGGGTGGGAGAGAGACACAAGAGAAAAGAGATATAGGGATATATGTATATGTACAGCTAATTCACTTTGTTATAAAGCAGAAACTTAACACACCATTGTAAAGCAGTTATACTCCAATAAAGATGTTAAAAGGTGGGGGGGGGAGGGGAGATAGAAGAACACAAGGTGAGAAAACTGGGAACAGTCATTCAGACTTGCCACTTTCAAAAGTGGTAACCTCTTGGTTGTTTTCACCTGCAGTCATTTGCAAAATCTAGTTTGCAGTTTTGTATGGACACCAAACCTAAGCAATAGAATTATTCTCCTGCTTTTAACCCAAATACAGTTGATTAAAGCTCAGTAAGAGCTACATACAACATATGTAATAAATGCAAATCAGGAAATATATACATTATAGAAAATGAAGCTCAGAAAAGAGAAAGTGCTTTCTTTACAAAGCTAATAGTCTCTAACCGAATGCTATATTGAGATAAACAAGAAATAATCACAGAAAAACTGCAAAGAGAAACTACTACTAAAAATTACAAATTTACATTAAAACTATCATGTAAAAGAAAATATCCAATTCAGTGAATTATTATGCATGAAGTTTTGGGTTCTTGACAGTCTGTTTTTGGCAAAAATTTAACTGTTTTTCTGTAGTTTTTCTAAACCTACACAGGTGATACAAAGGACAAAACTTAGCAAACTTATATGGGAAAGAAAGAGAGTAGAAATTTTTATAAAGTGAGCACGTGAAGTAAGGTCTTTAGAGGATACATGGTATAAGCAGTGCAGTGTGAAAATTACTGTATTGCTCTTTACAGAAGTGAAAATCATTTATCATCTACCATGTCATTTTTGATACAGAATCACACTTCGCCTTGTTCTTTTTGACTCAACAATAATTAGCTCCTGTGTTTGTTACAGTAACAAAGATAATCATAATTCGCTCTTCTAGTGTACTTTTCCTCCTAAGAGTTTAAGCACTTTAGAGCAAACTATTCCACTTGTCTTCATAAGAACCCTGCAAAGTAGGTATATAGAGATAAATGGCCATAGAAGATGAATAGGGGAAAATGTTTTAACCTGGAGAGTTGGATTCTTATTCATCTTGGTCTTTTGAGCCAGAGAAATGGAGTCTGCGTCATGAATGTAGATTTGAAATTCTCCCAAGATACCAAATATTCTTTCCTTGATCTCTGAGGTAAATGTGAACATTTTTTTTTTTGCTTGAAATTTTGGCCTAACTTAAATTGAGATATGTCGTCAAAGTTTCCATCTAATGGAATATTACTGAAAGAATAAAAATATATTTTTCCAAAGGATTTTTGGCACAGCCAGTAGCAGCATCCTCACTTAACAAATATAGGCTCATTAAGTATGTGTACGTTCCATGTACAGTAAGTTTCATGTTAAGGCCAAGAATGAATACATGTACCAAGCTAATGGTTTAAGGGAATTTTGTATTTAAATACTTCCAAGGAACCCATGCAGGTAAGATCTTTTATAGGCAATGCCAAATCATTTCTAGAACTAGAAAATAAAAATGGTCAATCCTTGTCTTTCTAAAAGAATACTTAAGACTTATTCTGATAGACTCTAAAATGTGTTTGATTAATCCATCCTGAAGCATGAATAATTTAACTAAATTTTCTGGAGTTTGAAAGAGTTAATTTTAGTCACAATTTCTAAACTTTGGGGAATATGTTCAAATATGGGAAAATCCAAGATTGAATGGAGCCTGCTAAATCCTCTTTATTTTGTTTCATCTCGTGAGATGTAGTAAATCCTATTGTTTTCTTCCTATAAATTAAAATAGGAGTATCTCTGTCACCTAGCTAAGTTATATGAAAGAATATTGAAAATGGGTGTTAAAAATGTGTCATTTATAGCCAGCAAAGTTAAAGTCTCTCTCTCTCTTTTTTTTTTTTTTTCTTTTACTGTTTTGAGCCAGTGTATTATTTGGACTGTAACATTTTGTATCATCATCATTAAAATCCATACAAGTGATTTTAGAAATACCAGAATTAAGTATTTTCTTTACATGCATGTTTACTGATCCTGTCTTCATAAAGACATAAATGTAAAAAATAAGGTTGTTTCCACACTGGCAAAATGCAGTGTACTATTTTGCAAAATGCACTACACTGTTTGCATATTTGACACTGTTACAGCTCTCTTACAAAATGGCATTCATTACACCCATGCTGCCAACTCTATCAATTCCATTTGATGGTGAAAACAAACCCAAGGTTTATTGTGGTGATATGGAATCGGGTACAACCATATTCCAAATGGCCAAAAAAAAAAGCAGTTGGAGAGTATGGGACTCCATTTCTTCCTTTTTCTGTACAATCAACTGACTCTTTATTGACTACATTTAGATTTTAATATCTTATTTGCCCTTTGCCCCATTCTTTATTTTCTATCTCACTGTATTTTCAATTGAATTGTAGATATTGGCAACCTATTTCTGATTCCATGTGGTAATAGATAAATGTGCAGATGAATGGATAAATACATAGGTAAGTAGATGGATAAGTAGGTAGGTAGGTAGATAGATAGATAGATAGATAGGTGATGGGTGAATACCCTCAGGGTGCATGAGAGTGGGAGGGAGGTAGAGGGGAGAGAGAAACAGACAGACAGACAGATTGACTAGAGGGAGGTAGGGAGAGAGGAAAACAGTATAAAATTTAATCTGAAGAACCATAATAGAAAAATGTATTGCTATTCCCATTTTATAAATTGGGAAACTGAAACTCACAGGCGTTAAGCACATCACCCCACATCACACACTGATATGTGGTGGAGTCAGGTCTATGTGCAGATCTGGAGAGGATGAAGACTGACAAATAGATTAATATTTAGATTGTTGCCCATACTGAATATGGATAAGGATCACTAAGCGTATATGGACTGGAAACCAAAAGCTTATTTCCCACACACTTGTAAGTCATAGAAAAATATTGTAAAATGTCAGAAAAAGGGAATTTCCTAATGAATTTAATGAACGAAATAACAACAGGTACCTTTCAAAACTTGAAGACTGATGGACAAATTTTGTGACCAGATTTTTAAAAACTGATTTATTTGTATGTTCTGTTTCATTTGATTTGTAAAATTGTTCATCTGCTACCCAATCATTGACTAGAAGGAAATCGTGGCTTTTTAGCAGTTCTTGCTTTCAGCATCTGGAAATTATGTTAGACTTTTATGATCCCTTTTCTCATTGTTGAGTCTAACTCATGAGAACTTCTCTCTTACTGTTAAACAACCTGTGATCATACAGACTGAGGTTCCCTGAGACTGTGAGTTCCTCTATTGTAATACATTTGTTTCCTATTCATTGAATTACAGTGGGTTAAGAACAGTTACAAGTGGGGAGTTTCAGGCTGTCACATAGGATGTGTAACATTCTAGATTTCTGAATGAGAACATCAACTATATGAAGTATTATAATTATTTCTATCCTACACCATGAAATAAGAAATCTATCCAAGTAAGAGTGTCATCCATCTATATGTTTTGCAAGTACTGAGACTTGATGAAATTGGACTCAAGTTATAGGAAGTACAAAGAAAACCACTTCTCAGGTGGCATCGTAGCTTTTATGTCCTTAAGCATTTATTTTTAACTTCAACTATTCTAAAATAGCAAAATGTTATGCCTCTATTTCCAAATCTTAAAAATTCCATCGATTATTTGACTTTATATATTAGAGTTGTAAACTAGATACATTATTTAGATTTCAAGATGATGTCTGCCATGATAATAGATTGACACCTGGGTTTTATATACTGCAAACAGAAATAAGTCCATATTTAATAAATATAAGGTCTCAATAATACGAGGTAACTTTTGTATGGAGTTATCTTTTACATAGTCACTCTTTTAGGCTGATAAACATATTATCAAGCTACAACAATTTATGAAATTGTTTATGCCACAAAGATAAAATTAGGCAACAGTCTAGAGTGGTTGATTCTGTGAACTAACCATTATAATTAGCCATTTTATTATAATATTTCTGTATTATATGATATACAGCATGAAGACATAAAAGCTTATCAATTAAAAAAAAGTAACGTTCAAACCAAAGAGAAAATTAGAATTTTGACTGTATAAAAAATTCTGGTTCCAAAGATTCAAGATCCAATGAAGTTTTGTGTTTAAAACTATGTAAAAGAAGCACAGGAAAAATATAAAGAAATAAAATTACTGCAGCTAAGTCAAAGTTCTCATTTAACTCTAGGCTTTATAAGTCTGTTGTCTGTTTACAGACAAAGCTTTCTGGCAAATGAGAGGAACACTAAATGGTAAATACCGATGTTCTTTGTAGAAGGCTTTTTTATCACTGACCAACTATATAAAAAGTTTATGTGCTCATCACATCATGGCATAGATGAAAACCAACATTTCAAAGAGCCAGAGCCATTGTTCTCTGAATTTACCCTGTTCAGACCATCATCCAAGCAAGAGAAATAAAACAGATTAAGGGGTTCAGCAATTTTCAACATCACAAGAGTCCATTCCAAAGGGGATGTCTGCTCTAACAAAGATCTGGATGTCGTGTTAGCCAGTGCATCAATTGTGCTCAAAGAGCCACAATGCAACCCTCTGCTGTGGCTATGAGATAAGGATTCTGGTTAATAAGAACAGTTCTAGGACAGGCACAGATGAGATTACAGGACAGAGACCCAAGTTGTGCCAAAACTCAAGATGACGTTTTTGTCTTTAGCTGTCACAGATGGGATGGCTTAAAACCTTCACACCACATCATCCTTTGAAGAGAAAATTGTGGGGGGAGAAAAAAAGGGTTTTCAAGAACTAAATGTGATAGAATGACAGAGAATTTGAACTTAAAGGAAAAAAAATGCAGAGAACTAACCCTTTTACAACACTGGCACATTACTGTTGAGGATTTTGGCAGAACATATTTACAACAGATTTCATGTAGGGGATAGAATCCAAAAACTGCTCCTCCCCTAATTTTGAACTGAATTCTCCCCCTCTTTGAAAAAAAAAAATATAGGAAGAAATAAAAATAACTTCATTTTTGGATTATATGGAAATTTGAAAGGAATCAGCCCAGCAGGAAAGATTACCAACTGGAAAATTTGGAAGGAAAGTAAGGTCTGGGATTTCAAGCTTCAAGCTGGTGGACTCAGAATTTGTCACAGAGGTTAGTTCTCTCCAAGGAGGAGCCAGCCATCCTATACCAGAGTACCCCCTGTTGGTTGGCTGGCCAGAGAACGTTGGCAGTGCCTGCTGTGGCAGCTGCTCATTTAAACTTCTACCCTGAAATTTGCTGAAAGGAAAACAAGAAAGGTTTGAGAGACCAGGGAGGAGAAGGGAAGCAGGAAGGGTACCATGTGAGGAGGGAAGTTTGGGATGCGGATTTTCTTTAATTCTTTTGTTAAGATAGAAAAATAATCAAAGGCAATTACAGAAAATAGGGGGACAACACTGTGACCAAGTTTTATCCAAAGACGTTAAGTCATTGTCAATGCCAATGTGTGTCTAACTATGGCTTTTTTTTTTTTTAACCATAATTGTACCTCTGAATTATTACAGTGCAAGCCAAATCCTCATCCTTCTCCAAAACACTTTGGCCAGATGATTCAGAGGTCATAGAATATATTTGTATTCCAAAAGAAGATAACGATAGTATTTTATTTCTCTGAATGATGCAAATAGGGTCCAAAAACTTCCTCACCCTTCCCAATATTTAATCAATGTGAGGAATAAGCTGAAAATGAACAGAATTCTGAGATAAGTACAGCTATCCATTAAAAACATGACTGTGTCTGAAATGGTATCAGATGCAAAAAGGAGACCTGAAAGGAAAACAAAAAAACAAAAAAACCCAAAACTCTATGGTGTGTGCTGCAATCTAGTCCTACTGTTTTAGTTTTTAGCAGTAACATATAATTGTATTGAAAATAATTCTGTCATAAGAAATATACACAGCACTGTGCTGGGTTGGAGTATTAGCAAAAGCTAGGAAAATCTGAGTCGGGTTTGTTGTAATCTTTAGAGCAAGGATACACTGGGGTTCTAAAAGGTTAATGAACCACTTGTGGTAGACCTTTCCTTCACATTTTAACTCTGTTTTATTCCTGATAGAACCATTAACTTCTACACTAACCTTTCTACTTGTTACTGTTACACACATTCTACCCACTAAAGCTTTCTATTGATTTTTGCCAGTGAGGTTTTATAAAATGTAGCTTTAAATACATGGTTTCTGCAATTGTGTTAGCATCAGCCAGTGTTTGTGAAGACAGAGATTAAGTCTCTGGTTTTACTTTTTTTTATATATTGTGATTCAAATACTCTTTTGTTATGATTGTTTTCACCAGAAACCTTCTCTAAAGCTTTGACATTTGTACTTTTTACATTGTATGGCAAATAGAATTTTATTTAATTTCTTATTTTTAAATACTATGTTTATCCTAAGTATGCTAGAAAGTATATAACTTTAATTTTCTGTTGTTCAATATAAGTTTTCCAATGTTTTCAATTACTGTGAGTGTGTGTGTGTATGTGTTTTGGAATGAGAGATTAAGAACAAGAGGTAAAAACAGTGCATATAAGTAGATATACAAATAGTTATGTCATGTGAATTTTTATTTAAAGGTTTACATAATTTGCTGAAATGAATGCATGATATTCCTAAACAAAAATATTCAAGACTAAATTTAGCTCTGTGAAAATCATGTCAAAAATACAAGTTCAGTATGCCTTAAGTAAGAATACTATGAAGAAGTTAGCCCTGCAATTTTAATATGAGTTCCCTACTTTGTTTTGAGTATTTTAAAATGGTTTTATTATTTTTCTAATTTTAAATATCATCTTCTAAAATCAACATCCTTCTCTTAAAATCCTTTCAGTCTATTATTTGTTCAGTTTGAAAATGTCTTCTAATTTAGAGGAGTGACACATCAAAATAGCTGGTAAGAAGAAAAATAAATATTAATCCACATATGTTATCTCAGCTCTGAGATGAAATTAGAATATGGTTTGATCATTGACTATCTCCTCAGTATATTATAAATCTGAAGTTTGGGAAATATCCTGACTCCCTTTATAATTTAAAATCCTTGCTCAAAACTTCAGTACTTTATTTTAAGATACCAAATACTAGTTGCCTGATGATCCAGAGTATGTTAAGTCAATCATGGTAATTAATAGAAATGATCAAAAATGCATGGTTCATTCTCAGTAGTAAAGGAGTTCAAAACAAGTCTCCCCAAAATGTGTCACTTTGGCATGTAGACTATTTTTAGCTGGAGGCAGGCAAGACCCAGCAGACTCAAGAAAAACTTTTACCTCTCCCTTAACTGCCTAAAAGAACTTAGATGGAAGGCCTGGTCCAGGAAGAGAACCATCACCAGAGATGACTACAGAGAGTAGGGGCTAGGTGTGCTAAGCTGTTGGGGAGCTCAGATGGGCCTGGAGATGAAAGTCTTCTCTGTGTCCCATTGTCTCTGCATGGCATGGCGAACCTTTGTTTGCCAAACGCTTGCTCTTCCCATCTTCCTGTGACTTGTCTTCCTTCCCTTTGAAGTCCCAGACATCTACCCACTTTTCCTTAGCTGAGAATAGAATATAAGCCTCAATTACCTGACTGCCTCTCGGTCTCATATTCTTATGGGGCCCTTGTATGTACATAGTCAAATTTGGTTTTCTTCTGTTAGTCTGTCCTATGTTAATTATTAGACTAGCCAAAGAGCAAAGAAGTGGAGAAGAAAAAATTTTCCTTCCCTACAGTAGCAAATGTCTAGACCTTTATGGAACTCTTATATGCATTAAATAAATAATGAAATGTGTGTGTGTAAGTTTTATTTTGCAAGAAATAATAATTAAAGGCTATTTTTGCTCATCTATCTTTCAGTTAGCATTCTAGGTGGAAAGCTAAATTTTTCAACCAAAAGATGATAATGTATCTATAGTCAACAAAATATCTTGAACTAACTGAAGACCAAGTATATAACAAAATACTTGGAGTTTTGGAAGTTGTTCTTACTAATCAAACCTATAAAGGAATACAGACAGATACAGTCTGAAACACCAGTGCCATGGAAGTGTTAACTCATTTTCTTTAAAGGAATACATTTTCACCATAGGACATTGGATTTTAAGTGGTCAGCAATTTTGTTTTACTTCTGGGTTATTTGATAATATACAGCAGCTGGACATTGCTAGTTATTAGATGGCATTTCTCTCAGATAGAGAACTAGCAGTAAAATTTAACAGCTTTGAAATATAAAATTATAGCATAGATCAGTTCATTTATGTCAGGCCGTTGATCAGGAGATTAGAATCACCTGGTGTGACAACACGTCTTAAGGTGTAGAGGAAGACAGGATGCCAGTTGACAAAGTGCACTTTGGGTGGAAAATCCAGAAAGTGGGTGGGTGACAGGAAGCAGGAGGTCTACTAGAGAGAACATGAATGTCAAAGCAGTGTTATTGTGTATCTTTATTTTAAAAAGACAGTCACAGAAGAATGATCTGGAACCTGCCTTGCACTTGATATCATCTTCCTTTCAATTCTAAGAAAATGAATAACACCCCTAGAGAAGATCATAAAGAAATTATTGTCCTTAGAGGAAAGCCAAAATTTAGGTAAGACAAGGTGGAGAAAATTTGAGAGGTAGTTGACGCCTATGGCCTCTTTTGGTTACAGAGTGCACAATGAGAATGTTTGGGCAGAAGGGGAGAGAAGGAAATTAGCAAAGTAACAGATAGATTTCCAGAGCTTTAAGTGGCCTTGTGCACTGAGGCCTGACTGTTTTAAGCCCTTGAGGTTACTTAAAGTACTTCAGATGCTACCTGAAAGGGGGTCTGTTTGTTAGGATGTGTGGACATAATTGCCTTCTTCTTAATCCACACGTCATCAGCTACAGAGGAAGAGGCTGTGAGTGTCAGAATAGAGCTATCTGACATGGGAGTATGGACCCTCCCATGGCTGAGAGTAGGTAAGGGGCAGTCCTCCCAAGCACAGTATTTAATCTCTGTACGTTGGGGCTCTGCTTGATCAGGGGTCCCAGGTCACTGCCCTCATGGCTTCACATGACATGAGGGATCTGACGTCATTGTGTGGTAGTATACACTTTGTAGTGGTATTTGGGAAGACAGCTGTGGCATTACTTGCATGGCTGCTAAGTTTGAAAAGCCTCTTAAGAATAAACAGATCAGCTCCCTCACTTTAGGGCATCTTTTGGCCTCACATGACCAGGTCACAGCTAAGGTGAACCTAAGTAGAGCCTCCAAGAGCTCATAGGGACTCTATGTGAGACCATTCATTGGTACCATGAAATACTGAAGGCCACTAAATGGATCATATCATTTAATTAGAATTTAAGCTGTAATTGATAGAAAAATATGCAGTTGTCCTTGGAAAGGGGAAAACATGTCCATACTGTTACTCAATCCTTATCCCAGCCTTTGTGCCAAGCACTGGAGGGAAAAAAAGAGCAGGAAAAAACTGTGTCCCTTCAAAGAGCTTATTGTCTAGTTGAGATGACAGATAATTTTATTTCAGTATGATATGTTATGTGATAGTGGTTGGTGCAAAGTACAGGAAGATCACATAGAAAGTAGACTTACTTCAGTCTTGAAGGAGTCAAGAAAGGCTTCTTAGAGAATTGTATCTACTCTGAAACATGAAGGCTGAGTAGGCATTAGTGAGGCAAAATGGGATGATAGTCCCATAAGTTTAAGAATCAACCTTGGCAAGGGTCTCTCAGGAGATGACTGAAAGCCTGACACATTAGCAGAGCCAATATAGGCAATGCACCAAATTAATGGGATTCAACAATGTCAGCTAGTTTTTCATTACTTTCACTTCTACTACTACTGCTACCACTGATAATAATAATGATAATTCTAGATGCAAATTTCCAGTATATAGATGGAGGGAGAGAGGCAGTTTTGAACAAAATTTAAAATAAATTAAACTGGTATAATCTACATCACTTAGTATCATGTTGCTGTTAGGTGAGAAGATGCCATTCCCAAAGCAGGACATTTAGAAAGCAACTGCTGCTTTGGACAAGAAGATCATGAGAGGTTTCCAAATGTGATATATTATTGTTGGCTGGAATAATTTTTTAGATACATATTGCAGGTTTTCTCAAGTAGAAAGGCATGATGGAAGATTAAAAGGCTTTCCTACCTCCACTCCTAAAAGTATTTTCCTACTACATAAATCCTCTCAGAACAGAGATGAAACCCTGAAAAAGGAGTTGGGGGCCCTAGTTCTAAATGAGATTAAGTTTCCACCATCTTGCTGGAATGGGGCTTCACTGTAATCAACAAATACTTTAAACAAATAAAATGAAAGTATTTGTATCTGAGTTCATGAACACACACATAGAATAAAATAATTATGGTAACTTTTACTATTATTTTATCCACTACACAAGTGGTCTCTCCTACTAGGAAGTGTTCCTTGAGAGCAGTTAAATGAAGTTTCATCTTCATTTTAATGTTCCTTATGTCCAGTAAAGTACTTTGTTCATGGAAGGTGTTCAATAAAAGTTGTATAAATAAATAAACGTATGTGCTCTCCAAGAGTCTGGAATTCTAAAAACTATTTGGCATAGTATTTTAGAATCTAATTTATCCCAGAGATAAGATTAGATGTTTGGCATTGGGTAGGTAATTATGTAATAGAACATGGTATTGGTGACTACTATGCCCATCTAACTCCGGATACCTAAAATTAGAAATACAGGAAAATTGGGTTTTAGTATTTAAATGTATGCCATACAGGGAAAAAAGTAGTTTGAGAAATAGCTTTCACAAACACATTTACTGCTATAACAGGCCATAAACTATGCATCTCTCTTCCTTTATTTTAACTATGTGAAGTCATGAAAGCAAATATGTTTCTTAGACTCGTCTTCTCCTGAAGATGATTTGTCAAGTCATTGCCCTTAACTTTTGACAACCCAATGAATTCACGAAAATAGAACTGATCCATATGCCCAAGGCTTAAAGAAATGATAAATCAGGTAGTGTATTAAAAAGGAACTTCAATCCCTTTACTTGTTTTTCATGACAAGCTATGTCTATGACCAAAATCTGAGAATATTTGCTAAAAGATGAATCATATTTGTCATTTCTTTAGTAGAGTGAAAGATAATAAAGATGGTCGGAATGAATAAAATGGCTAAGGCAATTCTAGTGATTGTGCACACATTAATAAAATTTTTAGTAGATAAAGTTTTTTGCAGATCAAATGAACTTGAAAGTATTTAGCAAAGCAGCTTGGAAAATTTCCCAGGGCATATGTTATAATGCCCCCAAAGTAAGGTTCTGTTCTCTAATGAGAAATAAACAGCAGTATCTAAGTTCTTTAACATTGTCCAGAGAAAAGGTAATCTATAACAGTATTGTCCACATATTCAAATCTTATTTAAATAGAATT
The DNA here is from genome assembly GCF_028021215.1 of Eschrichtius robustus. Classification (NCBI taxonomy): domain Eukaryota; kingdom Metazoa; phylum Chordata; class Mammalia; order Artiodactyla; family Eschrichtiidae; genus Eschrichtius; species Eschrichtius robustus. Next base: position 14,532,986 of record NC_090836.1, on the reverse strand, counting down.
TGAGGGGTAACATGAAGAGTGAATCAGTAAAAAATTAGTTAGGTATTGATGAGATAATTTCCATCTTGCAGGCATTAACAGTCTTGAGAAAAATGCTAAACCAAAAAAAAGCAAAAACAAACACAAAAACCTGAAAGAAAACACAGGTGTTGTAAGTGAAATTGTGAAAAATATAATGCAAAATGTAACTTAATTCCCATTGTTATTTAGAAATTGATTGCAATAGATGTAGATAAATTTAATTTTAGGACAGTATAGAGTTGAAAAATTTTGATGTTTATAAAATAAAAGGAAGGAGTTACAAAACATATATGAGACTTTTAGAATAATTGAAAATTAGATCACTGTCCCTATCAATAACGAATAAGAAAAATAAAAGCAACAGAACAGAGGCTAAATTGAATTATCTGAATACACTCTTCAAAGTTTTCCCATGAGGTGCTAGCAGTTTTGAAAGTACTTTTAGTGTACTTAAAGTATATTACCTTTTCCTAAGAAATCATCTGTGTGCTAGCAATTGTCAGTGAGAGTTCTACTGCACAATCCTTGTCATCTTGAATATATTTTAAGTAAAATATCTTGAAGAAATACATTATTTCCATTTCATAAAACTGTTCTGCTTAGGTCCATACAGGAAAATGATTAAAATGATCAAATGTTTAGCATTGCTCTGACCCCAAAGTCCCGTGACTGAAAACTATAGTCTTTTCCAGGCAGAATTGTGCTTACTGGAGATTCTCATTGATATAATTGTTCAATGTTTCTCCTCACTGCATTCAGATGGATAGTCAAAAATATTTCAGTAATGTTTCCTTTGATAGGAGTGTCTCTATTTAAGGTGTCACAATGGAGGTATTGAGTGTAGATATTTTGTTGGTAATACTGGTATTAAATAAATATGCATTTGAGGAAAAGCAAAGCCAAGAAACTTTTTAAAAAATATTTTAAAGATTTATTTTGATGTGGACCATTTTTAAAGTCTTTATTGAATTTGTTACAATATTGATTCGGTTTTATGTTTTGGTTTTTTGACCCCAAGGCATGTGGGATCCTACCTAGCTCCCCGACCAGGGATCAAACCCACACCCTCTGCATTGGAAGGTGAAGTCTTAACCACTGGACCATCAGGGAATTCCCAAAGCCAAGAAAGTTTTGCCGCACCATTTTCCCTCAGCCTTTGCCCACCTTGGAACAGGGCTATGTAGAATTGGTTTTGACGCTTTACGTCAAAATTCATCTTGACTTGAAGGGCATTGCCAAAATATCCTCATGTTAATCTTTTTTATCACAAGGAATACAATTGAGGATTTCTTCTCAAATTAGTCTCAAGTACTATCTTTTATGTAAGTCTGAAACATGGGAAAAACAGATTTTATTGGTAAAAGAATAAATTAAATGTAAAGGGAAATGACCATAGCTAACAAAATGTAAAAAAAGGCAGATATGGAAGGGATAGCTTATACGTGATTGAATCCAGTTTCCAAATATCTCCTTCTTCTAGACCAATGATACATGTACAAATTTTTTACTTAAAAAAGAAAAATGATTTGACAAGTACAGGATGTGTGGAGACCTGGATTAACAGAAAATTACACAAACGAGTACTGATAGTTTAGTTTTCCACAAGTTCAATATAATCCCACAGTGTTATGTGGCTGCTAAAAAAAAATCAAATAAGAGTCTAAACTTATAGATGTGAAGGGAAGTGAGATCAGAATTAGTGGACTTCCAGCTAGAAGAGGCCAGCACAATGGGAAATAAATGACATGCCTCTCAATTTATTCTACCATATGTAGTTGGATGGGATGAAAGCCATGGACGTAAACCCCTACCTCCACCTGTGACAATCCATCAGCAGTGCTCCTCCATGTGGGCTCAGTCTTAGGTCTGGTGGAAATTTGGATCCAACATACCACAGCTTGATCCTTAAAGCCACCAATTGTACTAAGTCTCTAATAACTTCAGTCTGAGAGTATGACCCCAAATCAAAGCTCCATTAGGTATTATAGTGAGTTAGAGGGAAAGGGCCATTAGATATCCCCGTTGAGGTAAGCTATTCATGCACTGAGTATAAGTATTAGTCATCAGTTGAAATCTCAAAAAGATATGATCTTATCAGTAGCCTTTATCTGGAGCTAAGACATCTGCTTAGAAAAGTTGGGAATTACAGGGACTCACAAAACTTTACTGTGTAGGGTTCATTTAAAGACTTCTTGAAACAAAAATACAGATATCAGTCATTGTATTCTTGTTCCTGTATGGGTCAATAACTTTGCCCTCTGTCATATCCTAAGTATAATGTTTATGTTCATTCCGATCTGAGTAGGGTCACAGAAATAGACTTCAATGCTGCTAAAATGGGTGTTCCAATAACCTTGTAGCAATAGTCCAACCTACTTAGCTAAAAGAAAGACATTATCCACCCAAGAAGTTGGCACAAATTGGCTCCCTGAAAACCTATAGTTTACTGTGTCATAGTATAGTCATCTCTTAAGGAAGAAGGAGAATCTCCAGCACTGGTGAAGTTTTCTAGGTCTAGCAGCTACAATAACACCAGTGGTTGGAGCATCCCCTCCACTTTGAACTCTGCATTGAATTAGATCCCCAGCTCTTAGGGGGGAATGTTTTATGCATGAACCCTCCAAGAACCTGGAAATGAATTTTTAACTGGAAAGCTTCTGTGAGAAGCCAAAGTATGAGGCTAAGAAGAATGTCAAGAGCAGTCAAGAGGTATACTCACCAGCTCAGCAATAAAGCCTCTTCACTGTGTTGAATTGGCCATAGTTTGCCACAGATATGAAATCTCAGCATACCTAAGCCACCATTCTGTTAAGGCCCAGAGACAGAGGCAAAATGAAACCCCTGGGACGTGGAACTCATGAAATGAGTGGAACTCATGAGCCAAAGAAGGGAAGAAACAGTAACACCCAAGCTTCTAATCCCATGGAGACCAGGCCTAAAAAAATATGACAGAGGCTAAAGGGGAGAGAAAAGGGTGAGCAGTGGAGAGAGAGAATGTAGAATAGAGGAGCATAGAGATTTCTAGAAGTGCTAATAAGTTACATGGTGGGAAATGATCAAAGAGCAAGCTCTTAGCTTATTGAAACTAATGGGCTATAAGGCTTGGAAACTAATAACTACCATAATATAAAAAGAAATGTAAAAACTAAAGATTTATTTAGATTACAGGACCTCTTTGGAAATTTAAGGGAGCAAACTAGGACAAATGGCTTCAAATAATCTAAGGGCTAAGAAGCTATGGGAAATCTGTCATGATTGCTTTAGAAAATAATCTTTGGCCCATTGGTTAAAAGAGGAGAGAGACTTCTCAGCCTTTCTTCGAAGGATCAGTTTCCCTCATGTTGCAATGAATTCCCCACTCTTAGAATTGTTCAAACAGAGCCGGGAGGTCACCTTTCATAGACCTTATAAAAGCTCTTTATTTTCTTTTCAAGCCACAAGCCATATGTTCTATAAAGTTCTAAAAATATTCATTGGTATACAAAAAGTACCAAATTAATATGGCAATTCATCTCTTCACTTTTAAATTCCTAGAGAATAGAATTTATACAGAGCTCTTTGTAAAGCGCTAAGTCTAGCATGATGAGTAGATAATTTGTAATTATTTTTCTGACAAAGACCGCTACTGGAAATTTTTTTTAATGCTGTGCTTTATTAATTTTTCTACTTTTACAAGTATTGTAAAAGAAAAATCTCAATGATATGATTGATTTGAGTTTAGCGCTCATTACAATATCCACCTTAGGTATAGATAGAAGACCCAATCAAAATCTTTTTCTCTAATTAGTACATATAGAACATGTCTAATAAATTAGATATTTTCAAAATTCTAAAATGTAAGAAACAAAAGTTTAGTAAAGGGGAGCCATTCTGCATTTGTGATTCACTCTTATGAGCATATTTGGGAGTGGTAGAAAAAGACAAAATTGTTTTATATTAGTTTCTGCAGGTATTGACTTCATTTTATTTTTTTTTAAGTTTTTTTTTAGATATGGACCATTTTTTTAAAGTCTTAATTGAATTTGTTACACTATTGCTTCTGTGTTATGTTTTTTGATTTTCTGGCCATGAGGCATGTGGGATCTTAGCTCCCCGACCAGGGATAGAACCTGTACTCTCCTGCATTGGAAGGCAAAGTCTTAACCACTGGACCACCAGGGAAGTCCCTCTGTAGGTATTCACTTTAAACTTAGGAACAGATAGATTAGTAAATCAGGTTTTGTCAATTTTAATACTTTTATTATCAAATATTGAGTTTTTTCTACTCAGGTTCCATTTTCATTCTATTAGAATTTAAATACTTCCAGCAATTTCATCCATATTTCCCCTCTGTTCTCAATTATTTTCTTAAACATTATTTACAGGCTTTTGAAATTTCAGTTGCATTTTGTTTACCCACACATTGCACTAAAATTTAACTTTGAAAAAAAATTACCTCTACACAAATATCATTGTTATGTAAGGGAACAGTGAAGGAAGGAGTTGTTAGTTATATTTTCTTAAGCATTGTGGGAAGTTATTTGCTGTTGTAAGGCAATACACACATCCATGCATACACACACACACACTTTCACACAGAGTTCTTCTATTATGTTGGGAAGCTCACGGGCAGATTACAAAATAACCTTAAATTGGTAAATGAGTCAAGTGGGTGGTATTATCAGTTAGTGCACATTGTCAAATTGCAATGTGTTGGACTTTTACAATTGCATTTCATTCTGCTTAAAGGAATTGTTTCTTTCTTTTTTTTTTTTTTTTCCTCCCAATTTGTAAACCCACAGTCTCCTTGAAAAATAAAACTCTGCACTTGACATTTTCAGATTCCCCTTATCCCATTTCCATTAAAGACAAGTCTGACTTTGGGAGCACTAAGAATTTCAGAGAATTGAATTCCAGAGAGAAACTCCTACTGGAATAAAGTCTGCCTATCCAGGAACACAAAGGACAGCTTTTTCTCACCCCTTCTAATGAAGAGCTAGACTAATGTCCCCTCTTGGGGTTTGCAGTAATACTCTCATGGAACATTCATTTGCAGAAGCTGCTGAGTTAACTCCAAAGTCCCCCTTTCCCATAGCAAGTTGTCTACAAAGACAGTGAATTTAAGGGGTCATGATAATGGTGTCTCCCAAGACACCGAGTAAAATGTTGCAAGTTCTCACACCCCATTTCAAACCCTCCTATGGATTGTTGATGGCAAGATGTGCATATCTTGAAGAGGTCACCTCCAAGAAGTTTCTACAAAGCAACTAATACACAGACTAGATAACTGTGGCATTAAAGGCACTTTTCTGAGACTCTCCTTTCTGGAACAATTAAAATAGATGTTGTCACTGTACATTGCAACAGAATTAAGGATGTAAGACCCCACATTAAAGGTAAAGGCTAATAAGTGAAATTATTAGTATAGGTTCTTTAAGGAAATGAAATTTAGCTTTCCAATACTTCCCACAGCTTGGAATAGGGCCTTTCATAAAGGAAGGAAGGAAAGAGAAGGAAGGGAGGAAGGAAAGAAGAAGGGAGAGAGAGAGGAAGGGAAGAAGGAAGGGGGGAAGAAGGAATGATTGAACAAATAAAGGAGTAAACAGAAAAATTTATATTACAGCTAGCTAATAGGTCAAAGAAGTTATAAAAAATGTTTTGTGCCCATGTGCATTAGGCTTTTATTTTTTAGTTGTGATAATATTCCCGAATTTTCTCATAATAAGTGTTTTATGGGACTAAAATACAAAGCAAGATCCTGTGTATGAGAGGAAATTGAACTGAAGCAATCTCTATTGTTGGCTGTGAAGGGTTTCTTTGTGGTTTTTTGTTTGTTTGTTTTCTCCTACTGAGTACTTTGTCATCTGCGGGAGGCCAATTCATGGTCTCTTTAAAATGGGTAAATCCAACATTTTTCTTTCTTTTCTGCTATATTTTTTAAACCTGCCTCAGAATAGTGAGAACAAACTTAATATATGGACTTCAAGAATGATTTTCTCTGAAGAGGATGCTTTATGCCCAGAAGTGGATCTCTCACTGATACTCATTTTCTGTGGACTGGTTTGTGACTCTGTGTAACACTAGCTCTTTTAATAGCCACAGGAAAAATTAGTTAAAAATTGACTTTGAATGTAATTCATTTGCTACAAAGTGGTCTTTTACCCCCTGCTCTTCTCTTTCACTGACATCCACATTTTCGTTTCTAGTCCTTTGTTAAAAAATGAACTACACAGCAAAAGCATGTGAGGATAAGGATTTCTGAATACCATCATGCACATCATGGTGTTCCCAGCAGTGAGCCATTAATGTGTCACTGTTGTCCTATGCTGGATGAGGGGGGAGAGAGAGTTAAGAGGAGAAGCTGGCTAAGGAGAACCCCAGGGATGAGCTTCCAGAGATCCTTACCTGGAAAGAAGAAAGCAACAACCTTCATGTCTGCTCCTCTTGGCTTCCTGCACTCAATTCCCAGGGATTGTCTTGTTGCTAGACATGCCACTAACTACTATGTCAGTGAACACAAACTCAGCAGAGATAAAACTGAAAGGAAAATGTTTTCCTTATTTATCTGCTCAAAGTTAAATTAGTAACAGTTTGGGGCAAATACCTTGCAGAGCTAATTATAAGTACACATTTAAATTGGGCAAAATTGGTTTAGGTCTGGTTGTTACTCCCCACCCCCTTTTTAAATTTACTGTCTCCTTCTGTCTAAAATTCCACCATGAGTGCCAAGAAAGGGGATTGTGCTATATAACTTAATGAACATTTAAATCAGTGTTAAGATCCTTTAAGCTTCTCTTAAGTTAGAAATTAAAAGGTCTTTGCCATGGGTAAAGGGAAGAAGAGGGGTGGAATCTTTTGGATCACTACAATATTTTACTCATAAATAAATACCTACATCTCCCATAAGCAAATCATTCTGATACAGCATAAACTTAGCATTGTTGAAAAAAAATATATTTTCAACTCCTATTACAAATGCTTCCCAATGCTTATAGAAAGAAAATACGATATCCATGATTAGCTTCCTAGTTTAGAAGATTCTAGTATTTCCATTAATAGAGCAAGGTCTTCATAACCTTTGATAAGGGCTTACCTTTGCCTATGTCATCTATATGGTATTCTTGATTACTAGGTCCTTATTAGCAGATATAATGAAGAATGAAAACAATCGCACCATTCAGCAGCTTTTGTAAGAAAGAAAAATTTTCCAAAAAAATGCAATCAAAAGATACAGATTCAGATAAATACTGCATCTAACATTGATTTTCAATAAATATTCATTGTATTCACAAAGTAGCTGCAAGTGTAACTTCATGATAGTAAAGTAAACATCTTTAAAACTTATTTTCTACTAGTGTCTTCCCTCTCAGGAGAGTGGTATGGTAAAAATCCCTTTACTTAAGCTAATTGGAGTCTCCATCTTTTGAGTGGAATGTTAGATAGAAGCTCACATTTTTATCCTATTGTATAGAGGTATTTGTCAATAAATGCGTATTTTTGGTATAAATTCAACAGTTCATGCAGAGAAAAAAAATATTAACTTGTATAATACTTCAGCTCATGCCTCAGAAAACATATCAGAGCTTTTAAAATTACATAGTAAGTTAAACTCCAGTTATAAAGGATCTAAATCCCTTAAGAATAATCTCTAGGAACAGAGAAAGATAGTAATTTGAAGATTGAGTCACACAATGTAAATCTCAATGAAGGAGTTGTTATTGGAGAAATAAAATTACAATGTTTCTGACATGTAATTTAATGTAAATAAAACATAAATGTATAAGGATTCAGGTAAATACATTTAAAATTCTAGCTGTGATCAATTGAAAAGCATTATAATTATCTTATGTGGTGTTATTTTTAGATTTACAGAAGCCAAAATTCTATTTATGATTAAATGAGGTATAATGCATGAGAAGCATCATGTTTGGTACAAAATAATCCCAAATGTAACCCACCCCACCATCACATATTTATTACTTGTACAGCTCTTAACCTATCACAGGAACTCAGAATAACAATGATTGTATTGATGTCAGTAAAGAAACTACACCTTCAAGAAAAAGGAAAACTTAAATCAGAATCTTAAGTTTTCTTGCAAATAGATTAATCCAAATACATATGTATAGCTTTAGTCGTCTTCTGAAATTTCAGATCCATAACTCTAATTTTCTTCTGGACTTCTCAAATCAATGTTCCATTTTATTCAAAACCAAACAATACTCTCAAAGGAAATTCAGCATCTTCTCAATGTATCCTTTCAGCTATTGCAGTATGTCAAAAGATGCTATATTGTAGATATTCAAAGTGTGAGTTGGTGTGTGTGTACAGAAAGAGAAAGAGAGAGAGTCGATGCCCTCAACAGGGTCCTACTACAGGGTCTAATTTTGAAAAAAAAATTTGAAGTTGTATAGATCTTAAGGTTACTGAGATCCAAAATGCTGAAATACTGGTGAATATTCAAAGTCCATGAAATGGAACAGATGCAGGAAGTAAGACCAGGTTTTTAGTTATGTCCATAATGTAGATGTTTACATTACTAAATATTATGATAGGATAGAAGATAAGATATCCTTAAGCAAGATTTTCAACTCACCCAAGAAGGAGGAAGAAAGCAATGAAGAAATAGTGAGAATGTTGACTTAAATTCGTGGTGTATGTAAAATGCTTAACATAAAATATAAAGTAATTCTTAATAAATGTTAATTATTTTTTGTGTCATTATGTAAGTCACTGGAATTTTTATGAATGAGGTTACCTTAAAATATTTATACTTTCAAAGGTATAACCTATGCAATGGAGATGTGAATCATAGTAAATACGTAAGGCATGGAAAAGTTACTATTTGAAAGAACGGCATGCTCCAGCTTGTCACAAATATTCTGAAGAAATCATCACTTAGGGAAATCACACCTGATATAATTGGCCACATCAAGAATTCTTTAAAAATGTGGAGGGGGTCAGTGCTCTATTCCTAAATGGCATTTGGTTGAAATTTAAAAAGAAGAAATTTTGTTAAGTATTGATGTTTCTCATTATGGCAATATTGTAATTTGAGATAGAAATTTCTTCTGGAAAAATCTTCTCTGAGTCAACATTTACTGTCTACTTTGAAAATCTTATAAAATATGACTAAACAAAGTATTAAAAATTATGCCAATTACAAAGATAGAGAAAAGGTTATATGGATTGTGAGTTATCTCTATTTTGGTAATTCTTAGTTCTCATTTAATGGACATATGTTACTGTTCAATAAAATAATAAAGCAAACTATAAATAAAGGACCAAAAGTGTTATAAATAGTTGAGAACAGAGTTAAAAATACTAAGAGCAAAATGAATAGGGCTTTTGAAATTCTTTTTAAAAAAGTGTTAACTGAACCCATGTTAGAGTATAATGATGAACACAAATGGGTAACTTCAGTACTTGGCTGACATGACTAATAGAAGCAAAACTATTTCATACTTCAATGTTGTTTGTGAAAATGTAAAGTAAAGTAATATAATGCAATGTTTTCAATAATGTAAGTAAGAGAAGTATAGGAGAAATCTATTTTATGCCAAAAGGGAAAATGAGAAGTAATGGATAAAATTTATGAGAAGATATGTTTATTTTAACCTAGGAAATATAAATAATAATATTTCAAAATTGAATAGGGGTTCCACTTTCAACCATGATGAAGTAATGATACTCAAATTGCTATCCAGCCATAGTCAACTATAAAACTGGAAAAGTTTTATGAAACGACTGTTTCTATTCATTTTGAGAGTAGGCAGCAAAGAATTGTGAACTGCAGAGAAAAAAACAAAAACCAAATGAGCCCTATTAATGCCCTGTCTTTCTGAATGGAGTTAATTACTGGACCCTGGCACAAGGAGAAGTGGCATAAGCATGGCTTCATAATCATGCTGAATTGAATATGCAGAAATTGGAGATTAGCAAGGCTTAGAGAACTGGTATTTGGAAGGCAGAGTACTGACCAAGAGAAAGCTACTCGGAGAAAAAGCTCCAAAGATCTGCAAGGATCACCTTGATTCTTTGGCTGAATACTAAATTACCATACATAGAATGACTCCACAAGGCCAGGCAAAGAATAACTATTAAGGAAATACAACTACCACAGAGCCATAAGATGGAAAGCATCCAGAACTCTCACAGCGTTGGGAAAGTGTTGAGTTTAACTAACCAGATTGGAGGAACCTCATGAAACACACATGGCATTTTGCAGAGATGCCAAAAGGGCCATACATCAGGAGTGAAACTAAATTAATCATCATGTAGAATTACTCTAGACCTTACCAGGGATTCCTGGAGTTGTTCTATAATGACTAAATGGACAGTTTTTAAGAGGGTAAAGCAATACTGAATGTGTGTACACCTAATAATGTAGGGTCATTATACATAAAACAAAGCTAACAGGAAAAAAAATAGATAAATCTACAATTTTGACTAAATCATTTCAACTTTTCTCAATATTTGATAAACTAATTACAGAAAAATAAGCAAGGAAATTTGAATAAGGCTCTCCACCAAGGTGATCTAATTGACATTAATAAATCTTTACATCCAACAACAGTGGGATACACATTTTTCTCAAGTGTACATGGAACGTTAACTAGGAGAGTTCATATACTGGACCATAAAACAAGTTTCAATCAATAAATTTAAAAGGACTGAAATCTTTTTAAGAATTTATTCTTCACAAGAGAATTAAATTAGAAATCAGTAATATCTTAGAAAAGCCCCAAATATTTAGAAAGTGAACAAAATGCTTTTAAATAACCTATGTATCAAAGAAATAACAGGGGAAATTAGAAAGTACTTTTAACTTAATGGTATTGAATATAAGACATTAAAATTCGTGGATGTAGCCCTAACAGTGCTTATAGGAAACTTCATACCTCTCAATGATTATATATATTAAAAAAGAATAATCTAAAATTGTATGGTCTAAATTTTTACCTTAAACAGTTTGAATAAGAACAAATTAAATTTACATTTAGTAAAAGAGAGGAAAAATAAACATAACATTAGAAATCAATAAAATAGAAAAGAGGAAAAATTTGGGAAAAATCAATGAAACCAAAAGCACTTTCTTTAAAAGAATCATTAAATTAATAAAAATCTAGCTACACTGATGAAGGAAAAAGTAGAAAAAGACCCACAAATTACCAGTGACAGAAATGAAAAGTAGGACATCACTAGAGAATCTATAGATATTGAAATGATAAGGAACTATTGTGAAAAAGTTATGCCCGTTAATTCAACAACCTAGATAAAATGGACAAATTTCTTGAAAGACACAAATTAACAAAAATTGCATAAGAAGAAATAGAAAACTTGTATTACCATGTGTTGACTAAATGATATGTAATAACAATTTAAAATATTGCCAGCAAAGAAAAGAAAAAAGAAAAGAAAAAACTCCAAGACAAAATTCCTTTCCTAGTCAATTCTGTTATTTTTTAAGAATAAAAACGTATTACAACTCTTATACAAACATTTTCAGAACATACAGTGGTGGGGATATTTTCAAATTCCGCCAAACACATTACAAGAAAAATGCTAATATTATTCATTAACACTGGTAAACCTTAACAAAATATTAGCACATCCAACCAGCATTCTATACAAGGAACATACATTATGACCAAGTCAGTTTTATCACAGGAATGTAAGGCTATTTTAATATTTGAAAATCAGTCAATATGATTCACTAGACTAATGCACTTATATTCAACATCATATTAGAGATTCTAGTGAGTACAGTTAAAGGGGAAAAAAGAGATAAAACGGTATACAAAAAAATAAAATTATCTTTATTTGCCGATGGTATGACTGTGTATATGGAAGAATCCTAAAATTTCCTAATAACATTTTTTAAAAAGGAACTAATAAGTGAAATTAACAAGGTTAAATGACACAAGGCCAATATACACAAATTTTATTTCCAAGCAAAATTATTTTGAAAACAAAAAAAATGTGAAACCTTTACAAGAGTATAAGCAACAGATACAAGGAACAAAATACATGCAAGATAACATCTTTTTATATACAGGAAAGTCACAAAATATTGCTGAGGGATATTAAAGAGAGCCTAAATCGTTGAAGTTATATGTGATGATCATGTGTAGAAAGACTCAAACTTTTAAAGCTATCAATTTGCCCTAAGTTGATCTATAGATACAATGAAATCCTAACACATTACTGCAACTTTGATATAGAAATTAATAGACTCATTCTTAAATTTATATGGTCAGTGCTAATAGTCTAGACCAGGCAAACCAATCTTGAAAGAGAAGAATATGTGCAGAAGACTTTTAACATTTTCTGAGTTCAAAACTTAAAGCTACGGTAATTAAGACAATGTCGTTTTAGGATAGGATATATACAGATCAATGAAACGGAATAGAATAGTGTCCTGATAGAATCATGCACAGATATAGCCTATCATTTTCAACAAATGAGCAAAGGAAATTCAGCAAGGAAAGAATCTTTCAACAAATTGTGCTGGAACATTATGAATGTCTTATTGAAAAAAAATAGTAAAATTTTATCATTCATAAAAATTAACTCAAAATGAATGATAGTTCTAAATATGAGCTAAAACTATAAAAACCTTAGGGAAAAAAATCTAAGAGAAAATTTATACATCTTTGGGGTAGAAAAAAATTTCTTAGCATGAAAAAAGCTAACCACAAAACAAAAAAGGATTAGTTTGACTTCTTTAAAATTAAAAACATATTTATCAAAAGGTACCATAAATAAAAAGACAATCTATAGATTAAGAGAAAATATTACCAGTCCATATATCTGTCAGAGAACTTCTATTCGTAGTATCTAAAGAAATATTAGACCTAAATAATAAGAAATCAAATATCTTTATAAAAAAGGGCAAAACATTTGAATAAATGCAGCATAAAAGAAGATATAAAAAATAGCCAATAAACATGTGAAAAGGAGCTTAATATCTTAGGTGGTTAGGGAAAGGTAAATTGAAACCACAATATGGTACTACTACACATATACTAGAATAGTTAAACTTGGAAAGATTGACTGTAGCAATTGTTGGTGAGGATTAGAGCAAGTGGCACTCTCATACTTAGCTGGCGGAGTGTGACAAGGCATAATCACTCTTTCAATCTTGCCCACGCTTTCCTTCCATATTCCCTTTCGTGTTTATCTATCTTCTTTATGTTATAAAATTAGCTCTGAGTATGAGAGAAATAAATCAATAACTGAGAGTTTATGTTTGAGTAAATCAATGTATGGGCGCTCTAGGCATGGGAATAAGGTAAACATTATCTTAAGATATTCGGTGACTTTTTGCTGCCTCTCCCTCTGATTGTATTTTTTATTTACAGAAAAATTATGATCCAGAGAATGTGAAAGAAATGTCACGTTAAAAAAGTTATTAACACAAAAGTTTACCAAGGATGCCAAGAGGAATATTTCTATCTGGAAATGATGACCCAGCTGGACAGAGGTGGGTCAGAACTGATGATAAATAGATCTTTTCTCATAACAGCCACATATCAAGAACACCTGATTCACTCCAACAATGACAATCTCAAAGTAGTTTCTTATTTTTTTATGTCCCTGGTTGAAGCCTATTTCACATGGTACAGATTCTAGGTTGGTGGTTTTTTTCTCTCAACATTTTAAATATTTTGTTCCACTCTCTTCTTGCTTGCAGTTTCTGAGGAGAAGTAGGATGTAATACTCTTATTTTTGCTTCTCTATAAATAAGATTTTTTTTCCCTTGGTCTTCTTTCAGGATATTTTGTTTATATTTTATTTTCTGTAGTTAAAATGTAATATGCCTAGGTGTAAAATTTTTTAATATATGTATCTTGCTTGGTGTTCTCTGAGCTTCCAAGATCTGTGGTTTGGTGTCTGACATTAATTTGTTTCAAATATTTCTTCTGTTTCTTTTTTCTCTTTCTGGTATTCCCATTATGCATATGTTATACCTTTTATAGTTGTAACACAGCCCTTGGATGTTGTTCTTTTTTTTTCTAAATCTTTGTTCTCTTTGCTTTTTGGTTTTTTAGGATTCTGTTTATACATGTTCTAGCTTAGATTTTTTTTTTCCTCCGCTCTGTCCAGTCCATTATAGGCATTCTTCATTTCTGTTACAGTGGTTTTGATCTCTAATATTTCTTTTTTGGATATTTTTTAGGATTTCCATCCCTCTGCTTACATTTCCCATTTATTCTTGCATGCTATCTACTTTATCCGTTAGAGCCCTTAGCAAATTAACGATAGTTGTTTTAAATTCCCAGTCTGATAATTTCAACATCACCGCCATGTTAGGTTCAGATGCTTACTCTGTCTCTTCAGATTGTGTTTTTTGCCTTTTGATATGCTTTCTAATTTTTTCTTGAGAGTCAGACATGGTGAACTAGGTAAAATGAACTATTGTAAATAGGCCTTTAGTAATGTGACGGTGAGGTGTGAGGGCAGTGGGGGCATTTTATAGTCCTATAATTGATTAGGTCTCCATCTTTGAGTGAGCCTATGCCTCTGCATGTGAATTTCACAAGTGTTTCTCCGTTTGTATATTTGTTTGTTTTTTCCTCACCCCTTAGGTGGGGCAGGATAGTTAAAGTGGGCTGGAGTTGGGTATTCCCCTACCCCAGTTAGGCTCTGATAATACCCCAGCTGATTAGGCTCTGGTTAACTAGTTCCCCCTTAGGGCAAGCCTTGTTAAGAACAGAGTACTCTGGAGTACTTCAGATGGTTCCTTTCTCCTCTCTCTGCCAGAAGCAGGAGAGGATTTTTCTCCCATATTTACCATGGAAAGTTGGTTGAGCTCTTGGAGGTAAATCTTACAGTGTTGTGAAGCCCCTCCTATGACTGGGTCCCCTTGGAGTTTTTGACTCTTAGAATTGTCCACAGTGAGTCTTCGGCAATTTGTTGATTACAGTTCAGTTTCCTACACTGTTTAATAAATTTTTAGATGATTTCTTCAGGCCATGACATTCAAAAATCCTTAAACCAGGAAGAGTTTGATATAATAAATTAACAATTACTTGAATTTTGAAGCAATATAATCCTAGTCCTAATTCTACTACTCTTTGACCTTAAAAAAAAATTTTTATTTCTGCAAAATGGACATGATAGTAATTTTGCAAGGAACAATTAATACATATTGATTATTCTCAGTTCAACATATAATGCAGAGCAGATACTTATGACTATATGAGGGTGTCAGAATGGGGTGCTATCTTAAAATTATCTTTAAATTGTTATTTGATTAATTTCAGCATCAATTTTTTTGAAAAATAATAGAAGGAAAAATATATCAGAATTGGATGAAACATAATATATTTGAAAGAAAATTAAACTGTCTGGAGTGGGGCTGTGTGGTGTTAAATACATAATTTGCATTTGCACTGGAAATAATATTAGTCAAGTTTTATCTTTTAAAAATAAAAAGTAAATTAAGAAAATGTAAATTAATTTGGAAATTCCATTGCCTTCCAGTGTTAATTTCAATTTTTTATGATGCTTGTTCTTTAAAAAGTCCTTTGGAATAAAACTGTTTCACAACTTGTAAAATATTACCATTCAATTTTGCTGTTTGGCTTGAGATTTTCCCATCACTTTTGAATTGTCTTTCTTGCTTCCCAAGATCTCTTGGCTTTTGACAATAAGAATAGGAGATTCCCCTGGGTGAAATTCACACAGACCACATGTCTTGACAATTTGAACTGACTCTTTGCCTTTCAACTTCTCCTTCCACCTCTCTCTTTTATAAAATCCCCAGGGTTGCACAAATTTCACCTTCACTATGTGAAGATGTGTTTGGAGGAAAAGAGGAAAAGTGCTTTTCACATATTGTTGAACATGACCAAATTATACAATGGAACTTATGAGAAATGTACAAATAAACTGTTAAGAGATAAATCTTACTCTGCTTTGTGTGGAAGAAAATTTATATGGCTACTATATAAAATTCCCCACTGTTTATCTAAGATCATTTTAGCAACCTTAGAAATTAGTTTAGTTGTTGCAGAAGCTGAGAAATCATTGTGAGAGAAAATACAAATATTTTTTATCATCACTTTACTAGTATTCATTCCCTTTTTCATTAGAAGCAAAACAGAGTTGGGGTATAAAGCTCAATATTTTTTCCTAGCCCAGAATGAGAGTTGGAGAGTATTTATTGCATGAGGTAAATAATGGACTAATTCTCTAAGGCTGATTTTGGACTTGGACCTAATATAATATCCTGTAAACTAAAAAAAAAAAAAAAAGTATGTTTATATTATTTATCCTCTTCATCATTATTATCCTCATCAGCTAACCATTATTTAATACTTACTCTAACTGAGGTGCTGTTTCCAGTGCTCTGCACCTATTAATTTATTTAAACTTTACATCATAGACTTCTGTGTGTTAACTTACAATACCATCCTTTTCTTCTGGCTTTACTTTATTACACAGTCCCTTTGAGTGCCCTTATCTAAGTCCATGGCTTCCCCAGACATTTAGACATGATGCATTTTGTAATTCTAGCCCAGACAACATTTCTGAACTGGACAATTTCTAACAAACTACCTAGTGAATGTCTCCACCTGGATGACATACTGCCATCCCACCTAAAAATATCCCCCTGTTCTCTATATCTGTTATCTTATGACTTGGACAACACACATCAAGTCACTCAAAGAAGAATTATATCAGTTCATTCTACATGCCTCTGTCTTTTTAAGTTTTAACATTAGTCGTTCTTTAACTTCAATCAATTCACATTAATACCATCTTTTTTGCTTATCCTTGAGTTTCCAAACCCACTGTAAATGTTTTAAGCAAATACTTATCCTTCTGCACCCTGGAAGCAATATTATCTAGTCGTTAAGTGTGACAGTGTTGGATTCAAGCCATGCATGCTTCCAAATTCCATTTTCGTGCTGCTTAATGTGTGACCTTGGACAATTTCTTAACCTCTATAAGAGCAGTATGGCAATCTTTATCAGTCTAACAAGATGTAGGAAAAGTGAAAAAAGTCAAAAAAATAAATTGAGAGTAAATAAGAAACATAAAATGAGATGCTAAAGTAAGTCCAAATATATCAACAAATAAAACAAAGGTAGGAGACTAAATTTAGTTTTAAAAAGTCAGAGATTCTGAGACTGCATTTTAAAATATTCTTGCTTACAAGAGACATGCCTAGAACAGAATGAAACATAAAGGGTTATAAAAACTACACCGTGAAATATCAACAATAGAATTGTTGCTGTATCCCCATAAATACCATTATAGAATCCTAAATCATGAATGGAATTTGAAGCTTTGTGTCTCTTTGTTTTCTATATCAGTCAGAAATTTCTTTGGGAATTTATAGATACCCAATTGAAAATGTGTTACATAAACAGAGAAAGTATTGATTTATGTAACTGGAAAGTTTAGTCATGGATTTGGCTTAGACATGGCTATATTCAGAGGCTTAAATGCTGGGGTCATTCTCTCCATCTTTAGATCCATTTTTCTCTTCATGTTGCTTTAATGCAGCAGATAGATTATTTCCACATGGCAGGAAAGATATCCACTGTCAGCCCCGTTCACAACCTGCCAGCTTACTAATTCTAGCAGGTAAAAAGGAAAAGAGACTTTTTCTTCCCATGTCCGTATAGCAACCCTGGAACACACTCTGTTTGGACTTGCCAGAGGTAGGTCTATGGATTATTCCTGACTGGGACACATGCCCAACTGTTTGATCGTAAGTGAGATGAGGCACTGTGATTGACAGAACCACTTGGATCGTGTGTATTTTGTAGGATGGAGTACTGAGTAAAAAAAAATGTTTACACTATACATTTTTTAATTGACTATGGTTATATTAAGGCAGTAAGTGCCAAGACCAGTGTGTGCACCTGTGAAAAGGATCCGGGAAACTCTGTTTTTAAAATAGTCCATAGGTCTGTTGGACAAAAGAATACTCCTGTGGCTTATATAGGCCTAATCCAATTCACAATGAATTATTTAGATATAAAATGTTAATTTATTATTCCTGTAAGACTTTTTTTTAGGATCCTGTGACAACAGTAGGCAGATGATCTCTAGTTTATGACTTCTCCTTAGGTTGATGACTGAAAGAAGTTTATATTAATCTGTCCTATATAAATAAAAAGCTTTCCTGGCATAAGAATCCTGGACTAGAAATCAATTACAAAAAGAAAACTGGAAAATTCTCAAATATATGGAGATTAAACAACAAGGTACTGAACAACCAATGAGTCAAAGAAGATATCAACAGGAAAATCAAATGATATGTTGAGGCAAATTAAAATGGAAATATAATAACAAAAACTTGGGCTGCGGCAAAAGCAGTTCTAAGTGGGAAGTTTATAGTGATAAATGCCTACATTAAGAACAAAAACTCAGAAAATAGTCTACCTCAAGAAACTAGAAAAAAAAGAACAAACAACCCAAAGTTAGCAGAAGGAAGGGAATAAAAAGATCAGAGTGAAATAAAATGAAATAAAGACTAGAAAGACAATAGAAAAAACTCAATGTAACTAATGGCTTTTTCTTTAAAGATAAATAAAATAGACAAACCATTAGCTAGACTCAACAAGAAAAAAGAGGACTAAAATAAATAAAATAAATAAAATAGTAAATAAAAGAGGAAACACTACAACTGATACCACAGAAATACAAATGATCGTAAGAGAGTACTATGAACAATTATACACGAACAACTTAGATAACTAGAAGAAATGGATAAATTTCTAGAAATATACATTCTGCCAAGACTGAATTATTAGGAAATAGAAAATCTGAACAGACCAATTAATATATAAGGAGACTAAATCATATGAAAAACTTCTTAACAAAGTAAAGCCCAGGACCAGATGACTTCACTAGTGAATTCTACAAAACATTTAATCAGGAGTTAATACCTGTTCTTCTCAAACTCTTCCAAAATATGTAAGAGGAGGGCACACTACTAAACTCATCTATGAGACCAGCATTACCTTGATACCAAAACAAGACAAGAGAATACAGAAAAGAACACTATAGACTAATATCCCTGATGAACACAGATGCAAAAATTCTCAACAAAATATTAGTAAACCAAATTCAGCAAAAAAAGATCATACACCACATTCAAGTGGGATTTATTCCAGGGATGCAAGGATGTTTCAACATCCAGAAATTAATCATTGTGATATAATACATCACATTAACTAAATGAAGGATAAAAATTATACAATTATCTCAATAAATGCAGAAAAAAAATTGACAAAATTCAAATTTCATTTATGACTAAAAACTCTCGACCAACTGGGTATAGAGGTAATGTACCTGAACATAATAACTACTGTTCTGATAAAAAGATTCCTCTCAAAATATTACTGCTCATTGACAGTGCACCTGGTTGCCCAAGAGCTCTGATGGATATGTACAAAGAGATTCATGTTATTTTCATGCTTCCTAACATAACATCCACTCTGCAGCCCATGGATCAAGGAGTAATTTTAACTATCAAGTCTTATTATTTAAGAAATACATTTTGTAAGGCTATGGTTGCCATAGATGGTGATTCCTCTGATGGATCTGGGCAAAGTCAATTGAAAAGCTTCTGGAAAGGATCCACTATTCTAGATGCCACTAAGAAAACATTCCATATTCATGGGAAGATGTCAAAATAGCAAGACTTGCAGGAGTTTGGAAGAAGGTGATCCCTCATGGATGACTTTGAGGGGTTCACGTTTTCAGTGGAGGGGGTAACTCCAGATGTGGTGGGAATAGCAAGAGAACTAGAATTAGAAGTGGAGCCTGAAGATATGAGTCCAATTTTGAATACATAAAGAAGATATGATGTATATGTATAATGGAATTTTATTCATCCATGAGAAAGAAGGAAATCCTGCCATTTGCTACAACATGGATGGATCTTAAAGGCATTATGCTAAGTGGATATAGCCAGACAGAGAAAGACAAATACTATGTGATCTCACTTGTATGTAAAATCTAAGAAAAAGTCAAACCTTTAGAAATAGAGATTTAAAAAGTGTTTGACAGAGACTGGGAGGTGGGAGATATAGGGAGAGGTTGAAAAGACATACACATTTTCAAAATAAGGTCTCTGGATCGAATATATAACATGGTAACTATATTTGATAACACTGCTATATATAATTGAAATTTACTAAGATAATAGAACTTAAATATCCCACCAAAAAAAGATATATATGTGAGGTGATGGATTTGGGGGGAAAAATAATGTAAATACTTTAAGATTCTAAAAGCATATTAACATCTTTAGTAGAACAAGATGTTTTAATCCCTCTTAAAAGTCTTTGTATAATTGTTATGCTAATTACTTACTATTTTATTATTTTTATAAAGCAGGTCATTTGGAAGTAATAGAAACTTCTAAATGAAGTGGAAATTAAATGGTATTAGCTTCTAAATGATTTTTTATTTGGGACCTTTCATTCATTTTAATGAGTCCTAATGCACAGATTCTGACTATAATAACCTTTGCAATTGAATTAGTGATTCCCAACCTATGTTCTCAAGAACACTGGAGTTTGGTGAGAGGTATATAGGAGTTCTGTCACACACAATTTCTATGATAAAACATTTTTGCAAAGTGGCACAATATAAAGAAATCACAATGTGTATTAACTAAGCCATAGCCATAAGAATCCCATGGTGAGGAAAGTTAGTCTCACATAAAACAAAACCAGACAAAACAAAACTAAAAAACAGTAGCAGGGACTTCTGCTTCTGGCCAAGATTGAATAATGGGTACTAGACTAGCTCTACTGCCTTTAAAACAAAACAAAACAAAACAAAACAAAAGATCCTAGAAAAGTAGATAAACAATATAAAAAAAAGTCTCTTCACAGATATTGGATAACAGACAACACAGAGCTGGAATTCTGAGAGAAAAAGAAAATGAAGTACACCCTACCTTTTCCAGGCTTTATTTCTGGAGCACTGTCCAGACCAAAGTTCAGGGAAAGTCCAAGCACAGTAAAGTCTTACTGAGATAAGAAAGGCTAAGGTGGTTAGAATTTGTAGGGCAATATACCATAAAGGGTGGCTGCATGGAGGGGAAATATATCCAGAAATTTTTAAAGGGGTTCAGTTAATCCTCTGGATGAATATTAAACTGAATATAAAAAGTCTGACACTCTATGAAGCCATACAAAGAAAATCATGACTAAAGACCTATAAGGGAACTATAAACTAAGCTAACATCTGAGATCTCAAGCTCACACCCAGTGAGACATGTTTCAGAACCCACAGATTTAATTATACTTCATCGAACACCCAGGAAATTCAGTGGACACCTCAGAAATGCCATGCCTTAGAACAAAGATTAAACTATAGGAGACATAAGTCAACTCTAGATGTGCATTAACAAAGCATAAAATCAAGGTTCAAAAAGGTTAAAGTGATTTACAAGTAAATTAATGGCTTGCCAGAACAAAACCGACTACTAAAGGAAGTTACCACGATCAGCAATATTCGATGTCCAGCATTCAATCAATAATTACTAAATAGGCAAAAAGTTGAAAAATGTGGCCTATAATAGGGAAAAATTTTAGTCAGTAAAACAGAACCAGAAATTACAGGTGTGATTGAATTATCAAACAAGGACTTAAAAGAACTACTACAAATATGTATGAGTATTTAAACCAAAGCATAACACAGTAATAAGAAAAAAGGAAACCATAAAGAAGAGTCAGATGAAACAACATCTGACAGTATTCTGACATGGATTGGCTTAATTGGGGATTGGCTTTTCCCAAAGAAGACATACTTGAAATTGAAAAAAATGGCATAAAAACTATCCAAACTAAAAAATAAGGAGAGGAAAAAATAAGACTGAAAAAATTAGAGTCTCAATGATCTTTGGACAATATTAAGCAGCCTAACATAATTTTATATGTGTGTGTGTGTGTGCACGTGTGTATATAACTGGAATCTCCTAAAGATGGGGGGGAGGGACAGATAAAATAATAGCTGAAAATTTTCCATATTTGATAAAAATATCAATCCAGAAATTTATGAAATGGTAAATATCAAGCAGCATTACACCAAGACACATCGTAATCAAACTGATGAAAACTGTTAACAAAGAAAAAAAATTAAAGCAGCCAAAGAAAAAAAATTAAAGCAGCCAAAGAAAAATGACACATTACATAAAGGGAAAAAATGACCACTGAATACGCATTATTCTAGAGTCAAGTCAGAGACAATGAAAGAAAAATTTTAATTTACTGGAAAACAGTCATACTAGAATTCTATACACAGAGAATATTTGTTTCAAAAATTATGGCAAAACAGTGCCATTTAATGACAGGCAAAACTTTACAGTACAAAACAATAGCCAACCTGTACTACATGAACTTCTTTGGGATGAAGGAAAATGCTTTGTGATGCAAACTAGCTTAAGTTATATTTACCTGTTATATGTTCAAATATAAAATATTTTTATGTTTTCTTTACATTTTCTAAAAAATAAATTACTGTTTTGATAAAAAACAATGCCAAGATATAATGCACTGTTACATATGCAAGTAGTATAATATTACCTGAAAGTAGATTATAGTAAGTTCAAAATACGCAGTGTAAACGTAGCAAGTAACACATCAGAAAACAAAGTGATTTAACAAAGCACCAGTAGAGAAGATGAAGTGGAATACTAAACATATTCAAGTAATTAAAAAGAAAAAAGTAAAAGACAAAAACAAGAACAAAGTAGATGGATCAAATAGAAAGGGAATAGCAAGATGTAGACTGAAATACAGTATCAATAATTACATTAGATGTAAATGGACTAAAAATACTAACCCAAAAAGAGAATTATCAAACTGCAGTTTTCAAAAAATCCAATTATAATACTATCCACCACAAAACACACTTTAAAATGAAAACACATTCAGCAATAAAAAGGAGCAATCCACTTACACAATGAAACAACTTGGATGAGACTGAAATATTTCTTAATGAACATATCCAGACACAATTTGTGCATACTCTATATTTTCATTGATACAAAGTTCTAGAATAGGCCAAAGAAAAGATCAGATAAAGTAGTTGGCTGTGGCAGGTGCAAAGAGTTGAATTTACTACAAAGGAGCATGAGGAAACATTTTAGCATGATAGAAATGTTCTATATCTTAATTGGGGTGGTGATTATATGGGTTATATAAACACACCAATATGTACACTTAAAATGTAGGTGTGTTTTATTTTATGTAAACTGTACCTTGATAAAGTTCATGAACAAAAAGAAAAAAAATTAACAACTGGAAAATGGTCTAGAGCAAGAAATCAATTTAAATATTGATTTTTCTCTCCAATTTATCAATACTGGTAAGTTGGAAACCAAGTTGTTTCCATAGTCATTTGTGGCAATCGACCTAATCCAACTTGTTGAAGTCTGAAGTAATGAGGGTTTAAAATTATTTTAATGACACCAAAACAAACAGTTTATATAGTAGAGCCCAAGATACGTCTACTAGTCATTTCTATATAGTCTACAAGCTTGGTAATATATAATTTCACTTCTGAATAATAGCTTATATACATCTTACTGTGTGCCTCTCTAATTTCTCTGTAGCATTGTCTTCCAGAAATCATGAAACATATTGACTTATGAATTGAATGAATTTGTTTATACCAAAGTAAAAGTTTCACTTGATTTTATGTTCAGTAAGGGCAATGGGCTTCAAGTAAGAGAGGTGATATAAAGTCTATAGCTGCTGAACTTCCAAGGTCCTCTGCCATGAAACTTGCTTTTTATAAAATACCAAATAAGGTATCTTATTTTTTTAGTTTCTCATCTCAAATCACAAAATTATACCTGAGAATGAATTGTCATATTTACACCAGAATATGTGTTACTTGCTGGGGAGGAGAGAAGTTAAAATCTATAAACATGATTTAAAGATAGCTGATATTCTCCCAGACAGAATCAATTTTAAGACTTAGAAAGTAATATCCTAAAGAGAAGAGATAATCAACTTTTTTTTGCAGGATATTTTAAATCTTATTATACAAATGAAAATTATTAACAAGTAGAAAAGAACTGATATAACACCTATGAATTAGGAAAGGATCTACAGAAAATCCACAATGAAATCAAAAGACTACTAAGTAATACAAATAAGTATAAATAGAAAAACGTACTGAAGAAGTTAGAATTTAATATTTTATTTAAAATTCAGGTTGAATTATTAATGAAACCTGTACAGATTTTTTAAAAAAAATCTATAAGCGTGGCAAATATGAGATATAATGGCAGAATTAACTGAGTATTAGATACGGGGAAAAACAGAATCACAGTTTATAAATGTACTAATTCATATACTGATAATTAAACATTACAGTTAGAGTCAGTGGAGACCTAAAGAACAATCCTTTTATGATCTAGAGCAGCATTTGACAAACTATGTATACATGAACTCACATTTCTTTTTGTAAATATAATTTGTTTGGAAAACACTCAAGCCTATTCATGTATATGTTGTCTACAGCTACTTTCACATTACAAGTGAAGTTAGTGTAGCTGCAACACAGATCGTACAGCCTGCAAAACCTAAAATGTTGAAAATCTGGCCATTAAGAAGAATTTTGCTTACCCAGAAAATAAAAATAGATCTGAAAGGAAATATATTTCCAACAGTGGTACTATTAGATATTGCATTAAAGAGCAGTGGTAGCTTTTCAAGGTTGAATCAGACTGGTATTTAATGCTTAGGTTGGTGAGAAGAACAATGAGCAGGAGACCTTCTTTGGTGGTGGTGGAAGGGTGGCGGTGGGGGGAGGAAGAAAGAGAGAGACACAGAGAGAGAAAGAAGAGAGAGGGAGATTGATTTATTTTAAGGAATTGGCTCTCTGGCTGTGGAAGCTGACAAGTCCAGTATCTGCAGGGTAGGCTGGCAGGCTGGAGACTGAGAAAAGTTGATGTTTCAGTTGAGTCTGAAGGCAGTCTGCTGGCAGAATTCCTCTTCCTTGGAGGGAGGTTAGTCTTTTTTTTATATTAAGGCCTTTAACTGATTGGATGAGGCTCTCCACTCTGCTTCCAAAGTTAATACTATCCGCACCTGGGTGGGGTGGGAGGCAGTAGAAAGAGGTTGTTAAGTTATTGATTCCCCAAACTCATCCTTGGAGAGTCAAATTGATTTTGTGTAGACTGAAGTCCTGCATATTTCTTTAAACCCCCTAGGTGCTTCACATAGCCAGCCAGAGTCAAGAACCAGAAGGTTAAGCAAAGTTTTATGACAATATATCATATAGCCTCTAAGTTGTTACAATGCATTTTGATAGAGGCTCAAGGTGGAATATGTTTCATTCAGAGTTTAGCAAATGTATTTTACCAGTGAACCTTTATTCATACATGATCTGTTAACCAATGTTTCTTGAAGTAGGTTGAGATCTGCTGCTCTAGACCAATACTGTCATTTACCAAAGAGAAGATGAAAGGTCAAGGAAGTTAAGTCATTGCCCAAAGTCACACCTCTTAGCAGCAGAATCAAATCTAAAACTTGGGTCTCCTTTCTTTGTCTGATGCTCTTTTCCTTCTTCTTTATAAAATAACTCAATATTTATTCCTTCTGACTCTCCATTCAAGTTTCACCTGTGTCTAGATTGTTGCAATCAGAATCATTGCAAACTTAGTTGGGGAGTTTTTCATTGCTATGATGGGTACAGTTTACTTCAAATGCACTGTGACAGAGAATAATTTCTCTCTCATTACCTTTTCCTTTAAAACACCACTTTAGGTGCCTGAAAGTCAGCTTCCTAGTCAATGTTGACTGCTGAGGCTCTGACAGAATGACAGTCCTGAACTGGCTAATCAGAGGGTGTAAATGATGTAAAGGTGACAGTCACTACTCTATTAGTGTTCCCATCAGGAAGCTAAGAACCTCTATCCATGATTCTTGGAAAAGTGTTATAAGAACTAAGGTAATTTTTCATGATTTTAAAATAAAGCATACTAAGAAGAGCAAATAATGATACTTCATGGCCTAAATGTTCTCTCCATTGCTGCTCAAAGATAGCAGTTCTCATCTGAGGTGTGTTGGCAGGATGGTTTGTGTGATTCATTATGGAGTATCTTAAATAAGTTCCAAATAACATACATTTCCAAGTTTGCAAACAAATTACTTAAAATATACATTATATATGATACAAGTTTATTACTAAATTAATTATTCCTCTCACTTGTACTCAATATGCTTCCCTGAAGGAAAGAAAAAGGGGTAGATTTTCTAGGTCAGTACATGCAAGTTTGTTACATGGGTGATTATCATGTAACAAACTGATAAAAGATGGAGAACCACACATAGGAGGTTCTGACAAGTTTTTTTTGGGTCAATCTACTGACTTGTGATATTTTACACACTTACACATCCCTACCCACACAGGGCCACATACACAGTTCTAAAACTATAAATTGCCATTGGGCTGTCAACATCTCTGAAACATCTCATTCTAGGTTTGAAATTCTACCAAAAAAAAAACAAAACAAACTGTATCTTCCCTAAGATATAGATGTTTTTAATGCCAAATAAATCTACAAAGGAACTGAAATGACCAAGAAACAAGCCAGGATAAAATAAGGGCAATTTTTTTTTTCAGAGTAGAGCAGGCATAATATGGAGTCTAAGATATGTATGCTGCAGTATTTACTGGGATACAAGAAGGTCCCTTGATGACCTAGACACAATTTTCAGAGTGCTTCAAACATCTGCTACTTCAGTAATAATGTGTTTCACTATATTTTCACAAAGTAGCAAAGAGTTGCAGAGCACCTCCAAAAGAGAAAGGATTGAAAGCTGAAAAATTCTGGTTTGGGACCAAGGTTGTTGTTATAGAAAAGGTTTTTTCCCTACTAAAAAGTTTTAATTTAATGTAAATTAAAATGTATATATTCTTTAACATTAACATTAAATAATGGGAAATTGGTGTATGAACAAGCAAGTCTAAATGTCTTCTGATCACATGGTTTTGCAAGGTCGTAACTAAACTTCACACACCTCATATATGAAGATGATTTGCTGATTTTCTAGAGAGCTTCATCCTTTATGTTACTGAAGCCAGAAGCATTGTACCTGCAGTATCAAAATCAACCTATCCCTGCATAGATGTTGATCTAAATCAGCTTGGTCGGGTAATAGCATTTCTCTTGTGATGTCGTTTAACTTTTTACCATAACATAGATTCACTCCAACTTGGAAAGCATCCAGTGTTCAGATGGCTAAAGAGAAAAAAATACTGAAGAAGCTACTTGGACCCATAGGCTTCACCTACACATTAAACTTACTGCACAGCCAGCTTGGGTGAAATTAGAGAGAAAACTGCCCAAGCATGTCAAATGTTTAAGCTTTAAGACCCTGGGTGGAATGAAACAAAAGAGGAAGGAATCCAGGGGTGCTTTAGCATAATCAAGCTGGCTCATGCCACTGAAGGCACAGCTGGGATTGAGAACTTACTGCTGTGAGGAAACTTGTAATTGTATTCCAGACCCACAGTCACCAGTGGACATGTGGTGTATGTCTGTGTGTCTGTATGTGTGTTTTAAATTTTCCTGCTAAGAACAAAAAGAAAGGGAACAAACAAATACTACAGAAACATGTTTCTCATTCCTTTTTTACAAATGCATAATATCTTAAATATCTCCTTGCTCCCCACTCCTTCAACTTTACTTTTGACACTTAAATAATTCTGGTTGGTGCCTATCACTTTAAGACCCTTTTATTTAGTCTGAAGTTTATTAGATTACATATTCCAAAAATGCACTAGAATGTAGTAATATTATACTTGAAATGTCTTATTTTTATGCAATAAACTCATTGAAAATGAACATTTTTTTGTTTATATTTAGTGTCTTTATTGCTGGGCAGAGGTGCTATCCAGCAATCCAAAGCACTGGATTTAAGCTCAGGTATTAAGAAAGCAACATTTTACTTTGTTTCCCTACACCCCCATGCTCCCATTTTAATGGCTTATCAATCCATTTCCATTTGCTGATTTAGCCATTTTGTAAAACTGACTGACAGCAAAGTATGGCTCAAAGAGGAGATTTTGATGGTATTTTTTGGAAATAAAAATCCGTTCATAGGATCTAACACCCACTGATACATCACATATCTCCTGACCAGGTACATTTACATCTATTATAGAAATAGGAGTTAGAACTAGGAAGGTAGAAGGGGCAAAAAGTTATACATTGAAAGAAACGGAGGTAAAAATATCTGAACTTCTTTCCAAAATTAAACACAAACGCACACACACAATACCAGTCTACAAGAACAAACAAGTTCCACATCAAATATTCTGGGAGAATATTGCCAAGCTATTTGGCCTACTTCAACCCAAGTTACACCAAAACAGTATGTGCTTTTTAACGCTATGACAGATGGTTATCTAAACAACCAAACTCAGCTATGTTATATATTAATCACTGTAAAAGAGGTATGATTAAATGAATGCTATTCTATAATTTTCCAGTACTATTCACAGACATGGCATACTTATATTTTGTATACTTATACAAGTATAGACAAACTTATATTTTGACCTTTTGCCCAAAGTCTGAGATGTGGTCATTAAGGGACTAGTATAATTTCTAGTGCGCTTAGAATTACTCAGCTCCTTTTCAATTAGCAGAGCTACCCATGACACTGTATATGAAAACTTTCATACTAGAGAAGTAAATATAATATAAATAGTTAAAATTACTTGGATGGTGCTGCATCTCTAGAAGTGGATTTCAGTCTAGAAGTTTTATTACTAGGCAGATGTGAGTTTAAATTCTGACTGTAGGTTAAGCAGTTAAGAAGAGTTGGGCATATCTAAATTTTAATGCCTCAATTTGCATATTGGTCAGTACTGCCTACTTCATGGAGTTGTTGAAACAATGCATGCCAACCTTGAAAAATATAGCTGCTGGCACAGAGTGGCAACTTAATTAATATAAGCATTTAAGAATTTATTGTTATCATGACACTATTATAATTAATCAGAGATGCTTATTAATTTAAGAATTATTTAACTGGTTTATTTATCCCCTGCTCTATAATCTGTTTAATATGTATAAAATACCTAGGATATGTTAGTAAATAATATATAATGTACTAATATAGTAATACATGTGACTTCTCAATTTTCTCTCCCTTTAAAAACTACAATCTCAGGAATTCTTAGAAGTTGTGCATTAGGTTAAATGAACTAACACTTGAGTTATTTCAAACCCATATGCATATCTAAAGCCAATGAACCAATTAATTATTGTATTGCAGCCAGATCTACTAAGATTTTTTCAAATGACTGATTTAATGTTTGAATTTTTGAAATTACTAATTAAGGAATGATTTAAGTTAGCATAAAAATGTCTCATGTGCATTCAGATGCCCAGACCCAAAGCAGTATAGCCTATGTTGTAAGCAGCTGATTTTGATATGGGACAAACCTGGCTCTAATCACACTCCATCACTTACCAACTGATGGTTTTGGAAAGAAAGATTGTATCTGTTTGTTTCCCCTTCTGTAAAGTAGGTATAATACTAGCAACTGCCTTGCTTAAAGATTGCATAGCATATCCTGGTTGATAATAACGGTTCAATACATATTGTTGAGTATTGTTGCTAATTGTTATGTGTGAGATACATCAATCTACCTGAAGTTACATGAAAACAACAAAAAAAAGGCATTTAAAAGTTTGATTTAATAAATTTGTAAAAGCTATATTTAAAATTACATTTAAATCAATTAAAATATTTCCTATGTGTATACTCAGAAATATGCTATAATTAGGACCTCTTTTAACTTTTTTTTTTCTGTTTTTTAAAAATTTTTTTATTGACATTTGATTTGCAATTTTGTGTAAGATTCAGGTGTACAGCACAACAATTCAGTCATATATATATATACATATATATATATGTAGAACTGAATATATATATAAAACTGAATATATATATATATATATATTGTTTTCACATTCTTTTCCCTTATGAGTTATTATATAATATTGAGTATACTTCCCTGTGCTATACAGTAGGTCTTTGTTGGTTATCTGTTTTATACATAGTGTGTATATCTTAATCCCAGCCTCCTAATTTATCCCTCTTCCCACCCCTCCTTTGGTAACCATAAGTTTGTTTTCTGTGTCTGCAAGTCTGTTTTTTTGGAAATAAATTCATTTGTGTCTTTTTTTTTTTTCCTTTTAGATGTGATATCATAAGATATTTGTCTTTCTCTGTCTGGCTTACTTCACTTAGTATGATAATCTCTAGGTGCATCCATGTTGCTGCAAATGGCATTATTTCATTCTTTTTATGGCTGAGTAATACTTCATCATCATTCCAAGATGTAATACCACATCTTCTTTACGCATTCTTCTGTCAGTGGACATTTAGGTTGCTTGCATGTCTTGGCTATTGTAAATAGTGCTGCAGGGAACATTGGGGTGCATGAATCTTTTTGAATTATAGTTTTCTACAGATATATGCCCAGGAGTGGGATTGTAGGATCATATGGTGGCTCTATTTTTAGTTTTTTAAGGAACTTCTTTATTGTTCTCCATAGTGGCTGCACCAGTTTACATTCCCACCAACAATGTAAGAGTGTTCCTTTTTTCCTCCACACCCTCTCCAGCATTTATTATTTGTAGACTTTTTGATGATGGCTATTCTGACTGGTGTGAGGTGATACCTCACTGTAGTTTTGATTTGCATTTCTCTAATAACTAGCAATGCTGAGCATCTTTTGATGTGCCTTTTGGCTATCTGTATGTCTTCTTTGGAGAAATGTCTATTTAGGTCTTCTGCCCAGTTTTTGACTGGGTTGTTTGTCTTTTTGATATTGAGCTGTATGAGCTGTTTGTATATTTTGGAAATTAATCTCTTGTTGGCTGCATCATTTGCAAATATTTTCTCCCACTCTGTAGGTTGTCTTTTTGTTTTGTTTATGGTTTCTTTCGCTGTGCAAAAGCTTTTAAGTTTAATTAGATCCCATTTGTTTATATTTGTTTTTATTTCCATTACTCTAGGGGACAGATCCAAAAAGATATTGCTGCGATTTATGTCAAAGAGTGTCTTGCCTATGTTTTCCTCTAGGATTTTTATTGTATCTGATTTTACATTTAGGTCTTTAATCCATTTTAAGTTTATTTTTGTGTATGGTGTCAGAGAATGTTCTAATTTCATTATTTACATGTAGCTGTTCAGTTTTCCCAGTACCACTTATTGAAGAGACTGTCTTTTCTCCACTGTATATTCTTGCCTCCTTTGTCACAGTTAATTGACAATAGGTGAGTGGGTTTATTTCTGGGTTTTCTATTCTTTTCCATTTTTGTGCCAGTACCATACTGTTTTGATGATGTAGCTTTATAGTATAGTCTGAAGTCAGGGAGCCTGATTCCTCTAGCTCTGTTTTTTGTTTTTTTGTTTTTTGTTTTGTTTTTACTCTTAAGATTGCTTTGGCTATTTAGGATCTTTTGTGTCCTTTAACTTTCATAGTATATTTTTACTATACCATTACATTAACTTTTTGCTTTATAGTTTTAACTACATCCTTTGAACAGTTGGGCAGTTTTATTTTCTTAATTTGACAAGTTAAGTATCAATAAAATGATCAGTTTTTTCAGTTATTATAAAAACTTGTTTTCCATTTCTTTATTTTTCTTTTTTTTTTTTTTTAATTATTTATTTTTAGCTGTGTTGGGTCTTCATTTCTGTGCGAGGGCTTTCTCCAGTTGCAGCAAGTGGGGGCCACTCTTCATCGCGCTGCGCGGGCCTCTCACTATCGCGGCCTCTCTTGTTGTGGAGCACAGGCTCCAGACGCGCAGGCTCAGTAGTTGTGGCTCACGGGCCCAGCCGCTCCGCGGCACGTGGGATCCCCCCAGACCAGGGCTCGAACCCGCGCCCCCCGCACCGGCAGGCAGACCCTCAACCACTGCGCCACCAGGGAAGCCCTCTTTATTTTTCTCTTCAGCATTTATTGGCATTTGATGTAGTGTTTTGTGTTTCTTTTGTTTGTTTGTTTTAATCCCCTGTCTTTTTCAACAAAATGTAAGCTGTGTAATGAAAGGGAAATGTTTTGTTCACTGATGTGTTCCCAGAACTTAGACTATTCTCTGGCACTTAGTACATTAAATAATTATTTGTGGAATGAATGAATGAATGAATGAGATAATCATATATAATAGAGTTACAGTTAATAGAACAAGGACTAAGTGAAAAAGGAAAGAGAAAGAATTTTTATCTCTACATATTATTCCCTGGTCATGTTGCTACCTTTACTTTTGAGTAGCAGATACATATTTTCTTCAAATGAAACAAAAAATAAGCACATCAAAATTTTATTGTAAAAGTGTCTTTTTTTATATTGAAAAATATTCATAATATCACACATGACACCATCTAGAGAGAATAATAGCTAATAACACTTATTGCACTCTTGCTTAGTGCCTGGCCAGTGCTAAACACATCATACAGTTAATCTATTTTAAACCCCATAAAACTATAAGGTACGATTATTATCAGTTTAGAAAAACTGGGGTAAAATAGAGTAAGTAACCTTCCAAAGACATGTAGTTAAAGTGGTGAGGCTAGGTTCCAAACCTAGAATATTTGCAAATCTTATCTCTTAACCTTATACTCTATTGTTAAAACATTTTTGTCTGTTTTACTCATATGCAGACTATTTCATGCAGTTTATTTTAGATGTTTTGTGGTTTCTTATTCTATTTTTATGACACTAATTATGAGGTTTCCCTTATGTATTACATATTCTTCAAAATTTTATTTTTAAATTGATGACTAATATATCACAATTCTCCTTTCTGGTGGATACTTAGATTATTTTCTCTTTTCAGTCTTGTAGAGAGGCACTGGTTAGATTATCATGATAGCATGATTGAATCAAGACTGTTCAGTATAGTGAAGTTTATGAACATTTTGAAAACCTTAATTTTTTTGCCAAATTTTTGCAAAATGTATAATTTTTTACTCCTAAAAACATTGTTCAGAATACTTATTTTAGATTCCCTAATTGTCTTTTGGCATTAGCATTTTCTTTAAATTCTATTTTGAAGGTCTCAATATTTCAATTTTTATGTTTAACATGATTTTTACAACATTAATTACTGTTTGATTCTCACAGAGAATGAAACAGTAATTAAAATTGCCTGTTTGTGTCCTTTCCTCAGTTTTCCTTTCCTACTTGTTTTCAACTTCGTTTATAACCTTAACATTTCTCCAATCACATATATTTAAAAAACTTAATTCCAGCTTAATTTTGATTTTAATTTTATTATATTAGATACAGAGATTTAGCTTTTGAGCAGTTCCATTTATCATTTTTTTCCTATGCTATCTCTTACATAATTTCTATAATTAAAAATTCTTTTCTAGGACAAAATCAATTCTTCTCCTTTACCTTATGTTTAATATATTTATTTATTCAAATAATATGAAATCTATTTTAGTACAAATATAAAATTATTGTTGCTAATTAACTAATTGTCACATCACTGTATATTGATTTATATTTCTGTTCCCTAAAGAATTTTGAATCTTCTTTATCTGTACAGTTTTATGTATGTGGTTTTCTGCTTCTGGACTATTTTCTCCTTTTGATCTTTATGCCAATTCCTTATAATTAATACCTTCGTATTATTATAGCTTTGTATGATTTATTATCTAGTAGGGAATGTTTTTTATTTTTACTCTTTTTTTCAGAATGCTAATGGCTGGCCTCATTAAGTTAATTTTCCAGATGTGCTCTAGAATTATTTTGCTAAGACCCAAATAATCTCTACTAAGTTTTTAATCAGAATTGTATGCAGTACATACTCTAATCAAGAAAAATGGACACCTTTAAAATATTCAGAATTCTTTTGTGCTTTTTCAGGAAGATTATATAGTTTTGTTCATATTGTTTCTGATCTTTCACAAGATTGGACCTGTGTATATTATGCTGAAATATGTTTATAAGACACAAGCTGGAATCAAACTTAAGCAGTGGTAAAACTCATAAGGTCTCATAACCATGGATGCTACATCATAACTATGGAAGTGATGGCACCAAGGATTCAATTAGATATCAGTTTACTTATATGGTAAATCAGACATAAGCACCTTAGTCTTCTCACTCACCCACCACACACACACAAACACATGCACACTCATATACAGTCATTGGTTTAGACCCAAATCTATAAAATAGAAATCATTTTAGTTTTATCACTTTTTCTAATCCCCATAGAAACAGGTAGGGTATCAATTTTAAACAATAATTAATAGATGTGAGTTTTGTCATGCCAAAGTGGAATATAGGCTGTAAAATGTAGTTTGAATCTTACTCTTACTTTTCCTCTGGTGCCCTTGAGCAAGTTACTTCATATATGTAACTCAATTTTACTCATCAGTAAAAGTGGAAAAATAATAAAACTTAATTTATAAGATTATGGTAAGGATTAAATGAGGTAATACTTGTAAAAGTATTTAGAACAGAGGCTGGAATGTAGTAAATGTTTGATGCAGGTTGGTTATTATGTGGGCATTTAGAGAAGTAGAAGGGGATACAAAGACTGTAATACCTTTCTTTTTAAATCACAGTTTTAATGGCTAAACTAAGTAAACATGCAGATAGCTGTCAAAATGGTAACCAGTATGAAGCATCCTTTTGCAAGGAGTTATTTTAAGAACATAGCATATAATTCTATTAACATGAAAAGAGAACAAAGAGAAAGTTTTTGCTCTGAGAAGTATTTCTATGTCTCTTCCTATTTGATTAGGTCTTACCTATTGGGTTTAAGGTGGGGAGAACCCTCAACTATCAAAGATCCATAGGCACAGAAAAACTTCTAGCCATGAGAAGATTATGACCCAAGGTAGCCACGTACATAATTTTTCCAGCTTTTGTTCTAATTTTATAAAATGAGGAGTGGAATCCTAGAATAA
Source organism: Eschrichtius robustus (assembly GCF_028021215.1). NCBI lineage: Eukaryota > Metazoa > Chordata > Mammalia > Artiodactyla > Eschrichtiidae > Eschrichtius > Eschrichtius robustus. The sequence continues at coordinate 14,498,037 of NC_090836.1, read as the reverse complement.
GAGTCTTTGAACTTTGTGGATATGTACACAATTAAGGAAAATAATTAAATTTAAATTTTAAAATTAAACTTAAAAACGCCTATTTAAATATATATACATATATATTTGCAAGTACATATGTGTAACTGTACTAATAAAATATACACATATGAAATGTAAACATACAATTTAAAATAGAAAAGAAAAGAAACAATGTTTTTAGATGACTTTCAAATCATCATCCTTCATAGTATTTTTAGTTAATAACTCATAGGAAAATATACACTTAATATGAGAGTCATTGTTAATGGTAGTGAATTCAAATGCATATTTCCAGTAGACTGTGATATTCATAAAATAATTCATTCAATATTTTTTTTTGGATTTGATCAGACCATCATTTTTTTCTTCTTGCTTTTTTTTTAATCTCTTAATGTGGGTGACAGGGAATTCATATTCAAAGTAAAAGCATGTCAGTTCTTCTATCTTCTTACTGTTCCCTTGTGCTAAAATATTTAGTATTATCTTATTTCTGTGCTCTCTTGCTAAAGATTTTCCCCAGGCATGTTTGTATTTTGTGAATTTTTTTTAGTTAAAACCACATGCTATAACCCGCAAATTTAAATTGGGACAAACAAATTATTATCAGCTGAAATATGTTAAAAGTAGACTGAAGAGTGAGAGCCCGCTGATTAACCTCTGCCCCCAAGTAAGAGGGGTGCCCGCCCTTCCCTCTTATGCACTATGCTGTATCTGACATTCTAGCCAGATGAAGTTACCAGTGCCTGTCCTTATGTTAAAAATTAGGAGTGCTAAATTGTTTTCTTATTTATTAGTTAAAAATAAATTTTAGCTAAAAATAGAAATTTTCATATTTCCTATTCAAATCCTAATAAAGCATTGCATATTCCACAACGCTAAAAAAATAATTAAACTGTATTTATTTTAGGCCATTCCTCAGAATGTTAAAGTTTTTAAGTTCCATAATTTGCATTCAGATTTAGAAATTAAGAAATTCGAGCTATGAGCGATATACCCCCACTTGCAGGCTGCGTGTCTGACTAGCACAGGGAATGCGTGGCAGATGGGAGCAGAGTTCCCCCCTTCTGCCCTTCTTCCAGAAGCTTTTCTCACCTCCAACTCTTCATCTCCATTAAAACATATTCAAACATAATTAGTGTAACATTAAAATGGAAGAAATTTTGTAATTGCCAGTTGTTCTGTAGCCATGGTTACATCCAAGATTTATAGCAAGTAACTCCAGGCTGGGCACGAACAAGCAGTTAGCAGGAACAGCAGTAAGAAAATGTTTGTGTGCATGTGCAGGTGTGCTGATGTGAATGTTTGCCAAAAAAAAAAGGAAAAAGAGAAAAGAAAGAAAGAGAGAATATTCGGTGACATTTAAGGTGCTAATATCTGGAAGTCAACCTTTAATTTGACAGCTTTTAGTGCTAGTTAATTTCATTCATCCAGGCGAGCTGTAGGAAATTTGCAGCACCTTTAAATTATCACGTTTTTCCACACTGCCTCAGGCCTATGTGGAATACCTGAACCATACATTTTTTTTACCTTTTTTTTTCAGGTCAGTTGAAGTAAAACTTTCATTCCCTTTCTCAGACAATTAATCTTTAGCTAATTGAAGCAGGGATGCTGCAGGATGGGTTTCACTGGGGCCTGTAAATCTCATTTAGCAAAGTGAATTCAAGGCACACGCTGCACCTAATGATGTGACAGGTGGACTGCACCGCAAGACAGCAGCCTCGGAAAAGTTGATTCTCATTAGACCTGCAGAGTCCTGCAGTCAGTTTTCTGATGGCTGAAGAACACTAATCGCATCTGTTTGCTCCTGGGGAGGGGTCGGGGGGAGGCAGGGAAGTTGCGGGCTGGGGGGGTGGGGGAAGGGAAGAAAAGAAGAGGAAGGGGCAAAATGCTCTTCTTTTCTTTCACGAGTTAATATCCTTGACTCCTGCCCAAAAACCCAGCAGGTCTACCTCCCACCAAGCGATCAGCCTCCGTTCTGCTGACTCCAACAGGGTGCACCCTTTCCCTAATTAACTAAAAGGGCTATGGAAAGCAAAGGAGGCCTTGTGTTGGGTGAACCAATTATTTTGAAGGGTATTAAGTCATCAGATTTACTTTTATCTTGATTGCATTGTGGAAATCGTGCATAATTAATGGTGGGAGCTTATTAGGAAAATGATTAGGCAAATTACACAGGTGTCGGATGCATTTTTTATGATAAATTTGCTAGAACAATCCTGCAATTCCATCTGTTCAGCTCACATCAGAATGTCACTCTGAAGAAATTAATGGTGCAGAGTTATACAAAGTTACTAGAGGCTTTGGTTGCAGATTTAGGTAAGATATGTGTAAATATATAAATATAAATACATAATAACTAGCAATTTACTAATAAGTATTTGATGTTACAGTTCAATAAATTTCTTTAGTCTTGAGAGTAAATGATAGTCAGATGGAAACAAAGAAGTAGAACAAATGTAAACCTCATCTAATCAGTTTGATGTGTATGTAGATAAAAATAATCACTAGTTATAATAACTCTTTGCTTTGCATGATGACTGCAAATGGGCTACCAGCTCACTAGTATAGGAATCCTTGTGTTTTGTCCCCAGGTCTCAAATCTAACCTGCAACCATTCTCATTTTCAGTTTCCTTTCAGTTTTAAATGGAATCACCTTAAGAGTCACACTTTATCAGAAGCCCTTGTACAAGTAGTATATCTAGTACATATAAACCAATTATTTACTATCTGAGGAGCCAACTTCCTCTTTGACTGCCAGAAATAAGGAGGAGAATTGTTAGGAGTTTTCATTCCACTTGGTCATTTGTTAGCTGAGATCATGCTCATTCTCATCAATTTATATATGATCAAGTAATGCCGTGTCTTAATATTCTCTAAACTTCCTGATACTGTGAACTGATGTAAATCTTTGATCTGAAATACAAGTTCTAGTAATATTTAGAGAGAGTATTAAGTATCAATAAAGGCAATATAGAATGTCTTTTTCAAAAATGTCAGATCTAGTTTCGTTGTTCTATAACGAAAAAGTAGTTCATTTTTAAGTAGCATTCAAAATACGTACATACATCCAAGACATCAGAAAATGCTTTTAGCTTAAATTACTAGTAGTACCGCTCTAAAATAGCTAACCACTCTTGCTGTTTGTTATATAACGTCATGAAAAGAACTATTGTAATCTTGTGTCTTTGGTCTCTTCAAACTGCAAAGCAACTCAGAATAATTATTAATGTTGACATTGTAGATTGGCCAGCTGTGTCATTCACCAAAGCAGTATTTTTGAGTTATAAAAACATAAAAGGTGATCGAGGCATATAGAAAGAACCAACTTCCATATTCTATATGTACTTTGTTTAAGCTGAGTATTTTCAACTGCCTGCTACACTGCTCTCTGATTTTCCTACAAAACACTCAAACTCAACAAAATAAAAACTAAACTCCTTATCACTACTGCCAAAATAGGGTTCTTTAACAAATGCCATTAATCCCACTTAATTAACCAGATTTAAAATTTGGAAACCATCTCTCTCCTCAGTTTTACTCCAGTGTCCAATTTGCCACAAAGTCCTGTTATTTCTACCCTAGAATATCATTCGCTATCCTCACTTATAGCACCTCAGTTCAGCATCCATTGATTTTCACTGGTATTAATTTGATATCCTCCAAACTTGCCCTTATGCAATTAAGCATTTTACGTTGCTACTGCAATTATTTTCTAAAATGTATCACTCAACATTACTACATTGCCTATGAGATAAAATCCATCTTTAGGACAAAGGCCATTCATGATTCGATGTTTTGCGTAGTTTTGCAGCCTTATCTTTTGCCACCTCCCCACAGTCATCCTGAACAGCCTGTGATTCTTTGAGTACAGCATGCATTTTGGTGTCGCTTTGCCTTTGCAAGTGTTATTACCTCTGTGAGGAATCCCCTTTCTTAATGTTCTGCTGTCTGAATATTCTTCCTCAATCATCAAGTCTCAGAATAATGTCACATCCTCTGTGAAACTTACCTGAAACCCATAGATGCAGGTTTTACCTTTTCCTCTGTGCTAATACAGTGCTTTGTATTTAATTCAGTATTCCCATTTCCTTCACTATGTCTGTGTCTTCCACTTAGATGTGAGTTCCTTGAATGGAGGGATCAAGTCTCACTCACCACTCCACAGCTACTGCCTAATACATTTTCTGTAATATAGTACATAATGAATGGTTGTCCAGTAAATGAATAAATGAAAATATATGTGTAGCATTACATGGCTAAATAGTAATACCCCAATCTGCTTTAGCCAAAGAAGTTGGTCCATGGGTAAATGAATTTTTGAATAATAAGTCAAGACATTTTATGCTAGCACTTATTTCGGAAGTCATAAACCAGGGTTAACTATCATTTTCTTGCTTGCATCCCTCTCTCACACACACAGGAACACAAACACATATTTGCTCACTCACCACAGGAAGCACAGAGAAAATATACTCTCTGGTAACAGCAGCAAAGAGCTGTGTTGAGGGTGCATATGATCTTGCTACCCAGAATGTATACCAGGACCAGCAACACTGGCATCTCCTTGTTAGAAATGCAGACTTTTAGGACCAATCCCAGACCTCCTGAATCACAATCTACATGATAGCAATATTACCAGGTGATTTGTAGTGCTTGGTGTTTGAGAAGCCGCAGCATTAGAAGACACGTCTTTCACAGACTCCAGGGCTTTATGTAGTAATAAATAGAAATGCTAAAACACAAATAGATGTAACAGTTCAATACATATATAGTGAAAAATTTAAATCCAAACTTTGATCAGCCGCAAACAGATACTGAGAATTTTCTGTGTTAGCCATAGGACCTCTTTTTATACAGGGGAGTGACCTCTCATATTTCTGTAGAGTGTGGATCAGCATTGAAGGAGAAAAGTGTGAGCATGCATTGCAGAACCAAGGAGGACAGAAAATAAGGATCTGTGCAGGATCATGACATGAGTACCATCTATGCCCACTTTGGAGCAAAGTTCACGCCAGTTCCTTAAAGACAAAGATTGGAAGTTAATACCCTATTCCTATACCTGTGTGTATGCATAACATAATATATCCACAGAGGGTCACACACACACACACACACACACAAAATTGATAATGCTCAAGTGAATATTTTTTACTACTGGTAAATTTTTTTCTTATTATGGATTCCACCATTGTCAAATAATCCTTTCGTTTTCTTCCTAAAATTTCCAATAAAAAATAATTCCTGTCAATATTACTAGGAGTACCTAAACCAGATAGAACTAAACTATGTAGAATAAATTTACAATGTGAGGGGTACCCTGACGAAATAGTGCCTGAGCAAGTTATATTTCAGTCTAGGTGTGTCCCAAAGCCACAGCCTAAGGTCAGGCCTACCAATCAAAGGAAAAATGGAAGCTTTGGCAAGAAAGTGAATAATTCTGACACCAGATGCAATCTTGTTTCAGTTAACCAAATATTCAAGACAAATATTTGCTTTTATCCTCTCAGAATGCATAGGACAATGTGGCTGAGAGAATTTAGCTTAAAATTAATATTCCACTTAATTAAATAAATATGAGAAGGTAATCTTGGAATTCAAAACTGTAAGCATAAGATTATTCTTTATACATAAGAATTAGATGAGTTCTTTAGACATCATTCAGATCCTTCTGAATATTAAACTTGTCTTTATTTCCTGAAAAATATAACTTTAAATAGAATATGAGAGGTGGGCAAATTTTTATGAAACTTCTTTTTTTTTCAGAGATATGTAAGGAATTTTGATTATCCTTATCAACTATCGTATTGTTATGATCAGTGTAGAGTGCAAAATTAAAATTTCTTTGTAATTTTCCAAATATTTTCTAGTATAATGCTGTTTTACTACTATTATACATTTCCCTAGCTATAGTCCCATATTTTGAATCTAGTTGGTTTACATTATTCAATACTGATTATGACAATAATAATCGTAATTAATTTTGACCCTCCTAAATTTTCAAAGATTTTTTGCAAGACATGAAAATATGTAGTGTAGAGTGAAGCATAAGTACTTTATTGATATTTTAATACAGCAGAATGCATCAAATACTTAAACGTATTCAAATGTCAACTTATTTCCAACCATTTTATTTTCCTGCCATCAACATAATTTTTAAAAATCAAACATTTTCCCTACTCCAACTATGATAACTCACCAAAAATTCAGATCTTGTTTCCAATTCAAAGAGCTCAACTGTGTAGTTTCATCACCAAGGAGAACTGCGCAAACACATACAAAAAATGCAGTGTGAAAAATCTTATTTCTCTTTTACTGAGATTTCAGTGATTATATAACTATTCATTTAATTGTAACAATGAAGAGCAATAAAACACAATCACTATAAAGTGATTGGGTTCTAAATAATCAGTGTCTTTGTAAGCACCACAAAGACCAAAAAGTGATCATCATAGGCTATATATCCAATGAATGCTGTATTAAAAGATCACCAGATCTTTAAAAGATACACCTAGTATTTCGCAGAATTGTATGTTCTAGGTCAGTATGAAAACCTCAAGGATTGAGCCATATAGTAATTCATTAAATTGTTTCAAAGGCATAGACATCATGACTAGGGAGTGAGAATTTTCTAAAAATATGTTGGTGAGAGAGAGAGGTGCTATTCATGAAGGTTTTTCTGGCAAAATGACCTTCTGTATAACAAATGAAAAGCATAACCAAAAGAGTTCACTAGATATTAACATTTTGAAAGATAGTCACTACTAGAAAAATACATCCCAGATTGTCAAGATTGTTCTGGTTATCCATTTTGAGATGCTATACTACTCCCAGGAACCTCTCCCTTACTTACTCCTATAGTATATCGTCAGTCTATTAGATTCAGTTCTTAGTGAATTAGAGAGGCATCAAATAAGGTATCTTCTAAGATGCACTTAGAGGATAAACAATTTCCTATATTCTTGTATGCATAAAAAATGAGAGAAAAGACTTTTGTGTTGAGCATAGATGGTGCATATGTTTCAAATGTTATTTCTCCAAGTCTGTTAGTTGTTATCTTCCATGGTCAATCCAGCAGCAATTTAATTCTTTATTGACTGTGGGACCTTGGAGAAATTTGTTTTTTAGCCACAGTTCCTCATCTATAAAATGGGGACTCCTATATTCTAAAACTATTTTGAGCATTGAATAAGATAATACACATAAAACACTTAATCCAATGCCACTTAATCCTGGTGCCACCAGCACCAAAATGATGATTCATTGATTATGTCAGATTGAGGAGAAATGCCCATTCTCCTAGTGCTCATACTTTATTAGTTTAATTTCATCTTTATCATGACTACCCCAAAGTTCAGAAAAAAATTAGCACTAATTTTCTCTCAAGTTTTTCTGTCCTTTGTTTATTTCTGTCTTGGTGTTCAGCATCAATATTAATGACATCAAGTGCTGGAATTGAGTTGTGCCTTCCATAGTTCTGAAAGATAAATGACTTGTGGGATTATTTTAGCATTTGGCACCTATGTGATAAAAGAATATGCCTTTTGCATTGTGGTAGGAAAGATCCATGGCTAGGCATAGAAACCAATGTTCATAGACAGCTCGTATAGAATTGGACTAACTTGGAAGCAATAATAGAATGTTAACAACAAAAAAACAACAAAAAACCCTTAAATTTAAGAAGGAGGAAAAGAGAAGCCAACAATTTGAGGAGCTCCAGTAAGGGATTTCAGTTACCATTAGGATATGTTCCAAAAACAAAGGCCCCAGGGAACTTAGATTAATCCATCATTTATCTTACCCACGAGGGGCATCTGTAAATGACTTCATTGATCCACAGCTGTGTTCAGTACCTTACACAACAGTGGATCAGGCAGAAATAAGATTGTGTGGGCAAAGGGACATTAATAGAAAAGATTGAGCTGGAATTAGCTTCTCAGATTCTTTGCTAGTGTGTCCTGACAGCTTCCACCTGTTTGGTTTTAAACTTGAAGGAAATTTCTCCTTATGTGATTATTACCATAAGATGTCATTCAAGGCTGGAACAATTCCTTTCATTTTTCTTTGGTCAAATAAAAGAGATTCCTACAGACTTATGCTATCAAATCATTTTCTAGCCACTGTTCTGCAAGGTTTAAATAGCTCAGTGGTACTTTTAACAGACTTTATAGCTAGTCTGTAAAATAAAAAAATAAAAAATAAAAAACTTAAACAAAGCAACTCAGCTCAGAGATAACAATTGGAAAGGGGTAATATTCTGTGTGAGTAAATCCCAGGAAGGTCATAGTTAGCACGGATTCACGTCTCACAGAATTCAGAACATCTTCCGAATACTATCTCCCTGTTCTCTCAAGGTCGGAAAAGGAAACACATTGGCATTATGTTCAGTTCACAGTGAAAGTAGTGTGTATTACAGAAGCAGCGACACAAAGTTGTTACAAATCCTTGACAATACTGTCTCACCCATGAGTGGGTTTGTTACTCCCAGAACAATCCCTCTGGCATACATTTACAGATATCACCTGAAAACAGTACTGAAGCACTATGTTTAACGTGTTTCAAAAGTGAACTCAGTTTTGGTTCTGGAATGGTAGCACTAAGAATCAGCCACTTGAGAGATCTGCTTAACCCCCATATTATTTATTCAGGCCAAATTTTCATTGAAAGGCAGTCTGGTTTTCCAATAAACAATCAAGGAAGATAGAGCAAGATTTCCATTCTGTCAACAGCTGAATTTACTCTCTCTCCCAAAACAAGTTTCCTGTTTGCATATTAATCAATGAACTTTCAAATTACTGTTCTTTGTTATAAGAGAATTGGGACATGACTCAAATATTGACTAGACTTGTGCCCCTCTTACCACCAGATGTCAGTTGGTTGCCCAGGATGAAATTTCATCTGAATGGCTACTTGCGGGGAACTTATATTGGTATGACATCTCTTCCTTTTATTAGTTAGTAGAGATCACCTTTCTCTCCTGAACCACTTTGTTTAAAATGCTTACTTGGTATGAGAAATGAGAGATGAGTTACGTGCAGAGTGAAAGAAAAGCTACACGTCTATAATTTGAGCATCCTTTTAAAATGTAAGAAGAGGGCAAAAAAGTTACTTTGAGAGTTCAGGAGGGAGGCATTTATTTGGACAAACAGCCCGATAGTGATTTAAGTAAGGAAGGTGAAGCTTTTGGAACAGAGTTGGGAATAGAGGAAAAAAAGGAAGTCAATCTACCCTGCAGATGAAATGAATAGGAATTAGGAAAGGCAGAGAGCAAAAAAGAGAGAGAAAGAAAAGAAAAAGCAAGAACAAAAGCAAAATCTGGACAGTATGTTAGAAAGTTCTAACATACTGGGAAAAGGTGACAGGTGATAATTTCCTGGCTGCAGTGCAGGCCACATTTTGTAACTCTACACCATTAAAAGCTTGTTATGTATATGTGCCTTGTTTGAGAGGGCTTACTGAAATTAAAATAAAAGCCTGAGTTACACGTCGGAGTAGGCGTAAATGAAACAAGAATCATTTAAAGTGAGATAAGGGAGGCTAACGGATTAACAGAAAAAAATAGAGACCTTGAGAACATAGATTGGTAGGTTCTTGGGAGAGACATGGCACTCTCAGAAGATATTGAACAGAGACATCCAGCCAGTTTAATTTAAATCTCAGAGTATGAGAGGACATGCACTGATATTTGGTTATATAATTTTTTTAATGAATATATTTTCTTTGTATAAATGACAGTTGTAAGCATTTGGAGTGCTATACCCATAGGTATAGCTATACCATAGCTCTCCAAAATGAAACCCAAAGGCAGCAGAAAGGCTCCTAGTCTTTTTATTCCATTTTATATGAGGAGTTGAAATATGCACTAAATATAACAGGTGTAAAAGTCAGGACTATTTCAGTGCAAGTGACTAAAAGCAAACATATATCAGCAGATATATGAAAACAAGTGTATTGGTCTCTTTATCTGATAAATTAAAGAGCTTTAAGATCTAATAGTTCAAATAATGTCATCGGGTTACTTATTCTTTCATCTGTCATCTTTGAGTGATGCTTTTCAGTCTGTTGACTTGATTTTAAGGTAGACTCTCCCCATGTTGTGGTATTGATGGCTTACCTGCAGCTCCAGCTATCCCAAGGAGAAAATAGTTTCATTCTTGAAAACGTCAGCAAAAATACCATTGCTCAGTTTGGGTTATGTGTCCATTCTTAATCCAATCAGTGTAGCAAAGTAAGACTCAGAAAAGAATTTGAAAAAGTAGATAGGGTCAAGAATGCTAGAGTCAACTCTTTTTAAATTAGTAGAATCTAGCTCATTTATAGTTATGCAGATATGAATTTTATAGTTACTATCCTCTATTCTAAAAACTAGAAAGAGGCCTAAGCTCAAGTACCATAACAAAGAGTGTTTAATTCATTTGTTTTCAGATTTGTTTCATTCACATAGATTTGGTCAGTTCCTCTTTTACTATTGATAGTTTTCCCAATGATTATATTTTTGGAAAGATATTAATAATAAATGAGGAAAAAACTTGGTTTTTTAAAACTCTCAACAAGCATATGTGTAGCTCCTGGTTTCTGTGTTTTTATTTACAGCAGATTTCTGTTGTTTTTTTGTATTGAGATATAGTTGATTTACAACATTATATTATTTTCAGGTGTATACCATAGTGATTCAGTATTTTGCAGATTATAATCCATTGTAAATTATTTTAAGATAATGGCTATAATTCTCTGTGCTATACAATATATCCTTGCTGCTTATCTATTTTTTTTTAAATTTTTTAATTTATTATTTATTTATTATTTTTATTTTTGGCTGTGTTGGGTCTTCGTTTCTGTGTGAGGGCTTTCTCCAGTTGCGGCGAGTGGGGGCCACTCTTCATTGCGGTGCGCGGGCCTCTCACTATCGCGGCCTCTCTTGTTGCGGAGCAGAGGCTCCAGACGCTCAGGCTCAGTAGTTGTGGCTCACGGGCCCAGTCGCTCCGCGGCATGTGGGATCCTCCCAGACCAGGGCTCGAACCCGTGTCCCCTGCATTGGCAGGCAGACTCTCAACCACTGCGCCACCAGGGAAGCCCTGCTTATCTATTTTATACATAGTAGTTTGTATCTGTTAATCCCATACCCCTGCTTTGTCGCTTCTGCTTTCTTCTCCCTTTTGGTAACCACAAATTTGTTTTCTATGTTTGTGAGTCTGTTTACGTTTTGCATATAAATTCATTCGTATTATTTTTCAGATTCCACATATAAGTGATATCTTAGATTATTTGTCTTACCCTTTGGCTACTATACGTTGTTTTCTATGTCTGAGTCTGTTTTTGTTTTGTAAAGAAGTTCATTTGTATCATTTTTTCATATTCCACATATAAGTGCCATCATATGATATTTGTCTTTCTCTGTCTGACCTAGTATGATAAGCTCTATGTCCATCCATGTTGCTGCAAATGGCATTATTCCATTCTTTTTTATAGCTGAGTAATATTCCATTGTATAAATATACTACATTTTCTTTATCCATTCATCTGTTGATAGACATTTAGGAGCATCTTTTCATGTGCCTGTTAGTCATCTGTGTGTCTTCTGTGGAAGAATGTCTATTCAGGTCTTCTGCCCTTTGTTTGATTGGGTTGTTTGTTTTTTTGGTGTTGCATTGTATGTACTGCTTATATATTTTGGATATTAACCTCTTGTTTGTCACATCATATTTTCTTCCATTCTGCAGGTTGTCATTTCATTCCATAGGTGTTTTCCTTTGCTTTGCAAAAGCTTTTAATTTTAATTAGGTTCCATTTGTTTATTTTTGCTTTTATTTCTTTTAGCTTAGGAGAGAGATCCAAAAAATATTGCTATGATTTATGTCAAAGTGTGCTCTGCCTGTGTTCTCTTCTAGGAGTTCTATGCTTTCTGTTGTTACATTTAGGTTCTTAAGCCATTTTGAGTTTATTTTTATTTATGGTGTGATGAAATGTTCTAATCTCATTATTTCACGTGTATCTGTCCAGTTTTCCCAGCACCAGTTATTGAAGATGCTGTCGTTTTTTCATTGTATATTCTTCCCTCCCTTGTCATAGATTAACTGAGCATAGGTGCATGGTTTTATTTCTGGGCTCTCTATTCTATTCCACTGATCTATGTGTCTGTTTTTGTGTCAGGACCATGCTGCTTTGATTACTGTAGCTTTGTAGTATAGTCTGAAGTCTGGGATGGTTATTCCTCCAGCTTTGTTCTTTTTCCTCAAGATTGCTTTGGCAATTCAGGGTGTTGTGGTTCCATATGAATTTTAGGATTATTTGTTCCAGTTCTGTGAAAAATATCCCGGGATTACATTAAATCTGTAGACTGCTTTGGGTAGTAAGGCCATTTTAACAATACTAATCCTTGCACCAAGAGCATGGGATATCTTTCCATTTCTTTGTTCTGTTGTCTTTATATAATCACCATTCATAACACAGATGAAATATTACACGGACACACATACTAGATTCCACAGTTTCTAATATTTTACAAAGATAATACTTTAAAATTAGTAAAATTATAAAACTGTTTACATAAACTTTCTAGCTTTTTCTTTTACTATGATGTTATCAAAAATTCACAATTAATATTTGGATTGTCTTGGCTAAAATTATTAAAACAAGTAAATATCAAAGAGATAATTTTGTTACTATAGTGGCAGAATCTTGAAAGTTATTTTTCCTCCTTTTCTTCCTCAAGTTTCATGTGCAGAATACTAACATTTGTAAACCACAAATGGGCAAATGAAATATGTTACAATACAGCAAACCAAAGTTTATAAAGTGCACATAGTGAATACGTATATATGTGCATATATACGGGAAGAGATGAGATAGGAAAAAAAGGGGTGAATTATATTCAGATATTCATGAGGAAGAGATGACTGCAGTTATAGTTTATATGGAAATGATCTATAAACAAAAACTTACATAACTTAATCTTATACTAAGTCTAGTTCAAAGAACTGCCTAACTTTGACAAAAACTATGGAAACTTGGTAAAAGCAAACAAAATAATACATAATAAAATTTTAAGTCTATAGATTGACGTTTCCAATATTTATTTGCAATGTCTGTTTCCTATTTAATCATAATCATGAATTTAAATCAGAAATTCATTGGAAGTCATATTCACTCTATGATTCTTTACAGAAATATAGAAAAAAGTTTCTTTAAACGTATTTTCTATATTTATTTGGAGGTTAATAGCAAAAGGAAAACATAGTGTTTAGCTAGAAGAAGGGGTTAAGAAGGATTCAACATGTCCATCTTCAGATATTTGAAGGTTTCACACATCAAACAGATCAGCCTAATTTCTATGGCTAAAAATTATAGAATTGCAAGAAATTGATGGAAAGAAGTGAGATTTTGGCTTAGATAAACAGAATAAGTTTCCAGCAGTCAGAGCTGTTCAAAAATGGAATGCAAGGACTTAGGAGATAGTGAATTCTTTGTCATGGAATTGTGCATGACAAAACAATGGTTCAGGTATCACAGAGAGGAGTCTAGGCTGTGAATTGAGGGGTGGGATATATGAGATGAGATCAATGTTCATCAAACTTCCTGATTCCCAGATGCTATTAAATCTTTTATCAAGAATCTGAAGACAGATACTTTTTGATTGTTAATAACAGATGCTTACCCAGATCACTTAAAATAAATGTTAAATAATTCATGAAATTATAATGGGAAATCATGCCTTTAAAATAAAATTCTAATTTACATGCAGACTCCCAGGAACAATATAGATACCATAATTGACAAGGATTAATTTTTTTCATTTTAGGGTGGGAGGGGCAAGGTTTTAATACATCATCCATTCAGACAGCTAGTGAGTCAGGTAACCGTCTGTTCATTCTTCCATAAATATAGATTGAGCAGGTAATACATGCCAGGTCTTTTGCTAACAGTATGAGATGTTTTGGTGATCTTGATAGACATGGCCTCTGCCTTCATGCAACTCTCATTTTAGGGGGAAGCTAGAGCAAAAGCAAGTTAAATAATTTAATTAAAATGGGGAGAGAGTTAGGATTGTCAATAAAGGGTTTTCTAAAGAGCTGACATGTATCTTGAATCTTGAAGTTTGAGGTGTTAACTCTGTGAAAAAAGGGCAGAATTATTTCAGAGGAGTAAGCACTGGCAAAAATCTTGGAGGCAGTGAAGAGATGACCAACAAATCGAAGATACGAAAGAAAGCCTTTATGGTTGATGTCAGAGAGAGGACAATGACATGAGATATAAATGTGGAAAGAGGCAGGTGTCGATTCATTTTAAATGAGAAACCATTGAATAATTTTAAGTCAGGGTAAGAAGCATGATTTGATTGTTTTTTAAAAGACTTCAAAGGTGGATGAGTAAGGAATGCATTGAGAGTAAGAGGAAAAGCAAGGAGACAAGATGGAGAAAATAAATGATTTCAGATATAATTTCAGGTGAAATTGATAGGATATGCAGATAAATTTAAGAACTGTATTCTAGGCAATGCCAAAACCATAAACCAGTTTTGGAACTCTACTTACTAGTAAGGGCAGCACCCTCCCTTCAGTGGTAGCAGCCCAACTATCACTTACAGTTTGTTAAAAATAAATTTCTACTAAGTAAGAGCCAAGAAGAATCACAGCATTTCCCCCAAATAAAGACTAATATTGTTCTCACACAAAAAAATGTAAATATATAAATAAATAAATATATGTGAGGTAAGGAATGTACTAATTAACTAGATGGGAGGAATCATTTCACAATGTATACATATATCAAAGCAACATGACGTACACTTTAAACATCTCACAATTTTTTTAAAAAATTTTATTTATTTATTTATTTATGGCTGTGTTGGGTCTTCGTTTCTGTGCGAGGGCTTCCTCCAGCTGCGGCAAGTGGGGGCCACTCCTCATCACCTTGCGCGGGCCTCCCGCTATCGCGGCCTCTCTTGTTGTGGAGCACAGGCTCCAGACGCGCAGGTTCAGCAGTTGTGGCTCACGGGCCCAGCCGCTCCGTGGCATGTGGGATCCTCCCAGACCAGGGCTCGAACCCGTGTCCCCTGCATTGGCAGGCAGATTCTCAACCACTGCGCCACCAGGGAAGCCCTCACAATTTTTTTGTATGTGTGTGTTTTGGCCACGTTGTGCAGCATGTGGGATGGTTCCCCAACCAGGGATCGAACCCAGGCCTCCGCAGTGAAAGTGCCAAATCCTAACCACTAGGCCACCAGGGAACTCACTAAATATCTCACAATTTTATTTGTCAGTTGTACATCAGTAAAGCTAAAAAAAGTAACATGCTTCTTTGATTGAATTGAAAAGTTTCACTAATTTCCTTAAATTTTTTGTAACCTTTGTAGATCCTGGCTACCAAATTGTGTTGCAAATCAGTTAACGATAGAAGTTAAATATAATAACCTACATCTGAAGAGCATCTTAGCACAATGGTTTCTTATTCATTTTCTTTGAGATATTACACATTTTGCAATAGGTATTGTTATCCCCATTGTACAGGTGAAGTAACTGAGGGTCACCAAATTTAGGTGACTTGCCTAAGATTACAAAACAAAAAAAAGGAACAGCCCTGGTACTCAAAACTAGGTTCTCTTCTTCTTACCCATGAACTCATTCCCACAAGTAACACTTTCCCCTCAGTGCAAATTGGATCTGTTATGCTTTATCTCAGGCTTAAATATGAATTTTTGCAGAATAACTATATTCAAAATTTGCTTGTAATACAAAGCTAGCAGGAATAGTCATGAAAGGAAGGGAATTTAGCCTCTTTAGTCAAATCTTGGCCTTTCTGTTTAGACTGCAAATTAGTACTGATTGTGATAGAAGTTTCCATGGAATAAGCACTAGGCTCTCATGAACTGAACTTATACCATCAACATTTAAAGCTGAAAGCCATTAGACAACAGTAACTTGGGTCACTGTTGTTATCATTAAGAATTTATGCATCACTTTATATTTGGAGAGAGGTCAATGAACATAGTGCACAGTTTAAAATATAGAGAACCTTCACCCATACTGAACCAGGCAAAACACGATTTTTTTTTAACATCTTTATCATTAACTATTCCAGGGCATCAGTAAAGTTATAAAAGATCCAATTTATTCCTTGGTCCCCAAGTATTAAGGGAAAAAACAAAACAAAACTGAGCATAGCAGACTTACTTTTATTTAAATGATTTAGGATAGTTTGATGGTTGTGTTCTTTGAAGTCAAGGCACATGCAGGTTTCAATTTGTGTGTCTGCCCCATAATAATTCTATGACTTTAGATATGTCACTTAACTTTCCTGCACCTTTGTTTTACCAACATTTTTGGATGGATTACAAAAACATGTGGACATTACTCATTATTGTTGCCCACCCAGCCTCTGACCTAACTTTCATTAATTGAAGTTATTATTCCAAATATTCTACTTACTTTTATATCCTCCCTTGTGACTATGATGCAAGCACCTGATATGTAATTTGCCAATCCCCAAAGTCATCTTAGATATTGATTCAGAAGCTAGTGATGCAAAAAAGTGGGGACTCCTACAGGAGTGGCAGCAGCTATATCTGTTTTCCCAGAGGAAGATATTGGCAGTGTTAGTAGCAGCATCAACTCTCTGATACGCATGGTGTCAAAGATGTACATGTGGGCATCGGGGGTACAGAAGGGGAGGAAATGGCATCATCACTGAACCAATTCTGCTACATGATTTTGTGTTTTCTCCAGGTTGTTCTTGACCCTTTCCAATGATACTTAGGGTTTTCCAATACCTTTATAAATAATTCTTTCTGCTAGGTAAATTATCTTATAGTGCTTACACCAATGAACCCTGACTTAAAATAAAAATAGTGAACCGAGCACCTGACAATTTTTGGTCTCAGCTCTGGAGTTTATGAAAAACTTTCTTACATACTCTTTTGCTTAGCCATTAGAGCAACACAGTGAAGATTAGCAATTTACAGCTGAAGGAGCTGGTGGTCAGAAAGATCACCTGATTTTCCCAGGATTACATTTGGGAACTGGCAAAATGCCAAATGTAAACAGGAAAATTGTTTAATTTTCCTGACACTGTATCTGGTATTTATTACTAAACCATAACTTTTCAGAGTTGGCATTCATGCAGATTCTGGTTGATTGATAAAGAACAATAATGCATCTTTAAGTCATGAGATGTGGCTTATCAGACAACCACATTTATGCCGAGCATATGATTGCCCTAAAATAATACACTCATTATGCTTATTATAGCAAAGCTTTGTATAAAGTTTGCATAAAACAGATATCTTTACTAGTCTCCGTCAGTCTTCAATTTCCTATCATGCCTGATAGAGCAAAAAATGTATGATTTTCTGGTTTTAAAAAGGCAGAGATGATACGAACAGATGGAAAGATATACCGTGTTCTTGGATTGGAAGAATCAACATTGTGAAAATGATTATACTTACCCAAAGCAATCTACAGATTCAATACAATCCCTATCAAATTACCAATGGCATTTTTCACAGAACTAGAAGAAAAAATTTCACAATTTGTATGGAAACACAAAGACCCCAAATAGCCAAAGCAATCTTGAGAAAGAAAAACGGAGCTGGAGGAATCAGGCTCCCTGACTTCAGACTATACTACAAAGCTACAGTAATCAAGACAGTATGGTACTGGCACAAAAACAGAAATATAGATCAATGGAACAGGATAGAAAGCCCAGAGATTAACCCACGCACATATGGTCACCTTATTTTTGATAAAGGAGGCAATAATATACGATGGAGAAAAGACAGCCTCTTCAATAAGTGGTGCTGGGAAAACTGGACAGCTACATGTAAAAGAATGAAATTAGAACACTCCCTAACACCATACACAAAAATAAACTCAAAATGGATTAAAGACCTAAATGTAAGCCTGGACACTATAAAACTCTTAGAGGAAAACATAGGCAGAACACTCTATGACATAAATCACAGCAAGATCCTTTTTGACCCACCTCCTAGAGTAATGGAAATAAAATCAAAAATAAATAAATGAGACCTAATGAAACTTAAAAGCTTTTGCACAGAAAAGAAAGCCATAAACTAGACGAAAAGACAACCCTCAGAATGGGAGAAAATATTTGCAAATGAAGCAACAGGCAAAGGATTAATCTCCAAAATTTACAAGCACCTCATGCAGCTCAGTATCAAAAAAGCAAACAACCCAATCCAAAACTGGGTGGAAGACCTAAATACACATTTCTCCAAAGTAAACATATGGGTTGCCAACAAACATATGAAAAGATACTCAACATCACTAATCATTAGAGAAATGCAAATCAAAACCACAATGAGATATCTGTTGATGGTCAGAATGGCCATCATCAAAAAATCTACAAACAATAAATGCTGGAGAGGGTGTGGAGAAAAGGGAACCCTCTTACACTCTTGGTGGGAATGTAAATTGATACAGCCACTATGGAGAACAGTATGGAGGTTCCTTAAAAAACTAAAAGTAGAACTACCATATGACCCAGCAATCCCACTACTGGGCATATACCCTGAGAAAACCATAATTTAAGAAGAGACATGTACTACAGTGTTCACTGCAGCACTATTTACAATAGGCAGGACATGGAAGCAACCTAAATGCCCATCAACAGATGAATGGATAAAGAAGATGTGGCACATATATACAATGGAATATTACTCAGCCATAAAAAGGAACAAAATTTATTTGTAATGAGGTGGTTGGACCTAGAGTCTGTCATAAAGAGTGAAGTAAGTCAGAAGGAGAAAAACAAATATTGTATGCTAATGCACATATATGGAATCTAAAAAAAAAAACAGTACTGAACCTAGTGGCAGTGGCAGGGCAGGAATAAAGATGCAGACATAGAGAGAAGACTTGAGGGCTCAGGGGGGAAGGGTAAGCTGGGACGAAGTGAAAGAGTAGCATTGACATATATACACTACCAAATGTAAAATGGATGGCTAGTGGGAAACTGCTGCATAGCACAGGGAGATCAACTCGACACTTTGTGACCACCTAAAGGGGTGGGATAGGAAGGGTGGGAGGGAGGCTCAAGAGGGAGGGGATATGGGGATATATGTATACATATAGCTGATTCACTTTGTTGTACAGCAGAAACTAACACAACATTGTAAAGCAATTATACTCCAATAAAGATTTTAAAAAGGCAGGGAAATGGCATGAAAATGAAAAAAATCTATATTTAATCTAAAATATTCCAAATTTATTTGAAAGTTTACTGATTCCTACACCATACAAATAAATAAATGTAAACACATATCTGGAAGTATTCAAATATATGACTTCCTAGAATTTCCCAATATTTCATTCAAGGTATACTACAAATACACTACTTAATTATTTTTTTCAGAACCTACAAATATTTATTTTAACTGCAAGCAAATAACTCACTTATGGAAAATCACATCATATTGCTGGTAAGAGTTCCAGTTGGTACAACAATTTTGGGTTATGGCATGACCTCATAACATGGGACATGTGCAAACCCTGTAACTCAGAAATCCCCCTTCTATGCATATACCTAGAAAAACTTTTGCATCTGTCCAACCATGAGTCATATACAAGAATATTAATTGTGGGACTGTTTATAAAAAAAATATTGGAAATAAACCAAATGTCAGTTAGCAGGAGAATGGATAAATGATGGTATATTCTTAAAATGGAATATAAAATATTAAAAAGAATAAACTATAGCTGCAAACCACAACATAGGTGAAGCTCAAATATATAATACTAAGCAGAAAACAGGAAGTCAGAAAATAAATCATACTTTATGATTTCATTTATCATAGTTCAAAACCAGACAAAGCTAATAATACTTTTTAAGGTTGCATGTAAATGTAGTATAACCCCAGAGGGAAGTAAGCCTTTGATTAACACAAAATTCAAGGTATAGTTTTTATCCCTGGAAAAGTTAAAAATGTGAAGAGAGCCTTTAAAAGGTATTGCTTAGATCAGATGATTAGATGAGTGATTATTTTATTATGTTATCTGTACCATAGCAATCTAAACTATAAATATGACATAATTATTAGTATAACATCTTTTAAATATAACTATATATGTGTTAAGGACCTATTAATAATTTTAAGTGTTTCTTGAAAGGGCTCACAGGACTCAAAATGTTTATACTCATGGAACAGCTTTAATATGGGTAAAGGGTACAGTACAGCAACAGTAGGGGAAGAATATGCATCAAAAGTGTCTAGAGACTCTAGTGTAGAATTCTTTGTCCTCCTTCCACTGGTCAAGTTGTACAGAACACATTGTGTCTGGGTCTCAGACTGCTACTCCCTTACCTCAGTACCACAAAACCCAACCTCAGCTTGTGGTTGGGATATCTTAGAGTGAACTGGTCACAGAGGCAAATTCCAACTCTATGACCTTCCTTAACCATTAAAACCACATCTCCATGCCCACTGCCTCACCCCACCCTGCTCCCATGCCAGATTTCACTGAACCCAGATACAAATCATAAATCCAATTATTACTACTAAATAATGCTAACAGACTAATACAATTCATGGAAAAATAAGAAACCTGTGGTTATAGAACATCATTTTTCTTAAAGAACAGATTCCATAGATTGCTCAAGAGTTGGTAGCTCTGGGTAAGTGTATGGGGTCAATCCAAACCAGGTAAGATTAATCCATGCTATGTAGTACATATTAGGGCATGTGTTCACCATTGGTATGGGAGTGTTGACTACATGTCAATAATGTATTTCAATTTATATGAATAATTATTTACTGGCTTGTCTTTTTCCACACCCATAAAATCTTGACAGCTAAGCCACTTAACCCATACTTCTAGGCTTGGTCTAGCTGCTGATTTGGGGATCATCTCTATACCTAAGCAATAACAATATAGGGAGTATCGGCCTCCATCAGCCTCAAATCTGCCTATTTAACAACTTTGTTTTATTTTGACAGTGACTACAATGAGTAATACCATTTATTAAGCATGTTTTGAATTAAGCATTAAGCTAAGCACCAAATATTTATTATCTCATTCAATACACAAAACATGAAGTAATGAGGAAACTGAGACTCAGAGCATTAAAATAACTTCCCCTAGGTTATATAACAAGCATAGCAGTTTGGAATGCTTTCAGCTGTAAGTATCAGAAACTTGATCACAATATATTAAGTAAATTGGAGCTGTTTTTTCTCTCATAATGAAAAGTAAATAGCCCTGGCCTAGTTTGCACAATAATGTCAGTACCAGATACTTCATGATGCTTTTGGTTTTTTCTTTATAGTTGCAAGACAGCTGCTACAGTGATATGCATTATGTTTACACTTGACCAGGAAGAAAGGAGAAAGAGGCAATATCAGCAAAAAACATCCATTTTATCAGAAAAGCAAAATTTTCCACAGAAGTTTCCAACACATTCTACTTAGGTCTCATGTGGAAAAACAGTGACACGTGGTCACACTCAACTGCAAAAAGACTAGGAAAGGCAAGGAAGAAAGGCGTTGAGATTGGGCATTGGTTAGGTTAACAAGACTGTACGTTTACCAAGTGGCAAGGTCTGAAGTCAAAGATACCATGTTAAACAGACTCTTCCGCATTGTCTTCAGACTAAACTGATAACCTCACTCAGCCATCAGGTCCTGTTTTTTGTGTTTATCTTGCATGTGAGTCCTTACCTAGATCCTCTACCAAGAACACTAATTTCTGAGACACTTTTCTGTCATCCCTCATTCTTTCTGTTAATTGCTCCCTAAAGCAGATTAAACACCTTACTGGGCTTCTATGATATTCTATTATTTTGTACTGCTTACCAACCAACTGTGGCCCAATCCATCCTTCTACTTCATCTGGATTTGGCTGTCTGCTCCTCTCATTAGTCTACTTATTGCTCCCTGAATATATAACCTAGCTTTGATCTCTTTAGATTGTTCCATTCAGTATTCCTGAGATGGCTTTTCTTCTCCATCTGTAAATGTCCATCCACTGTTCAAACCACAGCACATTCTCATTATTGAAAATGTCTTTGAATGACACAGTCTACATGGATTTCTATATTTTCTGAGGTGAAGTAGAACTTACAGGGTATATTCATTTGAAAAATAATGTCTTGCCTTATGAAATCTTTTGATATATTTGATATTTATCAAATATGTTGTTATTTAATTTTTCTTATTTAAAAAATATTTGAAATATACAGAATAGTACAAACCATTAAAGAACAATCACTCCTATTGTCAGCGTCAAGAATTAACTTTTACTTTTTGTCATTTTTTTTTTAATTAATTAATTTATTTGTTTTTATTTTTGGCTGTGTTGGGTCTTTGTTCTGTGCGCGGGCTTTCTCTAGTTGCAGCGAGTGGTGTGCGGGCTTCTCATTGTGGTGGCTTCTCTTGTTCCAGAGCACGGGCTCTAGAGCGCAGGCTCAGTAGTCGTGGCACACAGGCTTAGTTGCTCCGTGGCATGTGGGAATCTTCCCGGGCCAGGGATCGAACCCGTGTCCCCTGCATTGGCAGGCAGATTCCCACCCACTGCGCCACCAGGGAAGCCCTCTTTTTTTATTTTTCCCAGGTACATACTCACTAAAACTCACTACTGGTGTTCGCATATATATAGTTAAGAATAAATAAATGATGTATACTATTCTTTAAGAATTAATAAATATAATATTTAAAAATTCACCTTTGTCAATACTTCAATCCCACTCCATGTCCCCCATCTGTTCTAAGAGATAATCCTTTCACAATTTCTGTGTGATTTTTTTCCATTTTATTTTTTGTACATGTATCCATCTACATCCATGCACATTCTATTGTACATATTTTTACATTAGAAATTACACAAATGGTATTATTTATTTCAACTTGTGTCTTTCATAAAAGGTTTTAGAAATAAATATATACACATACACGTACACACACAGATACATATATATGTACACATTGTAATTTAATGTATTCCAATTAGTCACTGTATAGTAATGCATTGTATAAATATACCAATATTTACCCATTTATCTTCTATGAATGAATAAGGAAGTTTCCAGTTTTTCACCATAGAGACAACACTTGATCAGAATAGTAATATATCCAAAGTGTACCTGTGCAAAGCATTCTTTAATGTGTATGAAAAAGCAGAATTGCTGGCTATTAGGAAATAAGCATTTTAATTTCACTAAATTAGTAACATGTTGCTCTTCATAGTATCTGTTTACTTCGTTGGTATATGAGTGTGTAAGGGTGCAATTTTTCTTACATCCTTGCCAATTTCAATAATGTTAGATTTTTATTAAGTTTTCAGTGTGATGAGCAAAATATCATGTCATTGTTACACTAGTTGCTATGTGCCTGATTATCAGGGTTGTTGCTTTTCAAAAATAATTGGCATGAAACATGCAAAACTTCAATTCATAACATAAATTTCAAATATATCTATTACTAAAAATTATAATTGCTTCCAAATTTAAGTGGTATGTAAAAAATAAAACATTAATGATGAAGTTAAAGGTTCTTATTATCCCATCCCCAGTCCCCAGATGCACCCATTGTCATGATTTTTAAAATCTAGTTTGTTTCTGTTCTTTCAGTGTGTATATATGTACCTATAAAGAGTATATAACGTTGTAATATATGTTTTTAAATTTCCGTAATACAACTTTTCTAAAGCTTATTTCCTTAATTTTCTGCTTTCAAGATCCAAGTGTATGGAGATATCAGACATTCATTTTTCCTAGATAGTATCCCATTGTGTAAATAGAAAAACATTTATTTATCCATTCCACTGCTGATGGACATTGTGTTGCTCCAATTTCATGAATTACTAACAGGGACACCATAAACATTCTTGTACATGTATCATGCACATATGTGAGAGTTTCTATACGGGTTATAGTGCTACAAATGGTCTTTCTGTACTTTCAGCTTTACTAAATATTGCCAAATTGCTATCAAATTCATTGTACAGTCATACTTCCCTTGTTTTTTTGTATGCATGGTCATTATTTATTGAATGGCAGGCTTTTGCAAATTTTTCCGTTTTGAGTGCTGGATATTTTTGTATGGCAACAAATATTCTTCAGCTTTGTTCTAGAGCACAGTTAAGTTATTTAAGAAACACTGTACTCTTTTTGAGTCTGGCTTTTAAGCTTTGTAAGGTGGGATCAGACTAGCTATAAGTCTAGGGCTAATATTTCCCCAACTCCTGAGACAACGCCCTTCCGAGGCCTCTGCCCAGTGTTCCATTAATTACGTTTTTTTTCCCACTCTGGTTGTTCCCCCCGTATTCTGATCTGCAAACCCTATCTGCCTTGACCTCCTTGAATTTCCAATCTCTTGCACTCCATCTGGTTACCTCTTACCTATGCTGATGCCTCTCCAAGCATAATCTGGGATAATCATTGGGCTTACCTTGCTTGTCCCTCTCTCAGGGGTTACCATCCTTCATTATCTTGATGACCTATGTTTAGAAACCATTTTGTCACATATTTTGTTAAGTTTTTTAGTTGTTTCAGGAGGGAGAGTAAATCCAGTCTGAGTTACTAAATCTTGGCTTTCAGTGGAATTGTAACTCAATTTTTAATATTATATTATCCCTACATCCCTGGGATAATCAAATGTGACCACAATATAATTTTTTCTATATTGTTGTATTCACTTTGTTAATTGTTTAGTATTTTGCATCTTTATCCTTATGTAAGATAGTTTATAATATTTGCCTTGTGTTTTTCTTTCCCAGTTTTGCTATCAATGGTGTATTTCTCTCTTTCCAGTGTCTAAAGCAGTTATTGTTAGTTCAATTATCTCTTGCTTGAAGACTTAGTAAAACTCCCCAGTAAGAATTTTTTTGATTGGTGTATTTTAGATTCAGGAGATGTTTTATTATATATTTGATTTTCTACATTATTTTTGTTTTATGTAGGTTTTCTATTTCTTATGTAACATGTACATACAGTGTCCAAATCATACAAGTTTCTAAATACATTGGCATAGATTATTCTGTGTTACTATGGCTTAAAAATCCTGAAAATATCTGTAATTATTTTCCTTATCTTTTAAAGTCTAATACAACTTATGTATGCTTTTTCTCTTTCTCTCTTAATAGTCTTGCTAGAGGTTTTATCATTATGATTGTTATTAATAATAATGGATGAACTTCTATTTTTCATTTCATTCATTAATTTCTGCTTTTATTTTATTATATCTTTATTCTAGTTAACTCTTTCTCCTATTTTTAACTTGAATGTTTAATTTAATATGTTTCCTTTTATCTTTTAATGAAATTCATAAGGCTATGGATTTACCTCTAAATACCATTCTAGCTTTACCCATAGTATGGATCATTGTGACTTAGTTATAAGATATTGATTTCATAATTTTCATTGTAATTTCTACTTTTATCTATGAACTATTTAGAAGTGAAATTTTAGTATCTAGATATGTTTTATTTTAAGCCATCTTCCCCTTGTGATATTTAATTTTATTTACTTTGTTCATAGCACATGCTTGAATGATTAACACTTGATGAAAATTGATAAGAATTTTTTGTGACTTTTGTGGTACTCAGCTTTTGCTGATGTTCATGAATGCTTGAAAATAAAGGAACATTTTCTTTCTGTTCATAGGAATCTACTTAAACTTACTAAATCAAATTATTGTCCAAATATTCTATATCCTAGACAGTTTTTTTAATCTGTTTCATCTAAAACTTTTGGATATTTTATGGTTTTTTTACCATCATAAAATGTTTTTCTAATTCTGTAATATTTTTTGTTTTATATATTTCAAATATACATTATTAGGATACAAGTTTACTATTGAAATATTTTCTTTATAAATTTTATTTTACCTTTACATAGTTTTTATCCATAATAATATGGGATTTTTTGCTGAAATTCTATTTTGAAAGATATTAATATTTTGTTCTCATGTATAGTTCTTATTGCATAATTTCCCTTTTTTCTGTGTCCTAATGTTTTAAGTGTGTTTCTTGTAAGCACATATGATGGAATCTAATTTAATTTAAAAATCAATTTCATATACGCCAGATTTTAATAGAGTTTAATTCATTTATAATTATTATGATTGCTTATATATTAAAGTCCATCTTGTTTTTATTTTGTTTACCAATAATTTATTTTTTCCTTCTTGTCTCCTATTGATTTGATAGTATTTATCCCCTCCTTCTCTTTTTCGCTCATCACTGCAGATTTTATTAGAAGCTGTAAATTGCATTTCATCCATATAACCATATAAGTGGTTACCCAACTTTTAGTCTGCACATTTTATTACACATGTTTTCAAACAAAGTTTAAACATCTCTACTTTCTTCCAAAAAAAAAAATTCTCCTCAGATTACTACTACTTATTGTACTGGGAAAGCTTGTCTTTAAAAAAAAAAATTCACTTCCTTTCATTGTTATTATAAACCATAAAATTCCTATAGTTTCTGGTAACTCTGCTCTTCTCCTGGGCTCTGTGTCTCCATCCACAGGAAAACAAGAGACACCAGAACTCTGCATCTCAGGCAAGGCTTTTATTCCTCCCTCTTTCTTCATGGCCCACAACCTCATATCCTGGTTACCCTGAAGTCTATCAGAACAAGCTATCATGCCTTTATTTCTGTTTACTTCAGTCCTCAAAA
Organism: Eschrichtius robustus; assembly: GCF_028021215.1. NCBI lineage: Eukaryota > Metazoa > Chordata > Mammalia > Artiodactyla > Eschrichtiidae > Eschrichtius > Eschrichtius robustus. The sequence continues at coordinate 14,471,391 of NC_090836.1, read as the reverse complement.
AAGAAAAATATATAAATAAATTTAAAAATAAAAAAAATAAAAACCAAGACCTTCTGTCAGCTCTCATCACATAGAATCATATCCTTGTAGTTTGTCCACCCCTATTGGGACCCCGTCTCCTACTCCTCCGCAACTCCCAAAACTCTTCCATAGTTCTGCCTGAAACTGAGGGATCTCAAACTCCTGTATTCTTAGAATATCCTCTGAGCATTCCCTTAACCTTTCTGTTTTAATTGAAACTGACAGTTTTCTAAGCACACAGGTTTCCTTGCCATTCTCTTTCTTAGGTGGTATGTTTTTTTCTTCATACCTTTCAAGTTACCAACTTTGGAAGTGCGTGAGGTCTTTCTTATTGTTCTTCCAGACCATTTTTCCTCTCTATTTCATTTAGAAATAAAAATTGAGGGAAAAAGACTTTAAGATCCACGTAAATGTATTTGCCAACCTTTAGTCTTTCTTTTTGCAGTTATCACAGAACTCAATATTTCCTTTCATGTATTGACTGTTTTAACTCTATAATAACTCTCGTATTTCTCCTGCTAATATTCTTGGTGATTTTAATAAACACATAAGCAGTCTATCAAATATGATCTTTCACTTTCTTCTCTATTATGATGCTATTGATGTATCTCTCAATTATATACTCCCAGAGTTAGGTGCTAAATCCTTCTGTTGCCAGCAATTGAAATGTCTCCATAATCTCAATGGCAATAGTTCCACTCTGACATGCTCTGATTTTTCCAGCTCATACTATCTAGAAGCCCAGTACGACAACTTTTCTTCATGGCTACGAACTATAACCTTTTTTCCTAATAAATTTTCACTATACCCTACCACCTTCATGTCCCATTAGTTGTGTATTGATGCAGTCCATGGTCCATTATTAAGACCATTTTATACTTATTCTCTAGTCATCTCATCAACTGTTATGACTTTGATACTATTTATGCCCTGATGACTCCCTAAAGTGTTTCCTCAATCCCAGACAAAGATCATGAGCTCCATATTCGTTTTTTCAACTATTCCCTTGCCATTCCTACCTGTGTTTCAAATAGTTTAACATGCCCCAATCTGAATTTCTCATTTTCTTCTTCATATGTGATCCTCCTTTAATCCTCTTTAGCTCAGTGGATGGCAAAATTCACCTTCAGTTGCTCAGATCAAACTCTTGAAATCATCCTTGAACCTCTTTCTCTTCTACTCCACATCAAACTTATCAGCAAATTCTGTTAAATCTGATTCAAAGTATACATGCAATCCTATCGCATAACTGTTACTACTCTCATCATGACTGATGCTATCAGATTGTTGCAATAGCCTTCTAACTTAGAGGTCAGCAATCTACTTCGTGCAAGCCAAATTATTTGTTCATATAATTTGCACATTTTGATATGAATTTTTTATCTTTTACTCACTGATATGTAGGCAGTAGTCAAATATTCTGGATACTAATCATTTGTCTACTGTATATTGTACAACTATTTTCTCCTAAAATTTAGCTTACTTTTTAATATTAATTATGGTTTTTTGTATATAATTTTTACATTTTTAAAATTACCAGCTAAATTTTAAACTTTCTGAGGGTATGGATCTTGCTTAATACAACTTTAGTATCCTACTGTAACACATCATGGGTGCTCAATCAACTTTATTGATTGATTGATTCAAAACACTGCATTTCACTTGAGTTTCTATACACAGCTCACAGGTGACAAAGCAACAGGATTCAGCAGTCTATACTAGCATTGGCCTGTACCCCATCAGCAGTCAGAAATGAGCCTTAGAGGATAAGCTGGTTTCTCATGTTCTACTGTGACAGAACTCAGGTACACAGGGCAAGAAGTAGGAAGCAACGTATAAATGCACAGAGGATTCCAGACAGAATCTTAAAGTAGTAAATGCACTTTCAAAAATGAAAAGGTTTACTTCAAGGTCCCAGTTCCTTACACTGTTAGAAATATTATTCAGGAAGTCTTTTAAAGGAGGTCTGTTCACATAATATGCAATTTCATACACACAGGACAGTCAAGCTACTAGGAACTAGTTTTGTGTTCTATAATTCATTTGCCACCTTCAACTGTTAGCTTATATGTATGTTTATGTAAGACTATATTTTCCATTTATTACCAGATCAAGCAATATATATGCAGCACCAAGAGAAAGTATTCCTACTGCCCCAACAATAATATCATTTACTACAAATTTAAAGAATAGGAGAGATGCCTGCCTAGCCAATGCATTTCTCTCTCTGCCTCTCTCTCTCTTCCCTCCTCTCTCTCTCCCTCTCTCTCTCAAACAAATAACTACCTTGGAAGTTCACTAAGTTCATAAGACTGTAAATGAGTTATACAGATATAAGAAAAGTCAGGAGGGACAACATCTGAGCAAAATAAATCTGAAGGAAGAGGAGAGGAAAAAGTGTACAATGCTCCCAAAACTATGTATTAACATGAGGCTCACATTGATTTTTATAAATTTCAGTTTGCTATTACACCTGTGGGTATGGTTAGAAAAATTTTAAATGGCTTCTGAACATCATTAACTCTACTGAAAAACTACCATCTTACATGGAAACGGTAAATATAAGAGATTACTCTGGGAGTGGCAGGCATAAGAAAAGCAGACAGAAATTGACAGTAGGAAGAGAAGTACTTGAAGAGAGAGACAGAGAAAGAGGAACAGAGGTGTATGGAAAGAGGAGTTAGAGATAGCCGGTTCTGAAATGAAAGATAGGGAAAAGTAATAAACCTGATACCAATTAATCTATATACTAAAGGTATTATTGCCAGTTATTTATTGCACTGTGAAGAATGAGCTGGTGTTAAAACATGTATGATTATCAGACTCACCTGGAGAGCTTGTTATAAGATAGGGATTCCCCAGATCTATCCCTCTACCACTCTACCACTGGTCTATCCCACCCCACTTCATGCGTTAGGATGACACTTGGGCATCATTTTACATTTATGTATGTATGCATATATATGTACGTATACACACACGCACATACACACACACGCACACATTTAGGTTCAGTAGCTGATCCTAATTTCCACACAGGAACTCATACTAATTTTGTTGAGCACTGAAAGCATGAGGGTCTCTGTCCCTCTCTCTGCCTCCCAAGCTTTTCCTTCACAAGAAGAAGAAACATCAATCACATTGAATGAGGTTTCAGGCCTGCCACTAAAATATAAGATTCAAGAGAGAAACTCTCTCTTCTGCCAGTTTGATAAAAAGGATAGAGTATAGAGTTCTATCAGGTAGATATAACCAACTTGCTGTTTTCCATATTTCCTTTATTAAGATTACTTTGATCCCTTCAATTATTTGTTTCTTATAATTAACTCGTAAGATTTGGACTTAGAGAAACGTTCCTAATATTTTCTCCACAAAGTAATTAACGTATAGCTTTCTCAAGGTTCCAATGTGACTCTAACTGTAAAATAGGGATGATAACACTTATCTATCTACCTTGCAGTTTTGAAAAGAGTACAGAGAAATAATGTATATGTATGTTTTTAACCTGTAAACTAGTATAAAACATTATTTACATAGTTAGCTAAAAGTGGAGTTGTGCTTTGACTTCCAAGCTAGACTTCTTTCAACATTGCCTGATACTTTCTTATTATCCTTGTAAAACAAATCACACTACAGTAATACATGGTTTCTGGGTCCAGCCCACGTTTCCAGCTTCCTGACAAGGTCTTAGAGTTTCAGTGAATCATTTTTCACATTTTTTTTTTCAATTTTTTATTCCATCTCTTTATAAGGAGAAAGAGAAAATCATCTTAATTCATATGGTTAAAAATTATTCTCTGAAATGCACCATCAGTTTTCACAACAATACAGTCTCATAGTCGGAGACTTAAGTTTACTGATCCAAAGTAAAAGGCAAAAAGGAAAAACTAAGTACATATTTCCAATATAATTTCATAAGATTTACCAAGGAAACCTCACTATCTTTTTTTTTTTTAAATTATATCTTAAAGCTCTTAATTTTTATTTTATTTATATTTATTTTTGGCTGTGTTGGGTCTTCGTTTCTGTGTGAGGGCTTTCTCCAGTTGCGGCGAGCGGGGGCCACTCTTCATAGCGGTGGCCACTCTTCATAGCGGTGCGCGGGCCTCTCACTGTCGCGGCCTCTCTTTGTTGCGGAGCACAAGCTCCAGACGCGCAGGCTCAGTAGTTGTGGCTCACGGGCCCAGTTGCTCCGCGGCATGTGGGATCTTCACAGACCAGGGCTCGAACCCGTGTCCACTGCATTGGCAGGCAGATTCTCAACTGCTGCGCCACCAGGGAAGCCCCGAAACCTCACTATCTTATTAGCTATGTAATCTTTGAATATTTAACCTTGTTAGGCCTCATTGTCTTCATGTTTAAAACAATCATAGTGATAATTCCCACCACATTTGATTGTTGTAAAGATTAAATGTCATAATTTACATAGAACAAATAGTATAGTTCTTGACATATCTTAAATGCTACGCAAAAGTTAACAATTTTGTTTATCCTTATAGTCAAAAAGAATCGAATTAATATTCTAATAAAAGTTTTTTGAGTCTCCTAATCGCTCCCACAATTATTATTTCATTACTTAATTATACATGTAAAATTTATTTCAAAATATGTACTTTAATAATTACAGATAACAGAGGGTTGAAAGTTGTTTTTTTCCTCAAGTCCAAAATCCTTAATATAAAACATAGTATGGTAATATAAATATTATACCGGTTAGAAATAAATTAAATATGTCAGTAAACTGTACTCTATTAAAATATATACATAAAAATGTATTAAACATTTATTTATTTCTCCAATAAAATGACGATGCCTCTTACTGGATTTAGGAATGACACTGACATGACATTAGACGAAATTTTCACACCCAAGTCTAAGAATGAAACACCAGTTCCAGAAATTTTAATTGGTGGTGAAGTTTTATATATATACAAATATATAGACATAATTTTGTGTGATATATTTCCAAACTTCACTCACAATTTTTTATTTATTTCTTTGCTTTTTCTATATAACATGTCTGTTTGACAAAAGACATTTTAAAGGTTGTATTTCACAGAGTGAAGTAAGTCAGAAAGAGAAAAACAAGTACCATATGCTCACACATATATATGGAATCTAAATAAAAAACAATGGTTCTGAAGAACCTAGGGGCAAGACAGGAATAAAGACACAGGCATAGAGAATGGGCTTGAGGACATGGGGAGGGGGAAGGGTAAGCTGGGACGAAGTGAGAGAGTGGCATTGACATGTATACACTACCAAATGTAAAGTAGATAGCTAGTGGGAAGCAGCCGCATAACACAGGGAGATCAGCTAGAAGCTCTGTGACCACCTAGAGGGGTGGGATAGGGAGGGTGGGAAGGAGACACAAGAACGAGGGGATATGGGAACATATGTATATGTATAGCTGATTCACTTTGTTATACAGCAGAAACTAACACAACAATGTAAAGCAATTATACTCCAATAAAGATGTTAAAAATAAATAAAATTTTAAAAAATAAATAAAAGGTTGTATTTTATAGAATGTGAAATATGAAGTGACACTGTAAACAATTAAGCTTTCCATTACTTCCACTATAAAAAAAAATCCAGAATTACACCTAACATAAAAACCAAGAAAATGACTTTGCTTTTGAGAAAGAGTTAAATAAATCATGGCAGGCCAGTCCTCATGCTTAAACAACTATAAGTGGTTGGATAAAAAAATAATTTAAGGTATTTTTAAAGATACCTAAGAGCTTTTGGAGCAACAAGGAATAGATGAACTCAAGTTTTATAGAAAAGAGGGACTTTCTTAAGTAAGATGACAATCCGTTGCAGGTTTGTTTTTTTTTGTTTTTTTTCCTATTTGCTAATTCTGGGTATGGACTGGAGATCAGGCTTACTTTGGCAGGAAGAATCTGTTGGGTGAAAGAATAACCAACAGAACTTTACCCCTTATGAGTTGGTAGGCAAACTAGAAACGTGTGATTCAAGTGCATGGGTGGTTTTCCTGCTAGATATTTTCTGGATTTTAGTCTTCACCAGGGGTTAGGGTACCAGAAAAATTTTCTAAAGGGCAGAGCAAAATTTCATGTAGTCTCATGAGCATAGAAAAAAAGCCATATTTCAAATTCATCATCAGTCTCCTTTTTCAAACATTTATTAGCATATTTTTAAATGCATGAGGCAGGAGGTTGGGAAATAGACTGAACATCTGAATGACAACATTTAAAATATCATAGGGTTTCAGGGCTGAGAAAATGGAGAGCCAACATGCAGTCAATCAGAGGATCTGGAGAATTACGTTCTAGACAGGGGCTAAACAAAGGGAGACTGAATCTTAGTATAGTAAGTCTCTACAAATTTTAATTTCCAATTGGATTAAAATGATCAATTCCTTACCAGCTGATTAAGAGAAGAGAGAGGAAACTCTTTTGTGTATGTGAAGAATAATATCTTGACACATTGTCCATCACAAAGCCAACAATTACTGGACAGGCAACATGGCAAGAATATATGGCTGGTAATTAACAGAAATAGTAAATAATAGCTGAATATCCACAGTTTTTACATATATTGGATTGAACAGAAAATAACTATAATTAATATGTCAAAGAAAAAATTTTTTAAAAAGGTGGATAAATAGATGAAAGGATGGAGAATATCTGCAAAAGACTAGCATATGTAAAACAGAATTAAGTGCACATTCTAAAATTAAACAATGCAAAATTTGATGTCAAAGAATTCAATCTTTGGGTTAAATACGGATTGGATGGAACAGAACAGGGTTATTAAACTCTGGTATAGTTGCATAGAAAATACACAAACTGAAGCATCAAAATTGAAAAGAACAGTTAAAACAGAACATGCTACAAGAAATATCTGAGCAAAACTCAAATTTAACCTATGTTTAATTTAAGTCCAATAAGGAACAGATAGGAAGAATGAGGTATAAGAAATATTTGAAGAGAAAAATGGCTGGAAATTTTCTAAAACTGCTAAAAGAAATCAATCCAGCAAAACAAAGAAGGAAAAACATATACAACACAGAAAGAAAGAAAAAGAAAGAGAGAGGGAGAGAGGGAGGGAAGAAATGAGGGAGAGAGAGAGAGAAATCATATAAGTATATTATAGTAAAACTGCTAAAAACCAAAGAAAAGGAAAGCAAAATGTAAAATGAAAAATAGCCCATGGGAGTGGGGTAAGTGTTACAAGTATTACCCTCAAAGGTAAAGTAGTGAAACTGACAGCTGAGTTCCTACAGTGGTGAGGAAAGTCAGAGGACACAATAAAATCGTCTTCTAAAAATACTGGGAGTGACAGGAGAGTGGGGAGGGAAAAATGCATCTGAATTCTATACATATCTGTACCCATGAACACAGAATTCTATACCCATCAACAATATCCTTCAAAAATAAGGATGAAACTGAGACCTTTTTTAAGGCAAGGACTGAGGTAATTTTTAGCCTGTGGTCATAGATGCATGGTTAGATAGATATGGAAAGACAGATAAAAACAGAAGAGGAGAATGGTCCTAAGGGAAACAAGAAAATGTCATACAAGTATAATTAATATCAGAAATGTTAAAAATGTTTATAAATATAAATGAACACTTACCATATAATACAGTCATTGTATTGTCTTCTAGAATTTTATTTATGTATAAAACTAAAATTAAAAATAATAACAATACACTGGGCAGGTTAGGGTCAAAAGGAGTTTCGGAATTTTAAAGTTCTATCCGCATCAAGAAAGTGATAAAGTAATAATTTGTATTAGATCGATTTGATAAGAGGTCATGTTGTAATCTCTAAGGTAACTACTAAAAGAAGATTAAAATAATGTGCAACTAGAAAGGGAAATAACAGGATAATAATAAAAGGGGAAGTAATGAGATAATATAAGTATTCGCTTAATTTTTAAAAGAGAAAAGCATAAATAAATGGAAAAATAGAATACATGTATGTTCTTTTATATATATATATATATATATATATGTAATATATGTTTCTAAATATATCAGCTATTACACTAAATTTAAGTAGACTACATACTCTACATAAAGGCCCAAGAATGTCAGACAGGACAAAAAGCAAAACAAATGAATAAACAAACAAATATGTGCTCCTTAAAAGAGACATATCTTAAATATAAAGACAGAGAAAGCTACAAATATTGGGATGGCCCAAAAGTGCCTTCAGTTTTTAAGTAAAATAAAAGACATATTTTTCATTTTCATCAAGAACTTTATTGAACAACGTATTCACCCTTTTGTTCCACTTCCTTTTGCCATTTTTCAGGCAACTTATGATTCCATCTTCCCAAAGTTTTTATCTTTTTGAGCAAAGAACTGTTCCAGGTGCCTTTTACAGTCTTCCAGGGAACTGAAATTTTTTCCATGAAGAGAATTTTGGAAAGACCTAAATCTGAAGGTGCAATGTCTGGTGAATATGGTGGATGAATCAGAACTTCCCAGCCAAGCTGTAACAGTTTTTGCCTGGTCATCAAAGAAACATGTGGTCTTGTGTTATCCTGATGGAAGGTTATGCGTTTTCTGTTGACCAATTCTGGATGCTTTTCATCGAGTGCTGCTTTCATTTGGTCTAACTGGGAGCAGTACTTGTTGGAATTAATCGTTTGGTTTTCCCGAAGGAGGTCATGATAGAGGACTCCCAATCTCACCATATACACATCACCTTCTTTGGATGAAGACCGGCCTTTGGTGTGGTTGGTAGTGATTCATCTCACTTGCGCCACGATCTCTTCTGTTCCGCATTATTGTACAGTATCCACTTTTCATTGCCCGTCACAATTTATTTTAAAAACGGAACGTTTTCATTACGTTTAAGTAGAGAATCGCATGCGGAAGTACGGTCAAGAAGGTTTTCTTCGCTTAACTTATGTGGATCCCAACCATCAAAGCGATGAACATAACCAAGCTGGTGCAAATGATTTTCAGGCTTGATTTGGATTTTCTGAGTATGTCATCTATCTCCTGTGTGGTGTGACGTTGATTGTTCTCAATTAACGTCTCGATTTGATTGCTATCAACTTCAATTGGTCTACACGACCGTGGAGCGTCATCCAGCGAGAAGTCTCCAACACGAAATTTCGCAAACCAGTTTTGACATGTTTGATCAGTCACAGCACATTCTCCATACACTGCACAAATCTTTTTGTGCATTTCAGTTGCGTTTTTACCTTTCTTGAAATAATAAAGCTTAATATGCTGAAAATGTTGCCTTTTTCTTCATCTTCAATATTAAAATGGCTACACAAAAATTCAACAATTCTGATGTCTTTTTTTAAATGCACACTGATGTGACAGCTGTCACATACAATCTAACAAAATTGTTTCGAATGAAGTTAAAGACAACTAATTGCTACTAGAGCCATCTTAACGAAAAAAAACCAAACAAACCTTTTGGCCAACCCATCAAGCAGAAAAAAATACACAAAGGAAAACTAAGCATAATAAAGCTGATGTATCTATACTATTATCAAACAAGGAATATTTAAAGCAAAATGATTTAATGCAGATAGACACTGCATAATAATAAAGAGGTCAATAAACAGGAAAATGTAACAATTACAAATGTATATGCATGTTAACATCTTTTCCAATATAAAACCAAGTTGGATAGAACTAAAAAAAAGTAGGCAAATCTCAATTAAACTGGAAGACTTTCACACTCTCAATAACTGTAAGATATAAAAACCTAATAACACAATTAACAAATTTTACCTAATTGAGATTTATACAACACTGTCACCGAAAAAAACAGAATTTACATTATCTTCAAGAGCACATGAATCATATCTTGATCTAAAAAACATACAAAATTTTTTCTCTCACCAAACTGGATACTAGCTAGTAACTAGCAGCAAAAAGCTAACTAGATAAACCCAACAATATTAAAATTAAACAGTATACTTTAAAATAATCTATGTGATACAGAAGAAATGAAAACAGGAACTTGGTAACATCTTGAAATGAAAGAAAATAAATATATTGCAGATTAAAACTTGTGGAATGTAGATTAAAAAAGTGCTTAGAGGAGATTTATAAATTACACAAGTACATTAGTAAAGAAGAAAGGCTGAAAATCAAAAATTTAGGCTTCCATCTCAAGAACTTAGAAAAAAGAAGTGCAAATGAAAATTAAGTAATGTATAAAAAAAGGAATGTATAAGAAAAACAAGAAAATAAGAATAAAAAGTAATATAGAAAGCAAATGTACAATACATAAAATTAAAAAAGTAAAGTTGGTTATTCAAATATTTTAAAGAAGATAAACCTAGGAACACTGATCAAGAGGGAAAAAAAACACTATATAACGCTCAGGAATTTTTTAAAAAAGAAGGAATCAACAAATCAATAAATAAGAGAATATCATGAACAAGGTTATGTCAATAAATTCAATAGTTTAGATTAATTATACAAATTTTTCTTTCAAAATACTACTTAATGAAGTTGATAGAGCATATGATTAATCTGATATCTATTAAAGAACTTGAGTATCTTATTACAAAGAAAACTCCTAGCCCCAAATAACTTATATTTAAGGAAAAAGTTACACAACGTTTTACAAATTCTTCCCCAAAGTACATAAAGAGTGGATGTTTTAAACTTTTTATGAAGCTAGCAAAAGTTGCTTCTACAGTATGAAAATATTACAAGAAAGTAAACTGCAAACCAATATCTCTCAAAAACATAAGATGCAAAAAATCTTAAATGTTTGCAAATAATTAAGACAATAAACATTAGCAAATTATTAAGCTAATAGGTATTAGCTTAATAAATATTAACAAATCAAATCCAGGATATATTAAATAGATGTTATATCAAGAACAAAGTGAGATTTATTACAGAAATGCAAGGTTAATCTAAATATTTGAATATCTATACAATTCATTACATTAAAAGAAAAATAGAATAAATCATATGCTCATCTTGATAGATGTAGGAAAAGCATTTGGCAAAATTCAATACTTATGATTTTTAAAATATCTTAACAAGATAGGGAAATAAAGGGAAATTTCTTAACCTGAAAAAGACCTTTTGTGGTGGTTTTGAAATATGTTCACAAATTCTTTGATACCTCTTATTTAAAAAAATTTTTAAAACCATTAATAAATAAGTCTTTGAACTTTCAAAGTTATGAAAAAGTACAATTTGATACAGCAATCTTTGGGGCATTCAGGGTCATGAGCTATAACTGACAAACCTTTAGACACTTTTGATGTTGATGTAACCACCGATCTTATTCAGATTTACCCAGTTTTACTTGTACTTGTACAAGTTTGCTTGTATGTTTGCTTGTGTGTGTACTTAGTTCTACACATTTCTATTTCACATGTAGGTTCCTATATCTATCACCACAGCAAGGGCACTAAACAATTCCATCACTTTAGGGATCCCGCCTGTTGCCCTTTCATAACCACATCCAACCTCTTTTCTCCCACCCTCCACCCCAGCCCTAAAGCCTGGCAACCACTAATCTACTCTCTGCTTCTAAAATTTTGTCTTTATGTATAAATGGGATCATACAATATATAACCTTTGGCATAAGCTTTTTTTTTTAAACTCAGCATAATTCTCTGGAGATCCATCTAAGTTGCTGGATGTATAAAGAGTTCACTTCCTTTTATTGCTAAGTCATATTCGATAGTATGTATTTATCTCAGTTTATTGAACCATTCACCTGTTGAAGGGCATCTGGGCTATTTCCATTTGGGGCTATTACTAATAAAGTTTCTATGTACATTAGTGTACAGGTTTTTGTCTGAATATAAGTTTTGATTTCTCTGGGTTACATGCTTAAAGTGGGTGATTGCTGGTTTTTATGGCAATTACATATTTAGTTTTATATTGATATTTTTTAAAAGCCAACTTTTACTAAACTCATCAATTTGTTTTAGGTAGTTGTTTATGTAGGTTCTTGGCATTCCAATCTGTATGACATTTACTTTTCTTGCCTTATTTATCAGTATGGTAAATGTCCCTTTAAGCACTATTTTCACTACATCCCTAATCTTTGATAACTTGTATTTTAATTTTCATTAGTTCAAAATATTCTTCAATCTCTCTTAGGACATTTTCTTTGACCTATTTGGAAGTATGTTGTTTAATCTCCAAATATTTTTATAATTTTCTACTATCTTTCTGTTATTGATTTGTAGTTTAATTCCCTGGTGGCCTGAGAGCATACTCTGCAAAATTTCTAGTCTTTTCAATTTGGTAAGGTGTGTTTTTTTGACACAGACTGTGGTCTATCCTGATGAATGTTCCTTGTGAGCTTAAAAAGAATGTGTATTCTGCTGTTACTGTACAAAGTATTCTGTAGATGACAATTAGATACAGTCACCTGATGGTGTTGTTCAGTTCAGCTGTATCCTTACTGATTTTCTGCCTGGTACAGTTGTGTTGAAATCTCCAACTATAATGTTGTGTTTGTCTATTTCTCCTTTTAATTCTATCAGTTCTTCCCCATGTATTTTTTTTAACATCTTTATTGGAGTATAATTGCTTTTCAATGCTGTGTTAGTTTCTGCTGTATAACAAAGTGAATCAGCTATATGTATACATATATCCCCATATCGCCTCCCTCTTTTTTTTTTTTTAATAGATCTCTATTGGGGTATAATTGCTTCACAATACTGTGTTAGTTTCTGTTGTACAACAAAGTGAATCAGCCATATGCATACATATGTCCCCATATCCCATCCCTCTTGAGCCTGCCTCCCATCCTTCCTAACCCACCCCACTAGGTCTTTGCAAAACACCGAGCTGATCTCCCTATACTATGCTGCTGCTTCCCACTAGCTAACTATTTTACATTCAGTAGTGTATATATGTCAATGCTACTCCCACTTCACCCCAGCTTCCCCCTCCCACCCCGTGTCCTCAAGTCCATTCTCTACATCTGTGTCTTTATTCCCATCCTGCCCCTAGGTTCTTCAGAAGCTTTTGGGGTTTTTTTTAGATTCCATATATATGTGTTAGCATACGGTATTTGTTTTTCTCTTTCTGACTTACTTCACTCTGTATGACAGACTCTAGGTCCATCCACCTCACTACAAATAACTCAATTTCGTTTCTTTTTATGGCTAAGTAATATTCCATTGTATATATGTGCCACATCTTCTTTATCCATTCATCTGTTGATGGACATTTAGATTGCTTCCATGTCCTGGTTATTGTAAACAGTGCTGCAATGAACATTGTGGTACATGTCTCTTCTTAAATTATGGTTTTCTCAGGGTATATGCCCAGTAGTGGGATTTCTGGGTCATATGGTAGTTCTATTTTTAGTTTTGTAAGAAACCTCCATACTGTTTTCCATAGTGGTTGTATCAATTTATATTCCCACCAACAGTGCAGGAGGGTTCCCTTTTCACCACACCCTCTCCAGCATTTATTGTTTCTAGATTTTTTGATAATGGCCACTCTGACCGGCATGAGGTGATACCTCATTGTAGTTTTGATTTGCATTTCTCTAATAATTAGTGATGCTGAGCATCTTTTCATGTGGCTCTTGGCCATGTGTTTGTCTTCCTTGGTGAAATGTCTATTTAGGTCTTTTGCCCATTTTTTAACTGGATTGTTTGGTTTTTTGATAATGAGCATCATGAGCTGTTTGGAGATTAATCCTTTGTCTGTTGTTTCATTTGCAAATATTTCCTCCCATTCTGAGGGTTGTTTTTTTTGTCTTGTTTATGGTTTCCTATGCTGTGCAAAAGCTTTTAAGTTTAATTAAGTCCCATTTGTTTATTTTTGATTTTATTTCCATTACTCTAGGAGGTGGGTCAAAAAAGATCTTGCTGTGGTTTATGTCAAAGAGTATTTTTCCTATGTTTTCCTCTAAGAGTTTTATAGTGTCTGGTCTTACATTTAAGTCTTTAATCCATTTTGAGTTTATTTTTGTGTATGGTCTTAGGTAGTGTTCTAATTTCATTCTTTCACATGTAGCTGTCCAGTTTTCCTAGCGCCACTTATTGAAGAGGCTGTCTTTTCTGCACTGTATGTTCTTGCCTCCTTTGTTGTAAATTAGGTGCCCATATGTGTGTGGGTATATCTCTGGGCATTCTATCCTGTACCATTGATCTATATTTCTGTTTTTGTGCCAGTACCATACTGTCTTCCTACTGTAGCTTTGTGGTATTGTTTGAAGTCAGGGAGCCTGATTCCTCCAACCCCATTTTTCTTTCTCAAGATTGCTTTGGCTGTCAGGGTCTTCTGTGTCTTCATATGAATTGTAAAATTTTTTGTTCTAATTCTGTGAAGAATGCCATTGGTAGTTTAATAGAGATTGCATTGAATCTGTACATTGCTTTGGGTAGTATAGTCATTTTCACAATATTGGTTCTTCCAATTCAAGAACGTGGTTTATTTCTCCATCTGTTTATGTCATCTCTGATTTATTTCATCAGTGTTTTATGAGTACAAGTCTTTCACCTCCTTAGGCAGGTTTATTCCTAGGTATTTTATTCTTTTAGTTGCAATGGTAAGTGGGAATGTTTCCTTAATTTCTCTTCCTGATTTTTCATTGTTGGTGTATAGGAATGACAGAGATTTCTGTGCATTAATTTTGTATCCTACAACTTTACCAAATTCATTGACTTGCTCTAGTAATTTTCTGGTGGCATCTTTAGGATTCTCTATGTACAGTATCATGTCATCTGCAAACACTGACAGTTTTACTTCTTTCCAATTTGTATTCCCTTTATTTCTTTTTCTTCTCTGATTGCCATGGCCCGACTTCCAAAACTATGTTGAATAAGAGTGGCGAGAGTGGTCTTGTTCCTGATCTTAGTGGAAATGCTTTCAGTTTTTCACCATCGAGTAGGATGCTTGCTGCGTGTTTGTCATATATGGCCTTTATTATGTTGAGGTAGGTTCCCTCTATGCCCATTTTCTGGAGAGTTTTTATCATAAATGGGTGTTGAATTTTGTCAAAAGCATTTTCTGCGTCTATTGAGATGATCATATGGTTTTTATTCCTTAATTAGTTAATGTGGTGTATCACATTATTTGATTTTCATATATTGAAGAATCCTTGCATCCTGGGATATATCCCACTTGATCATGGTGTATGATCCTTTTAATGTGTTGTTGGGTTCTGTTTGCTAATATTTTGTTCAGGATTTTGGCATCTATGTTCATCAGTTTTATTGGTCTATAATTTTCTTTTTTTGTGATATCTTTTTCTGGTTTTGGTATCAGGGTGATGGTGGCTTTGTAGAATGAATTTGGGAGTGTTTCTCCCTCTGCATTTTTTTTGGAAAGAGTTTGAGAAAGATCATTGTTAGCTCTGCTCTAAGTGTTTGATAGAATTTGCCTGTGGAGCCATCTGGTCCTGGACTTTTGTTTGTTGGAAGATTTTTAATTACGGTCTCAATTTCATTACTTGTGATAGGTCTGTTTATATTTTCTAATTCTTCCTGGTTCAGTCTTGGAAAATTGTACCTTTCCAAGAATTTGTCCATTTGTTCATGGTTGTCCATTTTATTGGCATATAGTCGTTTGTAATAGTCTCTTATAATGCTTTGTATTTCTGCAGTGTCAGTTGTGATTTCTCTTTTTTCATTTCTAATTTTATTGATTTCCATCCTCTCCCTTTTTTTCATGATGAGTCTAGCTAAATCAATTTTGTTTATCTTCTCAAAGAACCAGCTTTTAGTTTTATTGATCTTTACTATTGCTTTCTTCATTTCTATTTCATTTCTGCTCTGATCTTTATGATTTCTTTCCTTCTACTGACTTTGGGTTTTCTTTGTTCTTCTTTCTCTAGTTGTTCTAACTGTAGGGTTAGATTGTTTATTTAACATTTTTCTTGTTTCTTGAGGTGAGATTGAATTGCTATAAACTTCCCTCTTAGAACTGCGTTTGCTGCATCCCATAGGGTTTGGGTCGTCGTGTTTTCATTGTCATTTGTTTCTATGTATTTTTTAATTTCTTCTTTGAATTCCTCAGTGATCTCTTGGTTATTTAGTCGTCCATTGTCTAGCCTCCATGTATTTGTGTTTTTCACATTTTTTTTCCTGTAATTGATTTCCAGTCTCATAGTGTTGTGGTCAGAAAAGATGCTTAATACGATTTCAATTTTCTTACATTTTCCGAGGCTTGATCTGTGACCCAAGATGTGATCCATCCTGGAGAACGTTACGTGTGCACTTGAGAAGAAAGTGTATTCTGCCACTTTCGGGTGGAATGTTTTGTAAATATCAATTAAATCTATCTTGTCTATTGTGTCACTTAAAGCTTGTGTTTCCTTATTTATTTTCTGTTTGGATGATCTGTCCATTGGTGTAAGTGGGGTGTTAAAGTCCCCTACTGTTATTGTGTTACTGTCAATTTCTCCTTTCATGGCTGTTAGCATTTGCCTTATATATTGAGGTGCTCCTATATTGGGTGCCTACACATTTATAATTGTTATATCTTCTTCTTGGGTTGATCCTTTGATCATTATGTAGTGTCCCTCCTTATCTCTTGTAACAGTCTTTATTTTACAGTCTATTTTATCTGATACTAGTGTTGCTACTTCAGCTTTCTTTTGATTTCCATTTGCATTCAGTATCCCTTCACTTTTCCATCCCTTCACTTTCAGTCTGTATGTGTCCCTAGGTCTGAAGTGGGTCTCTTGTAGACAGCATATATATGGGTCATGTTTTTGTGTCCATTCAGCCAGTCTGTGTTTTTTGGTTGGGGCATTTAATCCATTTACATTCAAGGTTATTATTGATATGTATGTTCCTATTACCATTTTCTTAATTGTTTGGGGTTTGTTTTTGTGGGTCTTTTTCTTCTCTTGTGTTTCCCGCCTAGAGAAGTTCTTTAGCATTTGTTGTAAAGCTGGTTTTGTGGCGGTGAAGTCTCTTAGCTTTTGCTTGTCTGAAAAGCTTTTGATTTCTCCATCAAATCTGAATGAGATCCTTGCTAGGTAGAGTAATCGTAGTTTCTTCTCTTTCATCACTTTAAGTATATCCTGCCACTCCCTTATGGCCTGCAGAGTTCCTGCTGAAAAAATCAGCTGATAACCTTATGGGGATTCCTTGGTATGTTATTTTTTGTTTTTCCCTTGCTGGTTTTAATATTTTTTCTTTGAATTTAAATTTTTGTTAGTTTGATTAATATGTATCTTTGTGTGTTTTTCCTAGGGTTTATCCTGTATGGGACTCTCTGTGCTTCCTGGACTTCAACGACTATTTCTTTTCCCATGTTAGGGAAGTTTTCGACTATAATCTCTTCAAACATTTTCTCAGACCCTTTCTTTTTCTCTTCTGCTTCTGGGACCCCTATAATTCTAATGTTGTTGCGTTTAGTGTTGTCCCAGAGGTCTCTGGGATTGCCTTCAATTCTTTTCATTCTTTTTTCTTTATTCTGCTCCTTGGAAGTTATTTCCACCATTTTGTCTTCCACCTCACTTATTCATTCTTCTGCCTAAGTTATTCTGTTATTGATTCCTTCCAGTGTATTTTTCATTTCAGTTATTGTATTGTTCATCTCTGTTTGTTTGTTCTTTAATTCTTCTAGATCTTTATTAAACATTTCTTATATTTTCTCAATCCGTGCCTCTATTCCATTTCCGAGGTTCTGGATCATCTTTACTATCATTACTCTGAATTCTTTTTCAGGTAGATTGCCTATTTACTCTTCATTTATTTGGTCTTATAGGTTTTTACCTTGCTCCTTCATCTGTGACATATTTATTTGCTGTCTATTTTTTTTTTTAATGAGTGGGATTATGTTCCTGTCTTACTGGTTGTTTGGCCTGAGGCTTCCAACAGTGGAATTTGTAGGCTGCTGGTTAGAGCTGGGTCTTGGTGCTGAGATGAGGACCTCCGTGAGACCTTACTCCGATGAATATTTCCTGGGGTCTGAGGTTCTCTGTTAGTCCCGTGGTTTGGACTCAGAGCTCCCACCACAGGAGCTTCAGCCCGACCCCTGGCTTGTGAACCGAGATCCCACAAGCTGTGTGTGGTGGCAGAAAACAATAAAAGAGAATAATAACAAAGTAAAAAATAAAATTAGACCAGGAAACTAACAGATATGTTTAGAAAGAATGTAAAAACAAAAATATAGGTGAATCAACAACCAGAAGGTACATTAGTACCACAATAGTAAAAAACAGGAGGAGGAAAAAGAAAAAAGAAAAGGGGGCCGAAGGCCTTGGCTCTGGAGGGCAGAGCCTAAGCAAGGGTGATGTTTGGGTGGTGGGCAGGGCCTATGCTTAGGACCCACAGGGCTGGAAAAGGCCCTGGGGGCTGAGGAGGGTGGGGCTTATGCTCAAGAAAGAGAAGGGGCCCAGGCATGCCCCTCACCCCAGTCTCAGAGGCGGGGGACCTCACCTGGGAGCCCAGCTGGCTTCCTGGGCTTGAGTAGGCTGGGCAAATGCCCTTCTCTCCTTGCTTGCTCCTCCAGTCCCAGAGGGCCCCTTCCGCCTGCCTCTTCTGATCTCCCTGGCCTCCCTCCTATGTCCCCAGGACCATTGCAGCTGGGGGCAGGCCTTGGAGTGCAGGGAACCGGCCTGGGAGCTCAGCAGGCTCCCCTGGCCTGAGTGGGCGGGGCAGTTGCCTTCCACTCCTCTCCCACTTCTCCCGGATGCTTCCGCCTGCCTCTCCTGATCTCCCTGACCTCCCTCTTATGCCCCCAGGACCCACGTGGCCTGGAGGGGCCTTTGGATGGGGAGTACTGGCTTGGGAGCTCAGCAGACTCCCCGGCCCAAGCGATTGCCCTCCGTTCCTCTCCTGCTCTTCCCTGAGGGCCCCTCCCACCTGCCTCTCCTGATCTCCCTGGCCTCAGGGACACCAGTCCTGTCTGGCCTCCACTTCTCCTCCTCCCTCAGTCCCCCTACATCCTACCAGTTCACGTGAGGGTTCCTTCTATCTCCTTGGACATCAGGGTCCCCCACCAGCTTCTGGCAGGTCCTCTAGTTGTGGGGAGATGCTAACTTGACCTAAACATTATATTTTACAACTGCATTCATGTAAAGATGGATATAATCAAGGCTGCATTTTATATTATATATTCATTTTATATTATATATTCATTGTATATTCGTTCTTATCTTCTCATCATAAAAAAAGTTATTTAAACATATTCTGTGGGCCCCCAAATTATCATGGTCCCTAGGCACTGTGCCTACTGTTCCTACTGGATAAGTCGGTCCTGGGGAGGTGGTTTTCCTGGTAGCAGGGCAGCCACCCTGGCAGGGAAAAATATCTTCCCATGTATTTTTGATGCTCTGTTGTTAGGCACATACAGGTTAAGGATTGTTATGACTTTTTGGAGAGTAGACCCCTTTATCATTATGTAATGTTTCTCTTTATCCCTGATAATTTTCCTTGTTCTAAAGTCAACTTGTCTGAAGTTAGTATTGTTACTCTCGTTTTTTCTCAGTTGGTATTAGCATGATACATTTTTCTCTGTCCCTTCACTTTTACCTATATGTATCTTTTATCTATATACATACATATATATTTAAAACGCGTTTCTTAAAGATAATGTATATTTGGGTCTTGTTTTTTTTAATCTACTCTGACAGCCTCTGTTTTTTAATTCATGTATTTAGACAATTCACATTTGAAATCATTGCAAATATGATTCATTAGTATCTACCATGTTTTTAAATGTTTTCTATTCATTGCATTTTGTTCTTTGTTTACTTTTATCTTTCCCTCTTTTTCTGCCTAGTTTTAATTAAGCATTTTATGTTATTCTATTTTCTCTCATCTCTTAACATATCAATTTTACTTCTTTTAATTCTTTTTAGCAGTTGCTTCAGAGTTTGCAGTACACATTTACAGCTACTTTAAGTCTACTTTCAAATAATGCTGTACTGCTTCATAGATAGTACAGGTACCTTAAAATAGAATATTTACAATTCCTTCCTCCTATCCCGTATAATATTGGTATCATACATTATACTTTTATGTTACAATCACTCAGTAATCACCCAATATATTCTTGCAATTAATACTTTGAACAAAAGGTTATCTATTAGATCAGTTAAGTATCAGAAAAATAAAAGAATTATTTTATCTTCATTTATACATTTTCCAGTTTCTTCATTTCTTAATGTACATCTGAGCTTCTGACCTATATCATTTGTCTTTCTCTCTAAAGAACTTTTAACATTTCTAGCAGTGCCAGTTTGCTGGCAACAAATTCCCTTAGTTTTTGTTTGTCTGATAAAGTATTTCTCCTTCACTTTTCTTTAAAGTGGGCAGAATGTGTAACTTTTTTATAGTGGCAAAAACCTTAAAATTTACCATCTTAACAATTTTTAAGTGTACAGTTGAGTAGTGTTATTTTCACATCATTGTGAAACAGATCTCCAGAATTTCTTTATCCTGTAAATCTGAAGCTTTATACCCATTAAACAACAGCTTCCTCCCACCCTGATTCTCACCCCTGCTAGCCACCGTTCTACTTTCTGTCCCTATGATTTTGACTACTCTAGGTACCTCATATAAGTGGAATCATACGGTATTTGTCTTTTTGTGACTGGCTTATTTTACTTGCCATAATGTCTTCAACGTTCACGCATGTTGTAACATGTGACAGGATTTTCTCCCTTTTTAAGACTGGATAATATTCTATTGTATGCGTATATCATATTTTGTTTATCCATTCATCCATAAATAGACATTTGAATTGCTTCCACCTCTTGGTTATTGTCAATATGGCTGCTATGAACAAGGGCGTACAAATATATCTTTAAGACCATGCTTTCAATTTTCCATGCTTTCAATTCTTTTGGATATATATCCAGAAGTAATATTGCTGGGTCATATGGTAGTTTTTATTTTTATTTTTTTAAGGAAACTCCATACTGTTTTTCATAGTGCTTGTATGATTTTACAATCCCACCAACAGTGCAGAAGTGTTCCAATTTCTTCACATCCTTGCCAACACTTGTTATTTTTTTTCATAGTAGCCACACTAGTGGGTGTGTCTGTTTTACTTGCAAAAGATAATTTCACTGGTACAGAATTCTAGGGTGACTTTTTTTTTCTTTATTTCAATAGCTTATATATTTCATTTCACTCTCTTCTTTGTTGTTTGGTTTCTGAAGAGAAGTCCTATGTAATTCTGGTATTTGTTGCTCTATACATAAGGTGTGTTTTTTTTCCCCCCCTTCAGCTATTTTCAGGATTTTCTCTTTGTCTTGGGCTTTCTGCCATTTGAGCATGATATTCCTAGGTATAGATTTTTTTTAGTGTTTTTCTTTATGGTATTCTCTGAGCTTCCTGGACCTGTAGTTTTGTGTCTGTCACTAATTTTGGAAAATCTCATCAATGGTTACTTCAAATATTTCTTCTGCTTCTTTTTCTCTTTCTTCTCTCTCCAGTATTCTCATTACATGTATGTCATACCTTTTGTAATCATCTCACTGTTCTTGGATATTCTGTTCCATTTTGTTCATTCTTTTTGCATTTCATTCAATTCAGGAAGTCTATTGACATATTCAAGCTCACTGATTCTTTACTTGGTCATATCCAGCTTATTGATGAGCCCATAAGAGGCAATCTTCATTCAGTTACATTTTTTCCCAGCATTTCCTTTTTATTCATTCTTATAGTTTTCATCTTTCTACTTACATCATCCATGTGTTCTTACATGTTGTCTAATTTTTACATGAATGCTTTAACTTATTATCAGAGTTATTTTAAATTTCCAAGCTGGTAATTCTAAAATCTGTGTCATATCTGATTCTGGTCTTGTTGCTTGCTTTATCTCTTCAGATTTTGCTTTTAGGATTTCTTGTAATTTTTTATTGAAAGCTGGTGATTACGAGATGTATCTGGTAATAGGAATGTTTAAGTATTCCTACCAGTTTCTAGTTCCAGTATGTCTATTCTCAGTAAGCTGCTCTTGGCGATAATTCTGTCTTCACCTGTCTCTCTAGGTTTTAAGGTAGCAGTTTGTCCTGGAACCTCAATTATTTGATAGATCTAAGAAAAGTCATTGATTTTCAGCTTGTTCAACTTTTTTGTTATTATAAAAGTGGGAATGATAACTTAATGAGCTTTACATGTTAGAACTGAGACTAGAAGTCTTAAGTGTTGTTTTAAGACTGTTTTCATTCTTACGACAGAGAGCTAACATTTTTGTACATACATTCACTTCATACTTTTTTATTTAAAAATTTTGTAGAATGTAAAAGCACAATTCAATCATAATCCCATCCCTTTTTTATCTGAATAATATAAAATAAGAATGGAGTGCTTCTATCTACTTAACCCACTGGCATTTCCACTTCAACCCACTCAAGGTTAAGTATTATTTCTATTTGGTATATATCTTTTCTTTTACCTAAAGGTATACAGATGCACACACACACACTTTTTAAACAAAAGTTCAACCATGACTTATATATTAGTCTTTTATGTCAAGACACTTAGCTCCATACAGAGGGATAATCAGAGGAATGAAATTAATAGCGTTAAGGTATACTTTAATACATAATAACTCTATTGTAATTTTTATTGGCTACTTTCATAATGGCTATCATCAGTAAGATGAATTTGTTGAACATCTACTGAATGCAAGGCACCCTAGTAGATATTGTGATAATAAGGGTGGCTTGGGGAAAGGAAAACATACATATCAATATGGTACTAGCAATTAAAGGAAGCATAGTATTAAAAGTCAAATAACTAGCACATATTTATAATTGTCCCAAGTTCACAGGAGGAAGGGATCACTATCTTATGCAACAAAAATGTTTTCACTTGGTTAGGATCTGAGGTAGGATAATTGGGGAATAAAAAACGTGATGTTGAGAAGAAATTTTAAACCGAGTAAATAGTAAAACAGTTTTAAAAACTAATCTATACTAAACACGTGTGCCTGTTCTGTTCTAGGAACTTTCCATATATTAACACATTTAATACTCAACAATCCTATGAGATAAATACTCATTATCTCCGTTATAACTCTGAGGAGACTGAGGCTTAGAGAGAGAAATAATGTGCCCATGCATGCAAGCTTTGAAGCAAAATAGTCTCTAGAACCAGTGCTTTTAAATTCTGCTAAATCCCATAGGTGGGCATGTATAGCATTTAGGGAGGGGGGATGTTTGGAGCTACATATTGCAGGCTTCTGAATGCCAGGCTAAGTCGTTTGAATATTTATCTCCAAGCAATAAAAAGTCAATGAAGACCAGAGGAATAGCTTGTACAAAGAGTGTTTTAAGATAATTAATTTAATAGCAGTGTATAGAATGCACTGAATTTGAAAAGATAAAAAGCAGAGTAATGATTGAAAAATCTGGTTTAATAGTTAAGTAGCAAAGGGGTGAATGCCTACTTCAGGGTAATAGCAAGAAATAACAAAATCAAAGGACAGACATTACAGTCATATTACTCTTTTAATTCTGTCAGAGGCACTATTATCACACCAAAAAGAAAAATATGGCTCTCTTGAGTTCTTAGTCTTAGATCTCAAACACAGAGGTCTTACCTCTTAGTCCAGCCAAATAAAAGAATTATTTGTGTATATCACAGTTAAGGGCAGATGGAGAAAATTCCAACTGCCATTCAATGCATTTACCAATATTCAGCATTTTCTAAAGAGTGTTTTATAATATAAAATCGTAAAATGGTGTACGTTTGAAAAGTTGAAAAATAAAGATATTTATGATGGGGTCAAAGTACATATGTTAATGTATCATATATTATCTTTAGTGAAAAAACCATTCTCAAAGAGGTAAGCAGGAAAAATCTTTTAACTGAGGCAGCACAAATCACGGAACCTTATTAAAGCATAAGCACCTGAGAAAATGAAAGAATACAAAAATAAAAGCAAGATCTGAAAAACAGATATTTTCAGTCAGAGAGCAGAACATTCAATATAATAAGAAGAAAAGGCATCATAATAGAAAAAGGAGAAAGCAGAAACACTTCCAGTATACACACAAAAATAATAATTGTTTTTAGAAACTAGGTGATGGGTTCCAATTTCCATAATTTAATAAAAAGACACTTTACATGCAAAAGAGCCCTAGAAAAGATTAGAGACTGAATGACCTAAAATAATGCTTTAGAAATGCCCTGTCTTTTGCCAAAATCTCATATTATTCAATATAATCATATATACAAAAAAGTAATCTAGCAACGAATTAATTTCTAAATGCCTGAATATAACAGAGAAGGACATGTGCAAATAAACCCAGCAGTTAGTTAATAGCCAGCTTCTCCAAAGGATTGATTGTCATCTTTATATGTGAAAAAAAATCAGGGTACTGCCTTTGGGAATATCTCTAACATATTTATACTGGCTATTTACCTCAGTAGTTAACGGACATCAATAACCTGGCACCAAAATAAAAGTACTGGAAAGAGATTGAAATGAGCTCAAAGGAAACATTTCACTTCAAGATAAATACCATGAAAATATAGCTGATTGCAGTTTCTTGAGCATAAATTGTCATGAGTACACACTTCATTAAAAATGAGATTAATATAAAAACTATCCTTGTACTCCACTAATGTATCATTCTCCCCACTTCCTTTAGCAGCTTAGTTTAGCTGAGTTAAATGATTTTTAAAAATGGTAGTGCAATAGCAATGGGACCAAGAGCTATTGGGGGTGGCTTAATAATCAGGATTAGAGTACCCAGTTTTCCTAGAAAGACATCCAAATCTAAATCTCAGTAGCAATTCCACCTTCTATTCTTGAAAGATAAATGAACTGTGTTCCAAATAACTCATTTTATGAAGGTGCTTTAAGCAGGACTATGAACATATAGCATTGTCTTAGGGAACATGGGGTAAAATGCAGATTCTAATTTGGAAAACTTTATTTTCAAAAGATACTTTAAATTAAAAAAGGCAATTTTTTACCATTGTTCTATCTTTTCATGGACTTATGACCTCAGTTTAAAATATGAAACTTTATGATTCTATCAATGAATGGTTATTAAAAAAATAAAATACCTAGTCTTACTTAGACACTCCCTGCTAAAGCCTAATAGGCTTTCTGTCCCATTGTGCTTAATTAGCTCATCTGGCTAGCAAAATGCTGTCCACGTGATTGCTGCTCATCACGTGTCGTAACACAAGATCCAGGCCCAGGATGAACATGGTTTCCAGTACCCTGAGAAGTGCAAAAAATTGTACCATCTTGGACAAGTTACATTAGCTCTCTGGACTGTATTTTGACCGTATTTGATAATCTTAAAGTAGCCTTTCAGTGCTTGGCTGCCACATTCTCATGTGCAGACCAACATTTTCAGATTCCAAACTGACGAAAAAGTCAAGTGTGATGAACCGAGTGTTTCATATTATTCAAGCACTGAAATCTTACTAGGTGTCACTAGGACAAAGTAATCCATGATCAAATTACTTTCAACATGTTTGTTTTTGTGTGCCAAAGTGTCCAGCAGCTTGTGGTGCACAAAGTAAAGATGCTTTCATAAGACTCTGTCAAAGTCAAATTCAACTAACGTTGATTGAGCAAAACCTGTGTGCAAGGAACTATGCTGGGTCCCGCCATATTGTTTATTTAACTTAATCCTTAACAAAAATTTCTAAATGTCTTGTCATTATCACTATTTTACTATTGCAAGAACAGATGCTTATAGACACTGATAAATGGAAGAATGAAATTTTGAACCCTGACCTTCTGGTCCATATAGTTAAAGAGTCTGTTGTGTGTGAGTGCGTGCATGTGTGTATAGTACAGTACTTACGTACGTATCATTAATTTATTTTATTTTATTTTTTTTTATCTTTGGCTGCATTGGGTCTTTGTTGCTGCACGCAGGCTTTTCTCTAGTTGCGGCGAGCGGGGGCTACTCTTCCTTGTGGTGTGCGGGCTTCTCATTGTGGTGGCTTCTCTTGTTGCAGAGCATGGGCTCTAGGTGTGCGGGCTTCAGTAGTTGCAGCACGCAGGCTCAGTAGTTGTGGCTCGCGGCCCTAGAGCGCAGGCTCAGTAGTTGTGGCGCATGGGCTTAGCTGCTCCGCGGCATGTGGGATCTTCCCAGATCAGGTCTTGAACCCGTGTCCCCTGCATTGGCAGGCGGATTCTTAACCACTGCGCCACCAGGGAAGCCCTGTATGTATCATTAATGAACACTTGTTATTGACCAGACATTGTGCTAAATGGGTTATATATATGTGTGTGTGTATGTGTGTATTGCAAGGTTGATATTACTTAATCATTAAAACAAAGAGATTTAATAACCTGCCCCTAGTAGCAAAGCTTTTAGTTGGTAGAACCAGGATTTCTACCAGAAATCCTGACAGGATTAATTTTAGAGCTCATACTCTAATTTTAGAGCTCATACTCTCAGTGACTTCAACACACAGCCTGCGGACAGTGTGCTTATTTCTCTCTTCAATTTTCGTTTCACTTCCATCACTACTGAACCACAAGTCTAAACCATTATAAAGTTATTTGAATCCTATACAGTAAAATGTGGGATAAGACTTGAATATTTCCTAGTGTCATCTTCTGAAGTCACCTAGTTCCTATCATATTAAGATGATAATGTGGAGAAAATATTCCTTGCTTGGTCTATGCTTTTGTTTTTTAAATCAATTAAATGGATTTGCATATAAAATAATGTGTCTATTATGTTTAGAGCTGGCCATGGACTGTTGATCTACTCTCTGTAGCAGGGATTGTGAAGACCTTATGATCATTTTGCTCTTGACTTCTGATCCCTTTATATTGTTAAATGTGGAGGGTGGGGCAAAGGAGCATACATACATTGCTCTCCTACACCATGTCAGATCTTTCAACCGACACCTAGAAGAAATGGCCTGCCGAAATAGCACTCTATTTAAATGCAGATTCTTTTCAGACAATCTCTTGGATGGCCAGCTACATATACATGCATGGTTTTTCTCTCACACATATACTCTCCAATTGCAGCTGTAATCTACCTTTAAATACCACATTTTCCCTTTGAAAAAACACTTTCACTTTTGAAAACTTAGCCTTAGTTCTTCAAAACAAAATTTATCAATCTCACTTGTGTTTTTAGTAGCAACAATGAAAAGAGACAATTTCTTAAATAGAAAATTGACAAGTTACAGTGATTAATGACATTTTTGTTTTTTGGTTTGCCTGTAGGCCAAGTATGAAATAGTGTTTCCCTAGACCCCTTGTTGGTAAAATTGCAGCAAAAACAGGTGCAAAAACATTACACATAATATAGTAGAAAAGGGCTTACTTCCAAGAAAGTCTACCCATATTAGTTTCTGTATTTTGTACTTCACTAAAGGAGAAATGTGGATCAAATTTGTTCCAACACAGTTGGAAGCTCTGTTTTCTTTTTGGGTCTACAAATTATTTAAAAAGTCAGTCAAGATAAATGTAAAAGACTTATGCTAGTTTCTATTTTATAATTACTTGTAAATTCTTATGGTTCTTTACTTTTTAATTCCTCTTTCAGGCTACTTTATTCTTACTAGGAAATATACAAATAACCAAACAAAGAATATTTATCAAATAGCAACTATCCTTTCCTTTCTTTATGTGCTACAGAAAACAATTTCTGTCCTTGAGAAGCTTCCATTCTGATCAGGAAAACTAAACTTCCAGCACAGGCTGCTCTCTTCCCTAACTAGTTAGTAGCTCCAGGTCCATTAACATTCCACTTGTTTCAATTACACTATTTATTTCTCTTTCCACCATCTCATCACTTAGATCCCAGATTTGTAATATTTATGCATCAAATGTTCTCATTAAAGTTATTGACTGAGATGTCCTCATGGGAGATAAAGAACAGTCAACTAGGTGCTCCCAGTCTACAGACACAGATAAAAGGAGGTAAAAGACAAGAAAAACATAGTGACTCATTTTTACTGAGGGAGGAATAAAGTGGAAAACTTCTGATGAAAAGAAAGCACATAATATACAAGTACTCAAACAGGTATATTGAATAAATAATTTGTAAGCCAAAATAGGCTTATAAAGGAAAAGGGAACAACCATAATTTTTAAAATGTATGTATATTCTATTTGCTATTAGATATCCTGGGACCTTGAATGTTCTCCAACATTTTCTAAAAATCATTCAAGTGCTCTAGAAAGTTATGTGAATTTCTCCTGGCATACTCTCAGGATTTGGATATTATTAAAGTATTTATTTCTATCAATTAAATGAATATACCACCAGTGGAACCAGTACCTAGACTCAGGTTTGCAGCCCCCTACTGTATACTGATATTGTGAGAAAGGAATAAAGTTATATTAACAGTAACTTTAATATGTGGAAATTTTGTTATGATTTTTAAAGTCTTTTACCCTTAAGGCACTTGAGCAACATAAAAATTGCAGCACACCCATAATCCATCACCAACTGTTTAAAATGTAGTTCAGTCAAACATATCCAAACCATCAACGCTCATTTCATTGTCAAAATTAGCTCATAATCAAACTTCAGCTGATTGTCTTCCAGTCTCAGGAAACTCAACTCATTAGGGACATGATGGTAGTGGGGCATTTTAAATTCTCTAATGCAATGATTAATTGTCCAACAAAAATACCAGTGGCACCCCTGCTGAAATCACTGCCTGTATCTAGCCCTTTCTCCACAGGAAAAAAAAAAAAAAAAACAGGAATAGAAATATCCTACATGAGCCATTGTTGTCAACCCTAGCTCTGAGGGTAACACAGGGCGTCCCCAGTTATCTCAAGTTGACTAATGACATTTTTTAGAACTTCTCAAAGTAGGTTTTTAGGATCTTGTACTTAAAAAGAAAATGCTGTATTGCATATTCAGTGAGAAGATCTTGAGTTAAAGCTAGATAAAGTATTGAAACTTCCAGTTAAAGAGCCTGTATTGGGTAGCCTATCTAAATCTAGTACTTAGGACAAAAACTGGGGAATTGTAAATCATCCATCACCGAGGAAAGATTGAATGGATGGGCTAAATGAGTGGATAGATATTTTGTTCAATGCAAACTGCCACAGAGAATGTCAAAAGCAATCAGATATTGTCCCATCTTTGTGTAGCTATATACTGAATTGTGGGAAAACAAGTAATTATTTTACAAACGTTGATGGAATGAATACCTTTAGAAATACAGAAACCAATGCTACTGAAGATTTTTATTGAGAATTCTGAGAATCTCCCAGGTGGTAATGTGACAGGTTAAAGCTTTGTTTTATTATAACTGACACAAACAAAATGGTTGGGTAAAAATTTAGATGAGTGATAGTTCTGACTTGTTGTTTAATTAGTTAGTTACTCAGTGTAAGGCTTTTTTGTAAATTTACAATAACATTTTCTATCCATGAATCAAAAAGATAGAAATAGCATTGACCAAAGCAGTAATGGAAATTGGATCACTAGCTTTCTTTTTTTTAAGATTTTAAATTGTATCGTTATTTACATTTTATCTTGGGACTTTATTGAGGGATACTTTATTCACTCATTTATTTACTTATTTACTTACTTATTTATTCATTCATTCATTCATTCATTCGTCCATCCATCCATCCATCACTAAATAAGCTTCTGCTACCCAACTCCTATTGGCAAAACTCTATGCTAGACAATTTGAGAGAGAAAAAAAGATACATAAGTTAAAAGATCTATTCTCTGACAGTTTACAACCTCCAGGTCCTCTTTGACTAAATAGATAATAAAACCCTCTGCAAAGATGCTGATTTGACAGCAAAGAAATTTGTGATGGTGTATTAAGCTGGGTCATTGCTATTGCTTAACATTAACCTAGAAATGCCATTTAAATAGAGCATAATAAATGTTCAATTTACCATGTCCCTTCTTGTCCTAAGTGCTCCTATGAGGCCACAAATTAGACCAAGATAGCCTGATCATTTCTCTATTCACCAAAAAGAGTGGAGACACTAAGTTTACATTGTCTCGGAAAAATGTTCATAAATCACCGTTTTTATGATCCTAGGTTTCAAATAGGCATTCCAATCTAAAGTAATGACAAAAAAGTAACACTTCAATATTGGAATGATTGACACTTTTATGGTGTCTTTATCAGGCACATTCAGTAAAATACTTTTCTATGTGTCTTATACTTTTCCACTATTATTCTGTCAGTCATCAGTTGGATACAAAACTTAAAATGTGGTGGTAGTCATAAGTGTCTCTGCCCTCACCTTTCTCCTTTTCTATGCTTATACATGCATGTATGTATCTACACATACAACATAAGTACATATTTAGGTAGGTAGATGATAGATAGATAATGTATCATTCAATTTAGCATATTTACTTGTTTTAAGCCTATTTATTATATTATTGGAAGAAGGAAGGGAGGGAGAGAGGGAATATATCTTTATCCTGTTCAGATATGAATCCCAACATTGTGTAACTTTATTTCAGGTAACTTCACTCTGAAGAAAAGATGTCCATGGTCCCTTTTGAATGTTCTTAAACCCTGATACAATTTTTCGGGGATCAACGTTCCAAACTGTGAATGACTTAGGTCTTTGCATTTTCTTCCTTCTTCCTGTGTCTGTCTCTGGATAATGTCATAGATCAGCACATGAATCAAAAGATTTTTTAAAAGCATCAGAGATGAAATTAGAACTTCTAAAATTATTTTGTGCATAACTCTGGCAGGAGTTTGGTGAGTGAAAATGTTTAATGATGACTGACTTGTTTCTTTTGGGTTTGCTTAATTTTAACATTGACAGCCCAAAAGAAACACACCAAAACTGGCTTCTCTTCAAACAATGATCCATCTTCAGTCTCTCTTTTATAAAATCAGATTTCCTGAAAAACTATCTCCACCCACTGACCCTCTCACTGATTCTCTGACATTCTTTTTACACCTCTCACATTCTATTGAAATTCCTTTCTCAACAGCCATGTGTAGGCTCTTCTTTGTCAAATCCAATAGCCTCTGCTAAGTTCTTGCCTTATTTTACTCTCTGCTGCATTTTCCATTCTAGACCATCTTCTTTATAATTCTTTTTTTTTTTTTTTTTTTTTGGCTGCGCAGGATCTTAATTCCCCAACCAGGGATTGAACCTGTGCCCCCTGCAATGGAAGTGCAGAGTCTTAACCACTGGACTGCCAGGGAAGTCCCTAGACCATCTTCTTCTAGGAATGCTCTTCCCTTGTGGTCCTGGAAAAAATGCCATGGCTCTCTACTCTTCTAACCTCTCTGAGTGCTTAGCATTCTTCTGCCAAGCTGACTGGTCAGTCAGCAGGCTTTTCTCACACATACAGAACTTCCAAGTAGCTTTCAGTATCTTAATCTTTAATATGATGAATGGCCATGGGTAATAAGAAATATGAGGAAAACCTCAATCATGAAAAAGAGAGCTTAAAAAAAATTTTAAAAGAAAAAAGCAAGTTGAATAATATTGAGATTTTTTTTCAATGTACAGGAAAAATAAAAGGAACAACAAAAATTACTGTAAAGTTGTTTGTTTAGTGATTTTTGCAAACTAAGTCTTTTATGTCTGTATCCTTTGCCATGTGTGGTCACTGAAGTCTCTGCTTAGTCACATAGTGGTCAGCTACAATAGTGCTGGTCAGCTACTGATTAGACGAAGTGGTCAGCTACTGTGCTGGTCAGCTACTGATTAGACGAAGTGGTCAGCTACTGATTAGACGAAGGTTTCCTGACATGCCTGGAACCAATAAGTACCCCAGTCTTTGTTGAGGTGTGCATGTTGGGGCACACTATCCACACTCAGCCATGAGGTTTACAGCTCTGCCTTAGCCTTCACTTCCTTCTTATGCAGAACCTCAAGATTATCCAGAGGTGAAATCATATAGCCCTGGTTATTTCTTGAACACACACACAGTCTTTGGCATGCACACAGAATATGCACATATATATGCATTGTCTTCTAGATTCCCAGAAGTATGTTTGAGGTTTTCAAAGTCCCTGCAAACATCTCATTCTCCAGATTTTTTTTTTCTTTGTAAGCTTTTGCTTAGCCTCTTGTTTGCCCAAACTTAGGAAGTCACAATGTTCAACAGTTACCTCAATGTATTACTTTTTCAGTGACATTTGACTTTTTAAATGTATCACTCTCATAAAAATAACTAAGTAAACAAAGATTTAGAAAATAGATAAAAACATAAAACACATCATAAATTTTTCATGTTTCGTTAGGAACCACTCTTTGCCTGGTTAATTTCTCTCATCCTACTACAAGTCTCAGTGCAGAGGCCATTTCCTCAAGGAAACCTGCTTTGAGCTTCCAGATCAACTTCAAACAATGCTTTATGCTACCGTAGACCTGAGAATTTATTTGATGGACCTTATCACAGTGTATGTATCTGAATATTTGTATAATTCTTTGACTACTGCTGTCTGCCCAGCTAGGCAGTAAGTTCCACTAGGGCAATTACATCTGCTTTGTTCACCACTGTATCCTCACTACCTATCATACTTACTATCACATTGTAGAATGTTAAACGTATTGAATAATGACAGCTCTACAGTCTAGGCATGGAGAACTCATCTAATTCCATGACTTTATTTCCCCTACATACATCCGTAATTCCAAATATTCTCCAGAGGTCCATATGCTGAGTTACTAACTGCCTGCTGAACATTTTTCCAATAGAGGTCCACTAGGAACCCAAAGCCAAGTGTCTTTTTCTCAAATATGCTTTCTTCTTTTCCCTATGCCAATTGATCACATCACTTCTATTAAGGATAGAAACTTATGAACATTTTTATTCTCACTTTATTTTCACATGACTTATATATTTGGAATAAGTCCTGTCTTCCTATAACTAACTGCACTATTATCAATATGTTCTCAAACATTGTACTGGAGATGTTCTTCCAGTATATATTCTGCAATAAACTTTGAAACAATATCTAAATTCCTTAACATGGCAATTTTAATTCTTTATGGTTTGTCCTTCCAATATTTTAAAAATTTTCACTCGTCTCCAATTCCACCTCATTCCTTTGCACATAATGGAGTCGTTAGATTATAGTGTCAGATTTTTTTACTGATCCCTGAATATGCTTTTACCTTCTAAACCTAAGCAGCTATTTTTTCATTTTAAATTGAGACATAATTGACATGTAATGTTTAAGTTTAAGGTGTTCAGTGTAATGATTTGATAAACATATATATTACAATGCAAATTACCATTGTAGTGTTAGCTAAGACCTCAATCAGTTCACATAATTATCATTTCTTTTAAGTTGTGAGAACATTTAAGATCTAGTCTCTTAGCAATTTCCAAGTATATAAGGCAGTATTGCTAACTATAATCACAGTGTTATGCACAAGATCCCCAAAATGGATTTATCTTCTAACTGCAAGTTTTATAACCTTTGGCCAACAACTCTTCAATTCCCCCATCTCCAAGCTCCTAGTAACAATACTTTACTTTGTGTTTATATGAGTTTAGCTTTTTTAGATTCCACATATAAGTGATATCATACAATATATGTCTTTCTATGTCTGACTTACCTCACTAGGCATTATGCCTTCAAGGTCCAACCATGTTGTCACAAATGGCAGGATTTTCTTCTTTCTTGTAGCTGAATAATATTCCATTATATATATTTGTGGTTTCATGTCTTATGTTTAACCCATTTTTAACTTTTTTTTTTTTTTCCTTTGGCCACACCACATGGTATGCAGGATCTTATTTCCCCGACCAGGGATCGAACCCATGCCCCCTGCAGTGGAAGCGCAGAGTCATAACCACTGGACCACCAGGGAAGTCCCATGTTTAACCCATTTTTGAAAGTGGTATAAGATAGGGGTCTAATATCATTTATTTTGCATGTGGTTAGCCCAATTTCTTAGCACCATTTATTGAAGACACTATTCTTTCTTCATTGGATATTCTTTGCTCCCTGGTCAAATATTAGTTGATAGTATATGCAAGAGTTTATTTCTGGGTTCTTCATTCTGTTTCATTGATTTATGAGTCTATTCTCATGCCAATACCATACTATTTTGATTACTATAGCTTTGTAGTATAGTTTGAAATCAGAATGTGTGATGCCTCCAAGAACATGGGATATTTATTCCTCTGTTTGTGTCTTTCATTTGTTTGCATCCTCTTCAATTTCTTTTTATCAAAGTCTTGTAGTTTTCAGTGGACAGATCTTTCACTTTCTTGGTTAAATTTATTCCTAAGAATTTTTTATTCTATTTTAAATAGGATTTTTGTTATTTATTTTTCAGATAGTTTGTTGTTAGTGTATAGAAACACAAATAATTTCTCTACATTGATTTCATATCCTGGAACTTTACTGAAATCATTGATGAATTCCAACAGTGTTTTGGTTGAGTGTTTAGGATTTTCTAAAATCATGTCATCTGCAAAGAAGACAATTTTACTTCCTCTCCAATTTGTTTGCCTTTAACTATTTATTTTGCCTGACTGCTGTAGATAGGACTTTCAGTACTAGGTTAAATTACAGTGGTGAGAGTTGGCACTGTTGTCTTGTTTCTGATCTTAGTGGAAAAGTGTTCAATCTTTCACCACTGAGTATTGTGTTAGCTGTGGGTTTGTAGTATATGGCCTTTATTATGTAGAGGTATGTTTCTTCTATACCCAAGGTGTTGAGGGTTTTTATGACAAAAGGATGTTGTTTATTGTCAAATGCTTCTTCTGTATATGAGATGATACGATTTTTGTCTTCATTCCATTAATTTGGTGCACCACATTTACTGATTTGCATATGTTGTGTAAGGTGTATCCCTTGCATCCCAAGGTTAAATCCCACTTGGTCATGATGTATAATCCTTTTAATGTGCTGTTGAACTTAGTGTGCTAATATTTTGCATTTATATGCACCAGGGATATCAGATTAGGGTTTTCTTTTCCTGTAGTGTCTTTATCTGGCTTTGGTATGAGGGTAATATTGGCCTTGTAAGATGAGTTCGAGAGTGCTCCCTCCTCTTCAATAATTTGGAAGATTTTTGAGAAGGATTGGTGTAATTTTTTTTTTAAATGTTTGGTAGAATTCACCAGTTAAGCCATCTGGTCCTGGGCTTTTATGTGTTGGGAAGCTTTTGATTACTAACTCAATCTCCTTACTTATTATTGGTCTACTCAGAATCTTCATTTCTTCATGCTTCAGTTTTGGTAAGTTCTAGGTTTCTAGGAATACATTCATTTCTTTTATGTTACCCATTTTGTTGCCATATAATTGTTCATAGTAATATTTTATGATCCTAGTATTTCTGTGCTATCAGTTATAATGCCTCCTCTTTCATTTCTGATTTTATTTGTTTGATTCCTTTCTGTTTTTCTTAAGCTAGCTAAAGGTTTGTCACTTTTGTTTACCTTCTCAAAAAAATAGCTCTTAGTTTTGTGATCTTTTGTTTTTCTGGTCTCTATTTTATTATTTCCACTTTTATTTTTGTCATTTCATTTCTTCTGTTAACTTTGGCATTAGCTTGTTTTTCTTCTAGTTTCTTAAAGTGTAAATGTAGGTTGTCTATTTGAAATCTTTCTTTATTGCTTCTGCAGCATCCTATAGGTTTTGGTATGTTGTGTTTCCATTTTCATTTGTTTTGTTATTTAAAAAAATTTTTTCCTTTTGATTTCTACATTACTCAGGAGTGTGTGGTTTAGTTTTCACATGTTTGTAAATTTTCCATCTTTCCTCTTGTTGTTTATTTCTAATTTCATACCGTTGTAGTCAGAATAGATACTTGGTATGATTTGAATGTTTTTAAGTTTTCTAAGACTTATTTTGTGGCCTATCATATGATTTATCATGGAGAATGTTCCATGTGCACTTGAGAAGAAAGTATATTCTGCTGCTGTTGGATGGAATGTTTTATATATGTCTGTTAGGTCAATTTGCTCTAAAGTATGGTTCAAGTCCAAAGTTTCTGTGTTGATTTTTTGACTGGGAAATCTATTAGAAAGTGGGGTAATGAAGTCCCCTACTATTATTGTGCTGTTGTCTACTTCTCCATTCAGATCTGTTTGAACTTGCTTAATATATTTAGGTGGTCTAATGTTGGGTCCATACACATGTACAATTGTTGTACCTTCTTAATGAGCTGACTTCTTTATGAGTATACAATGACCTTCTTTGTCTTATTATTATTTTGGGGCTTAAAATCTATTTTATCTGTTATAAGTATTATTACCACTGTTCTCTTTTTGTTTCCACCTGTGTGGAATACCTTTATTCCATCTCTTCCCTTTGAACCTACTTGTATCCTTAAAGCTGAAGTGAGTCCCTTGTAGGCAGTGTATAATTGAGTCAACTTTTTTTTAAGCATCCATCTGTGTCTTTTGACTGGAGAATTCAATCCATTTACATTTTGAGTAATTATTAATAGGTAAGGACTTACTAATGGGATCTTATTAATTGCTTCCTGACTACTTTGTTGTTCCACTTTTCCTTTCTTTCTCTCTTGCTGCCTACCTTAGCAAATTGGTGATATTTTGATGGTGGTATGTTTGATTCTCTTCCCTTTATATTTTGTGAATCGTCTATAGGTTTTTGCTTTGTAATTACCATGAGGCTTATATAAAACATCTTACTGATTTGAGTCTATTTTATACTGAGAGCAACTTAACTTCAATCACATATAAAAACCCTACTCTTTATGCCCCCCGCTTTTATGTTTTTGTTGTTACAATTTACTTCTGTTTATATTGGGTATTTTTTGACAAATACTAATAGGTATAGTTATTTTTAGTAGTCTTTACCTTTAATCTTTATGCTATAGGGAAGAGGTTAATATGCCATCATATTGCAAAATTAGTTTTCTGAATATGACTATATATTTACCTTTACCAGTGTGTTGTAAATTTTTGTTTTCATGTTACTAATTAGAGTCTTTTCATTTTAGCTTGAAAAAACTTCAGCATTTTTTGTAAAGCAAGTCTAGTGGTGATGGACTCCCATGGCTTCTGTTTGCCTTGGAAAGTCTTAAAAAATCTCAATTTCTGAAGGATAATTTTGCCAGATAGAGTATTATTGGCTGACAGTATTTTTCTTTCATCATTTTGAATATATCATCCCTCTCTCTCCTGGCCCATAAAGTTTCTGCTGACAAATCTGCTAATAGCCTAATGGGCATTCCTTTGTAGTTTATAATCTTTTTTCTCTTGCTGCTTTTAAGATTCTCTCTTTGTCTTTTATTTTTTATTATCTTACTATACTGTGCCTTGGAAAAGGTCTTTTTGATTGAAAAAATGAGGTGATCTGTTAACTTCATGAACTTGGATGTCCAAGTCTCTCCCCACTTTGGGAAGTACTCAGCTATCATTTCTTTCAATATACTTTTAGCTTCCTTCTCCAACTTTTCTTCTTCTGGAATTCCAATGATTCAGATTGGTCCTTTTGATGGTATCCCATAGATCAAACAGGCCTTCTTTACTCTGTTTTTTTTTTTTTTTTTTATTTGTTCTCCTGTGTTTGCATTATTTCAAAGTTCTTATCCTCTAATTCACTGATTCTTTCTTCTACGTGATCTGTTCTGCTGCTGATGCTCTCTATTGCATTCTTCATTTCACTCATTGACTTCTTCAGCTCCAAAATTTCTGTTTGGTTATTTTTTAATGATATCTATCTCTGTTAAATTTCTCATTTTATTCATGTTGTTTTCCTGATTTTGTTGAATTGTCTTTCAGTGTTTTCTTATAGCTCACTGAATTTTCCCAAAAAGTTTTTTTGAATTCTTTATGGGTAAGTCACAAATCTCTGTGTCATTGGCTTTGGTTACTGGAGGAATATTGTGATTTTTTTTTGTGATGGCATGGGTCCTTGATTCTTCATGTTCCTTGGCGTTTTGTGTTGCTGTTTCCACATTTGAAATAGCAGCCACCTCCCCCAGTCTTTACTAACTGCCTTCAGGTGAGAGATACTTTTTTTTGGTACTGCTATATATTCTGGGACTTCCTCTGGCTTTGTATGAATATGCTTGTTCTATACTTCTTTTTTCTCTCTTGTGGCAAAATTCTTAAGCTTGTATGTTTTCTCTAGTTCTTAGAACTCACCAGGCCTGCTGCTGGAAGCCTATTTTTTTTCCTGATGGAGGCAATAAAGCTCAAGATTGTGGTTTCTCCTTTACCTACCTGAAGCCCCTGGCCTGTTTTCTGCACGGGCTCCCTGTCTACCTGAGCTTGCTGTCATGAGCACCCTTGGGGTCATGCACAGGGAGCTACCTAAAGATTGGAGGGAGATGTGGGATTAGCACCAGGGAATTGGTGGTATTGCAGGCCAATTAGGGAGATCTTTAGGTAAGGTTTTCCTAGCAGACTGTGAGTGTACTTATTGCTAGAGCCCAAAACACAATGGGGACAGCGTCCCTTTAATGCCCTCTGGTATTCTCATTGGCTTCTTTCCTGATGTCTTTCTTCCCCCAAGTCATGGATTTCCTGCTTTAATACTCTGGGCACAGAAGGATAGAAATGGACTTCTTTAGCAGCATCCCACACAGATGGGGAGTTCCAGCATTCATTCACTTTCTCTCTTTACCCCATGGGAGAGATCATGGGCCTCCTCTAGCTCTAATTTTTACCCCCTTGAAGAGAGGGAAGATGCTGTCAGAGTTCCTTTACACACTCCAATGTCTCCAAACTTGTTTTGCTTTTTTTTTTCTCCACTGAGTACTGAAACTTCTCCTCTGGAAATCTTGACTTCTACAAAGTCTCTGTCATCCATGGGTAGCTTCCCAAGGAAGTGTTTTCCAGGTGCTCACACGCCAGAGGCAAGAGGGTCTAAATCAGTTAACAGGATCCTGCTAGTTCCACAGTCTGGTCCAAGATCTGTCTGCCTATTTCCCGATACACAGGTGGCTTAGACCAGCGGTCCCCAACATTCTTGGCACCAGGGACTGGTTTTGTGGAAGACAATTTTTCCACAGACAGTGGAAATTTTTCCACAGACAGTGGGGGCAGTGGTGGATGGTTCAGGTGGTAATGCGAGTGATGGGGAGCAATGGGGAGCAGCAGATGAAGCTTCACTCACTTGCCCACCACTCACCTCCTGCTGTGTGCCCTGGTTCCTAACAGGCCGCGGACCGGTACCAGTCCACAGCCCGGGGGTTGGGGACCCCTGGGTTAGACTCCTCATGGGTTGTTAGCATGTAGTGTTGGATCCCACCACTCCCATAGAGGCACTTTTGTTTGTGGATGGAAGCCAAATTTTAGTTGTTGGGGGTGGGGTGGGGTGAAGCAAAAAGGAGGGACTTATGCCACCACAATGCTGACATCACTTCTCATTACATTTCTAATTTTTAAATTGTCCCTACTCTTCAAAGCTTATATCATGTGCACATGATTTATAAATTCTTAGATCCTCAAGGTCAGTGTCATCTCTCCTCTGTTTTCTAAAACTAGTTTTATATAACTAATAGCATAAATAATATTCTTCTGCTTAATAACCATGTACATATCATACATATATTATGTTCTACCTGCAAACAGACACTATGAATTTCTTCTTTTTATGTATCCTACAAGTACCACCATACTTAAAACGTAGTAGTCAGTCAATATAGGCTTATGGACTTAAAATTACCTGGTAAAAGCTGATATTTTCCTCAAATCTTGAGAACTCATATTGTTCACTCTCTATATAATGATAAATAGGTGAAAAGCAAAGTATCTAGTTATTTGTCATTGCCCACAAATAGAACATGAAAGAGCACTATTTTCTCAAAACTGATATCATCAAAACTGCTATGTTGTAGTCATATAGTGTTAACTAAACAGGTTCACCAGAAGGTATTTGTTTCATTAATTTGTACACAAACTCATGATTGTTAAATGAAATGTATATGCTTATTTTACAGGTTTTATTGTAAACTTATTTTAGTTTTAAATTAATTTTATTATTAAATTTATAATGATAAAAAATGCACTTACATGATTAAACATTAAAGTGGAACAAAATGTTATTTATTTAACTCAATAGCTTCCAGTGTTTTTATTTTCTCAGAAACTTTCTATGTATTTGTAAACCTTCACAGGTATATAAACACACACACACGTCTTTGTTTTCACATAATGGTAAAGATGTAATAAACACCAACCACGGATTCTACACAGGGTATAACAGGAAGTGTTTTGTTTCTTTGAGAGGTAATGTAAAGTGAGAATTCTGGTCCATTGGTAACAAGAATGAACAGAAAGTAGGGTATGTGATAGAATAAATGTTGCTTTGACACATTTATATATCTAAAGTAATTTGAATGTAATTTTGACATTATTTTCTAAATGATGAGGTGAGAAGGGAGTAGTATAAAATGATTTTCAATAAAATTGCTTGCTTTCCAGGAAGTAAATAATTTTGCCAGTAGTCTGCCATCATTTATGGAGCTTCTGTCTTCACACTGAATCCCAGAACAACTTGGGAGCATTTCTTCAGAGGAGTGCACCAGAATAGCTCATATGGAATAAAGTAATTAATGGGTAGAAATGGTAGAAAAATATATAACTTACATATTCAGGTGAACACTTTTGATGATTTTTTTTAGGCTATAAGGGCAATTGCACACAGAAAAAGAAATTGGTAATTAAACAGAATGAAAGGAAAGTGAAAGAGAAGTTTTGGAAATTAATTTCTAAAAATTTCTCAAAATATGTGTTTTTAATATATGTTTATTCAATGAAATGTCAACTCTTGGAGCGTTGGTCTTTTTCAGTCTCTGAACAAATGTGTTTTCAGCCGGAACAGAGTATGTATTTTCAGCCAATATTAAACGATTGTTGATTGATGGAAGGTGCCATATCACTTAGTCTGTCTAACACTTGAACCATGAGAGGGTCATTTTTTTTACGGCAGTAAAGCTCTACCACTCCATACAGGTTTTCCATTTGCTCTCTTTAGAGTACTCCTCTCTCTAACTTTTCTTAAAGAAGGAAAGTTTTCACTATACATTTCACACTTTATTCTGTCTCTAGTCCTTTCTGAGAGTATCTTCTCCAAATCAGGTCCAAACAGAGAAATTCAGTGCCCTTTGATGGACTGAACAGTATCCATGGAACTTTGACAGTATGCATTCTCCTTATCTTCTTTCATTAAAAGAAACACTTTCCAAATTTTAACTTAGTCCATCCTCCTTTGCAGCTATGTTTACTTTATGACTAAGTTTTAATCGATTGAAATAGAGAAGTTGCATAGGCAATTTCTTTGTCATCTTCTTTAAGACAGAACCTCCTGTCT
The DNA here is from genome assembly GCF_028021215.1 of Eschrichtius robustus. Classification (NCBI taxonomy): domain Eukaryota; kingdom Metazoa; phylum Chordata; class Mammalia; order Artiodactyla; family Eschrichtiidae; genus Eschrichtius; species Eschrichtius robustus. Next base: position 14,430,301 of record NC_090836.1, on the reverse strand, counting down.
AAATTTTACCTTTTCACTTTTCCCTTCCCATCGTCTAAAATTCAGAAGGGGTGCTAGTAAGCTGCCTCATCCAAGCATAGAAGAAACACCAGCTCTTAAAACCAGAGAGGAATACCACATGTTGAGGATGGAGAACCACCCTGGCAAACCACGGTCCTAGATGACCTCTTGGACCAGGTCCCTCCCTTCCTGGACTATTTCTGGAGAGAGAAAAAAACTGCTAATTCATTTAAGCAACAGTATTTTGGCTTCTGTTGATAGAATAGTTTAACCTACACACTAAATAATATCAAAATGGCAATGGAAATACTATACTACCATTAAAAATATATATATATATATATATAGGGCTTTGTCTCAGTGGATAGTAAGAAAACGTATATTGCAAACTGGAAAGCTATGAGCCTTGTTATGTGTTGGCCAAATATTTCAAACTGTCATCTGCAATAACTTGGAAAGCAGATCACATGCTTTAAAGAGAATGTAATTCTGGGGCTTGGGGATGAAAACAGAACATTGTAGTGTGTTGAATGTTCCTTAATGCTTTTAGCAAGGTATTATAATAAACAGATGAGCCCAGTCAAAAACTGACAAATTTGCATGCAGAGATGGAATAGACTAGAATTTTGTAAAGGAGATTTTATCTGCCTTTGGCCTCAGTTAGACAGTCTAGTAATTTTTAGCAGGCAGGGTTGGAAAAATCAACTGCTTGTTTAACTCAAACAGTAGAAAGTAATGCTCCAGACACTTCTCAGATAACTCTCATTATGGCTTTTCAACTAGGAAAATGGAAGTTAGCCTAGTGGTACAGATCAGGTTAAGGGGAATATCTTAGCCTATTAGCCTATTTTTTCAGATTATAACCATTAAAATGAGGGGGGTGGGAATGATCCTGGAATAGAAGCCAGTATTTAATACAGGTTTAGAGAACTCTGTCCAAAAATTAACTTTGGTATGGTAGATGGTACATGAGTTATTGAAACAACATTAACTTGAAGTCAAGTAAGTTTTTAAGGAAATTATATTGTCAAAGAATCATCTAGCCAAGCCTTCAACACCCATACGGTTGTTTGAGTCCTAAAATTATTCCCGAACTTTCAAACCTGCACCAGCAGGGAGTGGGCTGCAAAAGCTGGAAAGTTGTGTAATGCCCACTCCAATACAGTCACAGAAGATAATGAACAAGGAAGACTGATCTAAAGGGCCAAGACAGGTCGGAGAGAACAATGGACCAAGTTCTTTTTTTCCAAAAAACAGAACCAGTGTCTAATAAAGAAACTTGTTCCACTGCCAAGACAGAGAATTTGTGCAATTTCTGTTCAGCAGAAGTTCATCATTGATATGAACTAGTAACTCCCATGTCTCCTATTTTTACCTTTTCCAAATGGAAAGCTGATTTTGCATTCATAATGTACTACTTTCCCTTATGGAGATTGATCTCATGTGGGGAAAGAAAAGTGAGCATGGGCACCTTTAAGATCAGAAACCAGGGAGTGGAAATTGCAAACCATCCTCCAGGATGCATTTCCCCAATTATTCTTTTAGTAATTACCCCTCCTCATTTATTTTTAACTGAGCATGTATCTACTCAACCTCACACTATATTTCCCAGTCTTCCTTGAAGATAGATGCAGTCATGTGACTACATGTTTGACATTGAAAGTTGAATAGTGTCAACCTACCAGCCTAGGTTCCTGAATGAACTTTTAGAGCAGAATCTGCGTACCTTCCCTGAACTATTATGAGAAAGAATAGTGTACTTTCATTTTATTTAAGCCACTATATTTTAGAGAATCTTTGTTATAGCAGCTTAGTTTATACTTTAACTTACATAACAATAGCATAATATTACTAGACTACATTTGCCTACTGCTTGTGTTTTGCCAAGCCACAGACAACTCTGTGTTAAAATTTATTTGATTTCATATTCTCGGTAATTCCATCACTACTCTGTTATAGCTACTTCCCCAAGCCTACTGTGATAGTTAATTTTATGTGTCAACGTGGCTGGGCCACAGTGCTCAGATATTTGGTCAAACATTATTGAGGATGTTTCTATCGTGGTGTTTTATTGGCTGAGACTAACATTTAAATTTGTAGATTTTGAGTAAAGCAGATCATTCTCCATAATGTGGGTGGGCCTCATCCAATAAATTGAAGGCATTAATAAAACAAAGACGGACCTCTTTAAAGCAATAAGGAATTCTTCCAGCAGGATGCCTTTGGACTCAAACTGCAACTATTCCCAGAGTCTCCAGCCTGCCCATTTACCCCATCCGTCTTTGGACTCCCCAAGCCTCTACAATCTTGTGAGCCAATTCCTTAAAAATAAATTTCCCTCTCTCTCCACACACACACCATCATCATCATCATCAGACTTTAATACCATTATAAAATCACCATTTTGCTATTGACAGCATGTATCTCAATTTCAGATTATTTTTTCATGCTACAAATATTTATTGAAGATTTATTACGTACCAGATTGTAGTTTTGGAATACAAAAGAGTCTTTCTCTCATGGGGCTTACATTCCAGTGTAGAAGACAGATAATAAATAAATAAATAAATTTTAAAAATGATAGAAGTACTGTGGAGAAAAATGAAGCAGAAGAAAGAGCTCGAGAATGACTGAAAGGAAGTATTTTTTAGAGAGTGTCTCGGCAGGGTGGGGAGCTCTTGATAATTTAAGGGATGAGCAGTGTTATTTTATAGTGAAGGAGTCAGCCATGAGGATACTTCATGAGGTCTAGGCTAAGGAAATAGTAAAGGCAAAGTTCTCTTGGTTAGAGAACGCTTGATGTGTTTGAGAAATTTTGCTGGAGTGCAATGAATAGAGTGGTCTAGGACTTAAGCTGGAAGGGGTTTTCTATTTTTGAGATTCTAAATTGGACAAAAGTCAGACATTAATCTAGGGGTAATAAATGTCTTAGACTTTCTGAGACTACCTTTTCTGAGTATGTATTTTGAAATTTCCAGATATGTTTGAGAGTCATCCCAACATCTATAGGAAATAAGGCCTCTTCCACGTGTTGATAACTAGTCAGGAAAAAATTCCTATAAGTTTCTTCAAGTTAAAGATGAGATAAATGTTGTATACCATATTTAGATAGTTACATGCTACGATGTTTTTTTTTTATGTTCCTTATAAATTTCTAGAACTTAGGTGGACTAACCTAGTCTCAGCTGCAGTTAGGGACTGGGAGAAGCGGTGTGAGCTCCAGGGGACCCAAGTACTAGCCAGTAGCAGAGATTCCACTTGCCCCTGAGCCCAGGACATTGAGGAGGTGAAACCAGTCATCAGAGGAACAGAATGAGGAGCTTGAGGGCAGGTTTTTCTATCAACGTGGAGATTCTCAACTTACCTACAGCAAGGGTCTGGATTGTATTTTATTAAAATAAGTAACATGTTTTCTTACCATGTATAGCCTTGTATTCAACCTTATGATTCTGGCTTTTAGCCCTCAATTGACCATTTAGTCCTAGCTTTGATAAGCAGGATTTATTAACTGAGATGAAAGTTGTAAAATAGAGCTTCAAGCGGTAAGGGGTTTCCACTTTTATTTATTTAATGACAACTTCAGGAAGGGTGAGGCCTCATTGCAAATGCTGTTCTTAAAATAAATAAAGCAATAGGCTAACTCTTATCATAAAACAAAATCTGAATCCTCCAGGTTGGTAAGCAAAAGAGAATCTCAATGTTAACAGAGGATAGATTCAAAAGGCCAGTCACCTTTCCTTCCTTTCAGGAAGCTGTGAAATGACAGCACTCCTGTGTCAGATGCCACATTCAAAATATGGTAATTCAAGGAGGTCTTACTTTAAAAGAGACTGTTTAACAAAGAGGTAGATTTAGGTGCATGATGAAGTGGCCCTAAGCATAGTAGTATTTTCTATCACCATTCCAGGCCCAGAGGGGCAAATGTAAGGATAGGTTATTAAAACCCAGGGGAACAGAGTCACATAGATTAAGAAACATTGAAAAGAACAGTAAGCTTCAGAGTAAGGGTAAGGATACAACCTTGTAAAGAAGGAGCTAAGGAAATAAATATTCTGACTTCACTCTCCTCACTCCTTCCAATGCTATAGTGCAGGGATGTCCCAATGGACAAGCCCAACAGTAAACAGCAGTGTGGGAACCCTGACGTAATCTGGGATAGTGAGCAGGACAGAGAGGGGTTGAAAATTAAACTGAAGGGAGAAATGGGAACTTTAAGGCACAATTCCCTTTCTCTGCCTTGAAAATGAATCTGTCCCAGGGTGATTTCAACAAGTGAAATTTCTATAAATGACAGAAAGATAACTCTTCCTTTCTTCTTGTCATTGATAGAGGTAGTATGCAAGAGACAGGCTCATAACTGCTCCTCCTGCAATATTCTGATGGATGGTAAGCTTTCTATGAATGGATTAGTTACTATTCCCTGGGGAAGGAGGATGAGGCAAAGATGGACATGGATATTGGAAATATATTTTTTTCAAATAATTTTCCAGTTCAAAGGAATGCTTCTTATCAATGGGCCTAAAGAAAGAACTTGGGAAGAGGAGCATCTGTACTTACAAAGCCCACAGAGCTAACATCCAAAGTTAGTAATTTCCTCAACACAAAAAATGTCTAGGCACGTTTACCACACTCAGAAGACCTAGATTCATTTGTCACTTTTAAAGAATACTACAGTTAATATTGGAGATATATTTCCTTCCTTCCTGGGATGAGGATTCGGAACCTGACCTCAGGCCATTCTTTATGGATTTGCAAAGTAAGGCCCTAAATGAAAAGATGAGTCTTTTCAGTTCTTTCTAAAGGTCACCGTGCTGCAGATCATGGTAATCTTTAATATGTGAGTCCCATGGCACCAGAAACACCCATGTAATACAAACTGAGATTTTTTTTTTAAATTTTGTCATCTAGTGTTAATAAAGTTCACTTTTCAAATATACATACGTTTAAAAATCAAAGGCAGTATGTGTATGTTTTTGCATAATTCAATAAAATTATTCCTGAAATTTTAATTTTTTATTCTCATAAACAAAAATTAAATTAATTTTTTTCAAAATACAGTCAAATAGATTCTGCATCAGTGAAAAATCTAAGGGCAGAAAAATGGTTTATTTGCTTCTCTTACATTGAAAATCCCAGATGGCAGCCCAGTACTGTATCATATATTTTTTAAATAATTCACTTAGATACAGAGTATATTATGCAGTATATTGTGTAATTGTATTTTAGTACCTTTAAGTACACTGACATGGCTTAACTTATACCACAGACTGCACAGGTGGTGGTACAATTGCTACACAATAAAAAAATTAACAGCAAGAAGAGTGTTGATTTGACGACATTATCAAAAATGCTATGAATAAAACCTAAAGTCAAATAGCATACAAAAATAGCTACCAAAATGTGACATATATTTTAATACATAAAAGAATTTACCAATCAGAAGAATTTAGAAAATAAATACTCAAGTTAAAAAATAGAGAAAAATCAAAAAGAGATTTAGAGTCAAAATCACACATCACATTTGTCTACATCTCCTAATTTCCATCTAATCATCATGATTTTTCTCTTTCTTTTACTACAAGAATAGCCTAACTCTTCTAGTAGCTTCTACTCTTGCCTCTTTTTGGGAGAGTAGATTGATTTCTGCTATCCACATATGATCCAAAATAATCTTTGTAACACCTTTACTTGATCACGCTCCTTCCCCCAGCTTAAAATTTTAATTACTTACCATTATCTTTAGAAATAATTAATAATTGAAACCTATGTTTAAAATATCCTTCACGGGGTTGTTCCTACAGACTACTCTGATTTTTTCCCTCTGCCACTCTTCTTTCCCCTAGCTACCTTTGCATATTACTCTCATGTATGTTCATTGAACACCCCAAGCTTGTTCCCAGCTTAGACTTACTCACTCTCTTTGAAAAGCTCTTCCCTAGCGATGACATATGAGTGACTCACTAACTTAATTCTGGCCTCCTTTAAATATGCCAGTTTTTTCTCATCTCAAGGCCTTTGGCATACACTCTTAAATCTTCCTTAAATTCTCTATCTCCTTCATTTCAAATAGTTGGCTGCTTATTATTCCTCTATCCTCAATTATGCATAAACTTTATAGAGTCATCCTCCATAAACTTTATGTTTAAAAGATACTCTCTATTTCTAGTGTTAAAATAAAGGCTGTCCTCTCTTCCATGTGATCAATGAGAAAATAAAATAAATTTTATCTTCTAAAGTAGATGGGAATATCTATACTATGGGCAGGATTCCATGATGCACTCTCAAGACTTGTTCCCTCGTGTACAAACCCTGTATAATCCCCTCCCCTGAATGTGTGTGGGACATGAGAATATGGTAAAATATTGCTTCCATGGTTAAGTTACTAATCAGTTGACTTTGAGTTAATCAAAAAGGAGATTATCCTGGTTGGGTCTGACTCAAACTGATGAGTCCTTTTAAAAAGGTGTGGCATTAGAGAGACATTCTGCTGGACTTCAAAATGAAGGAAGCTACCATATTGTGGCAAAAACAACCTTAACCTGTTACCATAATCAAATAAAGGCAATGCAAACAAAAAATCAGAACAATATCTCTCATGAACATTGGCTTAAACAAACTTAGTAACATATTAAATCAAATATATAAATATATAAGAATATAATACCTCATAAACAAATGGGATTTAATCCAGGAATGCAAGGTTAGTTCAACATTTGAAAAGAAGTCAGTTATTTCACCATTTTAACAGACTGAAAAAATGATCTCAATGGATTCAGAAAAAGCATTTGACAAAATTCAGCACTCATTCATGCTGCATACTTAGGAATAAAATAAAATGTTCTTACTCTGATAAAGGACATCAGGAATAAAATTACCACTAATATGATATTTACTGGTAAAAGACTGAATGTTTTCTCCCTAAGATACAGGATAAGGATAAGGTGGCTGCTCTCACTTCTATCAACATTGTACTGCAGGGTCTAGCAAAAAAATTGTAACTACGAAATTAACTTTGGAATAGATGTAAAACTATTCAGGTTATCTAGGTTATTTTGAGTGAGTCTGATAGTTTGTCTTTTAAATAATTTATCCATTACATCTAAGACAAGAAAAAGAAAAGAAAAAGCTTACAGATTGGAATAGAACAAATAAAACTTTATACTTGTATCTGCCATGATTGTCTAAATAGACAATTCCAAAGATAAAAAAGTAATACTGGCATCAATAACTGTGCTTAGCAAGGACACAGGAAACAAGCTCAATATTAAAAATCAGTTTCATTTCAACATAGTAGCAAGAAACAGATAGAAACTGAAATTATATATATATGTATATATTCATATATATAATTTACATTTGAATTAGAAATCACAAAGTGCATAGGGATAAATTTACAAAATATGTGTAAGATCTATACATTGGAAACTATACAATATTGCTGGAGAAAATTTTAAAAGATCGAAATAAATGGAGAAAATGCACTATGCTCATGGACCAGAAGACTCAATATCATTAAGTTGTTAATTCTTCTCAAATTAATCTACAGGTTCAAGGTAAGCCTAATCAAAATCCCTATTGTTGTTTTTATTTTTGTTGCTGTTGCTGATATTGAAAATAAAAAAATACAAGCAAAGGCTTGACAGAATGCATAGATTATATTTAAATATAGGACTTAATTTACAAATAAAAACTGTGAGAAATTATGTGTAAAAAGTAGTCAACTTGAAAGAAATTATATGATAAATAATAGTTGAATAGAAATCTATTTTATAGTTAGAAATAAAAGTACATCATTTACAGGCAATAAATAAAAGAAGTGTAAACATATTGCAAAATATAAAAGTAAAAAGTTAGAAAAAAACTTGTAAACAGGAAAAAATTGAGTTATAGATGAGAGAAATTAAATTAAAATATCATTTTTATTTCTCTAAAGAGAATGATGAATACTAGTAAGATGAAAACTACTTAAAAAATAGAACATTATACATATGTCATCAGCTAGAGTTATACATGTATCCTCTGAAACAAAATACGTAGTGTGCAAATTATCACAAAAAAATAAGCAAAACAAAGAAATATTAATATTGTAAAGGAAGAAAAATAACATAATGACAAGAAATATAACTTAAATATGACTACAGAATTCAAACCAAACATTTCTGTCAAATCAAAGGAAACATTTTTAATCAAGTATTGGTTACGTAAATTAAGTTGCAACATATAGTGAAGTGCAGTTAGAATATATGCAGCCATTGAAAATAATGAGGCAGTTCTATATATACTGATAAGGAATCTTTAAGTAAAAATTACAAAATAAGGAAAGGTGAGTAAGTCAGTTCTTATTACTTTTCTTAATCACACACACACAAATACCCAGAATATCTCTAATAAAGTATAGAGAAAATAATTGAATATTGATTTCATCTGAAGATAAAATTTTGGAGAAAGTTGGAAGAGAGATTTTTCACAGTATGTGCTTTTGTGTGTTTTAAATTTTGTGCAGGCTCATATTTTATTTCTTCGAATATAAGTATTTTTAAGAAGTACTTCTTTCATTTCTATCTCTGCATCCCATTCACTTCTTTCAGGGAACCTATAAAAATCTGTAATTATAAAAAATGCATTCATTCCCACGTTTGTTGTTTATCGGGCTCACAAAATTGTAAGCTTTATGTGGGTTGGGGCCAAGTATGTTTCCCCTTAAACAGAACCTGGTATTCAAATAGGCACTAAATATGTACACTTTGAAAAAATGAACAAACATAACCAAGTGAATAAAAGAATAGATGATCTAATCAACCAAGGATAGAATCAAGTAAATTGAAAAAAAAAATTATTAATAATAATAAACAATCACATATAAGTTAAAACCAAAGCTAAATAGTTTACCTCTTTGTGAAACACTTTATAATATCCAACACTTGTGGCTGTTTGCAGACATACTTTCTAACGTTGCTGTGTTAGAATGAGTAATGACCATCAGAGAAATTTTTATAAAATAGAAAAATCAAACTTAACATAAAATCCAAACAATAAAAGATTGGCTAAAATATCAGGTGTAACCCTTATGATGAAATAAAATGAAATAAAAATGCTATGGAAGATTGGTTCAAGATGACAGAGTAGAAGGACGTGCATACACTCCTTCTTGTGAGAGCATCGGAATCACAACTAACTGCTGAACAATGACCGACAGGAAGACACTGGAACTCACCAAAAAAGATACCCCATATCCAAATACAAAGGAGAAGCTGCAGTGAGACGGTAGGAGGGGCACAATCACAATAAAATTAAATCCCCTAATTGCTGGGTGGGTGACTCACAAACTGGAGAAAATTATATTGCAGGAGTCCATCCAGTGGAGTGAAGATTCTGAGCCCCGTATCAGGCTTCCCAACCTGGGGGTCTGGCAACAGGAGGAGGAATTCCCAGAGAATCAGACTTTGAAGGCTAGCGGGACTTGATTGCAGGATTTCAACAGGACTGGGGGAAACAGAGACTCCACTCTTGAAGGGCACACACAAAGTAGTCTGAGCATCAGGACCCAGGGGAAGGAGCAGTGACCCCATAGGAGACTGAACCAGATTTACCTGCTAGTGTTGGAGGGTCTCATGCAGAGGTGTGGGGTGGCTGTTGCTCACCGTGGTCACAAGGACACTGGCAGCAGAAGTTCTGGGAAGTACTCCTTGGCATGAGCCCTCCCAGAATCCGCCATTAGCCCCAACAAAGAGCCGGGTAGGCTCCAGTGCTGGGTAGCCTCAGGCCAAACAACCAACAGGGAGGGAACCCAGCCCCAACCATCAGCAGACAAGTGGCTAAAGTTTTACTGAGCTCTGCCCGCCAGAGCAACACTCAGCTCTACCTTCCACCTGTCCCTCCCATCAGGAAGATTGCACAAGCTTCTTAGATAGCCTCATCCAGCAGAGGGCAGACCGCAGAAGCAAGAACTACAATTCTCCAGCATGTGGAAGGAAAATCACATTCACAGAAAGATAGACAAAATGAAAAGGCAGAGGACTTTGTACCAGGTGAAGGAACAAGATAAAACCCCAGAAAAACAACTAAATGAAGTGGAGATAGGCAACCTTCCAGGAAAAGAATTCAGAATAATGATAGTGAAGATGATCCAGGACCTCAGAAAAAGAATGGAGGCAAAGATTGAGAAGATGCAAGAAAGGTTTAACAGACACCTAGAAGAATTAAAGAACAAACAAACAGAGATGAACAATACAATAACTGAAATGAAAAATCCACAAAAAGTAATCAATAGCAGAAAAACTGAAGCAGAAGAAGAGATAAGTGACCTGGAAGACATAATGGTAGAATTCACTGCTGGGGAGCAGAAGAGAGAAAAAAGAATGAAAACAAATGAAGACAGCCTAAGAGACCTCTGGGACAACATTAAATGCAACAACATATGCATTATAGGGGTCCCAGAAGGAGAAGAGAGAGAGAAAGACCTGAGAAAATATTTGAAGAGATTATAGTCAAAAACTTCCCTAACATGGGAAAGGAAATAGCCACCCAAGTCCAGAAAGCACAGAGAGTCCCAGGCAGGATAAACCGAAGGAGAAACACACCGAGACACATAGTACTGAAACTGACAAAAAGTAAAGACAAAGAAAAATTATTGAAAGCAACAAGGGAAAAATGAGAAATAACATGAAGGGAACTCCCATAAGGGTAACAGCTGATTTCTCAGGAGAAATTCTACAAGCCAGAAGGGAGTGGCACAATATATTTAAAGTGATGAAAGGGAAGAACCCACAACCAAGATTACTCTACCCAGCAAGGATCTCATGCAGATTCGAGGGAGAAATCAAAAGCTTTTCAGACAAGCAAAAGCTAAGAGAATTCAGTGCCACCACCAGCTTTACAACAAGTGCTAAAAAAAACTTCTCTAGGCAGGAAACACAAGAGAAGAAAAAGACCCACTAAAACAAACCCAAAACAATTTAAAACATGGTAATAGGAACATACATATTGATAATAACCATGAATGTAAATGGCTTAAATGCCCCAACCAAAGGACAAAGACTGGTTGAATGGTTACAAAAACAAGACCCATATATATGCTGTCTACAAGAGACCTACTTCAGATCTAGGGACGCATACAGACTGAAAATGAAGGGATGGAAAAAGATGTTCCATGCAAAAGGAAATCAAAAGAAAGCTGGAGTAGCAATACTCATATCAGATAAAATAGACTTTTAAAATAAAGACTCTTACGAGAGATAAGGAGGGACACTACATAATGATCAAAGGATCAATCCAAGAAGAAGATATAACAATTATAAACGTGTATGCACCCAACATAGGATCACCTCACTACATAAGGCAAATGCTAACAGCCATGAAAGGAGAAATCAACAGTAACACAATAATAGTAAGGGACTTTAACACCCCACTAACACCAATAGACAGATCATCCAAACAGAAAATAAATAAGGAAACACAAGCTTTAAATGACACAATAGGTAAGATAGATTTAATTGATATTTATAAAACATTCCACCCAAAAGTGGCAGAATACACTTTCTTCTCAAGTGCACATGGAACGTTCTCCAGGATATATCACATCTTGGGTCACAGATCAAGCCTCGGAAAATGTAACAAAATTGAAATCGTATTAAGCATCTTTTCTGACCACAACACTATGAGACTGGAAATCAGTTACAGGAAAAAAACTGTAAAAAACATAAATACATGGGGGAAAAAACTTAACCAAGAGATCACTGAAGATATCAAAGAGGAAATCAAAAATACCTAGAGACAAATTATAATGAAAACATGATGATCCAAAACCTATGGGATGCAGCAAAAGCAGTTCTAACAGAGAAGTTTATAGCAATACAAGCCTACCTCAAGAAACAAGAAAAATCTCAAACAATCGAACCTTACACCTAAAGGAACTAGAGAAAGAAGAACAAACAAAACCCAAAGTTAGCAGAAGAAAAGAAATAAAGACCAGAGCAGAAATAAATGAAATAGAAACAAAGAAAACAATAGCAAAGATCAATAAAACTAAAAGCTGGTTCTTTGAGAAGATAAACAAAACTGATAAACTTTTAGCCAGATTCATTAAGAAAAAGAGGGAGAGGACTCAAATTAATAAAATTAGAAATAAAAAAGGAGAAGTTACAATGGACACTGCAAAAATACAAAGCATCATAAGAGACTACTACACGCAACTCTATGCCAGTAAAATGGGCAACCATGAAGAAATGGACAAATTCTTAGAAAGGTATAAACTTCCAAGACTGAAACACAAAGAAATAGAAAATATGAGCACACCAATCACAAGTAATGAAATTAAAACTGTGATTAAAAATCTTCCAACAAATAAAAGTCCAGGATCTGATGGCGTCACAGGTGAATTCTATCAAACATTTAGAAAAGAGCTAACACCCATCCTTCTCAAGCTCTTCCAAAAAACTGTAGATGAAGGAACACTCCCAAACTCATTCGAGGCCACCATCACCCTGATACCAAAAGAAGACAAAAATATTACAAAAGAAAGAAAATTACAGACCAGTATCACTGATGAATATAGATGCAAAAATCCTCCACAAAATACTAGCAAACGGAATCCAACAACACATTAAAAGGATCATATACCATAATCAAGTGGGATTTTTCTGAGGGATGCAAGGATTCTTCAATATACACAAATCAATCAATGTGATACACCATATTAACAAACTGAAGAATAAAAACCATATGATCATCTCAATAGATGCAGAAAAAGCTTTTGACAAAATTCAACACCGATTTATGATAAAAACTCTCCAGAAAGTGGGCATAGAGGGAACCTACCTCAACATATTAAAGGCCATATACAACAAACCCACAGCATACATCATTCTCAATGGTGAAAAACTGAAAGCATTTCCTCTAAGATCAGGAACAAGACAAGGATGTCCACTCTCGCCACTATTTTTTTGTTTTGTTTTGTTTTTTTAATTAATTAATTAATTTATTTTTGGCCGTTTTGGGTCTTCATTTCTGTGCGAGGGCTTTCTCTAGTTGCGGCGAGTGGGGGCCACTCTTCATCGCGGTGTGTGGGCCTCTCACTGTTGCGGCCTCTCGTTGCGGAGCACAAGCTCCAGATGGGCAGGCTCAGTAGTTGTGGCTCACAGGCCTAGTTGCTCCGCAGCATGTGGGATCTTCCCTGACCAGGGCTCGAACCCGTGTCCCCTGCATTGGCAGACAGCTCCTCAACCACTGTGCCACGAGGGAAGCCCTCGCCACTATTATTCAACATAGTTTTGGAAGTTTTAGCCACAGCAATCAGAGAAGAAAAAGAAATAAAATGAATACAAATTGGAAAAGAAGAAGTAAAACTGTCACTGTTTGCAGATGACATGATACTATACATAGAAAATCCTAAAGATGCCACCAGAAAACTACTAAAGCTAATCAATGAATTTGGTAAAGTTGCAGGATACAAAATTAATGCACTGAAATCTCTGCATTCCTATACACTAACAACAGAAGATCAGAAAGAGAAATTAAGGAAACGATCTCATTCACCACTGCAACAAAAAGAATAAAATACCCAGGCATAAACCTACCTAAGGAGCCAAAAAGCCTGTATGCAGAAAACTGTAAGACACTGATGAAAGAAATCAAAGATGATACAAACAGATGGAGAGATATGCTATGTTCTTGGATTGGAAGAATCAATATTGTGAAAATGACTATACTACCCAAAGCAATCTACAGATTCAATGCAATCTCTATCAAATTACCAGTGGCATTTTTTTTACAGAACTGGAACAAAGAATCTTAAAATTTGTATGGAGACACAAAAGACCCTGAATAACCAAAGCAGTCTTGAGGGAAAAAAACGGAGCTGGAGGAATCAGACCCCCTGACTTCAGACTATACTACAAAGCTACAGTAGTCAAAACAATATGGTACTGGCACAAAAACAGAAATATAGATCAATGGAACAGGTTAGAAAGCCCAGAGATAAACCCACGCACCTATGGTCAACTAACCTATGACAAAGGAGGCAAGGATATACAATGGAGAAAAGACAGTCTCTTCAATAAGTGGTGCTGGGAAAACTGGACAGCTACATGTAAAAGAATGAAATTAGGACACTCCCTAATGCCATACACAAAAATAAACTCAAAATGGATTAGAGACCTAAATGTAAGACTGGACACTATAAAACTCTTAGAGGAAAACTTAGGAAGAACACTCTTTGACATAAATCACAGCCAGATCTTTTCTGATCCACCTCCTAGAATGATGGAAATAAAAACAAAAATAAACAAATGGGACCTAATGAAACTTAAAACCTTTTGCAAAGCAAAGGAAACTACAAACAACACGAAAAGACAATCCTCAGGATGGGAGAAAATATTTGCAAATAAATCAATGGGCAAAGGATTAATCTCCAAAGTATGTAAACAGCTCAAGCAGCTCAATATTAAAAAAACAAACAACCAAATGAAAAAATGAGCAAAAGACCGAAATAGACATTTCTCCGAAGAAGACATACAGATGGCCAAGAAGCACATGAAAAGCTGCTCAACATCACTAATTATTAGAGAAATGCAAATCAAAACTACAATGAGGTATCACCTCACACCAGTCAGAATGGGCATCATCAGAAAATCTACAAACAACAAATGCTGGAGAGGGTGTGGAGAAAAGGGAACTCTCTTGCACTGTTGGTGGGAATGTAAATTGATACAGCCACTATGGAGAATAGTACGGAGGTTCCTTAAAAAACTAAAAATAGAATTACCATATGACCCAGCAATCCCACTACGGGGCATATACCCGGAGAAAACCGTAATTCAAAAAGACACATGCACCCCAATGTTCATTGCAGCACTATTTACAATAGCCAGGTCATGGAAGCAACCTAAATGCCCATCAGCAGACGAATGGATAAAGAAGATGTGGTACATATATACAATGGAATATTCCTCAGCCATAAAAAGGAATGAAATTGGGTAATTTGTAGAGACGTGGATGGATCTAGAGACTGTCATACAGAGTGAAGTAAGTCAGAAAGAGTAAAATAAATATCGTATATTAACGCATATATGTGTAACATAGAAAATGGTACAGATGAACTGGTTTGCAGGGCAGAAATAGAGACACAGATGTAGAGAACAAACGTATGGACATGGGGGAAGTGACTGGGGGGTGGTGTTGGTGGGATGAATTGGGAGATTGGGATTGACATAGATACACTAATATGTATAAAATAGATAACTAATAAGAATCTGCTGTATAGAAAAATAAATTAAATAAAATTCAAAAATTAAAAAAAATGCTATGAAAACTCTTCCACATATTAAAACCAAACTGTTTATATTTCTTAACACATTTTCCAAAAGAAAAATCATACACCCACAGACACATGTACATTGCAAAAATATGGTAAGTATATAAGGCAAGAAGTTCAGAGTGGTTATATCTTAATGCCAGAGCTATTTGTACATTTAGATATATTCCAGACTTTCTATAGTGAAAATATATACTTTTAAGGATAAAATTTATAACAGAAAATAAAAAGCTTGATTCTAAACTGGCAAAACTGAAAAACAAAAAATGTAATGAAACATCCATTTTCTATTATGAGACCCGGTCTTTTAAAATAATGTTTTAAAGCATTTCTTTTATATTTGGGGTGACGAAGCAGAACATTTCAGACTTGAGATGTGTTGGCATCTTGGTGTAATCGAAAGAACAGGAGTTTGACTCCTTATCATCCTCAGTTCAAATATGGCTCCACTTCTCACCAGAGCCCAGCCTGGCCTCTATGCCCCAGGGTGTCTTTATGCAGATAAACGTTGGTGCTACATAGCTCTTTGCAAGAATAAGTTCCTTTAAAAAAAAAAAAGAAGAAAGAATAAGTTTCTTTTAACTTCTCCAAGTCTCAGTTTCCATATCTGAAGTGGTAAAGCGGTGCCAACCTCAAAAGAATTTAACAAAATAATGCTTATAAAAATGCCTAGGACACATTTATCTTAATGAATGTATATATACTGTACATGTGTAAATTGGAATTAACATAAACTTTCTATATGTAAATATAGACACCGATTGTATGCCCATAAAATGGAGACATAATCACATAGTGACAAATGGAAGTGCATGATGGAAACTACATTTTTATAAAGAGATTAGATATGCTTGCAAGTGATGTAAAAGGCCAGTATATTTTCTATCTCACACAGGCAATTTTAAGAAAAAACAGATGGGATTTACAGAATTTGATTTATTAATAACATGTATTTTATTTTTGGTCCAAAACTAGGTTTTTTCTTTTAGGATGGGCAGAAATATGCAAGAAAGGAGGACAGAAAGCCAAGATTTAAGGAAAGGCTCTGAAATAAAATATGCACACACAGACTTGAAACAATCTGGTTCTAGGGTAACAAAGTAACAGGTTTTCCTCCACACATTTCCCCACCCCCAACTAGGCACTGAATCCCTGTATGCAAACAAAAGGGACATATTGCAGAGGTGATTCATACAGCTGGGGACACAAAAGGCTGTTCCAGCCAAAGCCAACAATTAACAATGGCCTATTCGTTAAACGTTGTCCTCTCTAACTTGCTTCTTTCTTTCTGAGGGAAAGTGGCATGTTTGAATATGTGACATATTCTTTAAAGTTTCCACTTTTAAGCATTACTAAATGTACCTCAAAATAACAACCAACTTTCCCTTTTTTAAAATAGAAACCCAGGTTTTCATAAATATCTGTCTGTGCTTTCATCTGCATATGTGCTGCTATCTTTCCATAAACTCAATCCCAGTTAATTTGGTCTGTATTGGTAAATGTAGAAAGGCTCTCAGATGGTTTAGAAGAAATAGAACAAAATTAGTTTGGATTTTTTTCCAAGTGGATTGTCACAATCTGTGCATGCTATTTCTCTCATTATTACATTTATGCAGCATTCAGATTCCCTTTTCTCCTTTATCCACCTCCTATTTAGCATAGAAGAATCAAGTGGATATAATCACCTCTAGATCCTTGATAAGCTTTATCCAATAGCTAAGAGATATCAATGCTTGAATGGCTGTTATTTGTTTTCGTTTGGCATGTGACATGGAAGCAATGTATCTTCTGTTGTGCTTAGGAAAATCTCAATTAGAGTTCCAAGCACTAGTAGGCAAGGGAGAAATTTTCTGGCTTTGCTATGTTTTAACATTCCTGAATCTGGTCTCTGTCATGATCATCCTTCAAAGGAACCTCCATTTTAGCACAACTGCCAACAGACTCCAAAGATAGGTATTAAGGTAGCTTGTTTATAGAAATGTGTTTAGTCTCATCTCTAAGGAAATGTATTTGGCACAATACTTATTTATTGTATTAAAACATGATTATTTGCTATTAAAAAACCAAAGCAATTAAGATAAATGTGAATGTCAAAGTCACAATAGAAATTATTTCTTTCAAGTAACTCCAAGGCAGTCTCCAAATTTTGAGGCTCCTTGAACTTTCTTCTCCAAAAAGAGAATAGAGAATAAATTTATTCAAAAGAGAATAAATCCTAGATACCTAGGATTTAACCATCTTTTTCCCAACCTGTGACAGTGTTATCAGAAGTATTTGAAGCAATTAGGTTTAAAAGATGCTTCTAATTCTTCTAGTTTCTATTGATTTCTACCTATTATGTGCCTCCTAAACACTTTATTCACATTTTTTGTGATGAACACTTTCCAAAATAAATGTCAATTGCCCGTTCACATTCTGTTTTCTCTTACTAGCACTTCTAATGAAACAGAGGTCTTTTCTTCCCCTCTGTACCCAAGTTTAAAATGCAATGCGGAAATATTCTTCCATACTGAATTTAATTCTGTTAGGGACCTCCATTTCTGTTAGGGTGTGGATAAACAACACCACCATTTCAGAATCAGTATAACCTAGTCACTTCCAGATTAATACAATTTCCCTGGGGGAAATACTCAACTTTTCGGGATTTCTCTAAACACTCCCTTCTCTTTTATTTTTCATCAGATGGTATCTGAGTTTAGAAGAGGCTTGCATAATGGCTGGGCATTGGAAATGATATGTTTAAAACAACAACAACAAAAAAAAAGCAGAGCAAATAGGCTATAATGTTCCATGAGATCATCAGGGATCCAGATCCCTTAAGGTACTGTTTTGTTTTGTTTTTCTAGTCTTTACAGGGTCAAAGCTAACTCGCTAGTGTTCCATCCATGTTCCAGTCCATAAGAAAGGAGAATGGGAGGAAGTGGAATGCATGCAGTTTCCTACCTAAAGATATGACTTGAAAGTTGTCTACATTATTCTGCTTATATCCAATTGGCTGAACTTAGTTTCCTGGATTGTACTAGCAGAAGAGAGCCATATATGTTGATAACCACAAGATAGGGAAGAAAAAAATAATTTTCATAAAATGGGTGAGAATAACATCTAACAATAGTTGAGCTAGAATTCATTCATCTTAAAAGAATTAAGTAAAGCATTTTAGAGTATGTCATAAAATTAACTGAATGTGTTACCTTTGATTGATTTATTCAGCTAACATTTATCAAATCTCATCCATGTTAGTAATGGGAAGTTAGCTAATATGAAGGAAAACAATTCTGGTATCTTCTTTAATGAGAGTTACTAATTACTAAATTTGCTATAATTTTATTACTTGACAAAAGTGGAAATACAAAAGTGAAACCTGTTTGGGTTTTTTTTTGAGATAGTTTATAAGTTCAGAGTCTCATAATATAATGAAATAGAGATGTTACTTACTATATGATACTTTCAAATTGACTGAATAATTCCATGAACAATAGCAAACCACTATTGAGAGGAAAGTTTCTATGACTTGAATCAGTTATCTTTTGACTGTAAATAACATAGAACATAGCTTAACGAGTCTGGTGCTGGTCTGGTGCAGGGACTTAACAAATATTATGGAAGAACCTGGCTCCATCTATCCTTCCATTCTGTCATTCTCTTTTTGTTGGATTTTTGTTTGTCTTTGTACTCTTCCCTCATAGTCTCAGAATGGTTTCCATAGCTCAAGTATAAAACAGTCATATTCGATGTCAGGAATCTGGGTAGTAGCAAAAGGGATCTTTTGTCAAGTTTTCTCTTTTTATCAATAAAGGGAAAACTTACGCAGAAGCTCCCTAGAAGACCTAACTTTTTGCTTCCTTGACCAGAACTGCAAAAAGTTTAAGAAACGGAGATATTTCTACAATTCAATTAAATCATTAATGGCTAGACTAACAGCCCTACAGTGGAGTACATTGGCACCCTAAAAAAATCAAAGTTTATATGATAAGTAAATAGAGGGAGAATATCTTTTGGGTAAACAAATAATGGGTTCTGCCACAGCTATGTAACCATCAAAATCATGGCCTTTGTATACCTTCTTTCATAATTTAAAGGTTATTCCAAATCTCCACTGCCCCCTCAGCCAATTCACTTCACAAGTGATTCCATCTCTCTTCTTAATAAATTACATTCCTGTTCTATTGCTTCTTTACTCTCAGAATTATAAACATGATCTTGTCTCTCCTATCCCAGTGATCAATTCTGGCTACCTGGCAACTTTTCTCCTTTCCTCCAAGGCTAAATATTTCTAAAGTGTAATTATCGCTCATTGCCTCTGCTTATTTACTTCCCTTTTACTTTCTAACCCAAATTAATCTGACCTTTGCCTCCACAATTACAACTATTGCTAAATTCAACAGTGGTCAATGGTCTTAATATTTCAACTGTAATAGACAATTTTCTGTCATTATAAAACCTGAGTTCTGTGTGGCATTCAACTCTGTTTACCACTACCTCTTGTTGAAGTTATAGCTTTCTTTGACTTCTGAGAAACTACTCCTCACTACATTTTCTCATAACTTTCTGGCCGTATCTTGTTCATTTTAATGGTTTGTGTCTTCTATTTGTACACCTACTCTGTTGATGCAGGATACCAAAATGCTAAAAATTCTTTGCATTAAGGAACATATAGAAATTCAAAGAAATGCCATATGCCACGTCACTGTTATAAATAGAATAAGATCAACTTTATTAAACCATTAAGTTACCCCCATCAATTGTTGTAAATTTTAAGTGAACATGAGAATCACTAGGAAATAAATTACCAGAAATAAGGAAGACCAAACTGATAAAGAGATATTCTATTTCCTTACATGGAGAAAAGCTGAAAAAAATTGTAATTCAGAAAGTTGTTAAATATAAAGTCAAGCATAAAAATAAAGTGACTCTTCAGGGACCAGCAAAAAAGAGAAAACACAAAATTAGACCAACAATTTCAAAGTGTTTTAATTGTAGTTCATGGGTATTTCATTAGCTCCTCAAGGCTAAAATCTAATACTGTTGTATGGACAGATGTGACTTTCTAGATGCCTAGAAAGTGGAAAGATTAAAGAAAGTCACCTGGATGAAGCTCAGATCCTTGAAGTACTGCCCTAGCCATTAAATTATATCTATAATTTATATTATATATATTATATATAAATATACATTATAATTTTATATATATATATATATATATATATATATATATATATATATATATATATATATATATATATATACTGTCCTAGAGAGGTGTTAAAAATCTGTTACATATCTAGAATAAAAGAACAGAATGACTACCATTAAGAAATAGAGTACTTAGGCTTATAGCATGCTCAAGTATGTAGTCTAAATATATGCTATGCACATGATAATAGAGACACGATCTAGGAAATAAACATAACAGTGTTTGAGGATATTGAAAATTCTAGATCCCTGAGAGAGCAAACATTTTCTATCACAGTTTATATTGAAATTCCACAGAACCTCTGCCAAGCTCACAAGAAAAAAATTTACAAACCTCAAAAGAAATAAACCCCCTTAAAATCAATATGCTGAATATGATAGAAGAAATTTATTCCTTCAGCTCTCCATTAATTTGATAAATATTTATCAGATGTCCACTATAAGTCGGAAAGTCTTGAAGCCACTGGATATATAGAAGTGAATAGACAATGAAGGGATGAAGATATAAAAGAAGGAAAATAAACCATAGTAAAAAAAAAACAGGATAGATAAAAAATAGACAAAGCCATAAAAGAGCAAAGTGAACAACTTACTCCCTGAAATTAAGGACTTAATGGGCATGTGTTCACTTCAGGGGTATACATACTAAAATTAGAACAATACAGAGAAGATCAGCCTGTCTCCTCTTCATGGATGTCATGCAAATTTGTGAATATTTTTGTATAATTTTTTAGCATCAATCCCTAAATCTGAGAAAGATGGAATTAAAAAGAAACTTACAGACATTTCTCACTCATGAATATTGATGAAATAATCCTCAATAAGATATCATCAAACATAATTCAACAGCTAAATAAAAAATTTTAATATGAAAAATTTAGGAATACAAGGATGGTTCAGTGTTAGATACTCTATTAATATAATTCACCGTGTTAACTTATCTAAGGAGGAAACTCATAATGAAGTCTCTGAAGATAATGAAAAGGCCTCAGATATAATTTCAAAGCCCATAGCTCCTAAAAATTAATTAGTATTACAGGAATATATGGATACAGTGAAATACCACTTATACCCATGAGAATCACTATAATGAAAAAGAGGGAAAATGCCAAATTTTAGTGATGTGGAGTAACCAGAACTTGCCTATACTGTTAGTACAACATCTTTGGAAAACAGTATGGCAGTATCTATTAAAGGTGAATATTTGCATAATCTATGACCCACCAATTTCACTCTCATATATATTATTGACCAAGATGACCTTAATATTCCCCTCAACTTGACTAAAATTTACACAGCCTTCTTCCTTACTTTTGGTCCCTGACCTCCTATTTGTAGAGCATTTACTTTAGAAAACTTGTTATTATAAATTCTTTCTCTGCTTCTTTGAAATGAAACTTTTTAAAAAGTCTTTTGCCAGTTTTACAACCCAAGACTATTTTTTTCAAGGGCCTGGGAGCCATCCCTTTGAAACATAACCAAAAAGGAAGAAAGCACCCCTACCCACCAGTCTCTACAAGAGGGTAGAAGTCTAACTTCAATCGGTGCCCAGCTCCAAGTTATAAAACTACCTTCTATCATGAAGAGAGGTAATTGGAGATGGTCAATTAGCAAATACAGATGACCTATAATCCCTGTACCCCATATTTTAATAATTCTTCCAAATGTTTTTTCAGTGGAGTTAAATTTAGACTGCATTGAATCTCTACGCTACTGCAATGTCCTTGAACAAAGTCTTTCTTACCTGTTTAATGTCATCCAGGGCAATTTTTATTTTGACATTCTCAACAGAAGTGCACACATATATACTGCAAAAATCAAAGCACTAGAATGTTCATAGCAACACTATTCAAAGTAGTCTTAAACTGGAAACTAGCCAACTGTCTATCAACAGTTGAATGAATACATAAATTATGGTATATTCACAAAATAATTCTATTCAACAATGAAAAAGAATGTGCTACAACTACAGGCAAAAATGCAGATCAATTTTTACAAATATAATGTGAAGTAAAAGAAGCCAGTCACAAAAGATTACATTCTGTTTGATTCAATTCGTTTAAGTTACAAAAACAGATGATGTTTAGCCATGCTTTTAGAAATCAGGGTAGTGTTTATCCTTGGTAGGGGCAGTGACAGGAATGGTTACTCAAGAGGTTTCTGGCTATATTCTGGTCGGCATCAAGTCATCAAGAAGTGCTGGTCTTATTCTGTCTCTTGATCAAGTGCTGGTTACCTGAGTTTATTCAGATTGTGAAAATTCAGCACATTGTATAGTTTTGAAACATGCACTTCTCTTTATGGATTTTACACTTAGTGTTTTTAAAAGTCTCCCAAGGATCTTGTTAAACATGCAGATTTCAGCGCTCCATTTTTAGAGATTCTGATTTAGAAAATCTAGGATGAGGTTAGGTAGGTGCGTTTTAACAAGCAGGTGGTCGTGGCACACTGAAAATCACTGCTTTTGAGAGCTATAAGGTAGTGAAACTCTAATTACCGAGTCTGTCAAAGAACCAACAGGGAAAAAAAAGCAGTAACATTTAAATGTGACAGAGGGGGGAATATGATTGAATAGAGCTCTACCAACTCTAGAATTTTGGACACATTTTATAAACAAAAAGGTATAGTTTAGTAAACAAAGTGAAAAGTTCTTTCTACTTCTCTTAATACAAAAAAGCTTACCATTTTTGCAAGATTATCTTCATCACTCATGACTTAGAGTGGTGGCGTTGCTATGGCAACACAGCAACAAGCATGGTAACCCAGTTTAAGTCCCCAAATGGAGGTTGAGTTGGATGTAGCATAGATCTGACCTCAATATCTGTCACTCCTTCACCTCCAGGACTGACTCAGCTATTCTGGTATCCCCTCTCTCCTTGTACCCATTTTCCCTGATGCTGTAGTGACTAAGAATTTGGCCAAGTAAGCTGTGAGTTGAGCAAAACAAACCTCTTCTGACAGTAGCTACACTAAGCTGCCAGCTGTTCAGGGCGTGCTATCCTACTAATTCAATCCTGAAGGCAGAGTTTTCTAAACAACAGGAGCAAGGCAAATATAGCCTGTCCCTTCTAGATCTCAGTGGGTGCCTTATCTGAGCCACACTGAGCTACAGGGCCAGAGATGACTAAAGAAGATCCTGCTTTATTTACATGAACTCTCCCATGATAAATAAACTATCAGAATAGTTTTATAACTATTTTTAAAAATCACTAATAAATAAATTATACATGTCTGCTGACTATAAAACACCAGAAAACATAATTTATTGCTGCAGGTAAGAGGAAAACATCTGTACTTACTTGACTGTAAATGCATAAATCTATCTTATTCCAACTCCTTTTCTGCCTTCTTTCTCCCTACATTCTCCCTTACACAATATCCTGTTTTTTCCCTATAATAGATGTTGAATTCACTGATTCACTAGTTCACAGTTTTCTGGTTTGTCTTTTGACCCATTTTAAAACTAATGGATTTGTGTTTGCCACTTTTGAATCCTCAGATATCTTCCCTGAATCATTTTTCCCCTTTTGCTATCACTTTGGTTTTGAAAGAAGTAAATCAATACTGTGCCTTAAAAAGCCCTGGCACTACTGTCGGTAAATATATTGCATTCAGTTACTTTTGCTCACTAAATGTTGCTTGATATAATACCAGAGCATCCTCTACTGCACCAGGAAAAAAAAAAAAATGCTATTTTGAGCTGTAAACCAAGGATTGATTTTTTTTAAGATATAATATATATTTTATGTATTGCATCCAACCTTGTTATTTGTCAGATTTCATAGAAAGCTCCATTCTCTCATTTGTGTGCAATCTAGGCAGCCTTCTGCAGAGGTAAGGAGTTGTCTTTGTCTCTCCAGCTTATACTTTGGTAAATTCCACCTTCAGTTATTAAACAAAATATAGTCTGAATGCTTCATGGACATGGTCCAAAACTCAGCCCTGACAGTCCAAAAGCCTATGTGGAATCTTTAACACATTTCAACCTCTGAGTCTATGTTTTCTCACCTAACAAATGAAAATTTAATAATAAACCATTTTGTTATATTGGCAATCAAATGAGAGGAGGTATACGGAAGTGCAAACTGTAAAGCAATGTGCAAATGCCAGTCAATCCCTCATTAGAAAAAGTTAAGCAAAGTTGTGTCATAAAAAAGAGGAATGGTTGTCCTCTAGCTACTCACATTGTCTGCTGTCCCACACAAACGTGGAATTTATTTTAATTTATCTTAAAGGGATCAATTATATTAGCCACTTTCTTTTCACCTATATCCCAAAAGATGGTAGCTTCAGGAGAAAGCACGCCATCTGGTAGATCTTGCCACTAGAAACCCCAGGGGGCTAAACCCCTTGTTTCTCAAGTCAACTTTTATTCCTAATCACCACAAAGATTCTCTGAAACCTTCTCCACTTCCTTAAATCTTTACCTAATCCCCTCTTCCCTCAGTTTCAGCAGTTTCTTCTCCTCTCGTGTCCTGTTTTAAAAATACAAGGACTTACATGGGAAATCTCACAATCTACCATCACTACACTTACCAACAAGCCTCCATTCACGGTCTCCCCCATGGCAAGAAAGAGCCCTGCAACTCTAGCCTCTCACTTTCTCCTACATCATTCTTGACAACCGTTAAACATGTTAAGGTCACCCCATCTTAAAAAAAAACAAAGTTTTCCCGGGATAGCACATCCATCTCACACTAGAAATGCATCTTTCTTTTCCCGTTCACAGCCCAATCTTTTCACAGATGCAGCACTTAGTATCTCCACTTCTGAACATCCTACTCATTCTTCAACCCACTGCAATCTGGCCTCTTCCCACTACACTACCAACAGCTCTTTTTAAAACAAATGGAAACTTTTCCATCCTTTTCTTCCTTGATTTCACAGTGGCTTTTGTTTTTGTCATTTTACCTTCCTTCTTTTTTAAAAGGAAATAATTTATTGAGATGAAATTCACATACCATAAAACTAACCATTTTAAAGTGAACAATTTGGTGGCATTTGGTTCATTCACAGTATTGTGCCTCCACCACATCTATGTAGCTGTGAACATTTCCATCACTTCAGACCAAAATCCCTTACCCATTAAATAGTTTCTCCCCATTTCCACTTCCCTCCCAAGCCCTAGCAACATCTAGGTTGCATTTTGTTCCTAAGGATTTATCTATTCTGGATATTTCATATATCAAATGGAATCATGTAATGTGTGGCCTTTTGTCTCTGGCTTCTTTCACTTGGCATGTTTTGGAGGTTCATCCACCTCATAGCTTCATTCTTTATTATGGTTGAATAATATTCCACTGTACGTATATACCACAATTTGTTTATCCATTCATCTCTCTTTCTTCTTGAAACACACTCTTCCTAAGGTTTCTCGACCACTGCACTAAATTTTCCCTTTACTCTTTGTAAGCCCAACACTTAGCATAATATTTTAGAGGTTAATCTACATTGTAGCATATATCAGTACTTGATTTCTTTTTATCAATGAAAAGCATATTCCATTGTATGCGTAAACCACACTATATATGTATCCTCTCCAAGTTTCAAGACCTATATCTCTACCCCAGGGATTTCTTCTGAGCTCCAGATCTATATATCCAACTGCTATTAGATACTGTCACTTGGCACTCATACATATACTTGTCATAAATATACTTCAGACACAACATGAAAGGACTGATGTCACCATGTTTTTCAAAAGATCATGCCTCCTTCTATTCTACATTTCCCCTCTTATTAAATGGCACTGCCATGAACCCTGCTACCTAATGTAAAAACCTATATCTTGTCCTTGCTTTATTCTCTTCCCCCTTCTGCCACATTCAATCATCAAATTTTTTTTTAGTTTATCACTTTAAGATTTCTCTTTAATATCTCTTGAATCCAATCACTTCACTCCAACCCCATCAGCATTAACCTTGTCCAAGCCACCATCCTGTCTCCTGTGGATTAAAACAAGCTGACATCCATGCCTCCAGGCACAGTCTGTTTTCCACATTGCAGCTAGAGTAATCTTTCTAATATACAAGTCTTGTTGTGTCAATCCTATAATAAAGAAATCTCTTCAGTTGCTCCACTTTGCCCTCAAGATAGTGTATAAATTCCTTAAAAATGCATATTAGAGTCTTCAAGAACTGATTCTGTTTACTTCTCATCTCTGGCCACCCTTCCTAGAATTCTACATCCTTTGCATAACATTAAGTTTAGTGCTTGATTAGGCCACATCCCCACCCTTTTTTTTAAAGTTCTTTGCACAGGCTGCTAATTTCCTCACACAAATATCCCACCATTCTCATCTTGCCTTCATCTGGTCTAGTCCTTTCTTTCTGCCTTCAATATAGACTTTATTCTGTTTCTGTTTGTGTTGTCCTACAATCTGAACTCTTCAGTACAAGCTGCTCTGCCTTTGTCTCAGCCTTTTTTGGGAGAGACCATGTCTTTTTGCATCTTTTTTAAGAATATTAAAGCAAGGTTTTCTAAAACCTGTATTATTTCTAAATGAAAATACTTTCTCAGATTATATCCTTTAGTCTTCCTTTGGTGGGTGTGAAGGTATATTTTTAAAGACTGGTTGAGTTGCAATGAAGCAACTCTGCTCTATTCCCAGGATCCCTCACCGCTGGGTACCTCAAGGTCACTTTTTGTGAAAAGGTAATACATCCAGCATGAAAACGTATTTTGAGGTACCCTTGCAAAAGCTTGAGCTTTGGAAATTTAAACTAGAGGATTGTGATTAAAAAGGAAAATTGTGGAACATTCAATCTGTTAACTAATCAAAACTCAAAAGAGTAGCAATTGAATACCAATAGTAAATACAATCAGTCCCCTGCATCCAATGGTATCCACATTTGTTTTCTAAAATTTGGAACTTGTGGGTGTAGAGGGTTGACTGTGCTATGCTGTTTTATATAAGGGACTTGAACATTTGTGGATTTTGGTATGGGGGGTGGGGTCCTGAAGCCAATCTTCCTTAGATACTGAGGGACTATTGCATACTTTATTACCAAAAGGATATGGTAATAAAGTCTACTTTATTTATATTAAAGTCTAATATGTTTTGTACAATGATAATATTAAGAATTTATATCTACTCATGATTTTGAATGTTTTAAATACATCATTGTAAAAGATAGCCAGAAAATGCAAATAAGACAAAACAGTTTTTCTGAAATATTTTAGAAAAATCTCCCAAGGAAAGAGAGTAAAATACTGGCTATGAAAAAAATAGAAGCCTTCAGCAAACTTTAGTGCCGGGGTAAAAAACAATGATAAAATCGTCAACGAACACTCTGATTTCACTCTTCAGTACAAGTGCAATAATAAAGCAAGCAGCGCAACTGACAAAAAAAAACAACTAGACTTTTCCTTAAGTAATCCAGTTTTCTCAATCACCCCCATGTGACTTTTAAAAAGTATGGAGTTCTCGGCATGTGAAACAAAGTAACAATGCAGCTTTATCTTTTTAAAGTCCACAAAGGACAAATGAATGTATTCTATAATTTAACATTTAAAACTCACCTTGTATTGTGTAAGTCTCATATAAAATGAATCTTAATTGGGATGCACCAGGATGTGATGGGAAGAATCTTGTATCAATGGTCAAGCATTCTGGACTAAAACTTATGACTATGTAACCTTTGTCAGGCCATCTAGCTTCTGGTTTCTCTGTGCCACATTTTTCTTGCCTATGAAGTAATGAGTAGGTTGGGCTAAATGGTCTCCAAGATCACTTTCAGATCAAATTCTAGTATAGAATAAAATTGAAAAGCAAATGTACTTTTCACTAAAATAATTACTTGCTACTGACTATAATTGCTTCCTTTTGGTAAAAGGACATGCTCATATATTCATTTTTGTGTGCATAGACTGTTTTCTATACACAGTGTGCCTATAAAGCCATGTGAAGTTTTTTGAATAAACATAAAAGCACTTACTCTTTCAAATGATTCCAGTTCCATCTTAGGTGGCTAAGTTCAGAAGCTGCAAATTTCTACTGATGCTGAGATTTGTCAGTTTGAAACTCTTGAAATTATCTTCTAAACTGAGAATATATATATTTTTAATTCACTAAATATATCATGCATTTATGCATTTACCAAGGATATCCTCCCTAGAGGGAATTTCCTGGCGGTCCAATGGTTAGGACTCCATGCTCCCACTGCTGGGGGGCACGGGTTTGATCCCTGGTTAGGGAACTAAGATCTTGCGTGAATGGCAAGTAAAAAAAAAAAAAAAAAAAAAAGATATCCTCCCTAGAGCTAAATCTTAATCTTTGACTGTGTTTTTGATTTTTCTTGCTTAGCAGCAATGAAAAATATTTCATAGCCAAAATTAAACATGAAGATAGATAGAGAGATAAAGTTGGATAATAGGGTGTTTGGTTTCTAAAATGTGTCACTTAATTATGATACACAGAGATGAATTTTCCTGTGTGGCTTGTAAAATAGTAATTTTTTAAGAAGTCTCAAAAGAGTGATTCTAAATGTGGTTTGAAAAATAGCAGCATATTTAGGATGAATGTATGAATTCCCAGAAAGAATACTTTGAATTTTAACATTTTTCTGATTATGTAAGTTCTACTATGGTTTGTTTAAAAAAAATCAGTTCCATGACTTTATAAACAGACATATTTATATTAAAAATGAAAATAAAATTTGTGTTCAGAAGAGTACATATATATATACACACATATACACACATTTATACATGTAATTTGCTAACTTTGGAATTCTAATTTATGCCATCACCTTTTGCCTTAAATCAATTTTATCTCCAGTTTCCAGAATAAATAAATAAATGATTAAAGGGAAATTTTAAAATTTCCATACCAGAGTTATCTTTAAGTTTCATGTTGAAGTAGGTGCTTAATGAAAACTTATTCCTGTGGCCCAAATACTGGAGGACTCTTCACCTTCTTGTCAATACTGGGGGCAAGCTCTTCACCAGACTGAATTAAACTGCTCTTGAAAGCAAAGCTGCATTTGGAAAGATAGACAAATATTACCATTTATCATGATATAATTTTTAATCCCAGAGATCTTTTGTCATAGGACAAGAATTGAGGAAACATCTCTATTAAGTCATAATCTGTGTTACTTGTTACAACTATTGTTTTCTGTGCACATCTCTTTCCCCCAGTCACATGAAAGATGACATCAAATCCTACCACTTCTACAAGGTATGCACATTGTCTTGTTACAATAAAGACAGCACAGATTATCATGAAAATCTATAGATTTCCTACATGAAAAAAAATTTTTTTTAATTTCTGAGAGATGTAAGAGAAAAAAAATATTTAGAAAAATAAAAAATGAAGCTGAGTTACTTTCTTCCATTCTCTCTTTCATGTGATTCTTTACATTCTTTTGTCCTTTATTCATTAATCTAGATTTATTTTACATTCTACATTCTACCATATTGTCATTTTTCACACTAAATACAAATTATTTTAAATAGAATTTTTTGTTTATTATTTTTTTAAACATGATTTGTTAACACATTCCACTTGAAATCTGGTCAAGGAGAAAAAAATGTGGTAGATTTTAAAATTTGGGTTTGCTTTTATATATCTGTCAATCTTGAGTCAACATCCTTTTATGATCAATCCTAGGTTTGCAATCACTTTCTGATGAAAATTTTTAAAATATTTGTAGATAAGTTGGTACTATGTGTTATATTTTTACTAAATCCAAATTTTCACTTTCTACTAAAGGTAGCAGAGTCCTGTAATGATCATTCTTAGGATGCAAATTCCATGACAAGTTTCTAAAAGTTCATAGTGTCCATTGGTCTAAAGGATCCAGGATGAGCCAAGTATAATGTAGTTCAACAGAACAAACGAAAAGTGCTTCTCCAAGGTAAGCTCCATCCTTTACTAGAAAAGCTTTTCCTGTGTGTACTTAAAACATGTTTATAAGCAGGTGATGTGTGTGTTTCTTCTTCTAATTATACAAGCAACTAATGAAAAATACTGCTCTTTACCCATGAGAAAATAAGTTAATGGAAGAAACTTTCTGTTTCTTATAAATTCAACAGTATTAGTTGACCAACTCCCCCCACCCAAAAATATGAAAAGGAGAGCTGAGATCCCAGAATCTATCTTTCCACACTTGCTTTAGCCCCCTATGATTCATATTCCTTGCACACCAAGCTGTAAGCCTTTGTACAAGCTCCACCCTGACTTCTCCCATTATCTAGATAATTTTTATGCAATTTTAAGGTCTGTCTTGACATTATTCATCTGGAAAGTCTTCCCTGACCAACTAAGACCATGTGCAGTGATAATCCTGGTGCTCCCACAGCACCTTCTACTAATCCTCACTGTAGCGTTCAACAAGTGCATTACAATTTCTCGTTTCCAGGTGTGAGCAAGGACCATATGTTAGTCACTGTTGTATCCGCAATTCATTCTATAGTTTTTGGTACATACTTGGTACTTAATAATTGCTCTGTTGAATGAATTCTCACTAAAAAATGTTTTACCAACCAATTTTACCCTGAGAGTGGTATCTAATCATCCATAGCTTTCCAACCTCATGTTGATCCTTGATTATAGTTTCTCTGACAACAGGTCAGGAATCAATAACACTGAAAATAAGTTCCTAGAATCTCAGAGTTGTTCATGACCCTGCGCTCTTCAGTGACTGCTCCTTCATGTTGACTCAACTCATGTTGTATCAAAGTACAAGCCTCTTGGCCCCGATGTAGACTTCAGTTCTTGGGTACTGCCCTTGGCACTCCTCAGCCTGGATTTGTCAACTGCCATTCAGACTTGCCCACTTTGAAGTACTCTCAGAAACAAAGCAGCATAATTCAGCTCTTGGTACAAAACTTGGCTTTGGCCAGATTTGCCTTAGCCTTTGTGGACAGGAATCTCACAATATAAATATTTGGTATGGTTTTGTGTCCATGACACTCATGAAACATTGCTCTTCTAACTTTATTTATTTACTTTCTATTTCTGTAATATCATAATATTCTTCTTATCATAATACTTCCCTAATAATATAAGAATTAAATAATTTAATATGTTAAAGCTAGATATTTTATTTTAATCTTATTCAATTATTAATGTTTTAATAAGCAACATTTAATTACTATGAACGTGTTATAAACATATAATATGCATAATTTCTCAACCCATTGTTTTTATTTTCTTGTAAAATGAAATGATCATCTACAAATTGTCCATATTCCTGTGGTAATCTATGCCGTTTTTTCCCCATATTTACCTTAAAATGAAAGTCATCATGCTTAGGTATCCGTGAACCAGTGATAGCAGGCTCCTCCCACCGTTCCTCTCCAAATTAATCCCTTGGGGAAAGTAAGAGAACAGCCCCAAATGTTTACCACTTAGCTCATAGCATTACACAGTAATAAATATTAAATCCACTATTTCACTTTGCTGTATCGCATTACTTCACCAGTGGTATCAAATGTGAAAACATTTGGCCTCATATTTAACCTAAGAGAATTAGGAGGATGTTAAGCACACACACATGAAATTCATTTGATGAAAATACATTAAATACATGTACTCTATTTTATTTATATATATATATATATATATAAAGAGAGAGAGGAGTTTATTCACTCTTTTTAATTTTTTTAAAAACCAAGCACTACAACTTACTAAAAATGAAACTTCAGGCATTGTTCTGACTTACATAATTCTAAGAAAAAACATTCTCAACTAGTATTCTAACATATTTTCCCATAAAAAGAGTCATGCTTGAGAGCAACAATGAATACAGAAAGGAGACAAGGAAAAGAGAAGAGAAAGAGTTGCTCAATAGAAGATGAAAAGAAGAAAGGTAAAATATCAAGGATTACCTGAATTTAATTGAATTACAGCGGTCCCTTCTTATCCTCAGGGGATATGTTCCAAGATGCCCAGTAGACATGGGAAACTATGGATAGTACCAAATCCATTATGCTACGGTTTTTCTTACAGAGACATACCTATGATAAAGTTTAATTTATAAATTAGACACAGAGATTAACAACAATAGTAATAAAAATAGAACAGTTATAACAATACACTTTAATAAAAGTTATGTGAATGTGGTCCCTTTCTCCCTCTCTCTCTCTTGAAACATCTTATTGTACAAATTTAATGCTTTTTCCATCTTAACTAACCATTTATCATGCACTATAACCATAATTTTTGCAATTTGAGGTATGTCAGCAAAACTAGCATGAATTTCTTTTTCCTTCTTCACAATTTTATGAATTGAAATTCTCTCTTATGGTAGATCTTAGCAACCTTTGCATATAAATATTTTTTCTTATTAAGTTAAAAACTTTCACTTTTTCACTTAAAGTAAGCACTTTACAGCTTTTCGCATATCTGAATTGCCAGCATCACTACTCTTGTGCTTTGGAGTCATTATTAAGTAAGATAAGGGTTACTTATTAATAAGTAACTACAATAATTAGTTAATAAGTTAATAAGTTAATTAGTTAATAAGTACTACAATACTGAAACAGCCGATCTGATAACCCAGGTGGCTACTAAGTGACTAACTGGCAGGATACGCTGGACAAAGGGATGATTCACCTCCAGGGAGATGGAGCAGGATGGCACAAGATTTCATCATGCTGCTCAGAATAACATGCAATTTAAAACTAATGAGTTGTTTATTTCTGGAACTTTCCATTTAATATTTGAACCACAGTTGACATGGATAACTGAAATTGTGAAAAGGGAAGCCACTGATAAGGGAGGACTACTGTAGAATCTTTTTGTGAAGTTGCTTGAGTCTCCATTATTCAAAAAATATTAAAGGCAGAGTATCTGTAACCAAAATATGTTTTAAAATTTCTTTCTACCCTAAAGTCACCATGAGTTCCCTGGGGAAGGGAACATATACATGGTGGTCATGGAGCTGCTGAAGTTCAAGAAGTCACCAGTATCTTGGTTTAAAGCCTCCTGTGAGACACTGAAGGACTTGCTGGCTGTGGTGCTGGCCTTCAGCTGTGTCACTCTGCTGCTGATCCTGTCCCTGTTGACCCTGAGCAAGGTCAACAGCTGTGCTGCCCTCTTGGCTGTCTGGGGAACATGGTGGCTGGGGCAATGGAGAGACTGTCTTCTGAGGAGATTGATGAGGTGTCCCAGTTTACCACCAAGGAACACTGAGAGGCAGCAGGACCTTCAGAAGACAACTAAATAACCCTTATATATACATACAATAATATTTCCTATTTCTCTAGTAAAAAAAAATCAGTACAATGCTACTTAAATGTCAAATGTCCTCTGGGCATCTTTCATGGACTGGTGTGTCTGATCTAAAGGAAACTGATCTATAGAGATTAAGACGGCTTCTGGAAAGGCATTTAAGTATGACTTCTACTGGGATTTGGACATATATGGGCATGCTTTGCAAACAGTCTGGCAGAAGCCTATTTGCAAGGGAAGCTGAACATCAAGCTAGCTTCCCAGGACAGAACGTGTCCTTAAGAAAAACAGGAATTGCCCTGCTGAATTTGAATAGGTAGATAAGAAACCTTTAGCTATTGGAAAGAATTGGAACTCTGAGAAAAATGGAGTTGCTGTTACTTGAAAATGTCATCAGCGTCTAGATCATGTCTTGGTTCTAGGTTGAGGTACAAACATAATTTTGATATCCTGAAGGGTCAGGTCTGTTTCCAATAGCAAATTGTTATGCCTGGTGGGGACTGTAGAGCAACAGCAGAGAAAGACAGTTCCTCCTGGTCCTGGCAGGAATATGACGGCCATTGTCAGGCACCACAGTATGAATATCCTAGAAGCAGACTTCCTGAGCATGTGGGAGATTCTCTCTGGAAATTCCAAGAAATGCTTAAAGAAGCAGAAGTGATCTACACAAAGAGAGGTAACTTGAGCCAAGATAATCTATAGTATGGTATTTCCTAAAATGAGAAGCAGATTTTCTCCTCATCTACAACATCCTCAGGCCCATTAGTTCCCTAATAAGACACTGATTCTAAAATATTATTTAACTGAGATCAGCAAGATGGCAGAATAGGAGCTTTCAGCCACCATCACCCCACAGAACATCAATTTTTGACATCTATTCATAGATAAGAGCACCTTTGTGGGAGTCCGGGAGTACAGCAGAGATGTTCCAACACAACACTGGAAAAAAATTCTGAGAATACATTGAAGAGGATAGGAAGTATCAATTTACCCGTGTCACCCTTCCCCCAGGGCAGCACAATTCAGTGCCAAGATAGACCCCCTCGGCCCATGATTTCTTCCACAGGGAAAAGTGAGAGTATAGTGCCCAGTTTTCCCAGATGTACAGATTGCAGCCCAAGAGGCTCACTATTTTCTCACCTCACTCAGAATACTCACGGGATTGGCACACTTAAATGTTTGGGAGAGGCTGAGAGCAGGGCAGAGAGGTGAAGACTCAGATATAAGGGTTTAGAACTCAACAGAGGGCCACTGATTTTAATACTTGTTTCATGGACTACATCAGGTGACTTGCCCACAAGCTCCTTGGGAGACTGTGTCTGCAGACCTCTGGTTCGTGGACACGTCAAAGTTCTGAACACCTCATCCCCACTTTGACTGGTTTCCCATGCACATTCCCCACAGATGGCAAGTGTGAGCCTTTGCAGATGGCTTGCAAGACCGCCAGCTAACTCTGCAGGATTGAGAGAAGGCATACAAATTAGAGTATTTCAGGGCACTACCCTAGGGAAAACAAACAGGAAGTTCTCAGCACCCAGCCATGCTTTGCAAGATTGAGAGAAGGCAAAAGAAGTTAAGAATTTCTCCCTTAAGGGAACAAGAGGTGTGGAGTTGGTACATCCATAGAAAAAGTCTAAGAGAGCCTCATAATCCCTAGACAGGATTCTGATTGGTAAAGGTGTTTCTTTACTAAAGCCAGTCAGTAAAGACTGGAGAAAGTGTCTTCTTTGTGAAGACAGCAAAGAAAGACTTCAAGGAACCTGAAAAATCAAGAAAGCATGACACCACCAAAGGAACAAAATAATTTTCCAGTAGCAGGCCCCAAAGAGGTGGATATCTACAAATTGCCTAATGAAAAATTGCAAAATAATTGTTTTAAGGAAGTTCAGCAACTTGCAAAAGAACACAGATAGATTACTCAACAAAATCAGGAAAACAATACAGTTGATGCTTGAACAATGTGGAAGTTAGGGGTGCAGACCCATTGTGCAGTCAAAATTCCACATATAAGTTTAAGCCCTCCATATCTATGGTTCTACAACCACAAAATCAACTAACCATGAATCAAGTTGTACTATAGTACATATGTATTAAAAAACAAAATCCATGTTTAAGTGGACCAGCAGAGTTCAAACTTGTGCTGTTCAAGGTCGACCACACATGAACAAAATAGTAAGTTCAACAAAGATAGAAATCATAAAAAAAAAAAAATAGAGCTGAAGAATACATGAATTAAATGAAAGTGCAACAGAGAGCATTGACAGCAGACTCAACCAACCAGAAGAAAAAAATTTATGAACTTGAAGACAGGTCATTTGAAATTATCCAACCAGAGAAGAAAAACAGAAAATGAATGAAGAAAACCTGCAGGATTTATGGGATATCATTAAGAGAATTAATATATGTATTGTGTAAGTCCCAGAAGCAGAAGAGAGATTGTGAAAGCAGTAATAAAAATAAACATTCATTACATCCAAGGGAGCCCCCATAAAGCTATCAGTGGATTTCTCTGCAAAAAACTAGCAGGGCGTGAGAAGTGCAGAAAGAATAAAACTACTAACCAAGAATGCTTTACCTATCAAAGCATACTTCAGAAATAAAGGAGAGAGAAAGACTTTCTCAGGCAAACAAAAGTTAAAGGAGTTTGTAACAACTAGACTTGTCTTAAAAGAAATACTAAAGGGAGTTATTCAAGCTAAAATGAAAGGATGTCAGTTAGTAACATAAAAACATAAGAAAGTACTCATGTTAAAGGTAAACATTTAGTGAAATTTTAGTAATGGTGCTGTGTAAATCACTTTTAACTCTAATGTAAAGGTTGAAAGACAAAAATATGAAAATAACTATAGCTACAATATTTTATACATGGAGGCACAGTATAAAGAGATGTAAAGTGTGACATTGAAAACAAAATGTGAGGAAGAAGCTATAATGTAAAGTTTTTGTATGTAAGTTGTTATCAACTTAAAATAGACTGTTATAACTACAAGATATTTTATGCAAGTATTATGGTAACCAAAAGGAAAAAATCCTATAGGAAATAAATAAAAGATAAAGAGAAAGAAATCAAAGCATTCACTATAGAAAATTATCAAATCACAATGGAAGACAGCAAGAGGAAGAAAGGAAAAAAGGAAATTGAAAATAACCAGAAAACAATTAGGAAAATGGAAATGGTAAGTCCTTACATATCAATAATTACTTTAAATATAAATGGGTTAAATTTTCCAATCAAAAGATAGAGTGTATGAATGCATGCAAAACAAGACCCAACTATAGATTGCCTGCAAGAGACTCACTTCAGCTTTAAGGACATACATGGATAAAATCGAAAGGATTTTTAAAAGATAGTCCATGCAAATAGAAGACTAAAGAGAGCAAAAGTAACTATATTTATATCAGACAAAATTGACTTTAAGTAAAAAATTGTAACGAGACAAAAGATCATTATATAATCATAAGGGGTCAATTATCAAGAAGATGTAACAATTGTAAGTATATATTCACCCAACATCAGAGCACCTAATATATAAAGCTAATATTAACAGAAATGAAGGGAGAAGATGAGACTACAATAATAATAAACTTCAATACTCATTTTCAACAATAGACATATCATCCAGACAGAAAATCAATAAAGTAACATTGTATTACTTGACTAAACTTTCGACCAAATAAACCCAATAAACATATACAGAACATTTCAACCAATACCAGCAGAATACACATTCTTCTCAAGCACACACAGAAGATTATATGTTAGTCTACAAACAAGTCTGAACCAATTTAAGAGGATTGAAATCATATGAAATGTCTTTTCTGATCACAGTGGTCAGAAACTAGAAATCAATAAGCTAGTTTATGATTAAACTAGAAATCATAAAGTAGTTATGAAACTAGAAATCAATAAAATGGGGAAAACTGGATAATTCACAATTATAATATGTAGATATCAAAAAACACACTGCTGAATAACTAATAGGTCAAAGAAGAAATCAAGTGAAATGAAAACATATATTAAGACAAAAAAAAAAATGGAAACTAAATATACCAAAACTTGAGGAAACCTGCATAAGCCTCTTAGATAGCCTCATCCACCAGAGGGCAGACAGCAGAAGCAAGAAGAACTACAGTCCTGCAGCCTGGGGAACAAAAACCACATTCACAGAAAGATAGATAAGATGAAAAGGCAGAGGGCTATGTACCAGATGAAGGAACAAGATAAAACCCCAGAAAAACAACTAAATGAAGTGGAGATAGGCAACCTTCCAGAAAAAGAAATTAGAATAATGATAGTGAAGATGATCCAGGACCTCGGAAAAAGAATGGAGGCAAAGATCAAGAAGATGCAAGAAATATTTAACAAAGACCTAGAAGAATTAAAGAACAAACAAACAGAGATGAACAATGCAATAACTGAAATGAAAACTACACTAGAAGGAATCAATAGCAGAATAACTAAGACAGAAGAACGGATAAGTGACCTGGAAG
This sequence comes from Eschrichtius robustus, assembly GCF_028021215.1. Classification (NCBI taxonomy): domain Eukaryota; kingdom Metazoa; phylum Chordata; class Mammalia; order Artiodactyla; family Eschrichtiidae; genus Eschrichtius; species Eschrichtius robustus. The sequence goes on along the minus strand of NC_090836.1, from coordinate 14,392,127 downwards.
ACAGAATGGTGGAATTCACTGTCACAGAACAGAATAAAGAAAAAAGAATGAAAAGAAATGAAGACAGCCTAAGAGACCTCTGGGACAACATTAAATGCAACAACATTCGCATTATAGAGGTCCCAGAAGGAGAAGAGAGAGAGAAAGGACCCGAGAAAATATTTGAAGAGATTATGGTCGAAAACTTCCCTAACATGGGAAAGGAAATAGCGACCCAAGTCCAGGAAGCGCAGAGAGTCCCATACAGGATAAGCCCAAGGAGAAACACGCCGAGACACATAGTAATCAAATTGGCAAAAATTAAAGACAAAGAAAAATTATTGAAAGCAGCAAGGGAAAAACGACAAATAACATACAAGGGAACTCCCATAAGGTTAACAGCTGATTTCTCAGCAGAAACTCTACAAGCCAGAAAGGAGTGGCATGATATACTTAAAGTGATGAAAGGGAAGAACCTACAACCAAGATTACTCTACCCAGCAAGGATCTCATTCAGATTTAATGGTGAAATCAAAAGCTTTACAGACAAGCAAAAGCTAAGAGAATTCAGCACCACCAAACCAGATCTACAACAAATGTTAAAGGAACTTCTCTATGTGGGAAACACAAGAGAAGAAAAGGACCTACAAAAACAAACCCAAAACAATTAAGAAAATGGTAATAGGAACATACATATCGATAATTACCCTAAACGTGAATGGATTACATGCACCAACGAAAAGACACAGGCTTGCTGAATGGATACAAAAACAAGACCCATATATATGCTGTCTACAAGAGATCCACTTCAGACCTAGGGACACATTCAGACTGAAAGTGAGGGGATGGAAAAAGATATTCCATGCAAATGAAAATCAAAAGAAAGCTGGAGTAGCAGTACTCATATCAGATAAAATAGACTTTCAGATAAAGAATTTTACAAGGGACAAGGAAGGACACTACATAATGATCAAGGGATCAATCCAAGAAGAAGATATAACAATTATAAATACATATGCACCCAACATAGGAGCACCTCAATACATAATGCAGCTGCTAACAGCTATAAAAGAGGAAATCGACAGTAACACAATAATAGTGGGGGAGTTTAACACCTCACTTACACCAATGGACAGATCATCCAAACTAAAAATAAATAAGGAAACAGAAGCTTTAAATGACACAAGAGACCAGATAGATTTAATTGATATTTATAGGACATTCCATCCAAAAACAGCAGAATACACTTTCTTCTCAAGTGCACACGGAACATTCTCCAGGATAGATCACATCTTGGGTCACAAATCAAGCCTCAGTAAATTTAAGAAAATTGAAATCATATCAAGCATCTTTTCTGACCACAACGCTCTGCCATTAGAAATCAATTACAGGGGAAAAAACGTAAAAAACAGAAACACATGGAAGCTAAACAATACGTTACTAAATAACCAAGAGATCACTGAAGAAATCAAAGAGGAAATCAAAAAATACCTAGAGACAAATGACAATGAAAACACGACGATCCAAAACCTATGGGATGCAGCAAAAGCAGTTCTAAGAGGGAAGTTTATAGCTATACAAGCCTACCTCAAGAAACAAGAAAAATCTCAAATAAACAACCTAACCTTACACCGAAAGGAACTAGAGAAAGAAGAACAAACAAAACCCAAAGTTAGCAGAAGGAAAGAACTCATAAAGATCAGAGCAGAAATAAATGAAATACAAACAAAGAAAACAATAACAATATCAATAAAACTAAAAGCTGGTTCTTTGAGAAGAGAAACAAAATTGATAAACCATTAGCCAAACTCATCAAGAAAAAGAGGGAGAGGACTCAAATCAATAAAATTAGAAATGAAAAAGAAGTTACAACAGACACCGCAGAAATACAAAGGATCATAAGAGACTACTACGAGCAACTCTATGCCAATAAAATGGACAACGTGGAAGAAATGGACAAATTGTTAGAAAGGTATAACCTTCCAAGACTGAACCAGGAAGAAATAGAAAATATGAACAGACCAATCACAAGTAATGAAATTGAAACTGTGATTAAAAATCTTCCAACAAACAAAAGTCCAGGACCAGATGGCTTCACAGGTGAATTCTATCAAACATTTTGAGAAGAGCTAACACCAATCCTTCTCAAACTCTTCCAAAAATTGCAGAGGAAGGAAAACTCCCAAACTCATTCTATGAGTCCACTATCACCTTGATACCAAAATCAGACAAAGATACTACAAAAAAAGAAAATTACAGACCAATATCACTGATGAATATAGATGCAAAAATCCTCAACAAAATACTAGCAAACAGAATCCAACAACACATTAAAAGGATCATACACCATGACCAAGTGGGATTTATCCCAGGGATGCAAGGATTCTTCAATATACGCACATCAATCAATGTGTTACACCATATTAACAAATTGAAGAATAAAAACCATATGATCATCTCAACAGATGCAGAAAAAGCTTTTGACAAAATTCAACACCGTTTATGATAAAAACTCTCCAGAAAGTGGGCATAGAGGGAACCTACCTCAACATAATAAAGGCCATATACGACAAACCCACAGCAAACATCATTCTCAATGGTGAAAAACTGTAAGCATTTCCTCTAAGATCAGGAACAAACCAAGATGTCCACTCTCACCACAATTATTCAACATAGTTTTGGAAGTCCTAGCCACAGCAGTCAGAGAAGAAAAAGAAATAAAAGGAATACAATTTGGAAAAGAAGAAGTAAAACTGTCACTGTTTGCAGATGACATGGTACTATATATAGAGATTCCTAAAGATGCCACCAGAAAACTACTAGAGCTAATCAATGAATTTGGTAAAGTTGCAGGATACAAAATTAATGCACAGAAATCTCTTGCATTCCTATACACTAATGATGAAAAATCTGAAAGAGAAATTAAGGAAACACTCCCATTTACCATGGCAACAAAAAGAATAAAATACCTAGGAAAAAACCTAGCTAAGAAGACACAAGACCTGTATGCAGAAAACTATAAGACACTGATGAAAGAAATTAAAGATGATACCAACAGATGGAGAGGTATACCATGCTCTTGGATTGGAAGAATCAACATTGTGAAAATGACTATACTACCCAAAGCAATCTACAGATTCAATGCAATCCCTATCAAATTACCAATGGCATTTTTTACAGAACTAGAACCAAAAATCTTAAAATTTGTATGGAGACACAAAAGACCCCTAATAGACAAAACAGTCTTGAGGGAAAAAATGGAGCTGGAGGAATCTGACTCCCTGACTTCAGACTATACTACAAAGCTACAGTAATCAAGACAATATGGTACTGGCACAAAAACAGAAACATAGATCAATGGAACAATATAGAAAACCCAGAGATAAACCCACGCACCTATGGTCAACTAATCTATGACAAAGGAGACAAGGATATACAATGGAGAAAAGACAGTCTCTTCAATAAGTGGTGCTGGGAAAACTAGACAGCTACATGTAAAAGAATGAAATTAGAACACTCCCTAACACCATACACAAAAATAAACTCAAAATGGATTAGACACCTAAATGTAAGACCGGACACTCTAAAACTCTAAGAGGAAAACATAGGAAGAGCACTTTTTGACATAAATCACAGTAAGATGTTTTTTGATCCACCTCCTAGAGTAATGGAAATAAAAACAAAAATAAACAAATGGGACCTAATGAAACTTCAAAGCTTTTGCACAGCAAAGGAAACCATAAACAAGACGAAAAGACAACCCTCAGAATGGGAGAAAATATTTGCAAAGAAATCAGTGGACAAAGGATTAATCTCCAAAATATATAAAGAGCTCATGCAGCTCAATATTAAAAAAACAAACAACCCAATCCAAAAATGGGCAGAAGACCTAAATAGACATTTCTCCAAAGAAGACATACAGATGGCCAAGAAGCACATGAAAAGCTGCTCAACATCACTAATTATTAGAGAAATGCAAATCAAAACTACAATGAGGTATCACCTCACACCAGAATGGGCATCATCAGAAAATCTACAAACAACGATTGCTAGAGAGGGTGTGGAGGAAAGGGAACCCTCTTGCACTGTTGATGGGAATGTAAATTGATACAGCCACTATGGAGAACTGTATGGAGGTTCCTTAAAAAACTAAAAATAGAATTACCATATGATCCAGCAATCCGACTACTGGGCATATACACTGAAAAAACATAATTCAAAAAGACACATGCACCCCAATGTTCATTGCAGCACTATTTACAGTATCCAGGTCATGGAAGCAACCTAAATGCCCATCGACAGACAAATGGATAAAGAAGATGTGGTACATATATACAGTGGAATATTACTCAGCCATAAAAACGAACAAAATGGGGTCATTTCTTGTGACGTGGATGGGTCTAGAGACTGTCATACAGAGTGAAGTAAGTCAGAAAGAGAAAAACAAATATCGTATATTAACGCATATATGTGGAACCTAGAAAAATGGTACAGATGAACTGGTTTGCAGAGCAGAAATTGAGACACAGGTGTAGAGAACAAACGTATAGACACCAAGCGGGGAAAGCGGCCGGAGGTGGGTGTGATGGTGTGATGAATTGGGAGATTGGGCTTGACATGTATACACTGATGTGCATAAAATTGATGAGTAATAAGAACATGCTGTATAAAAATATATATATAATTAAATTTAAAAATAAAAAAAAAAATACCAAAACTTGTGGTATGCAGGAAAAGCATTTCCAAGAGGGAAGTTTGTAATGATAAATGCCTACAGTACGAAACAAAAAAAGATTTCAAATAAACAACCTGAATTTACACCTGAAGTTACTAGAAGAAGAACAAACTAGGACCAAAGTTAGCAGAAGGAAGGAAATAACCAATATCAGAGCAGAAATAAATGAAATAGAGACTAAATAGACAGTAGAAAAGATCAACGAAACTAAGAGGTGTTTTTCTGAGAAGAGAAGCTCACAGCTAACATCATACTCAATGGTGAAAATCTGAAAACGTTTCCCCTAGGCTCAGGAAAAAGACAAATATGCCTACTTTTGCCACTTCTATTCAACATAGTACTGGAAGTCCTAGACAGAGCAATTAGGCAATAAGATATAAAATAAGATAAAATAAAAATAAACAGCATCATAATCAAAAAGGAAAAAGTAAAATTGCCTCTGTTTGCAAGTGACATGATCTTATATACAGAAAACCCTGAAAACTTCACCAAAAATCTACTGGAATAAGTTTCAGTATACAAAAATCAGTTGTGTTTTGTACACTAACAACAAACTCCTGAAAAAGAAATTAAGAAACCAATCCCATTTGCAACAGCACCAAAAGAATAAAATACTTAGGAATAAATTTAAGCTGGTTAAAGAACTTTACAGTGCACAGTATAAAATATTGATGAAAGAAATTCAAAAAGACAAATAAATAAAAAGATACTCTGTACTCATGAATTGGAAGAATTAATATTGTTAAAATGCCCTTAATACCCTTAGGGATCTACAGGTGCAATCTCTATCAAAACACAAATGGTATTTTTTACAAAAATAGAATAAAAAATCCTAAAATTCATATGAAACCACAAAAGTTCCCCAAAAGCCAAAGCAATCTTGAATAAGAACAAAGTCGAAGGCATCACACTGCCTGATTTCAAAACATACTGCAAGTTACAATAATCAAAACAGTATGGTACTGGCAGAAAAACAGATACATAAGTCAATGCAAGAGAAGAAGAATCCCAGAAATAAACCCACACATTTACAATCAACTGATCATTGGCAAAGGTGCCAAGAATATACAGTGAGGAAAAGATAGTCTCTTCAACAAATGGTGTTGAAAAAAGTGGATATTCACATGAATAATAATGAAATAAAACCCTTATCTCACACCATGTATAAAAATCAACTCAAAATGGATTAGACTTAAATGTACCTGAAACTTACTTTATTAGAAGAAAATATAGGAAATGAGTTTCTTGACATTAGTCTGGGCAATCGTTTTTAAAATATGATCTCAGAAACACAGGCAATGAAAGTAAAAAATGACAAGATTGCATTAAACTGAACAGCTTCTGTATTGGAAAGGAAACAATCAACAGAGTGATGGGACAATCTATGAAATGAGAGAAAACACTTGCAAACCATATAACCCATAAGGGGTTAATTTCCAAAACATATAAGGAACTCAACTCAGTAGCAAAAAAAGAAATAATCTGATTTTAAAATGGGTAAAGTGCTTGAATAGACATTTCTCAAAATAAGACATACAAATGCCATTTTTATTCATTTGTAAACATAAAAATGTGTTCAATTTCACTAATCGTCAGGGAAATGCAAACCAAACCACAATGAGATATCACCTCCACCTGTTAGAATGGCTACTATCAAAAAGAGAAAAGATAACAAGAATTGGCCAGTTTGTGAAGAAATGTGAAATCCTGCTATTTGTGACAACATGGATGAATCTGGAGAACATTATGCTAAGTTAAATAAGCCAGACCCAGAAAGACAAATACTGTATGATCTCACTACATGTGGAATCTAAAGAGTCAAACTTTTAGAAACAGAGAGTAGAATGGTGGTACCAGGTGCTGAGGGTTGGGTGGGGCAATGAGGTGTTAGTCAAAGGGCATAAACTTTCATTTATAAGATGAATAAATTCTGGAGACATAGTGTACAGCATGGAGGCTAGAGTTAATAATAATATATTGTGTGTTTGAAATTTGCTGAGAGTAGATCTTAAGTATTCTTCACACACACACACTCAAAATAGTAACTATGTGAGGTAATAGATATGTAATTAGCTTGATGATGGTAATCATTTCACAATGAATATGTATCTCAACTCATCACATTGAACACCTTAAATATATACAATTTTTATTTGTCAATCATACCCCAATAAAGCTGAAAAATTAATAATTAAAATATTATTAAATATCCTCAAAAGGATGCTAATTTGTCTTACAGTTTCATTCTGACTCCCCTTGAAATCCTCAAAACAGAATCCAATAGATGTGAATACCCTGTTTCCTAATTTAAACTATTCTATAGCTACAGAGTCTCCTTTAGCAAACATAAGTAGGATGCAGGGAACTTAGCAATTGCCAGTGGTTTGAAGGGCGTAAAAACTTAAAGGCATAGTCATAAACCTCTCACGGGTGGCCAACTATAAATGTAAGTAGTTATTAATATTTGTTACTATTAAATTTACTATGTACATGTATTGCTTCAAGCATTATGTGTGTTAATTCACTCTATCGTTGCCACTATTATTTGAGATATGTTATTATAATCCACATGGTATAGATGAGAAAACTGAGGCACAAATGACATTAACCCATCCCTAGAAAATGCAGGACGTGGAATTAGTATCCAGATGGTCTAGTTCCAAGGGTCACACCCTTAACCTGTACTTCCTGGCTAAATTTCAAACCCTTCCGTAAAGATTATGTCAATTTCCCTACTCTTTCCCTGGAAAGACTCTTCGACTTCCCATTATCAACCAGCATCTTCTTTAGAGAACGTAATTGGAGGATATTGAAAGGCTCCAAGTTTCTTGACAAGGCAGAGAAGAGTATTGTTCCTGATGGGAATGGTCTCTCCATATTTCATATGACACCTTGAAAAAATTGTTTTAATGAAGGACTATGCAAGGAGATAAGTTTGGTTTTTTTATCCCTTCCTAGTCATTTAACTTTAGGTTTTTAGGGAAAGAAACTACATTTAATCTTTCCTTCACAGAAAAAATAACTTTCTTGTATTATTGATACAGAAATAATTCCTATATTATCAATAGTTTGCGAAGTACTCTGAGCCAAATAGTTTCATGGTTGGGAAGATCTCCCCTCCCTCAAGTCTCTAAACTTTGAGAAACGAGGCAGGAATTGCAGTGTTTTCTTGTTAGACTCCATAAAGGTTACTTTAGTAAGTAACTTATAAGTTACAGACACATATTACTGTTGAGGGAAAAGTAATTTGTTGTAATCATTTTTAATTATAGTTATTTTTAATTGTCTTTGCTGTATGTGTAAACATTAAAAATACAAACAGAGCTGCAATAGCACAGATGGTTGGTGCTTGTTACCCAGGCTGTCAAGCATCATTTGGACACCACTGCCTCCTTTTCTCTAATTGTGAGGAACAGCAGTAAAGTTGCTTCCTGGAAACGATTTTCATGTTTGAGAAAACTGGCTGTTACTAAAGATGGGAGACCAACTTATGGAAAATTTTGTCGTCCTTTCTCTCTCCCTCAGCAATGCCCTTGAACTCCTCTACATTTGAGGCCCTCTTCACTCTTGATGTTTCTGGTTTACCCAGTAGGCAAAATAGACATGCACAAGTTTGGTTTTGCTGTAACTCATCAATCAACTAATCAGCAACCTAGCATGATTAAAAAAAAAATCCCCTTTTGAAACTTGAATATGTACATTAAAATAACAATATGAAGTGTGCAGATGGCACCAACGTTCCAAATATCTGGTTTTATGCACATCCACACACAAAAACCAAAGTAAAACTAAATGATATTCAAAGAGTTTAACACTAGTAGCTCTCTGGTGTCAACATATGGTTAAAGAAATTAGATCCAATTTTGTTCAGCTATTAACATGAGAACGGTTATATCTGCCACCTAGTGGCCAGCCCTAAAGTGGGTCAAACGCCAGTTTGAATGCCCCTCAAATAGAAGATGAATTTGCTCTGTGAGCTTAGAGTCAAAAGTCAAAGACTACATCATAATCCAAATGTTAAATCTCTCAGATCAATGCAAAGAAAAAAACTGCTCTTGGCTTAGCATGACATTGGTCAATACATTATATTTCCATTTATTTTTCTAACTATTTTTCAATACTTAATGTTGTCTAGGCAGGCATGCTGGACTGCAGCCATGGCAAAAAAAAAAAAAAAAATCTTGATAATCAGCTTTGCATAGAAAAGTATATTCTCTCCAAACATGGAATTATAACCAGAAGAACAATTAAGGTTCCTAAACAAGAAATTCTACCCATGGGTAGAATGGGTAGAAAATGGGCATAAAATATTAAAAGGAGTATGGTCCAGTGGCAGGGCAGTCCATACCAGTTTGGGTGTTAATGAATGAGATAATAGCTGTCTACACTGACCCACCAGCTTTACTACCAACTGTTCTGATGATCTGCAAAGACAGAAAGGACCTGCAAAATAAGCTAAAGAAAAATAAGCATAACATTTATTTCCTAACTTTTTGTATTTCTATACATCTTAAGTCATTTATGTACTCATCTATAGAAAGATATACAAAACACTGTATACAAATATTTAGGTAATCTCTTCTCACATCGAGATACGTGAGATAAGTTAATGAGACAGAAAACATTTACTCAAAAGTTGAGGAAGAAAACTATAAATTTGAAAAAAAGTTACATTCTTTTAGCCCCAAAACAGTTGTTAATTATGGGTATTGAGACAATTAAAAACAAAAATTTAATTTATCACTGAGGGTGCCAGATGTACAGTCCCAGAGTGCGTGTCTGTTTTCTATCACAGAAACAAGGTACTGAGACTACTCTACCATTTCATGCCAATTTTATAGTTAATGATGAAATTGCCCTTATTAAAGCCATAGTACGTTGCTGAGAATATGGATGAGTTATAGAGCACTCTCCTGTTAACTTTGGGAATGAGACAAATAGTACAGTCAAGATTAAACCCCAGTTACTTTGAATACATCCCATAATGAATAAGTTAGAAGTGAACAATATCATATCCATTAACTAAGTTAGTGTCTATCACATGAGTCGGAATTTTGAAATCTGTACCATAAAAGCTTATTTTAATTGTATGGACAAGTAATTCAGTTACATGCCCAGTGTCTAGCCTTGTAAAGATAGTGGGCCCAGCAACATATTCTTTAGAAAACAAAGGGCCTGACAAGCAGTCTATGGGCTTCTCAACTACAGTCCTTTACAAAACAACCTACACATAATGCATAATTTTAAAATAATAATAATATTTAAGAGCATCAAGTTAGGAAAAAAAGAAGAAGTAGAAGACAAAACTGAGTGGGAAGCAGGAATCCAGAGAACTGAAGCCAGTTTTGCCTTAAAGACAAATGGAAGCCAGTGACAGCCAGCTTCCAAACAAAGACTAGAGACGTCCCTTCACATGGATATGGTCCCAGACCACTGGTACTGCAAATAGCATGGTGGGAAATAAGAGGGTGAATTTTCCCCACAGAAAGCTACAAGGAAACTTTCTTGTCCTGACTTTGGAGCCAACTGGAGGAAAAGAAAAATCTCTGCTAAAAAGGCACCACCACACACCAACCCTCACAAGAGATTCTAATACCAACTCACATTTTCTTTTCTGATTCCAAAGATCCCTTAAGCTCCATATTTATTAGTCTTCTTTAGGATCATTAATGCTTCCAGTACCTAGTAGAAGTAATGCAGATCTTCATGGGAGAAACTCACCTTTCACTCAGACCCCAAAACTTCTCAAAACATAAAGTTGCAGAGATCATAGCTCACATTCAAAAATAAGAACATATACAAGACAACACAGCATCTTGAGTGAGATCCTGCTGAAATACAAACACCATAATCATACACACAATAACTTCCAAGTGATCAGATACACAACAATCAATATGTTTACTACATACAAAAATTACTAAATATAATAAATTCTGATAACGTTCTTTTTCTCTCTTGTTTGCTCACTTATCCTATTGCTCTCCTGAGCTCTCGGAATCACTAGATCAGTACTTGTGCTTCTGGCTCTCCTTGTCCTTGATGTCCATTGAGATACTATTTTCTGATCTACTTTCCTCAGCTAGTCCCTCTTAACACATAACCTCAATCATTTCCCTGATCCAGGAAAACCTGAATTCCAGGTAAGAAATGATTCCTCCATTTTCCTTATGACAGCAAGCGTCTCGTTACAAAATCACCCCACACCACTTCTGCCCTCCCTTTCAGGCAAGAAGGTCAGATGGCTTTATCATTAAATAGTAGCCCTGACTTCTTCAGATCCACTCACTGAAGACACTGCCTTCACATCTTTGCTTAGACCTTACTAAATCCTAATCCAGGATCCACCATTTATTAGCTTGTCTGGTTAGTCTCATGACTTTACCTATTATATATTTGCTGACTACTCCCAAACTTGTATCTCCTGCCTAGAATTCTCTCCTAAAAGCTATACTCACATATTAAACAATCTACTTAATATTTCCAGATGGATGTCCAATAAATATTTTAAATTGTACATGTCCAAACTTTAACAGATATTCCTTCTAAAACTTATCCTCCTCAAATCTCCTCAGTACACTTGATGGTATTTCCATCCTTCAGTGGCTCAGCCAAAAGCCTTCCACTGAAAAGTCATGCCTGACTTTTCTTTCTCTCATACTTCACACCCAATTTTCAGGAATTCCATGGACTCTAGCTTCAAATTATATGCAGAATATGATGAGTTTTTTCTCTCAGTATCCACTGTATAGACTGATTATGAAGCTGTTTGCCTCACTGTACTTTTAGTAATTCATTTATCCAATAGGAAGTTCTGCTTTGAATACCAGCTTGAGGGGAATTTGAACTTAAAGATTTTATCTAATTTTACCAATCTTCTCCTGCAATAAGAATAGCTACTGCACATATATTGAGTTTCTGGCTGGAATTCTGATCAGTTAAAAACACTGAAGCCCCTCACCTGATTATGATGTAAATTATGCCTTACCTGTCATGAGCAGCTCCCTTGGGTTCCAATGACTGTGGCACTTTAGGCACTAGATAATGGACCGTTGGCTTAAACGTCAAATGTCAGCCCTACAGTCAAGTCAAGACACTGTCTCCATACTGCTTGGTCTCTGACTTCTACTCAACCTCACCTCACTTTCAACCATTTGCATATTCGGCTAAGGCACTTTCACAATTCAAACCTAAATCTTAAACATTGAGGCCCAGAGGTAGGAAGGTATTCCTGGACTCATGCAGTGGCTCAACAATTGCCATAGAGATACGGCCTTTCTCTCTTTATCCTCCAGTATACAGATGTAGGCCTTCATCTTTATTCCTGTGGTCTCGAGGCTGTCAAGGGACTGCTTCTCCTCCATACATCATGGCTACATTTCAGGCATGAAGAAGAAAAGAGGAACACAAGGAGCAGTACCTTTATCAGCAAAGTGAAAACTCTCCCAGAAATCCTCATCTTATGTCTAATTAGGATTGTGCCATATATCTTATCCCAACTGGAAAGAAGTTTGGGAAGGAAGTATTTTTAGCTGTTATATTGGCTTTCTGAACATAATAGAGATTCTCTAAAGGAAAAAGGAGCAATGTATAATGTGTAGACAGTTTCTGCTATATCTAGCAAAGAACACTGGGCCTGTTTCATAATCTAAAAGAAAGGTCATGCAAGTTGAATGAATATGAAGCAATAGGTTAAAAATAAGTTCCCCCTTTCCTACAAGCCTCTCTTACCTTTAAAATTACAAAGATAATTGTTCATTGGATCATTCTTCCTTAGGGTCAACTCAACGTTGAACTATTTTGTTCACTTTTTATATAAGCACTTGGTCTGCTTGCTTCCAGTATGAATGCCTGGAAGATTGGGGAGTTCTGCTCCAATATTTTTTTCCAATTCTCTTACTACTTTTCTGTCTCAGTTGGCTCCATTTCATGGTTCAAAAGTTAAATTGTAGAAAAGGCCTAAATTTACTGGTCTAAAAATAGTTTTAAACCTATGAATATGGCTGGTTATAATATAAGGAATACTAGTTAGATATGCTACTCCTAAGAAAACAGTTCGCTTCTGTGCAGGATTCCTTCTACTTGTTGACTGCCAGAAAACCTGCAACCAAACTTGAGGTCTGCTCTGATGAGGTTTATAGGACTTCAGCAATACATTTCTTTTGGTCAGAAGTTCTTTCTTGACTCTATTTTTCTCAGGTACATACAGTTTATGCTCTCTTACCATATTATGTATACATCTTCATAAGCTGTCTCCTTCTAAAAAGGTGGAATGAAAATAAACTATAATATTCCTGTATAAGTAAAGTGTTACATAGGCCAAATGTTTTCTTCACATAGTGCATTGTGTTATGAATTCTGAAAGCACACAAGAGAATTAGAACCCATGTTACTATTTGCAAAAATCTTAAGTATATATACATATCCTCCTTCCTCAGGAGGAACAGTGAAGCTTAACTTGCAAATATGTAACCATTAGTGAATTTTAAGTGTAAATTAAGAGTAAACATCTGCTAGAAGGTGACAAATGGGAAATAAGTAAAAAGAGGATTTGGAAAAGGTGAATATGCGATTACTCTTGGAGGAAGAAGTGAGATATGGTTGAAAGAAGAGGGAGCCCTATAGAAAGAAAGAATGAAAGAGTTGATAATCACAGACACAGAGCGACCATGTCATATGGAGAGCCATAAGATTACATGACTATGTTAAAGGTCCATAAAGATGTATCAGGCTGATAAGAGCAGAGTTTAAAAGGAGAAAGTAGAGAGCCCTTATGTTTGACTCAGCAAGAAAGCAGGAACCACATCATTCTGGAACAGGAAAGAGATGTGATGAAACAGTGTTTCAGGAAGATTAATTTTATAAGCACTATGAAGAATGGATTGGCATGAAACTGAATTGAAGGAGAACAGCTAGGTGTCTGTTGAAATAATCCATGTGTGAAGTTATGAGGGCCAGGACAAAAATGGTAACTGCTGAAATGGAAACAAGTAAAAAAAGTGAAGAGTCATTATATGAAGCATCAGTAGTCTCCAACTTTAAAGGGAATCCAGCTGAGAACTGGAGGTTAAACTCTCTTTTTGGCAGCATTAACCATGCTTATAATAGTGCATATGTCATTATCTATTTCTACAGATAGAGGGGTTTACAAATAATCCACATATAAGTGATATTATATAGTTTTTATCTTTCTCTGTCTGACTTATTTCACTTAGAATAATGCCCTCCAAGTCCATCCATGTGACTGCAAATGACAAAATTTTGTTCCTTTCTTTTTGGCTGAGTGGTATTCCATTGTATATAGGTATACCACGTCTTCTTTATCCACTCATCTGTTGATGGACACTTAGGTTGCTTCCATATCTTGGCAATTGTATATAAGGCTGTTATGAATATAGGGTGCTTGTATCTTTTAGAATTAGTGTTTTTGTTTTTTTCAGATATATACCCAGGAGTGGAATTGCTGGGTCATATGGTAGTTATATTTTTAGTTTTTTGGGAAACCTCCACACTGTTTTCCAAAATGGCTGCACCAATTTACATTCCCACCAACAGTGTATGAGTGTTCCTGTTTCTCTATATCCTCACCAACATTTGTTATTTGTGTTCTTTTTGATGATAATCATTCTGACAGGTGTGAGATGATATCTCATTGAAGTTTTGATTTTCATTTTTCTAATGATTATACTACGCAAGGCAATCTACAGATTCAATGCAATCTGTATCAAAATACCAATGGCATTTTCACAGAACTAGAACAAATAATTTAAAAATTTGTATGAAAACCCAAAAGACCCCAAATAGCCAAAACAGTCTTGAGAAAGAAGGACAGAGCTGGAAGAATCATGCTCCCTGACTTCAGAGAATACTACAAAACTACAGTAATCAAAAAGCCATGGTACAGGCACAGAAACAGACACAATAGATCAATGGAACAAGATAGAGAGTCCAGAAATAAACCCATACACTTATGGTCAATTAATCTATGACAAAGGAGGCAAGAATATACAATAGAGAAAAGATAGTCTCTTCAATAAGCTGTCCTGGGAAAACTGGACAGCTACATGTAAAATAATGAAATTCGAACATTCTCTAACACCATACACAAAAAAAAACCTCAAAATAGATTAAAGACCTAAATGTAAGATGGAATACTATAAAACTCCTAGAGGAAAAAACATAGGCAGAACACTCTTTGACTTAAATCTCAGTAATATGTTTTTTGATCTGTCTCCTAAAGTAAAGGAAATAAAAGCAAAAATAAGCAAATGGGACCTAATTAAACTTAAAATCTTTTGCACAACAAAGGAAATCATTGACAAAATAAAAAAGACAATCCACTGAATGGGAGAGAATATTTGCAAATGATCTGACTGATAAGGGATTAATATTCAACACGTATAAACAGCTCATACAACTCAACATCAAAAAAAGAAACAATGCAACTGAAAAATGGGCAGAGAACTGAATAAACCTTTTTTCAAAGAGGAACTGCAGGTGGCCAACAGGCATAAGTATTAGTTTTGTATTTTTTATTTATTTTTTAATTTTTAATTTTTTTGGCTGTGCGGCGTGGCTTGCAGGATCTTAGTTCCCCAACCAGGGATCGAAACTCTCCCCCCTGCAATGGAAGCACAGAGTTCTAACCACTGGACAGCCAGGGAATTCCCAGTATTAGGTTTTTATAACACTTTAGGTTGAAGTTGTTTAATTTTTTATTTTAACATTCATGCAATTTTATAGAAAAAATCCTTCTTGTTTATCTTCCTTGTAGCCTAAAATCTTGCTTAATTCATGGGGGGGAAATTAGGCTGCAGATTTTGAAGTAGTATCACAATTTAAAATATGTATGTATGTATTTATATATGTATTCATGCATATGTAAATACATACACAAATACATTTGATGGGTTGAGGAAGTTCTCTTTCACTCCTAGTTTGCTGAATTTTAATTATATTTTGAATTTTTCAAATGTTTTTCTTATTTATTGATAGATGATCATTTTTTTCTCCTTTATTCTGATAATGTGGTAAATTACATTTATTTTTCCAGTATTAAACCAACTTTGCATTCCTGGTAAAAACTCTTCTTGTCATGTTGTATTAGCTTCTTACTTATATTGTTGGCTTTGATTTGCCAATACAGTTGATTCTCATTATTTGTGGTATTTTTGTTCTATAAAGTCACCACAAACATTGAGTTAGTAAATATGGAACCATTGCATTTAGGGAAGGACAAAGTTAGGCTCCTGCAAGCCTCTGGTCCCAATATTTTCCTCAACTAATCAATACTTAACCTTGTTTTGTGTGTTTTTCTATTCAAAGACACCTTATTCAATATATATTGTTGATTCATTTACATAGAATTCATGGCTAAAGTACTATAAATTATGCTTGAACAAAGCTTTACATTTGATTTTTCTCCTGAGGGCACATCACAGCCTCCTTTCACTTAACATAGATAGCAATTCAGCACTACACTTGTGGGCCATTTTAAACAGCAAAATCACCAACAAAAAGCACACCAATGTGAAAAACATAGCATTAAATGGACTGTGAAAAGGACACTTTTTTAAGTATGAAAACTAAAACAAGAAGGCAGAATGCCACCTTATTTGACATAAGCTGGGAACATGCTCTTCTGGTGACTCAATTTTTGGCTGCTCTGTGCATATGCATGTCTGCAAATAAGCTAGAAAGCACTTCACATATTGATCTGAAGTTACAAATAAGTTTTAGCCAGTAGACAAATTCACAAATATGGAACCTGTAAATAATGAGGGTAGACTGTATTTTGGTAAGGATATTTTTACCTATGTTTATGTGTGATATTGGTATAAACTATTTTTTCTTGTAATACTTTCGACAGAGTTTAGTATGAGGTTATGCTGGCTACCTAAATAATCTGATTTTTATTCCCTTTTCTTCTTTATTCTGAAAATACTTATTTCTTCCTCATTGATAGAGGTCATTATTGAAATGATTGGACCTGGAGCTCTATTTGTTAAAGAGTTTCTTAATATGGTTTCAATTTTTTAAGTAGACACAGCACTAATTATATTTTTAAGTTTTTATTTCTTCTGTGTTTAGCTAATTGTGTTTTTAAAAGAACTTACCTATTTTTTCTAACTTATCAAAAGTGTTGGCATATACTTTTTCATAGTATTCATTTACTTTTCCTGTGATATCTATAGGATCTATAGTAATGTCTTTCTCAATTCTTTTATTATTAATTTGTTCTTTCAGTCTCCTCTTGCTCAGTCTTACTAGCTGCTTATCACTTTTATTACTCTTTTCAAAGAACCAATTTTTGAATGTGTTGACTACTGTTTCTTCAATTTCTGATTTATTTTCATCATTTTTTTTCTTTAATGACTTTAATTTTTACTTCTTTTGTAATTTCTTTCTTTTTTTTTTTTTTTTTTTGGCTACACTGCGCAGCATGTGGAATCTTAATTCCTCAACCAGGGATCCAACCTGTGCCCCCTTCAGTGGAAGCATGGACCCCTAACCACTGGACCACCAGGGAATTCCCTTTTGTAACTTCTTAAGGTTAAAACCTGGAATCATTGACTTTGCATTATTTTTTTTCTAGTAGAAACATTTGTATTTTTAACTTTGCTTCTCACTGCTGTTTTAATTGCATCCCACACATTTTAATACCTTATGATTTTATTTTCATTCAGTTTAAAATATTTTCTAATTTTTCTTTTGATTTCTTTTGTAACCTATTTCTTACTTGAAATGTTTGAAAAATATCTATATATTAGTTTGCTATTGATTTCTAAATTAATACAACTGTGTTTAGAAAAAGTTCTCTGCATTATTTCAGTTCTTTGAAATTTATTTAGACTTGTTTTATAGCATTTCTGAGCTCATTGAGTACATGTCCACTCAGGTACTCAACATTTTAATATATTTTTGAGATCTTCTATACATTCTTTAAATTCATGTCTAAATAGACTATTGAGGTACACTTTTGGTTAGTTTTTGCATGGTATATTTTTCCCATTCTTTACTTCTAAACTTTCAATGTCTTTATATTGATGGTTTGCCTTTTTTATTTTTATTTTTATTTTTATTTTTATTTTTTTTTTTTGGTTTGCCTTTTTTAAACAGCAGATATTGTGGTCCTTTTTTTTTTAAGTCTTACAAATATTGTCTCTATTTAGATAACTGAGTTTATTTGAATTAGGTTTATTTCTACTTAACCTATTGACTGATATATGTAGTTTTTTTTTTTAATTTTTTTTTTATTTATTATTTATTTATTATGTTTATTTTTGGCTGTGTTGGGTCTTCGTTTCTGTGTGAGGGCTTTCTCCAGTTGCGGCGAGTGGGGGCCACTCTTCATCGCGGTGCGCGGGCCTCTCACTATCGCGGCCTCTCTTGTTGCGGAGCAGAGGCTCCAGACGCTCAGGCTCAGTAGTTGTGGCTCACGGGCCCAGTTGCTCCGCGGCATGTGGGATCTTCCCAGACCAGGGCTCGAACCCGTGTCCCCTGCATTGGCAGGCAGATTCTCAACCACTGCGCCACCAGGGAAGCCCGATATATGTAGTTTTAAATCTCTTGAATAACTTTCTTTAGCATTTCTTTTAGTTTGGGCCTGAGGGCAACTAATTATATCTGTACCAATTTTATTTGCATAAGAACATTTTTCACCTTTCTTTTTTGAAGATAAAAACCCCAAAGTGGATTTTTGTTGGCAGTTATTTTACCAGAATGCTAAAATTGTACTTTCACTGAAATTACCTTTTTCTTGAAAAATCTGGTTTCCATCATATTGCTACTTCTCTAAAAATATTATGCATCTCTTTCTCTGTTTTTCATTGATATTTTTCTCTCTGGGGTTAGTAGACAGTTTACTGTTCTGTGCCTATGGGTATGTTTCTTTGCATTCATCATACTTGATATCTTTTATCAGTTTGAACATTTTTTAGTCAATTTCTGTTGAAATATTGTTTCTTGCCCCCATTTCGCTATGTCTTTCCCAGTAGAACTGAAATCCCACAGTATATTCAATAATGTTATCATGCCCTATTTGTTATTTATCTTTTCCAATTTTTTTCACCTATGATTTTCCAAGATGTATTAATTGATTCATCTTTCAATTCAATAACCATTGTTTTGTGTGTCAAATCTGTTGCTAAATCTGTTTACTAAATTTTTAAGTTTATTTTATTTTTACAAATGAAAAAGATACAATTTTGCATTGCCTTTGTCTGATTAGCAGACATTTGGTCCTGTCTAAAACCTTTCTACATGGACCAAACATGCCCATGGACATTTTGAGCAGACCAAATGTCTAAATTTCAAAGACTGTTTTATGGACCAAATGTCTTCTGGACATTTTGGACAAGACCAAATGTCCTACAAGGCCTGTGTCTTCTTTGTATAGATTTAAGATTCTGATGAGATTCTCTTTATTTTAATTTTTTGTATTAAACATATTAATTATAGTGATTTTAAAAGCTAATATCTGATTTACGTGTTTCTTTTCTTTTTTTTTTAGTTGAAGTGTAGTTGATGTACAATGTTGTGTTAGTTTCACATGTACAGCAAAGTGATTCAGTTGTAGCTACATATGTATTTATTTCTTTTCAAATTCTTTTCCCTTATAGCTTATTACAAAACATTGAGTATAGTTCCCTGTGCTATACAGTAGGTCCTTGTTGGTTATCTATTTTATATATAGTAATGTATATCTGTTAATCCCAAACTCGTAATTTATCTCTCCCCAACCCCTTTCCCCTTTGGTAACCATAAGTTTGTCTTCTATGTCTGTGGGTCTATTTCTGTTTTGTACATAAATTCATTTGTATCATCTTTTTTAGACTCCACGTATATGTGATATCATATGATATTTGTCTTTCTTTGTCTGACTTACTTCACTTAGTATGTAATCTCTAGGTCCATCCATGTTGCTGCAAATGGTATTATTTCATTCTTTTTTGCATTGTCTAGTTTTTCTTTTGCTTTTATTTTATCCTGTTTCTTGCCAAGCCTAGTCATCTTTTTTGAATGGTAATCATTTTATATAAAAATGATAAGGCTACATATGTTGTGGTATTCCCCAACAAATAATTTGTTTCTTTTGGACATTATGTAACAAATTAACAGAGCATATTGAAACAATTGAGGCTGGTGTGTCTCAAATTTGTTCTTATTTTTAGGCATGGTCTTTCTACTTTCTCAACTAGAAGGGTTTTACTAGGGCTACAACACCTTGGAAAATCCCAGTCTCCAGTTATTGTCTCCAAAGCACTGTGAGACTATTGAGTTTTTCCATTTAGCTTGCCACTTTCCATGCTCAGCATTTTCGCTCATGCATTTTGACCTACCTATGTTTATCTGAGAAGCCAGCAAATGCCATATGAAACAACTGCGTATAGAATGCAGGCAATATTTCAACGTGTTTTCTTTCTGGGATCTTGGTGTTGCAAATCCTATATACCTTGATGATCCTAAATTTCAGTTTTTTCCCCCCCCAGACCAGTGAGACTACTACAAATTCTAGGTCACTAAATTCTGCTAGACCTCTGTGTTTCATATTGTGAATCAGCAAATATCCAGAAAGGATAAAACAGGACAGAAGTATGCCTGATCTTAATTATTTTCATTCTCATTAGAATGCTGGCCACTCAAACTCTAAATGCCCTAAATTTTCTCTATTGCTTTTCTTTAAAATCCAAGTTCTCTATATATCCTGGATATTAATTCCTTGTCAAGTAAATGATTTCCAGATTTTTCTCCCATTCAGTGGGTTACCTTTTCACCCAGTCAGTATTTTCTTTTGATGCATAAAAATTTTAAATTTCCATGAAGACCAATATACATATTTTTTCCTTTTTTGACTATGCTTTTGGCATCATACACAAAAAATCATTGCCAAATTCAATGTCATGAAGATTTTGCCCTATGTTTTCTTCAAACTGCTTTACAGTTTTAGGTCTTACATTTAGACCTTTGATCCATTTTACATTTATTTGTATATTTAGTGTTAGGTAAGCATCTAATTTCATCCTTTGCATGTGGATAGCCAGTTTTCCCAGCATCATTTATTGAAAAGACTGTCCTTTCCTCATTGAATGGTCTGGGCAAAAATAACTTGACCATATATATGGTTTATTTCTGGAATCTCTTTTTTATTTCATTAGTCTTTGTCTGTCATTATGTCATTACCACACTGTTTTAATTGTTGTGGCTTTGTGGTAAGTTTTGAAATCAGGAAATGTGAGTCCTGAAATGCATTATATGTTTCTTTTGAAAACTGTTTTAGATATTTTAAGTCCCTTGAGATTTACCTCCTTGGTTAAATTTATTCCTAAATATTTCATTGTTTTTGATGTTATTATGAATGGGATTGTTTTCTTTATTTCTTTTTCAGACAACTCATTTTTATTATGTAGAAATGCAATTGACTTTGTTTGTTGAGTTTGTATCCTGCAAATTTATTGAATTCATCTATTAGTTCTAACAGCTTTTTGGTGGAGTCTTTAGGATTTTCTATATATAAGATTAAGTCACCTGCAAGCAAAAACAATTTTCCTTCTTCCTTTCTGATTTTAATATCTTTTATTTATTTTACTTGCCTGACTGCTCTGGTTAGGACTTCTAGTACTATTTTGCATAGGAGTAGTGACACAAGTGTGCACCCTTGTGTTTTTCTTGATTTTAGAGGAAAGCTTTTAAATTTTCACCATTCTATATGACATTAGCTGTAGGCTTGTCATAAATGGCCTTTATTATGTTGAGGTATGTTTCTTCTATACTGAATTTATTGATAGTTTTATTATGAAAAATGTTGAATTTGTCAAATAATTTTTCTGCATCCATTGAGATAATCAGATGATTTTTATCCTTTATTCTGTTGATGTGTATCACATGTATTGCTTTCTATATGTTGAACTATCTCTGCATTCCAGGGATGAAACCTACTTTATCATGATGTATGATCCTTTTAATGTACTGTTGAGTTTGGTTTGCTACTATTTTCTTGAGAATCATTGCATCTATATTCATTAGGGATATTGGCCTATAGTTTCCTTTTATTTTAGTGTCCTTATCTAGCTTTGGTATGAAGATTATGCTAGACTCATAAAATGAGTTTGGAAGTGTTCCCTACTCTTGAAAGTTTTGGAACAGTTTGAGAAGAATTGGTATTAATTCTTCTTTAAATGTTTTATAGGATTCACCAGTGAAACCATCTGGTTTTTGGCTTTTCTGTTTTGGGAGGTTTTTTTTTTTTTTAATTATTTATTTTTGGCTGTGTTGGGTCTTCATTTCTGTGCGTGGGCTTCCTCCAGTTGTGGCGAGCGGGGGCCACTCTTCATCGCGGTGCGCGGGCCTCTCACCATCGCGGCCTCTCTTGTTGCGGAGCACAGGCTCCAGACGCGCAGGCTCAGTAGTTGTGGCTCATGGGCCCAGTTGCTCTGCGGCATGTGGGATGTTCCCAGACCAGGGCTCGAACCCATGTCCCCTGCATTGTCAGGCGGACTCTCAACCACTGCACCACCAGGGAAGCCCCTGGGAGGTTTTTGATTACTGATTCAATCTCTTACTCATTAGTCTATTCAGATTTTCTATTTCTTCATGATTCAGTCTTAGTAGATTATATGTTTCTAGAAATGTATTTATTTATTCTAGGTTATCTAATGTGTTGCTGTGTATTTGTTCATAGTAGTCTTGTATGATCCTTTCTATTCCTGTGGTATCAGTTGTAACATTGCTGTAGACTGAAGATGGGTACAGTTGCAGGCTGGGCTTTGTGATCCTGTGTACCACTGGCACTGCTCCACTGTTGGGCAAAGTCACTGGCTGGTCTCTTTGGTGAGGAAGGTCCTTTGTTTCCTGCAGTTGGTGGTGTTAAGAGGCTGTGCTGCTTAGTTGGGAAGGGCCACTATCCAGGTTCCCTCATGGAATGGGACCTCAGGCTATGCTAAATATTTGGATGGGGTCACTGGCTGGGATCCCTGCCAGTGGATCCCACTGGTGGGAAGCTGCATTCAGCAATCAGGTAAGGTCATAGTCTGGGCCCTGTTGTGGGATGGGACAGTAGGCTGGGCTCTGTGGCTGGGAGGTACTAGAGGCTGGGTTCCCAGGGTCATTCTTAGGGCTCCTTGATTTGGCAGGACCAGAGGTTATACCTAAAAGATGGATAGGAGTGCCCCTTGGCTTCCTGCCCATGTGCAACTATAGTATGGGCTCAGTGGCTGCCTGGATTCTCAGATCAGGCTTCCTGGTTGGACAGCACTGGAGGCTATACTGGGCATTTGGGTGGGGCTGCAAATTTGCTTCCATGCCTGAGCAGGGCCATAGAACAGTCTCCAAGGCTGGTAAACTCTGGCTGAGGACTCCAAGCCAGGCAGAACTGCCCACTGAGCTCCCTGGCCAGACAAGACCACCCAGCAGATGGGCAGAACTGCTGGCTGGGATCTTCGCTGGGGTGCAGATGTGAAGAAGAATGCAATCTGTCAAGATCTGAGCACTGGTTGCTATAAAGCCTGCCCCATTTCTTTGTTTCTATTTAATCCTCAGTGATCAAGCTCAGCAGATTTCCCCAATGATCCTCTGATCCTTGGGAGCAGAGACCCAAGAGGGCCTCCTGGAAAACCTCCTGCAATACTGGGGAAGCTGGATATCCTCCTTGGGTTTCTTTTATTTCCCATTGGAGAAACCACAGGTCCCAGGGGGTCCTCTTGGTGTCAGGCACTATGTCAGACTGGTGGGGCAATGCACTCAAAATGTGGCATCTCCTCTTACCCTTCTATGAGTATCTGTAGTCCAGGGAGTTACTTCAGCCTCACCCCAGATTCTGGGATTTTCACAATGATCTCTTGTCTATGGATAGTTGCTAGTTAGTCTTCTTTTGAGAGGGACTAAAGTCAGGAGTAACCTATGTCACCATCTTGCTGACATCACTCTGAAATTGGCATGAAGTTTAGCACATTATCTTAGATTTTATGAAAGATGCCAAATCATTCTATACTTTTTGTTGTTACTTCTCAATTGTGTCAGAATTCAGGCAGAAAAAAAAAAAAACGTTTTCCATTCTTTATTAGTTGCATCCCCAAACTTCAACCAAAGGAAATTAATTTATCTGCACCTCAACATCCTCATGCATAAACTAAAATTTATTACCAAGTGTCATATACTATATCATATTTTCTACATATTTTGACTAATGTAATCCTTTATAGCTTCACTATGAGGAAACTTAAAAGTATGAAGAATTTAAATAACTCACCTGAAGTCTCATGGATAGTAAGTAGAAAAGCCAGCATTTGGATCCAGGCTGCCTAGTTCTAGATCCTGAATTCTTAACCAAGATAGCACTATTTCACATGCTTACCATAAAGATTAAATAAAATAATTCATGCAAAACATTTAACACAGTACCCAGTGCATGAGATGTTTAATAAATGATGTGATATTTATTTTTGTTATCAGTACTTTTGCAAGCTGAGTTTATCAGAAGATCCCCATGTATAAAGAAAAGAGAAAATACTTTGGAGCAAGAGAAATCTAAATCCAAATTGCCACTTCGCAATTAATTACACAATAATCTTCAACAAATTACTTCAGCTTTCTGTATCTCAGTTTTCTTTGCTGTAAAATGAGTATTAATAAATTTCATAAGATTTTTATAAATCATTCATTTAGCAAAGTTTACAAACTTCAATTATATGTACAATTCCAAACACTGAGAATATAGCATGAATTAATTCTAGAATATAGAATGAAACAGACAAAAATCTGTTTCTCAACATTCAAGTGATGATAATGTATGACACACTATAAGCACTCAGATTTGCGTTTTAAAAATTAAAATTTTAAATCTTCCTTTTCAATTTAATGAGTCTTAAAACTCCTATTCTGTTGAAATTTGGCAGAAAAATGTCAATCTACATAAGTGATGTAATCTTTTTTGATCTGATTTTTAATTCTGTAACTTTTAGCTTTCAGAAAAGGAAATAGTACTGTATATAATCATTACCAGATAATTTTACTTACTGATTTCTTTATTATCCACCTTATTTCCCCAAGTATTTATAGTTCCTGTTCTGTATTTAGTCATATTTGTAAACCTACTGAATAATCACTTAAATTGCTTTCTCAATTAACTATCCAACAGAAATCTCCGTTGAGCTATGATTCGATCTAAGAACTTCTGTGATGGCTGCAATGGTCTTGAATATGTATTTTACCAAGTACTTTACTTGAAGTTTGCTCTAGCTATCTGGTAAGTTCTCATAGGTGCTTGGATAATTCTTATTCTAGCTGATAAATATGCTTTGAGTAGTGTCCCTTTAAATTGAAAATACGCATGCCTTATTAGCACTGTAACTGACAAACTTCTTAGTTAAGCTGTAAATTCCAGCAATGATATAGTTTATGGGTGCTCAAATGTTGTAAACCTTTTCCTTCCATTATGTTTCAAATTTTGCTCTTAAGTATTACAGACTCCAGTGGTAATACACGTTTTTAAAAATCATGAAGTTATTTGTCTTAAAAATGATCTTAGGAGACCCTCTAATATCACCCACACTTTATTCCTTTAAATTGAGAAGCTCCTTGCTGGATCACTTGGGGAAAAACGGGATCCAAGACAAGATTTTAGTCCAGTGTCATTTCCTCTGTACAATCCCTATGCTCTGTTCTCTGGGGAGGTCTACCTCTTCCTCTCTTCTCATTTTTCTCATTTCTATTCTCACTTTTTTGCTCTTTCTTTGTTCTTTCTATGTAATTTTAGTTCTATTTTCTGGCTTTAAAGTTCTTTTCCCTTCTCCTTCTGGGTTCCTCTCATCATCACATTTATTCACAGTTCTATGTTTGTTGTGTGACAAATAAGTTGCAAGATTTTCAAGAAGCAAATTGGTTCCATGTATGTGAATTACCAAAGTAGCATAAAACAGCTTTATAAAAAGTTAAAAATCAAAGCAAAAAGACTGGATACTTATAAAAATAGGTAGAAAACAGGTAGATCATGAGTGAATTAAGGTGTAGGAAAACATCTCATAGACAAAGAAATAAAAATTAGAGAAACTTAGCTGTCAGCTATCAAAGTGTCAGGTGCTTTGCAAATATTCTTTAAATATTTTTGTAACATCCTCCAGTTGTTCTTATTGAGGAAAATTAATCTCAGACAATTCTGTAATATATTACCTAACATTATGCAACTACTTGTCAGAGCTGGGAATCAAATTTTGGTTGGTCTTTCTCCAAAAATCCGTGTTCTTTTTAGCTCATCATCCTTTCCATGGTGGCCCCAAATTATTTCCATAGAGGGAACTATGGTGAGGTTGGTTATTTGGCTAATTATAATGCCTAAAACATTTTCAATGAAAGTGAGGAGAGTAAAATCAAGTCAGTCAAATCAAGTTGATCATTATTTTCTTTTGATTTTGGTACATTAGCTTGCTACCTAATTGGCTAATGGTTGGAACTGATTGACAGGTGTGATAAAACTCATTAAATCAACTCTTGTGAAAAAGGAAATGATTGCTATCTAAACATGGTATTAAGCTCAAGGATTCTCAAATATGTTACAATTTACTCAATCTCCAGGGATGGAAGTCAACTTTGCATATGAAAGAGTCCACAGAAAAGCATGGCATGTGTCCCATGACAGCAATTTCCAATTATTAAGCTCTGGCATACTCTATGTGAGTACTTATTCTAAGATGTACAACAAATAATGCATTGATAATGAGAATCCTGATGATTGCATATGATTTTTCAAAAGTAACAAATTAGAGAAGATTAAAGATTTTGCCTGAAACCAAGTCACTTGCTTTCATTTGCAATAGTGAATGTTGAGAGACAATTATGTGTTCCTTGTGTTTCTGCAAATGTTATGAGCAAAGACACTAACTGCCCTTTGCTCTTGACTATGTTTCAAGTGTAATTGTATAGTGAACAACTATGGAAGACTGCAACAACATCTGCCTCTGGGACAATAGTCAGGCATATTTGCTGTCTACTATTGGGTGGGCCTAAATGTTCATCTGTTTTTTTCCATAAAATGACTCTAGTAGCACTCAGTTGTCTTTAACTTAATTCGTAACAATTTTGTTAAATTGTATGTGACAGCTGTCATATCAGCGTGCATTTAAAAAGAGACATCAAAATTGGTGAATTTTTGTGTAGCCATGTGTGTATATGGTGGGATTGGAAGGGAGTCCGCTATCATGACGTCCTTCTGGAAAACCAAACAATTAATTCCAAAAAGTACTGCTCCCAATTAGACCAACTGAAAGCAGCACTGGACAAAAAGCATCCAGAATTAGTCACCAGAAAACACATAACCTTCCATTAGGATAACACAAGACCACATGTTTCTTTAGTGACCAGGCAAAAACTGTTACAGCTTGGCTGGGGAGTTCTGATTCATCTGCCATATTCACCAGACATTGCACCTTTGGATTTCTATTATTTAAGTCTTTACAGAATTCTCTTCATGGAAAAATTTCAATTCCCTGGAAAACTGTAAAAGGCACCTAGAACAGTTCTTTGCTCAAAAAGATAAAAAGTTTTGGAAAGAAGGAATTATGAAGTAGCCTGAAAAATGACAGAAACAAGTGGAACAAAAGGGTGAACACATTGTTCAGTAAAGTTTTTGGTGAAAATGAAAAATGTGTCTTTTACGTAAAAACCGAAGACACCTTTTGGCCGACCCAATATAAAAGCTTCAGGTTCCCTAAAAACAGGCTTCTGTCTTTAACCTTATTGACGAGTGCATTTATTACCTGGCTCTATTCATGCTGCCCTGCGGGGATTAGGGTTCAGGGAATCAGTGTGAAAATGTGGTAGTCTGGCTATTGCTGTTATTATGAGTAGGAAGTTGTCCTCTGACTCTGACCCAGGAGATTTGTGTCTTTTACTAACATCCATGAAACTGTGGCAGGCTAACGTGTCACCTTGCAAGTAGGGTAAACTCTTGCCACCTCAGAGTTTAGACAGTGAGCAGAAAACTTGCTGCTAAATATACTTCTAGAAAATAATAGCAGGCAGTTGCCAGAGGAAGCAGATTGGAGAAGGGATAAGCTTAAAATCTTTTCATACGGTTGCTTAGGTTTAGATCTCTGTGATCCTGGACTTGTTATTTCAACTTACCTGGTCTAAAGGTTATCATAAAAGTGATTCATTATTTAACATGCTGTTATTTGTATTTCAAATTTCTTTTTGTCTACTATTTTAGAACCAAATTTGGAGGGGAGGTCTAAATTTCTTTTTAAAAAAGCGTTCTTTAATATGTTTCATTTTATCGAATTTTTAATAGTACTAATCTACCAAAGACTGTATAGCTCACGTCCAGTAGAAAAGGCAATAAAAATTAAGATTTGTTGTCAAAATCAGTTGTGAGTCAATATTATAGTTAAAAAAGCCAAACAAATTAAACTCCTTGTTTGAAAATATTATCTTTATTTTATATTTCTTAATTTAGTTCAATTTCCACATATTTGTATTCACTATTGTTTTCTCAGCTGTTTTTAAAAACTCATTGATTTATTTATAAGAAATGTGTCATTACATGTTCAGTTTTCAGTAGAAATATCCTGGGAAATCAGATACACAATAGAATATATTTGGCCTGTAAAATACTTGCCATAAAAATTAAAATTTGCATTATTTATTTATTTTTAAATTTATTTTATTTTTATTTATTTTTGGCAGTGTTGGGTCTTTGTTGCTGTGTGTGGGCTTTCTCTAGTTGCGGTGAGCGGGGGCTACTCTTTGTTGTAGTGCATGGGCTTCTCACTGCGGTGGCTTCTCTTGTCGTGCAGCACGGGCTCTAGGTACGCGGGCTTCAGTAGTTGTGGCTCGCGCGCTCTAGAGCGCAGGCTCAGCAGTTGTGGCGCACGAGCTTAGTTGCTCCGCGGCATGTGGGATCTTCCAGGACCAGGGTTTGAACCCATATCCCCTGCATTGGCAGGTGGATTCTTAACCACTGTGCCACCAGGAAAGCCCTAAAATTTGTATTGTTTAAAACTAACATTAACATGAAACAGAATCTAATAGTCTGATCAACCTGGATGTCAAATTGTGTAGCAACAAATGTGTTTTCTCTGTTTAGATCATTAACATGTGATGTTGATTTGTGGTAGGCAGTCTTTATGTACTCTGCAAATAAATTTAAGTTAGTTGTCTAGAGAAAATTTGACCCTTTCTCAGAGAAAAAGCTTGTTACATTAGAACATTTCGGATTTAAGTAGTCAATACCAAGAACAGCATGTTATTTCAACCCCAAATTCTCTCTCTTTGTGCTGACAGTTGAAATCTTGATGTACTTACTTGGAACATTTAATCATCTACTTAACCCTACTCTCTGCAGTATTTTTCTGTAGAATGTTCTATGTTGCAAACTTTATAACATAAAACATTAGTGAGTGTGTGAGGAACCTTAGAAAGTGTGAATATCACTTTCATAGATTTCTTCACAGTCTTTCTTTGGTGCCTGCTATTAAACCCACTTAATCAGCACCCTGATAAATGGTGCATTCACTTAATTGGAATAATTGCCAAGGAGAAGAATCAGTGTAGTTCATTTCAATGACTCCAAACAATGGATAAATTGCACACAGAGTCCATCTAAATAGCCCCCCTGATGTTGTCGATAGGCCTAAAACAGGTGTGAATCGGTATTTGCCAGCACAAACTTCCCACTGTGTAACCTTTTTTTGGCATCATGCTGCTTTCCTGTTCTACTACAGCTGCTAAATTAGGTTATCTTACTTTGGATGAAAAAGTTAAAGTCCTTGAAGCTCTGATTCCTCAGTAACATCATCACATGAGCAATACACCAAAAATAAAAGCAAGAAGTCAGTATTCTGAGAAAGAGTAATTGAGTAATTAGATCCTGAAAGAGAGACATGACATACAGTCAACATCTTTTTTTTTTTTTTTTTTTTTTTAGTATATTAAGACTCAATTTTTATTTTTATTTTTTTAAATTTATTTATTTATTTATGGCTGTGTTGGGTCCTCGTTTCTGTGCGAGGGCCCTCTCCAGTTGCGGCAAGCGGGGGCCACTCTTCATCGCGGCGCGCGGGCCTCTCACCATCGCGGCCTCTCTTGTTGCGGAGCACAGGCTCCAGACGCGCAGGCTCAGCAATTGTGGCTCACGGGCCCAGCTGCTCCGCGGTATGTGGGATCTTCCCAGACCAGGGCTCGAACTCGTGTCCCCTGCATTAACAGGCAGACTCTCAACCACTGCGCCACCAGGGAAGCCCCCAACATCTTTTTTTTTTTTAAAGCTCAAAACACTACATATCAGAATAATTCTCAGGCTTCTAATAAGAACAGAACACCAGGGCACTTACATCTCAATATATACATCTCCTGCAAGTTTTTTTAGAACCTTAGAAGAGTTTTTCAGAAGAGGAGCTAGATGGCAAAATATCTGTTTCTAATTTCTGGTTTGTAGGTTATATATATGGGTATGACCTTCTGATAGTCAAGAGGAGTTATTAACACATTTATTTCTTTCAGAATCTGTGCTAATTAAGCATATTCTACTATATTTCTTCCAGTATTTTTTTTTTAAACTAAATCCATATGTAAAATGTCTCTGTCTTCCTACTTGTTTGTTTGTTTATCTTGTGAAAATGTTTGCTGAAATCTGTTCATGAAAGAGGTTGAGACTGGAGAGCCAAGATTAGGAGGGAGGAGAATTGGGATTCATTTCCCCTGGAGTTGCTGATGTACTTTCTCACTGTAAACTTTGGCATCCTTCAAAGTGATGGACTTCGTGAAACTCTAGACGGGAAAGATAGGAGGCATGCTAAACATCATTTCACCCAAAGTTCTTATTTTAGGGATGAGAAATTTAAATCCTAGACAGACTTCAGTTTGTTTCAAGTTTTCTCAACTGGTTAGTGGTAGTCAGGCTTCTTGGGTCCTTTTCCAAGAACCTTTGTGTTCTACTCTACCTCCATATGACAGTAGCTATTTGCTCAAACATTGAGTAGATAATGGACATTGAAGAGTGGAAACTCTATGTATTTATTGACCTACTGTAGGGTTTTACAAGCTTCTGCATTCTAAGCATTTATTCATACAGTCATTTTCTCACCCATTTATGCATTCCCTCAGCAAAATGTATGAGTACTTGCTGTCTTTCAGGCACAGTGATGGGCCTCAAAGATTCTGAAGCCAAATCCAGCCTCTGTACCCCAACACCAAATTAAATCTCGGAGACAGAGTTTTGGGTGAAGTAGAAAAGAATAGCTTTATTGCTTTGCCAGGCAAAGGGAGCCACAGAGGGCTAATGCCCTCAGAACTGTGTGTCTCAACCTGGAAGGAGTAGTGAGAAGTTTTATAGTAATGGTTCAAAGAGAGCGTGATCCACTCATGGACATTCTTCTGATTGGTTGGTGGTGAGGTACGTGGGAGTCGGCATCATCAACCTTCTGGTTCCATCCAGTCTGGGGTCTACGTGCTTGTGGAAAGCATACACATTCATTTCTCCCACCTGGTGGGAGTTTTAATATCTGCAAGAACAGCTCAAAAGTATTGTTATGTATATCCCTTGATGGGCAGGACCTTGCCCCAAGGCCTCACTATTGTTTCTTTTGACTGTTCCTCCCTTGTCTCTGCATCTCCTCCCTTCCATAATTAGCAACTGTTTGAACCTGCTTGTTGGAACTCAAGGAAGGTCATGGAGGCTGAATGAAGCCTATTTCCTGTAATCAAGAAGTGGGGACACAGAAAGGCTTTTGTGCCCAGGAGCCCCACAGGGTCCTGCTCAGTATCAAGTCTACAAATTACGATGTCCCGGCCTTCAGGGATTTGACAGCCAGGGGATTGCTCCTAGTATGTGGGGGATGATAAATTTAATTACTACTCTGTTGCTTAATAGGCTTTGCATAACATCTCATTTAATCTTCACCACAGTCTTAGGAAAAATGTATTATTGACATCATTATGTAGAGGAGAAAAATGAGATTCAAACCTGTGAAGCCAATAAGTGGCAAAGGCAAGTTTCAGATCTGTCTGACCTCGTAGTCCACATTTTTTTCTCTAGCCCATGCCAACTCCCACTGGAGTTGATAAAAAGGGGCCTGAAATTTAATCAGTATCTATCTACCTCATAGCTTTGTTAATTACAGGAAAATTTGGTTGTGGAAAATGCATGTATTCCTCCTGTGAAAAGCTAACCTGTTCATTCAGGAGTGGGATGGCCTCCCCTAACAGTACAGCCATGGTTGAGCTCAGGACACAGAGCTGAAAGAAAAGGAACTGAGACATTTCCTTCCATTCTAGTCAATAAACTAAACTCACGTATGCTCTCCTCTCAAAACTTTCCAGTTTTTAAGAAGATAAAAAGACACCCTTGAATATAGAGGTTTAATGTCACATTTGTTTAGCATTTCCTTTGGATGTCATGGCCAGTTCTTGAAGGGGTGGAACCTGAAATAAACCACGCAACATCACTAGGATTGCCAAAGAAAAATGTATACAGGTGAACAACAAAGGCAACACTGCAAAAGAAATGGACTAATCAAAGGGCAACATGCAGACCTGAGCAGAAAAAGAGGTCCTCATTACATGTACGAGACCCAGTTACATATATATGACCATCAGTCAACAGGGGCAGCAAATCACAAAGTCTCAAAGTCACTGCATCTTACCTAGAATGTGGAGCAGGATGGAGATCTATGGGGTAAGACCTGAGAATCAGAGCCCATGTAGCACTTCTGATCAACACTTTGAATGTAAATATGCAAACAATATTGTAGGTTTTAATCTTACAATCTACTGAACTGAACAAATATTTAATGAGTATTAGATTACACTTGCCATGCCCAGCTCTAAATTTATTTCCATGGAACACATTCCAAGAAATTACACTTTAATTTATCTGTTTCAAACATTGACAAAAAGGGACACTGTATTGCCCTACAATATTTTAATTGTAATTATTTATTTGTATACTTCTGCTTCACAAAAACGTATCTATAGCCTTTAAAAACTGAAACATCAAAATGTATTAGGATTAAAGGGAATTTTTTTGAAAAATATCTAATGTAACAGCATCATTTTTGAACAGATGGCAAATCTAAACTTTTATTTTTGCAACTGCACATATTGTTAACACTTGACCTGGTATGTTCCCTTTGGATAATGATTGTAATATGACAAAGAGAAGAAAAAACAACTAAAACCATTATCCTGTTAGCAACTAAGATTAATTTGATATAGCAAAGCGTTGCCAAATAACCTGGCAAAACGTGAAGTATTTTGTATATCTATTTTAGGAACATAAACTAGTCATTACAAAGGATAGTGACAAGCAGGTAGGTTGCAAATTTCGGATTAATTAAAATGCTGTTTAACAAGCCCTATTAGAATGCAAACGTTTTTCGTGATTGCTGTCACAAGCTGGGTTTCAGTTTTATTTGCTGGGTTTCCTATCCATTTAAGCCTTTCTATTCCCCCATACCCAGCCTCCATTCCTTTGCATTGAAGTGAACCCAAGCACAGCAACATTAGCCTAATGCATGAGAACAATGAGGTGAGGAAAAAGAGACTAAAGAAGTAAGTCTAATTACTCTAGTTTCATAGAATAAGCTTTTAAGGCTAAGTTCACACTAGGGCAATTACCCACCTAATTGCTCTAGTTTGAAGCTGGTTTGAAAAGATGTTTTCAGCAATGTGAGGAGAAAACATGCAAATTCAGTGGATTGGGTTGATCCCTATTGCCCTTTTTAGTAAAGAAAAAACCCTTGAAGTATTGAGATGACGTTCCTTGAGCATACTTCAATGTACCAGAAGGCCTTTCTGGATAGACAGCAAGGCAGTGTGGAATCACATCTAAATCCACGCACTAGCGTTACTCTATAGCAACTGACCAGTGAATAGAAAAAAGAATGCCTCTAAAAATACATAGCCTCCATTTCTCGAGATGAATCTGGCAACATAAAAGATAATGGATTTTTTTTTTATTTGAAAACCCTCTTTTATTTTGTTTAAGAGTATTCTCAAAAGTTATGCCCTAATATAGTGGGTTAGTTTTATAACCTAAGCCCGTTAAACTGCAAGGTCTATGTATCTGAGTTAGAACTGATTGATAAAAATATCCAGTGGGATGCAGTTCTCAAATAATATCTGATGCAAAGTGTGTTTGGAAGGAAGGAAAGAAGGAAGGGAGGAAGGGAGAGAGGAAAGGAAAGGAAGGAGGAAGAGTGAGAGAGGGAAGGAAGGAGGGAGGGAGGGATAAAAAGTGGAGGTGAGGTTGAAGCTAAAACTACGTATAAATTGGTGGGGGAGGTGAGTCCTGACCAATGTAAAGTCCATGCCTTTGGCAGAGCACGTGCTGCTATGGGTTGGTATCTCTTTCAGGAACTACTTGGATATGAAGACAAAGATATATAAAGAGAATTACTCAAAGCAAGGGTAGATTTAGGGCTGAAGAAATTGTCATGTAAGCCAACCTCCTCATTGTAATACGAAGAAATCTAAATTTTAGAGAACTGTCAGTGTCACAGGAAGAATTAATAGTACAGCCTGTTCTCAAATCCGGGTCTCCTGACTGCCAGTCTGTCTAGTAACAGTTTACAGATGGGAAAAACAAATGGAAATCTGTCCAGGTTAGTATACTGAGTTAGAAAAAAAGCAGAAATGCCTTTTAACTGCCTTTAGTCTACCTTTAGGGAAACCAGAAGGTGAGTAAAAACTCTATATAAAATACGGTACTTAGTCCAGTAAGTCAATAGGTAAGAAATGCTGAAGGAGAGCTACAGAAAGGATATTATGGAGAATAAAAATAATTGAAAAAAAAAATCAGGTCTTTAACAGAGCAATGGGGGTTTATGTTCTGATTTAATGCTGTTTTTTCTGTTTTTTGTTTTCACATTCTCAAGATTACCTAAGTATGCTAGGTGCTTTTAAAGAAGTAAAGGCAGGATGCTTAAACCATATACTTGATTCCACTGTATCATGTAGCTTGTCACTTTTCTTCTGATGTCTGCCTCTGTGATAAGGAGGAACAAAAGAAAGTGAAATTAAGGAAGCAGACAGACACAATAAGGAAAGGGATGTTTGGCTCTTTAACTTATAAGGCCGTATCTTTATAAAGAGTAACTAGAAAGATGCTTTCTTCAAACTTAAGAGTAAAGAGAAAAATTTTCTATGGCTCAAAATAGTTAAGAAATCATAAGAAAGACAACAAATTGAACCTCTATGTTGAAAACTTTTGTTCTAATTGTATTATTTTAAAATTTGTGATTATGCTTAGCTCTTTCAAAGATTCAAGGAAAAGGAAAATAACTAATGTATTCTTTTTGATTCCCTTGATGATTATTAAGGAAAAGCTGTCCTTTTTAAACGAAGGATGGTGAATATCTGGTACAAATGTTCCTATTTCCTATTGTTTCATCCATCATAGATATTACTAATCACTATATTAGAGATAATCGATTGTTTTGTTGTTGTTGTTGTTAGCTTGTCAACCCTGCTTTAGACCAGTTGTCAGCAAACTATTTTTCTAAAGAGTCAGATAGTAGATATTTCAGCTTTGTAGGCCATCAGATCTTTGTTGCAGCTATCAAGTCTAAGGCTGCCACTGCTGTAGCTCCAAAGCAGCCGTAGACAACATGTGAAAGAGTAAGTACCACCTTATTTCAATAAAACTCATTTACATATGGTAGTGCTATTTTTAGTTTTTTAAGGAACCTCCATACCGTTTTCCATAGCGGTTGTATCAATTTACATTCCCATCAACAGTGCAGGAGGGTTCCCTTTTCACCACACCCTTTCCAGCATTTATTGATTCTAGATTTGTTGATAATGGCCATTCTGACCAGGGTGAGGTGATATCTCATTGTAGTTTTGATTTGCATTCCCACTACTGGGCATATACCCTGAGAAAACCATAATTCAAAAAGAGTCATGTACCACAGTGTTCATTGCAGCACCATTTACAATAGCCAGGATGCGGAAACAACCTAAGTGTCCATCAACAGATGAATGGATAAAGAAGATGTGGCACATATATACAATGAAATATTACTCCGCCATAAAAAGAAACAAAACTATGTTATTTGTAGTGAGGTGGATGGACCTAGAGTCTGTCATACAGAGTGAAGTAAGTCAGAAAGAGAAAAGCAAATACCATATGCTAACGCATATATGTGGAATCTAAAAAAAAAAAAAAAAAAAAAAGGTACTGATGAAGCTAGTTGCAGGGCAGGAATAAAGAGGCAGACATAGAGAATGGACTTGAGGACATGGGGTGGGAAGGGGAAGCTGGAGCGAAGTGAGAGTAGCATCGACATACATACACTACCGAATGTAAAATAGTTGGCTGGTGGGAAGCAGCAGCACAGCACAGGGAGATCAGCTCTGTGCTTTGCAACGACCTAGAGGGTTGGGATAGGGAGGATAGGAGGGAGGCTGAAGAGGGAGGGGATATGGGGACATGTGTATGCATATGGCTGATTAGCTTTGTTGTTCAACAGAAACTAACAGTATTGTGAAGCAATTATACTCCAATAAAGATCTATTAAAAATAAACAAAACTTATCTGCGAAAACAGATTTGGCCCACAGACTTTAGTTTGCCAAACCCTAATTCAGAGGTATTAAGTAGTATATTTGACCCTTGAACAACATGGATTTGAACTGCGCAGGTCTACTTCTATGTGGATATTTTTCAATAAATATCCTGAAAAAGTTTTTGGAGATTTGCTACAATTTGACAAAGCTCACAGACAAACTGAGTAGGCTAGAAATAATGAAAAACAAAGAAAAAGTTAGATATGTCATGAATACATAAAATACATGTAGATACTAGTCTATTTTATCATTTACTACCATAAAATACATACAAATCTATTATAAAAAGTTAAAATTTATCAAAATATATGCACCCAAACACAGATCATACATGATGCCATCAGTTAAACTAGGCTACCACAAAACAATCATATTTCTACTTCTTCATTATCAGCACATGAATCATGATACCTGTAAATAAATGTAAATTTCTTTTTCATATTATCTTTTTATTTTTGATGTCTAGTGTTAGTAACACATATAACATGTACAGTGTTTTGTATCATAGAAGACAATCTTGATGCAGGTACTAACAATTCAGTTGTAAACAAATTATGTAAACTTGGAGTATTGATAAGCACAGTACAGTAATGTAAATGTATTTTCTTTTATGATTTTCTTAATATCATTTACTTTTTACTCTGTACTTTGTTTCAAGAATATAGTATATAACACACATAATATATAAAATATGAGTTAATTGACTGTTCATGGTACTGATAAGACTTCTGGTCAACAGTAGACTATTAGTAGTTAAGTTTGGAGGGGAATCAAAAGTTATACATGCATTTTCAACTGTGCAGGGGGTTGGTGCCCCTAACCCCTGCATTGTTCAAGAGTCAACTGTATTACTATCCACCTGATGGCAGCAATATGTTCATTTTGGTTAAAAATGAGAATCTTATTTTGTTTCATTTTGGACGGCAGAAAAGGGACAGAGGGAAAGGAGGTGAAAGAAAATGATTTACATTGTAGATACAAGAATGAATATAATACTTCTTATATATATGAAGTATATCATTACTTTAAAAATGTTTTACATAAACCCTGTCTTCACAGAGTTCACGTATTAAAAGTATAGTTAAGACAATGGTGCAATAATTGTGAAATTATATTCATAATATATGAAATTATGTTCAATAATCCACAAGTATTCTAAGGATGCAAATTTATACTGGAGAACTGAAAAGTAGTCTAAGCTCACTTAGCAAGAGCCTAGGCCTTTATTTCCATGGTATAGGTACTCACATCATGTCTATTTTAAGTTACCAACTTGACATTACTGAAGGTGGAGTTAAGAAGAGATGTACCATACCATTACATAGTATATCCAGTAAACTTCAAGAGCACAGATAATAATAAAATGTAGAAAAATATGTAGGAAGTGTTGAATTTTGAAGTTTTGTAATTACCTTTGTTTTTAATATAATTTATTTAATTATGATCTTATATAATTTAATTTTTTATTATGACTGAGTTTCACAACCAGCTCACAAAATTTCTGAAAACTTAACAATAGGCTCTTGCTAGCTGGTAGTTGGCTCCTATATGTATATACACACAAACAGACACATCCAACATTGTGCTAATATAATAACATGGTCGTATTTATTGCTTCAATTTGTCTAAAATGTTATATAAATATCATCTTTTATTGGCATTTCAATATGTTTGATAACTAGGTTTGCAATGACTTGGGCAGATTAATTCATAAGAAAAGTTTTATTCAGATTCATGTGGACAAGCTAGAGGATACTATTTTTACTACATACCACTATTTTGGTCATCCACACATTATTCTCAAATATTGCTTTTTCCCCTTGCAATCTACTTAAACATTAGGCACAAAGGAATTACCCCCCTCCCCGGGAAAGGTAAGTTACCCTACAGAGAGAGGTCTTCCCTCTGAAGTTTCAAATTGTGCCCAGCTGAACTAAATATTCTGTGAACAGTTAAGCATACAGTTATGATAAAAGAGCAATAGTCATTAAGGTCATTGCACTTGAGGCTTCCATTTGAACTTCTTTTGGGCTCAAGGCAGACAAAAATCTTTTATTTTACCTACTTTCTTCCTCAGCCCAGAGGTAATGTAAGAGAGGATGAGAAAGAAAACCCCTTCTCCCTAGATTTTTTAAAACTTTAAAATCTAATGATAGAAAAGGACTGCAGTTTGAAACATGAAAGATCAAAGTAGCCTACTAGAGAGACATCGAATATATAACTTCTTATGGGAATCTCCCAGGCATGAGATTATTCTGAGATTTCAATCTTATAGTTAAATAGTAATATATCAAAAATTTGGTGAAAATAGTTGCTTTATAAAATGTTCAGGAGTCAGTCATTTAACTCTCACAAAATGTCAGTAGCTTTATTCACAAGCCTTAAACTTAGGAAACTTGAGATATGAGTATTTAAGAAAACATCCTTCAAAAATAAACAAAACTTCCTTTAAGGTTAATTTGGAATGAAACATTGAGTCATTTTCACAAAGCAATCATTTGCCTATTTCTAAACCTTGATAGAAATATACAGAAACAAACTGATGGTCAGATTCATGCATCTGCCACCAAAGAGCTACTTTTTGTAAAGCCCCAGGGGGTATATAAGAAATTTGCCAGAGGTTCTGAGAAGTTGAATCACGGCCTCAAGTTTCCTGGAGCCTATGCACCAAACACCAATAAGCCACTGTGACCACCACCGTATCGGCTGTATCCACTGCTCTGGCCAATATCTTGGCCTCACCTCTAATTTCAACCAAGCCTGGACACTCCTGTGCAGGTTTTAACTCAACTTTCACTGACATTGTTTTACATCAACTGTTGGCATCTTAGCTTTCTGCATCCCATTCCCTTTACCTACACATGAACAGCTTAGAAGTGTAAGAGAACTAATGAGATTACTTTCAACCAGTGGTGAACTCATATAGACAAATAATTATCTCTTCGTCCCATCTTTTGGGTTGACGATTTTGAAAGGCATTCTACACTCTTCTCAGCATGGTCTCAAGGCTTCAGTTGCCCACACTTGTCACTTCGATGAAACTTCACTTGCCTTTCTCTCTTCTGATATTTACCCCTGCTCTTTGGAGTTACCATCCAAATACAGTTTTCCCCCAATATTTGAAAGTAGAGCATTCCTACAATACTTGTAAGCCAAAATGGCATAGCGTGAACAATTACCTTAGGACACGTCTTGCTAAGGGGTGCACAAAATAAATTGAGATAAAGCGCAGATGCTCACAGACACAGCTCAAAGCTATGGCAGCTTGATACTGAGTGTATTTCCTGGAAAGGAGCCTGGAGGCATCACTTCCACTGCTAGGGGTGTGCACTGCCGCCACAGCGCGCTCCGTGCAAAACAAACGCTTGCATGCTACTTTTGCTTTTCACCTTTCTTCATAAAAGCAAAAATCCTCCTCAGTTAGTGAAAACAGGTACTAATGCGGGTCTTTCATAAAAGAGGTGTGGTATAAAGTGAACTTTTGAAAAGTGGGG
Organism: Eschrichtius robustus; assembly: GCF_028021215.1. Taxonomy (NCBI): domain Eukaryota; kingdom Metazoa; phylum Chordata; class Mammalia; order Artiodactyla; family Eschrichtiidae; genus Eschrichtius; species Eschrichtius robustus. Next base: position 14,352,363 of record NC_090836.1, on the reverse strand, counting down.
GTTATCTGTACACCTGGAAATAAATCAGACTGAGCTTTCGGGGGAACTGAAGCTAAAACACAGTCAAATCATCATCACACAGGTGTTGTTACACCATGTTTCTCTCGAAGGAAATTCATTTTTTTCTATACTCTCTCCCCAACAGGAATCATAAAAAAACACTCCATATATTATTACTATGCATCATTTCTCTTTCTTCACTGTGTAGCCTTTAGCTACCACGGTGCGGTCCTGAATCCATCTGCCCATTCCTCCATGGATGCATGCAGCCATCTCAACTTGCCCTATTAAGCATACACTTCACCCTTCAGAGCTTTTGTGACCACTCCCCCCATCCAAGTTTTCCAAGTCTGTGTCCCTGACCCTAGAAACCTTCTTTGTGAAGGCAGAATCTAGATAAAGTGGTAGAACAATGTGAGAGAAAACTGGACCACTGGTACCGACATAAGTACATTTTCACAGTTACTTTCTGAGGGCAATGCCCCTTTCATTATGTCAGACACAAAGGAACAATCCTAGTGGTAGCAATAAGCTTGTAAAATGTACTCAGTCATTTACTCTGGAGACTGAAATGACTCCAGAGGCAGAACTGAGACATAATGTAACTGTAGAAAACTACAAAATATTTTTAGTGGTAAGCCATTTGATCTTCTATAGAAAGCACTGACAGAATTAATTTTTTAGTGACCTGTAAGTATGTTCTCTCTTACTGATGCTTTCTTACACATATGCATTCCTTCTCTTGGAGGAAATATTGTACATATCCCTGCAATCTACTGAAACATTGCAGTTCTTTACAATTATTTCCCTTTCCCATGTTTAAGGTATTGAGTAAACTCAGCATACTTTGTGCCACACTCAAAACCCAAGAAAGTAGAGAGGAATATACATCTTCAATATTGTAACCTATCTCTTTGTGCAGAGAGATTGGGTTTCAATAGGAATTCCTAGAAAGATCCTTATTAAATAAATACGTACAAACATGCAGATATGTGTGCAGTCTAAACTCTTTAATTTTTACACAAACCCATTGTTTGTTACTTAAAACTTATGAGGATAAACAATTAAATTTTTTTATTCTATAAGGAAGAAATCTAAAATATTGACACTTACACACAGCATGTTCATTGCTGGAGGTTACACGCTATTTGCTGCAGACTTAATGGCTAGAAATTTCACATGTATGCTCACATGCATACATGTATTTTACCTTCATATTTATTTTTCAATAAGCAATCAGAGAAGAAAAATGGAAAACCAAAATTAAAAAGAGTTTATCTTCTACTCTTATGATAGTTAAAATATTTACATAAAGGTAGTAAAAGAAATACAGTTCATTGCTTCAAGTAAGGAATCAAAAGAAATGATAAAAATTTTGTTAATATAGATAAGTAAGATAAATATTTTCTAAAAATTGTTTCTATTTATTTTCTGTTTATATTTTAATATTTGTGTGTGCTTTTCTTGGTATTCAACTCAGTATTTTCTTATACTGGATTGTGGTGAACATGTATTGCTAAAGAAGGCATCGTTTTTTTGTTTTTTGTTTTCACTTGGACCCAAGACATGTCAATTTTCCCTAAAAAGGAGCAACCCAAAATGTTTTCCACCATTTTGGCATATGTAGAAAATATTAACAACAAAAGGAGGGATGAGAAAAAAATCAGAGTAAGCCGGGACATGTAAGAGTAAAAACAATACCTGTTGGTAAGTAAATGTCTAACAGCATTAGAGATAGTAACTTTCAAAGAGTTAATAAGGACTCATGAAATATGAATGTTGAGAAGTAGACAGATAATAAAAAATTTACCTAATCTGAACAATTATCTTTTATAACAAAAGAGGATTAGTAGAGATGGGAAGGGGTATGTAGGCAAGAGAAAAAGAGAGAGAGAGAGACTCAGACTGAACAAAAAAGGAGAATTATTTTTGAAATCCATAAGCAATTCCTATTGGCTCTGTTTTCATATCTCACCACTCTAGTCCCACCAGTTTCTCTTTCCAGAAATATTGCAATAGCCTCCTAACTGGTCTTACTGATTTATCACTGGTCGTCTGTGGTCTTTTATATTCATGATAGCCAGAGGAATTTACTTAAAACAGATACATTAAAGTAAAAAATCACTAGCTAATATGATAGGTTACACTTGTTTGTGATAAGTAATACACAAAATAACAAAAGTGTCTTAAAAATTTCTTTCTCATTATTGTTACAGTTCAAATTTGTTTTGTATATATATATGTGAGTTCTTCGCCACATGGTCACTTAAGGACCCAAGTTCTTCATCCCATTTACTACATTTCAGACACAGGGCTACTGCAAAATGCAAGGGAGGTTAAATATTGGTGAGCGTTCTTATTCCATGGTCTCTCAGATCTCCTGGGATAATACTTCTTGTTCTACATATTCATTCCTACAGTTTCTGCATGCTTGGCACCTACAACTTTTTTTGGAGACTACCTCGGGCTCCTGAAGCTGCTTTGTCCAGAAGCACTGTTATCCAGAAGTGCCTGGCAGTTTAAGTCTGCCCAGGGCTGCCCATAGCCCAGTGACTAACTACTACAGAAGTTGGAAAGCCCAGGCCTCTTACCTCAAAATGGTACAAACTCTGCAAAGTAATTTACACTGCAGAAAGGATTTCACCTGAAATTGCATTAATGTTTAGCTTTTCTGCTTTTCCTTCCCCCTTATCACTTTCTTAATAAATCACTTGCATATGAATCCACAGCTTAGAGGAACTCAACTTCAGACTCTCCTCTTTGTTTAGTCTGCTCCCGACACAGTAGCGTCCATGCTTTTTCTTGAACCTGCCAACATGTCTCAATGTCAGGGACTTGCAGATGTTTTTCCTTCTGCTTGGAATGCTATTTTCCCACATGTAGACATGTGGGAAAATAGCTCCTTTACTTCCTTCAGGTCTTTGCTCAAATATCACTTAATCACGGAAGTCTTCCATGACCACCCTGAATCCTCATCCCCTACCAGTACATACAGTTTTTCCCTTCCCATTCTATTCTCCATAGCATTCATCTTCTTCTGATGTACTATATATTTGTTTATGCTTGCTAATTGATTATATTTCACACTAGGATATAGGTCCCACTTACAGTACCAACTTTCTCTGTCTCCATTCCCCAGCTGCATCCTACCGCCCAGTACAGTGCCAAGGTCCACAGTAGGCATGCAGCACGTATTTCTGAGTGAAGTGTACAAATGAATGAAAGACTATGGAAAACTTAACTACAAAGTAAATGATATTTAATTTTCATTCTATAAGTAACTTTCTTGTTGCCTTTCTAATGTCCAAAATTAAAGAAATCCTATAAGAACGATTACTGATAAATATCTGAACCAGTTGTCTCCACAGTTTACTGCAGAAATAATTGTCATCTTCATTGTAAGCAGCATGTGTGGTAGGATATTGCCAAGCTTAGATGGGGTCTTTATAGAATATGCTGTAAGACGGTTTATGGAATCAAAACTTCTGATAATATTAATGAACAATCTAGGCATACTCTGCCTGAATGCTGCCAATAAGTTAAACAGATTTATGGAAAACAAAATATATGGTGTAGAGTTCTTCTCACAGAGTTTTGTGCAGTTAGAGGATAAAAAGCTATGTGACATAAATAACCTTCAGATGGAATTCTTATGTAACAAATGAAGGACAGTAAAACTTTCCTAATAGTTTTATAGGAATGAGCAAGCTTGGAAGGGAATGAGCTGTAAAGATAATGCTGAGGTGGTAAATGCATTAATAAATTAAAAGAGAAAGAGAATCAAAGCATGAAATCAAGAGTGAATTTTAAAGGTAACTTGATCAGAACATCAGGAAAGGCAGTCGGAGACAGAAGGCTGCTAGAGAGAGGTCTGAAGCCAGACTGCAGCTCTGGGTACATATTATCCTTTCCCTCTGTTTTTTTTGTCCCAAAGAGACAGACATCCTCTGTTACAGGTTTGGCTGGCTCTTAGGATCAGAAATTTGCAGTAAAGTTGACTCAAGTCCTTTCTGGATGACATATAGTGAGATGGAGTCAGGCTGTCTGCCCATTATTATCCACAATGTGAGCACCTAATTTTAATCTGAACAAGGGGCTATGACTGAAAGTATATCACTATATTGGCGTATCCTATTGACTTTCTGATAATGTTCTAAAGCCAGTTGAGAAAGAGAGAGAAAATGCCACTGGGTACAAATTGTGGCGTCAATTCTCTGCCAGACTGATCAATTGGATTTATATATTACCTCCAGCTACATACTTAAAATCTATAGTTTTACTTTCTCTTCAGTGCACAGCCCACAGCTTAAATAATTGCAGATTCAAATGAATTTTAAAAGGTTTGAACAGGCTTTAAATTAAAAGTGTGTGAACATTGTTGTTTTAACCACTCTTAATTATTTACTAATTTAACTCAGTAGATTCACCTTTTCTCTCTCTCCCTCTCTCTCTCTTGTTCTTCCTTCCTCTGTCTCTCTCTAATTCCCCTGAGGATAAGTATTCCTCAGAGCTCCCATGTTCATCCTTCAAATGATTTGGAACTATCTTAATCAATAAAAGAAATATAACATGTATATATAGATCCATTAAACTGGGTCATCAAAAAATATCAGAAATTCTGATTTACAAATCCTCTCTACTGAGTCCTAACTACCCCTCTCTTACAATTATAAGATTTTAAAGTCCGTTCATTAGACATCAATGTTATATAAATCGAATTAAAAAGACATCTACTCAAAAAGTCTTCCAGCAGAATACATAATACCGAAGCCTTTTATGCATGAAATCTTTGTAACAAAATTGTAAACTCAGACAATAACCCCAAACACAATGCCACTTGCAGGAAATTCATCAAAAATATTGGAGAAATTCATCAAAAATAAATACAAAGACTATTTTAATTTATCTCATAATTTTGCTCTACATTTTGGTTATTAAGAAAAATTATTCAGTATTTCACTAGAATACTTTAAAGAGTGAACAGTTTTAAATTGCTTCAAATGCTGAGTTTTGGTAGCTTCTATGACATAATTTAAATGTATGGTTTTTACAATTATAGTGAACTATTATTACTGAATATTTATCATTTGACAGGCAATATGCTAAGTGATTAGCATACATTAATTTAATTTGCCTTCATATACACCCAGTAAGTTAGGAGCAATTATCTCCATTTTACAGATCTAGAAACATAGACTTAAAAGAGGTAAAATAGATTTATAGTTGATGTGGGAAATTGAGCTAACATGGAAGACTCTCCTCTCCAGTAAACAGAAATATTGGATAAAATGGAGCTAAAGCTATTTAAATAAGCAACCAACCACAAAAGAAAGTTACACCCAAAATTTCTAGAAACTAAAACAGAACTCAAAATCTTAATAGCACAGTGGCTAAAAGCTGAAGTCAAATGACTCAATGGAGTTTCAAAGCCAGATATAGACCTTAGAGGTTTATTCTAAATCTCTAATGGGGAAGAAATCCATGCCATAAGCTGTAGGAGGTTAAATTTGATTTATTTACCTTTAGTGGGTAGTTATGAAAAACTACCATATTGATAAAACCAGAACTAGGAAAATTAAAAACAAAAATTACTTTCAACTTCCTGTGGTCATAAAAATATAAAGAGAAATGAGGGAAAACAAAAGAGAACCCTCAACCTTTGTCCACATCTTGCTGTGGAATCCAAATTCACAATGATATATACTGCCTAGACAGAAACAAAAAGAAATTTGAAACCTCCCAGGAAAGATGCTTCTTAACCAGAGCATATAGATTTTCCATTAAAAACAACAACAACAACAACAACAACAAATGTCACAGGATACACTCACAAAAATAAACTACACAAGGAAATGAAACATCATGAGACAAAGTAAAATGATAAAGGAATCATAATATTTCACACCAAGAAATAGAAATAATGGGACAATTAAAATGGCTTTTAAAATAGTGGGGTTGTTATGTACTGAATATTTGTGTCCCATAAAAAGTCATGTGTTGAATCCTTAAGTCTCACTGTGATGATATTTGGAAGTGGGACTTTTGGGAGGTAATTATGTTTAGATGAGGTCATGATGATAGGGCCCCATAAAGGTATTAGCGTCCTTGTAAGAAGAGGAAGAAAGACCAGAGTGCACTTTCTCTCTCTCTCTCTCTCTCTCCCTCTTTGCCATGTGAGAATACAGTGAGAAGATGATTATTTACAAACCAAGAAGTGGACTCTCCCAAGAAACTGAATTAGTGGGCACCTTGATCTTGGACGTTGCAACTTCCAGAACTGTAAGAAATAAATGAATCTAAAAAGGAATTTGAGAAAATAACCCCACTTATAAGAATATCAAAAATAAATTTAAAAAATATTTAGAAATTAACAAAGGAGTGAAAGGTTTGTGCAATGAAACTGGCAAGCCATTGCTGTAAGAAATTAAAGAAGTCATAAATAAATGGAAAGACATACCATGTTCATAAGATTGGAAGACAATATTATTAAGATGCCAATATTACCCAAAGGGGTCTACAGATTCAATGCAATCACTATCAAAGTCCCAAGGATATTTTTGCATAAATAGAAAAATTCATTATAAAATTTATATTGATCTCAAGGGACTTCAAATAGCCAAAATAATCTTGAAAAAGAACACAGCTAAAGGATTCACACTTCCTGATTTCAAAATTACTACAAAGCTACAACAATCAAAATAGTGTGGTACTGGCATAATGACAGACATACAGACTAATGGAATAGTATAGAGAGCCCAGAAATAAACCCTTGCATATACGGTCGAATTATTTTTGACAATGATGTCAATAAAGAAAGGAAATTTTTTCAACAAATGGTGTTGGAAAATCTGGATATCCATATGCAAAAGAATGAAGTTGGACCTTTACCTAATAACATATATAAAAATTAACTAAATGTGGATCAAAAGCCTAACTATAAGAGCTAAAACTATAAAAATCTTAGAAGAAAGCATAGAGAAAAATCTTCATAACATTGGATTTGGCAATAATTCCTTGGCTATGACACCAAAGGTGTAGGCAATAATAGAAAAAATTAGACAAACAGAATTTCATGAAAATTAAAACTTTTGTTTATCAAAGGAGACTATCAATAAAGTGAAAAGGCTACCTATAGAAGGGGAGTAAATATTTGCAAATAGTATCTGGTAAGGGATTAATATCCAGAATATTTAGATAACTCTTAAAACTCATCAACAAAAAATAAACAACCTGATTCAAAATGGGTAAAAGACTTGAATAGATATTTCTCCAAAGAATATATACAGATGGCCAGTAAGTACACAGAAAGATGCTCAAAATCACTAATAATTAAGGAAACACAAAGCAAAACCACAATATCATCTTACACTTGTTACAATGGCCACTATCAAAAAAAAGAAACAAGTGTTGAGGAGGATATAAAGAAATTAGAATCTTTGTGGACTGTTAATGGGAGTATAAAATGGTACAACTGCTATGGAAAACAGTATGGCGGTTCCTCAAAAATAGAATTACCATATGATTCAGTAATTCCACTTCTGGCTATATACTACAAATAATTGAAAAGACGGTCTCATAGAAATATGTGTACACACATATTTATAGCACAGTGTTCATTACTCACAAAGCTAAGACATGGAAACAACCCATGTCCATTGATGAATAAATGAATTAGCAGAATGTGGTATATACATGCAGTGGAATATTATTCAGTGTTATAAAAGGAAGAAAATTCTAACATATACTACAACATGGATGAACCTTCAGGACATTTTGCTAAGTGAAATAAACCAGTCACAGAAAGACAAATACTGTATGACTCCACTTATATGAGGTTACTAGAATAGTCAAAATCATGAGGACAGAAAGTAGGATGGTAGTTGCCAGGGACTAGAGGGAGGGGGCAATAGGAACTTAATGTTTATTTGATGCATGTAGAGTTTCAGTTCTGCAAGATAAAAGGGGTTCTGGAGATGGATGGTGGTGATTCTTGCCCAACAATATGAACGTACTTAATACCACAGAACTGTACACATAAAAATGATTAAGATGGTAAATATTATGTTATATTTATTTTACACAATATAAATGAATAATATTAGTAGACATGAAAAGAAGCAGCAAAATTTTACCCATTACTAGTACTCATTTTGTGACACTCAATAGAAGACTTAGAAATGACAGATGATGAAATTAACAGACAAGTTTTTTTAAATAGTGATTTAAAACATATTTAATAATTTCAAGAAGACTTAAAAATAGGAGAAATTAAAGACAAAAAATTAAACTTAAGTTGTGATGAAAAACACAGAATCTGAAGTGAACAATTAACTGGATGGGCTTAAGAACAGATTAGACACTCCAGAAATAAAGATAGGTAAAATTAAAGACTTCTGAAGCACAGAGAGTAAAACAACTGAAAAGAAAATTAGGTTCTCTGTGACCTGTGGTCAATTTTAAGCAATTACAACTATGTGTAATATGTGTCCTAGAAAAAAAGGTAGAAGATAATATTATATTTGAAGATATAGTGGCAAACATTTTTGAAAACTCATATAAGAAACTCAGCAAACCCCACACAGGATAAGCAGAAATAATATCATACCAAAATAAATCATATTTAAATTGCTGACAACCAATGTTTAAGAGAAAAATTATAAAAGCTGTCAAAGGAAAAAATAATATACATATATACATACATATGTAATGACAGCCATCTTTTCATCAGAAATTATGCAAATCAGAAGATAAGTTAGACCAAAAGTGCAAAAGGAAAATTCTGTCAATCTAAAATTATATATCCTGCTAAAATATCCTTAAAAAATGAAGGCAAACAAAACAGTTTTTAGACAGGTAAAGACTGAGAGAATTAGTCATCCACAGACTTGTGTTATAATAGAAGTTCTTTAGTGGAAGGAAAATAACACTAGTGAATAGTTGAATTTATGCAAAGAAATGAAGCCTACTGGAAATGGTAATAATAATTAAAATAGCTTATTTTAATTCATTTAAATTATTTACCATAAATTAACTGTTTAAAGCAAAAAATAATGATATATTACAGGATTTATGGTAAATGAAACTATAAAAGGTGTTACAGTGACAGCATATATAATGAGATGGGAAATCTGAAATATAGTTTAAAGTAATATATAAAATTGTATAATAGTACTTGAAGGTAGATTCTCACAAGTTAACAGTACATATTATAATCTGAAGAGCATCCACGAAAAAAACAAAACAACAACAGAGATATAGAAAATAAACCAATAGAGGAGATAAAATGAAATACTTAAAAATACTAACAATCTGAAGTAAATAATGAAAAGACTGAAAAAATTTACCAAAACAGAGGAGATGAATAGATAAGAAATAGCAAGATGATATACTTCAATAAAATACACTGATAATTACATTAAATAAATTATCAAAAAATGGAAATCAAAAGACATAGTTAGAATGAATAAAAAGCAAGACCCAATGATATGCTGTCTATAAGAAACTTAGTTTTAATATTAAGGACATAGGTTAAAAGTAAAGGATGGAAAATATTCTATTATGTATTGGTTCAAGATGGTGGAGTAGAAGGACATGCTCTCACTCCCTCTTTCAAGAACACTGGAATCACAACTAACTGCTGAACAATCATCGACAGGAAGACACTGGAACTCACCAGAAAAGATACCCCACATCCAAAGACAAGGGAGAAGCCACAATGAGATGGTAGGAGGGGCACAATCACAATAAAATCAAATCCCATAACTGCTAGGTGGGTGACTCACAAACTGGAGAAGACTTATACCACAGAAGTACACCCACTGGAGTGAAGGTTCGGAGCCCCACGTCAGGATTCCGAACCTGGGGGTCTAGCAACGGGAGGAGGAATTCCTAGAGAATCAGACTTTGAAGGCTAGTGGGATTTGACTGCAGGACTTAGACAGGACTGGGGGAAACAGAGACTCCACTCTTGGAGGGCACACACAAAGTAGTGTGTGCATCAGGCCCCAGGGGAAAAAGCAGTTACCCCATAGGAGACTGAATGAGACCTACCTCCTAGTGCTGGAGGGTCTCCTGAAGAGACAGGGGGCGGGCTGTGCCTCACCATGAGGACAAGGACACTGGCAGCAGAAGTTCTGGGAAGTACTCCTTGGTGTGAGCTCTCCCAGAGTCGGCCATTAGCCCCACCAAAGAGCCCGAGTAGGCTCCAGTGTTGGGTCGCCTCAGGCCAAACAACCAACAGGGAGGGAACCCACCCCCACCTATCAGCAGACAAGCGGATTAAAGTTTTACTGAGCTCTGCCCACCAGAGCAACAGCCAGGTCTACCCACCACCAGTACCTCCCATCAGGAAACTTGCACAAGCCTCTTAGATAGCCTCATCCACCAGAGGGCAGACAGCAGAAACAAGAAAAACTACAATCCTGCAGCCTGTGTAACAAAAACCACATTCACAGAAAGACAGACAAGATTAAAAGGCAGAGGGCTATGTACCAGATGAAGGAACAAGATAAAACCCCAGAAAAACAACTAAATGAAGTGTTGATAGGCAATCTTCCAGAAAAAGAATTCAGAATAATGATACTGAAGATGATCCAGGACCTCGGATAAAGAATGGAGGCAAAGATCGAGAAGATGCAAGAAATGTTTAACAAAGACCTAGAAGAATTAAAGAACAAACAAACAGAGATGACCAATACAATAACTGAAATGAAAAATACACTAGAAGGAATCAATAGCAGAAAAACTGAGGCAGAAGAATGGATAAGTGACCTGGAAGACAGAATGGTGGAATTCACTGTCACAGAACAGAATAAAGAAAAAAGAATGAAAAGAAATGAAGACAGCCCAAGAGACCTCTGGGACAGCATTAAATACAACAACATTCGCTTTATAGGGGTCCCAGAAGGAGAAGAGAGAGAGAAAGGACCCGAGAAAATATTTGAAGACATTATAGATAAAAACCCTAACACGAGAAAGGAAATAGCCACCCAAGTCCAGGAAGCGCAAAGAGTCCTATACAGGATAAACCCGAGGAGAAACACGCCGAGACACATAGTGATCAAACTGACAAAAATTAAAGACAAAGAAAAATTATTGAAAGCAGCAAGGGAAAAATGACAAATAACATACAAGGGAACTCCCATAAGGTTAACAGCTGATTTCCCAGCAGAAACTCTACAAGCCAGAAGGGAGTGGCATGATATAAAGTGATGAAAGGGAAGAACCTACAACCAAGATTACTCTACCCGGCCAGGATCTCATTCAGATTCGATGGAGAAATCAAAAGCTTTATAGGCAAGCAAAAGCTAAGAGAATTCAGCACCACCAAACCAGCTCTACAACAAATGCTAAAGGAACTTCTCTAAGTGGGAAACACAAGAGAAGAAAAGGACCTACAAAAACAAACCCAAAACAATTAAGAAAATGGTCATAGGAACATACATATCAATAATTACCTTAAACGTGAATGGATTAAATGCTCCAACCAAAACACACAGGCTTGCTGAATGGATAGAAAAACAAGACCCATATATATGCTGTGTACAAGAGACACACTTCAGATCTAGGGACACATACAGACTGAAAGTGAGGGGATGGAAAAAGATATCCCATGCAAATGGAAATCAAAAGAAAGCTGGAGTAGCAATACTCATATCAGATTAAATAGACTTTAAAATACAGAATTTTACAAGAGACAAGGAAGGACACTACATAATGATCAAGGGATCAATCCAAGAAGAAGATATAACAATTATAAATATATATGCACCCAACATAGGAGCACCTCAATACAGAAGGCAACTGCTAACAGCTATAAAAGAGGAAATCGACAGTAACACAATAATAGTGGCGGACTTTAACACCTCACTTACACCAATGGACAGATCATCCAAACAAAAACTTAATAAGGAAACACAAGCTTTAAATGACAAAATAGACCAGAGAGATTTAATTGATATTCATAGGACATTCCATCCAAAAACAGCAGATTACACTTTCTTCTCAAGTGCGCACGGAACATTCTCCGGGATAGATCACATCTTGGGTCACAAATCAAACCTCAGTAAATTTAAGAAAATTGAAATCATATCAAACATCTTTTCTGACCACAGCACTATGAAATTAGAAATCAATTAGAGGGAATAAAACACAAACACATGGAGGCTAAACAGTACGTTACTCACTAACCAAGAGATCACTGAAGAAATCAAAGAGAAAATCAAAAAATACCTAGAGACAAATGACAATGAAAACACGACGATCCAAAACCTATGGGATGCAGCAAAAGCAGTTCTAAGAGGGAAGTTTATAGCTATAAAAGCCTACCTCAAGACACAAGTAAAATCTCAAATAAACAACCTAACCTTACACCTAAAGAAACTAGAGAAAGAAGAACAAACAAAACCCAAAGTTAGCAGAAGGAAAGAACTCATAAAGATCAGAGCAGAAATAAATGCAATAGAAACAAAGAAAACAATAGCAAAGATCAATAAAACTAAAAGCTGGTTCTTTGAGAAGATAAACAAAATTGATAATCCATTAACCAGACTCATCAAGAAAAAGAGGGGGAGGACTCAAATCAATAACATTAGAAATGAAAAAGGAGAAGTTAAAACAGACACCACAGAAATACAAAGCATCCTAAGAGACTACTACAAGCAACTCTTTGCCAATAAAATGGACAACCTGGAAGAAATGGACAAATTCTTAGAAAGGTATAACCTTCCAAGATTGAACCAGGAAGAAATAGAAAATATGAACAGACCAATCACAAGTAATGACACTGAAACTGTGATTAAAAATCTTCCAACAAACAAAAGTCCAGGACCAGATGGCTTCACAGGTGAATTCTATCAAACATTTAGAGAAGAGCTAACACACATCCTTCTCAAAGTCTTCCAAAAAATTGCAGAGGAAGGAAAACTCCCAAACTCATTCTATGAGGCCACCATCACCCTGATACCAAAACCAGACAACGATACTACAAAAAAAAGAAAATTACAGACCAATATCACTGATGAATATAGATGCAAAAATCCTCAACAAAATACTAGCAAACAGATTCCAACAACACATTAAAAGGATCATGCACCATGATCAAGTGGGGTTTATCCCAGGGATGCAAGGTTTCTCCAATATAGGCAAATCAATCAATGTGATAAACCATATTAACAAATTAAAGAATGAAAACCATATGATCATCTCAATAGATGCAAAAAAAGCTTTTGACAAAATTCAACACCCATTTATGATAAAAACTCTCCAGAAAGTGGGCATAGAGGGAAGCTACCTCAACATATTAAAGGCCATATACAACAAACCCACAGCATACATCATTCTCAATGGTGAAAAACTGAAAGCATTTCCTCTGTGATCAGGAGCAAGACAAGGATGTCCACTCTCACCACAATTATTCAACATAGTTTTGGAAGTCTTAGCCATGGCAATCAGAGAAGAAAAAGAAATAAAAGGAATCCAAATTGGAAAAGAAGAAGTAAAACTGTCACTGTTTGCAGACGACATGATACTATACATAGAGAATCCTAAAGATGCCACCAGAAAACTACTAAAGCTAATCAATGAATTTGGTAAAGTTGCAGGATACAAAATTAATGCACAGAAATCTCTTGCATTCCTATACACTAATGGTGAAAAATCTGAAAGAGAAATTAAGGAAACACTCCCATTTACCATGGCAACAAAAAGAATAAAATACCTAGGAAAAAACCTAGCTAAGAAGACAAAAGACCTGTATGCAGAAAACTATAAGACACTGATGAAAGAAATTAAAGATGATACCAACAGATGGAGAGGTATACCATGCTCTTGGATTGGAAGAATCAATATTGTGAAAATGACTATACTACCCAAAGCAATCTACAGATTCAATGCAATCCCTATCAAATTACCAATGGCATTTTTTACAGAACTAGAACCAAAAATCTTAAAATTTGTATGGAGACACAAAAGACCCCGAATAGACAAAAGTCTTGAGGGAAAAAAATGGAGCTGGAGGAATCAGGCTCCCTGACTTCAGACTATACTACAAAGCTACAGTAATCAAGACAATATGGTACTGGCACAAAAACAGAAATATAGATCAATGGAACAAGATAGAAAGCCCAGAGATAAACCCATGCACCTATGGTCAACTAATCTATGACAACGGAGGCAAGGATATACAATGGATAAAAGACAGTCTCTTCAATAAGTGGTACTGGGAAAACTGGACAGCTACATGTAAAAGGATGAAATTAGAACACTCCGTAACACCATACACAAAAATAAACTCAAAGTGGTTTAGAGACCTAAAAGTAACACTGGATACTATAAAACTCTTAGAGGAAAACATAGGAAGAACACTCTTTGACGTATATCATAGCAAGATCTTTTTTGATCCACCTCCTAGATTAATGGAAATAAAAACAAAAACAGATGGGACCTAATGAAACTTCAAAGCTTTTGCACAGCAAAGGAAACCATAAACAAGACAAAAAGACAACCCTCAGAATGGGAGAAAATATTTGCAAAGAAATCAGTGGACAAAGGATTAATCTCCAAAATATATAAACAGCTCATTCAGCTCAATATTAAAAAAACAAACAACCGAATCCAAAAATGGGCAGAAGACCTAAATAGACATTTCTCCCAAGAAGACATACAGGTGTCCAAGAAGCACATGAAAAGCTGCTCAATTTCACTAATTATTAGAGAAATGCAAATCAAAACTACAATGAGGTATCACCTCATACCAGTTAGAATGGGCATCATCAGAAACTCTAGAAAGAACAAATTCTGGAGAGCGTGTGGAGAAAATGGAACCCTCTTGCACTGTTGGTGGGAATGTAAATTGATCCAGCCACTACGGAGAACAGTATGGAGCTTCCTTAAAAACCTAAAAATAGAATTACCATATGACCCAGCAATCCCACTGCTGGGCATATACCCAGAGAAGACCATAATTCAGAAAGACACATGCACCCCAATATTCATTGCAGCACTATTTACAATAGCCAGGTCATGGAAGAAACCTAAATGCCCATCAACAGACGAATAGATAAAAGTTACGGTACATATATACAATGGAATATTACTCAGCCATAAAAAGGAACAAAATTGGGTCATTTGTTGAGACGTGGATGCATCTAGAGAGTGTCATACAGAGTGAAGTAAGTCATAAAGAGAAAAACAAATATTGTATATTAATGCATATATGTGGAACCTAGAAAATGGTACAGATGAACCGGTTTTCAGGGCAGAAATTGAGACACAGAAGTAGAGAAAAACACGCATGGACACCAAGGGTGGAAAGCGGCGTGGGTTGCGGGTGGTGGTGTGATGAATTGGGAGATTGGGTTTGACATGTACACACTGATGTGTATTAAATGGATGACTAATAAGAACCTGCTGCATAAAAAAATACATAAAATTGGAAAAAAAATTCTATTATGAAAATCTTGCTTTTAAGAAATCAAGAATGACTATATTAATATCCAAATATACTTCAAGGAAAAGGATATTCACTCTACGTGTATCGTTGAAAAGAACAAAGGCTATCAGAGCCTCTGCTCACAAATGTTGGAAACATAAGACTTGGAGAATTGTCTACCAATAATATTCAACCATCAATTCTACATCATCTTAACTTCTTAAAAATTTCCCAAGACAGACAAAGGATGTGCCAAAGCTGCTTAATAAGTATATTTGTTTTATTTAACTAAGGGTTCAAATAGACTACTAGCAGCAGGATTCGGCCAACCTATATTATAGTCATCCCTCCTATGCAAGGGGGATTGGTTCCAGGAACACCTCCCACTGTAAGTACCAAAATCTGGGGATGCTCAAGTCCTTCTGTAAGATGGCACTGTATAGTCAGCCCTCTCTATCCATGGGATTCTGCATCCAGGGATTCAACCAACTGCAGCTACGATCATAGCTCCTAAGGTCCTGGACCCAACCCAAATCCCATAAAACTTCTGTGTCTACCTAAGGAAGGAACATGGCTTTCTGCTTATGTTTCCTTGTTGACCTTCCTACTTGGTTTAAGGCATTAATCCAGGAATAGCAGGATACAGTAGCAATTGCGCAGACTCTTCCTTGTCCTGAAAGGAGGAAGACTGGGAAAATTCTATCATCTATAACAACACTTGCCAGTAAGTTAAGACTCATCTAAATGACTTCCATGACTGAGGATGTATCATCAATCACTTCAGCTAAAATCAGAGACAAATGCTATACCATCTTTTCTAATTCTGTGACTCCCATTGTAAGGGAAACGCCCCCAAAGATATTCATAAATAACGAGTCTGTTATCCCTCTGAGAAGTCCTCCCCCACTTTAACCCCATCCTATGTAAACAAAACTGACCACGTTTTGGAAAGATTTCCAGTTATTTGAGACTGCATGATCTATTGGTGGTGCTTCCTTAAACAGCTGAAGCTACTTTATAACCATTCTTAAGGTGCCATCCCTATGTTTTTAGGAGGCAAGCAAGTTCATGCCTGGATTCTATACAAGAGCTATAATCCCAGAGGCATAAGAGAGTATTGTTAAGGCCCCCCCGAGTGGGCCTTATTGAGGGGCACAGACTGACAGTGCCTCTAATATGGTCTCCTGGTTGGCTGGCAAGTCTTAAAATTCCCAGTTCAGTTCAAATAATTGAGTCTAGTCATAGTTGTCGAAGAATGAACTGGGAGGAATCAGTCTAATCTATCCTGTTTGTCTACACCATCAGCTAGGTGGCTTTCATCTACCTCAAAAAGAAGACTGAGAGCATAGGCAAGGAAAACATCCAGAACACCCTATTGGTATTTTCTAAGAAAGATGTAGGTGCTCGGTCCATTCCTGTAGTTTCCAATAGACTCCTTAGTAAGTTTAAGGGGAATGGTGATCTGATTTTAGTTGGAGCTTTCTCTTGATGATAACAAACCCAGGAATGAGTTAATGTAAGCTTGTAGCAGTTTCTCAGTGTTGCACAAGGTTCTTTTCCTTCATGAGGATGTCTGCAGGATGGCTCTCAATAACTAAGATCAGTAATGCAGTTTCCCCTCCCTAGGCAACTAGTGGTTGTTCTACCTCCACAAAATTATTGTGTTCTGTTACAATATTTGTAATGTCACCGTTTTTCTAAACATCTCCTACTTACACCCAGAATTTCATCCAAAAAGATCTGATGCAAGGGGGAGAAGAGCGTTTTTATAAAACTTATAGAGACCCATTATGTCCCCCACTTTGGCCACAAAAGCCACTGTAGAAGAAGTCAGTGAGCAGTGTTCATAACCACATGGTCATTATCCTTGTAATCTAGGACCACATGAAACCAATGAGAGAACTAAGTTGGTTAAAGCAGAATTAAGTTTGAATCACCTATACTCCCTATTGGAATGCCATGCGGCACACGTACTAAACAGGCTGGCCTGGAGTTGTTGTTAGGGGCAAAAAAAGTTGCATCATTTCCAGGATAGATCAGAATGGAATTTCTAATTCTAAAGATAAGTACATAAAACCTTCTACCCCTTTTGTCTTGATCTTCATTTGGCAAGCAGCTAAGAGGAAATAATCCCTTTTTGGAAATATCCACATTCAGTGACCTTATTGTATTACTAAGATATGAGACCAGGAAGAGGTGATGGAGGTAGAGTTTTTCCATAACATTCTTAATCAGATTAAGGTGTTTTCCTTCCATTCCTATATTCCTAATTTTACTGAGTATATGTTTCCTTTCTTCCTATTTTTAACTATAAATGAGTAGACACTTTTGTTAAATGCTTTTTTTTACAGCTTTTAAAATACTCTTAGATTTTCTCTTTTATTTTATTAATATGATGAATCAAATTTATTGATTTCTTGGACTTTAAAGCAAACTTGCATTGCCAGAATATATATTATATATTTTAAAATATATCATTGATTTAAATTTGCTAAATTTTAAATAATTTTCACATCTCTGCCTATGAGGGATTCTATATGTTTCTTTACTGGTAAAGTTTTTGTCTAAATTTGATATGAGGATAATACTGGCCTCATAAAAATAGTTGAAAATCATTTCCTTCTCTTCTATTTTTCTGGAAGTGTTTGCATTGAATTAATAATAATTCCTCCTTAAATGTTTGTAGGAATTCACCAGTTAATCCATCTAGAATTTTCTTTGTAGGAAGATTTTTAACTTTAATTTCAATTCCTTTAACTGGAAAAAGGATTTTCAAGTTACTAAGTTTTTTCTTTGATCAATTTTTGTAATTTGCATCTTTAAAGGAGACTTAACCATTGAATTTATTGGCACAAAGTTGCTCGTAATATCTCTATGTTTTGATTTTAATATTAGTAGAGTCTGTAGTGGTGGCCACTCTTTTTCTCCTGATATTGGTAATTTGTATTTTCTCTCTTTTGCTCTTGAACAGTCTATGTAGAGGCTTATGAATATTACTGAATTTTTTTCAAAGAATCTACTTTTAGATTCACTGATTTTCCTCTATTTAAAAAATTTTTCTGTCATTGAGTTCTGCTCTTATCTTTATTATTTTCTTTCTTCTACCTAATTTACACTTAAATTTCTCTTCCTCTTCTAAGTTCTTAAGAAGGAATTTCAATAATTGATTTAAAATTTTTTTTTTCATTTAAAGCCATGCCTTGCCCATTTGGCATTCTTTAACTATGTCCCCAAAATTCTTATATGTTGTATTTTCATTATTACTCAGTTCACATATTGTCAAATCCTCATATTATTTCTTTTTTGATCATTAGATTATTTAGAATATGTTGTTTAAATTCCATATTTTGGGGGGTTTATGGTTATATTAGTGTTATTGATTTCTAATTTAATTCCAGTGTTTCTGGTAGTTACCTTTATATTAGATCCCAATTTCATGTTTCCTTTGTGCAGGTTATTCATCTGATAAGACCTTCAATTGTTACCTTGAATGAAAACCAGGATGGAGATTTTTAAAGAAAATACTTGTCTAGAAAATAAATGCCAAAAATCAAAATATGAAAAGTAATACTAATAGAAAATTATTCATTTGCTTTTCCCATTATGAACTTCAGGCCACCAATCTAAATACAGAAAATAATAAAAGTCATATTGAGCTTTGATATCAGTCTTGAAGATATTATAAATTTATTATGGGAAGTTGTCTAGAAATTAATAGAAAGGGTGGGAGGGTTCAAAATAGACTTAAAAGTTAGAAAATATCTCTTCCTCTTGTTTTATATTCCATGTCACTGCTTATAAATCAAATACTGTTGTAGTGTCATTTGAAACACACACAGTGGTGATTAGGAATGATACAGACACTCTATGTAAATATTATTTCCAGTTAAGTTGCACTTTATTACCATTAGTAACACACACACACCCCACAGCAGATCATAGAAAAACTTCTTTGCTAATTGTGTTTTCCAACTTCTGCAACCAAGTGAAATTGGCTTGGAGTCAAAATCTTGAAAAAAAAAAATGGCGGGATGATTTGTGTTTTGTTTGATTTCCACTGTCTATACTCCTTTACTGATTCCACAGGATATGCTTATGTAGTTTAAATCACATTAAGTTTTTTAAAGAACCATTATATATTACTATTTGAATATTACCTGCATGAGCCAAAAAACAATTTCAATTTCTGCCATTGTCAAGTTGTGGTTATTTTTACACTTCTCTTTTCTCTCTAAGTAAAGAATGATGAATTTGCCTTATTTCAAAAGTTTTGATGATTTAAGAAATTTCCATACTTGAGAAAGTATTACAAACAAAAATTCTCATGTTATTTCCCATTTAATTATAAAAATAGACGATACACTGGATTTTGTTTTATATTTTATAAAAAATAAGTGTTTTTTAAGATTTTGTTACTATCAATGACTTTTTCTCTTTTAACATGAAACAGATAAGACTTTATTCATCAATAGTCATGTTTAGGTCAATGGTCCTCAACTGGGAATTATTTTGCCCTCCAGGAGACATTTGGCAATATCTGGAGATATTTTGGTCATAACAACTGGGAAAGTGCTACTGGCCTCTAGTGGTTAGAGGCCAGGGATGCTTCTAAACATCCTGTAATGGGACAGCCCCCTACAACAATTACTGGCCCAATAAGCCAGTACTGCTGAGGTTGAGAAACACTTTGTTAGGTGAATTCTGGTTATTATTATTTCCAAGATAATATAATATAATATGATGATTCAAAAATTATTTGTGTAAAATGTTCCTCCTGTTACATATGGATTAACAGAATTATAGACAACCTAAACTATTTTCCCAGTTTTAATCAGAAGTGATTAAAGAATTAACAAAATTAAATCTATGACATTAAAATTATTATGTATTATATAAGAAACTGACATTTTTCTTCATCAAAAGGATACAAAAATATAGAATTTACAATGACAACTTCATAATCTGGTTTAGCTAATTTATGGACACAATTCTTAATAGGAATTTTCATAATATTACAAAAAGGAGGTGTTCTTTCATACACTCAGAATTTTTTATAACTGATTCATGAAGCCGTTGCTTCTTTTTTTTCGTACAGCAAAAATCACTCAGTTATGGAAGATTGAGGTATTTTTCATTAACCTATCTTCTAAAATAAAACTCAAAAAATAGGAAACTTGCTGTATAAAGGATAGAAAATAATGTCAAAAAGGTAAATGGTTCATTACAGGCAAGGTACTTCCACTCATAACAGATACTACACAATCACTAGTAGTTTCTAAATTTATCTTATTTGTTTATTTTGGAGCTCTCTCGCCTCCATTTTCCTTTATTTCTCTAATGTCCATATTTTCACATACTTTTTCAAAACCTGTAAGTTTTATATCCTGAATCCATCAATAAGGTTCTTTGTAACTGTCAAAATTAACAAATTTTGATTTTTATTTCCTGAACCAAATATGAAAATATTTAGTGAGTAATAGTGGGTGGACTATCATATCTAATGATTCAGAAACTTGAAGACAGAATTTTGTTAAATATACAAATTTTAAGTAACGTTTACATTTAGAGTTTTATTTTTCTTTAACTTTGTGACCTATTTGGGATAAGACAGTTGACTTGCTTAACTGCTTTCCCTCTAGAATTTTTAAAAATTGTATCAGTTTTCTCCTAAACTTGAGGGTATAGTGTGAACGATTCTAAAGACGGTGACATTTCAATAATTACATAGTATAGCACATCCCTTAACTTTATTTAATTATAGGCTTTCAGATTCAGTCAATAGTAAGCCATATGACTACAAGAACAACATCAAATTTATTATCAATAAAGACTAAAAAATAATAGTTTGATATAAAATTTTTAAGAGCATTAATTCAGAATATTTTATATGAAAATAAATTTTATTCAAATATAATAGCAGGAATTAAGCCAAGAGTTGTACTCCTTATGTTGATTTTGCCACAGAATGGTATGTAGTGAGCATAATTTTTGCTTCAAAAATGTTTAAAAATTATTTATTTTAGTGTCTGAAATGTTTTCCCAGATAAGTCACATCCAACAATAGTTTACATATTTTGTTTTTATAGAAATCTCAGTATTTTACTCTTCCACAGAAATTAAATTTAATTTCAAATTATTGTGGTTTGAGGGAGATCAACCCCATGTGCGTATATTCTATTTGATACAATAAATACAAATAATCAGTACATATAATTCCCTTCCATACTGTGCAGTTTGAGCAAGCTAATCTAAAATCCACTAAAAAAATCTGTGAAAAAATAAGAATGATTGTTTCATGTGTACTTCAAAGTGAAAGTGATGGCCCATTTGGAGAAATCTGCATGAACAAATAGGGTCCTTTCTGCATTAAAAGTCCCTAATAACTATAAAAAATATAGGCACTAGAGTGTAAGCAGTTTAAACCTTTCATAGTTAATCCATGTAGCAGGGAAGGTTCATGCTTTGGGAGGGCCCATCTGGCCTCTCTACAAATGGGAAGGTTTGTACATATGGGCCATAACATATGCATAGCTAGCTGAACCAACCCCTGCAACTAAACAGTAATTAGCATGGGGCAGGTTTTTTATGGCTGCTAACACACTAGCAAGTCCTTCCTGACCTACATCCAAATGGACATATGATTACATAAAATGGGTAGTTTCTTTCTCAAGCATTTATTTGTGTGCAGAAATGTAGGATTTGTTTAACTGCCGCCAACTAAAGAACTGAGACCCATATGTTACCCCATAAACTTACCGGTTAGCAATTTGTTATAAGCAAGATGCAAATATTATGGTAAGCATTCAGAACGTTTATTCAATGAACCTTATGTTGTAAATGGAAACAACAGTATGTCAGAAAATTTTGCAATCATGATTTCACCACTGGTCTCATTTTATGTGTAATTCAATGTTTCCAAAGTCTACAATTTTCAATTAGAGACATCAAGGTCAGCAGAGTTTCAAATATAAATAAAGTAATACATGATTCAGTTTGGGAGGGGGAGAAGAAATAGTGAAAATCTTTGAGAGCTTGAAGAGATTGTACAATGTTTAATTTTAAGTAGGTCACAGTAGACTTATATGTGTGTCAAACAGAATATACTCTTGAATATTTGGTTAAATTTGGCTTGCATCTGAATGGAATTTGATAAGACACTAAAGTATAGTGGAGCTTTAGACTTCAGACAGGCCAGAGAATTGTACAAATTAACATGAAATAAGGATTTAATACATTTATGTTTATATAAGAGTAGTTAATTTAGGTAGTTAACAATATAATAGGTGTAGTTTTAGTCTAGCTTTATTCTACGTGTAAATATATGGAGAAATTCATATTTTTAAAAATTTTAAGAGCCTTAAATTTTGCCAACCCAAACCACAGATTTATAATGAATAATCAGAAATTGTGTAATCCAATAGGAATTTAAAAAAGAAGTCTATTACAAATCTGAGGGGCTAAATCTAGTTTTACTAATTGCTCCCATTCCTTATCAATAGTCAAAAAGAATGCTTTTCACTCAATTTTGACATCTGGAAAATGGAAAGAAACTATAGTAGACTTTTGACTATATCATTGGTATATGCACAGCACATTTTAAAAGTTATTATAGACATTAATGTAAATAATGTTAATGTAGATCAGTTTTTGTCAGGAATTCTTAGACGTTAACAAGGAAATATTGACCAATATTTTCATCTTTATCTTAGAATTTAAGTACATAAGATAAGATTCTTTCACTTGCAAGTGTTAGAAAATCTAATTTTCAATGACCTAAACGTGAAATTTTTAGCTCACATTACTTCAGGAACAGTTCTGACTTCAAGCATGGCTTAATCCAGAATCTCAAAAATGCCATAAGGCATTTTGTTTCTTTGTTTGTTTTCACCTGAATCCTTTTAGCTCTGTCTTCTTTATGTTGGCTTTATTATTGAGCTGGCTCCCTACATGGAGGTGAGAGGGCTGCTGGAAGCTCCAGAGTTCACATCTCCACACCTTCAAATCCAGAGAAAGAGCTTCTCTTACTCATAAGCACCAACAAACATCACCTTTCACCTTATAAACTTTTGTCGTCTTTGCATATGCGGGATGACATTTTTTGTCTGGTGTTCATTTTTGTATTTTGTGATTCTAGAATAGTGCCTGGCACACATAAATCACTCAATTAATAATTTTTCAATGAGTAAATAAATAAATAAATCCTCCCCAGACTACATGACTAAGAATAAAGGTAGATGGTTCCCCAAAAGAAAATTTTGGTTCTATTATTAGAACAAGAAGAGGTCAGCAGATGCTAGATGTCCAGTCTAGCATTTACAACATGGAGATGTCAAAATCTGCTTGTGCCTTGGTTATCTTTGAAAGAAACTCTGTGCTTCTAAAACTTAATTTATTGTTGCTATAGTGGTCCTTGGTAATGTTTCTTGAAGAGGATTCAATTTTGTAAGACAATAATTAAATACTAAGTGTTAAAATATATTAAAAAGCAGGAATATTTTATGCTAAGGCACTAAAAACTGAAGACTACTTTATTTCATTCTTCTAGAAGGATTACATTTCCATATGCCAGAGGTTACTAATTTCATAGTAATGTATCAATATGGTCCAATCAAAATGTGGTTGGAATCTTTAACTCTTATATTACTATTTAAGCAATCTTTGTGTTACTTCCTAACAGCATTCTGTGAAACTCATTCATAAAAATACTTCTGTCCTATAGATGGTCAGATCAAGGTAACTTGGTTTACATGGAGCTCCAGATTTAAACCCAAGAATAGAGTTTATGAACCAGTCCCTATTACGAATACAAAAAGTCCTCTTGCTCTATCAAATAAGTGAGTACTTTGCACAAACACCTGATGCTTAAATTAGCCCTGTAGGCAGCTACAATGAAACCTGAGTAGAGTTATAATGACACTTTTTAAATGGATAAACAAGGCCTTGGATGTGATCAAGGGAATTTTATTTTTTCTTAAGCTTCTCTTGGGTAATGATTACAGATATTAAAAATTTGTAAACATATCCATTTCCCACCTAGAATAAATTTTCCTATATACTCTTGCAATTTCAAGAAAAAATATATTTGCATAAGCATTCATGTAATGTTTTTATATTTAATAAGAAAGTTATGAAAAGCCCTTAGAATAACTATGGATACATGGAAATGCTTAATAATTGTCAACTATGTAATCTCTTTACTATTACTCTGTGACAAATGTTCTTTCTAGAGAGAATATAACTGGTTTAAACTAACAGAGAAAATTCTCAATACAAATCTACTGGCCCAAAATACTCAATACATTTTGCCAAAAAGAGAGTTTTTGACCTCCCACATGAAGGAATAGATATCAGTCAATAAACATTTTTGGATATCCATCAACATGACTGTCTGCCCAATAATCTGGAAAGTCAGCACTATAATGGTATTTCTAATATTCTCTCAGTTTCTCATGATAACAAAAACATCACTCCTGTAATATTGCTGTATTATAATTATCATCACTATCACCCTTACACAGTTTTTAGAAACCTGTGCCATAGGTTCATAGGTATTGTCATGGTCATATACTCATAAACTCAGTTTAGGGATATTATACTAAGATATTAGAAAGATATTAAGAAATTAGCAGACCAGTAATGAAGAAGATGATGTTGATAAAACGGAAGAAAGGAAGGAAGGGAATGAAAGAAGGAAGGCAGGAAGGAAGAAAGAAATGGAGAGAGGGAGGAAGAGAGGAGGGAGGAAAAAATACTACTATACTATACAATGTGTGGCAGAGAATAAGGATAGGGATTCTCCTTTCAAAAATCTGGTGGTTTAAAAAGTGTCATCTTTTTATAACTAAAGAATGCCTCAGTAGTGTCAGTTCTTATGTATAAAAGAATAGCATTTAAAGCTTTTGTACTAATAAAATTCTCTTTTATTTCTATTTGTTGTTTTTTGGATAGTGAATATTAGCACTAGTTATTGAAATTACCTCTGACTATGGCTGTCTATCTCAACTTTTGCTGAGCTCAAGGCTGGTTTTGAATTGAACCATTGCTTCCCAGGTGTGCTTTCGTTCAACGCTGTCTCTTTTCCTCTTTGTCCTAAGTGCTAACCATAAGATGGCCAGCAAACCACTCAACAGAAATATATTTAAACTCATAAATGTGATCTGGATTAAAGAACATTATACAGTTAAAAATCAAGGGTGAAGTAGTATAAAATGGGTGAAAGGGGTCAAAAGGCACAAACTTTCAGTTATAAAATAGATGTCATGGGGATTAACATACAGTAAATGATTATAATTAATAATACCGTATTTTATATTTGAAAGTAGATCTTAAAAGTTCTCATCACCAGAAAAAATATTTTCATAACCATGTGTGGTGATAGATGTTAACTAGACTAATGTTGATGATCACTTTACTAGATATGCAAATATTGAATCTTTATATTATACACCTGAAACTAATATATGTCAATTATATCTCAATTTAAAAAATTAATTATTATATCATAAAATAACTTCTCTCCAAAGCCAAAACAAGACAAAACCAAATAAGCAAGGATTCAGAGTTTTCAGACAAATTTCATTCTTTCTTAAGCACAGATTATTCCTTTGCAGGGAAAATATTTGTGATGTGATTCATGAAAGTACCATAAAAAAGGGCATTGGAAAAAAAAAAAAAAAAAGGGGCATTGGAGTTTGGCAGAAATAAGTTTTTCAGGTTGTACTGTACTCAGAAAATTTTTTTTGTTGTTCACCCAAGGTTACAGAAATCTACAGCGCCCTTCCTTACCTCATAGGAACGTTCTTCCACAATGTAGGAGAGAATGTTTGTATTTAAAATAATCCATATAAGAAAGAATAGCTTCCATTTTCACTTCCCATTTACTTGGATTTGTGCAGTAGTAATTATGAACATACATAGACATAAGAAGAGTGAGAAAAGTGAATGTTAGCAATGCAGTTAGGTAGAGGTAGAAAGTCTAGCAATAAAATGCTAAAAATTGCAATCAGAAAAGCAAGGAACTTGTACAAACTTGTACAGTTAGCATTATTCCTAATGATTCCAGAAAGTGAGCTAGTATGGAATGCAGAAACATGAGTATATTTTAAAATATAAAAACAAGGCAACAAAAGAAGATGTTATCTGGCCTAAGACCAGCATAAGTTCAGGAACTCTTAGTTACTCCTGATTAAGGAGTACCTATAAACTGTATTCCATTTGAGGCAAGTATTTGTCCCTATGGTACATATTTGTAATTGGTGCATCATTTATATCAGAACATGGGTTTCATTTTTCATTTTCTTACCTCTCACTCACTCCTTGACCCACTTTAATTATAATATTTTTCTCTCCTACTCATCACCTTCCTCTAACCATTAGCACCTCTCCACTGAAACTATGCTCAATAGGGTCAAAATAATATACTATGACTAAATCTGATTAATAATTTTAAATCCATATTTTATTTGGAGTCCAGAATCACCTAAGTTCTGTTTACTAACTTTTTCAGAGGCCAAACTCTTCTGGTTGTCCTACTCTCTGTTACTCCTTCTCAATCTCCTTTGCAATTTCTTTTACTTCTACCTGACCATGAAATATTGGGATTACTCAGGGATTTTTCTAGGCCTACTTCTAATTTCATCTTGCTCACCCTTCCTAGACAATTTTATTCACTCCCAGGTTTCAATTACTCTCTTTATAGAACAACTCTGAAATCTGTATCTCTACATCAGACCTCTCTTTTAAGCCTTAAACTTACATATCCAACTGCTTACTAAACTTTAAAATGGTGAATCACAAATTCAGTCCAGAGTTAATTCATCGTATCACCCACATTTTTTGCCCCAGCATATTCCTTCTCCTATATTTTTCCTATATCAGTAGATAAAATGACCCCCCACTTGTATAACCCATATAAAAAGACATCAGCTGCAAAATCCTGTTTGACGCCTATAGCAGACACTGTCAACTCTCTGCTCAGATCCCCTCAAATTGCTTTTGTGATGGTTTCTTTGCGTCCTTTCCCGGGATCCCTGTGCTCTTGCATCAACAACCCATACCTTCAACTCTTCATTAGAGAACTTTCCTTGGGGTACTAAAACAATTTTGCCCGATGTACAGAAATTCAGAGTTACCTAGGAGTAACCCCGGGCTGTAGCCAATGACTGATGATACAGAAATATATTTTGACTAGATTTGGTTGGCCTGTTTTATGCTTCTCTAATCCCCCAGGTGCCTCTGTTGATTTAGTACACTCATAAATATGTGTACAATGCCTTCCTTCCCTGCTAGACTCTGAGTTCATGAGAACAGAAGATGAGTGTTTTCTTCCTTCATTTTTTCATCCCTGTAGGCTCAGCAATTGGCATAATGCCCAACACACACTAGGTGCTTTATAAATACTTGTTCAATGAATGAGTTAAAAATTCCTTTAACTATTGAAAGATTTCCTGAGATATACCACAGTTGGGCAGGCACAACGAAGATGGATAATCACATTCCTTAGTTGGTAGGATCAGGTAATTCTGCACAGGTGGGGGCATGTACACATGTAAACAAATATCTGCATCCATAAGATATGCTGCATACTATTTTATGTACATATAAATGGAAGAGTACCAGACAGATTGTTTATAAAATACCAAATGGCACCAAGTATTGTCTTGTGTAATTTTAAAAAGATAATACTAAATTTGAAGAACTTAAAAGTATGTGATTACATATGCCACTTCTTCCCATGTGTCTTTACAATCTTTCTGGAACTAAAAACAACAACAACAAAACCTCAATTCAGATCACACTTTTTTTTTTTTTTTTTTCTTATAGCTCCCTACAATGTTTCAGAGTCCATGAACACAGGTGCTGTCTCATGGAATCCTTGTGGGGTTGGGTACTCTCCACACTCAAATGCTTATTGGTGGGGCTAGAAACAGTCTCTCGTTTCTTCATCAGCAGAACATTTCCCTCTCCCCATCACTCAGTCCCTGGCCCCATCCCATACCCTTTACAGCCACAGTAGGTCTGGTCCCTCTGTTATCTACTTGATGCCTACACCCCCAGCCCAAATTCCTTACAGACGTTCAATTTTGTTTTAAACTGCTTATGTTACTTATTTATTTATTTAATAAATTCATACATTTTATTTCCTTTTTTTTTTTTTTGGAAGCTCAACAAATATTTATAAATAAATGGGTGTGAATGAAGGCAATAAGCTGCACACACACTTTATACGGAATAAGTCAAGTGTCCTGGTGATTCTCAAGGGTTCCGGGGCCCTTGTCTGGCCTGCACTGTCCCAGGATGCCCTCCCTTCGGGACTGCATACCCCAGGCCCTCTTGTTGACTGACTGCTCACGTTCCAGCAGTAAATGGGAGGACAGGCAGAGAGAGGGTGAGACACCATCCCTGGGCTCCTCACTGAGATCAGATGACACTTCTACTTACCCCCTCCTTCCAGACCCAGGGGTGGGAACTGCTTCCCCATTGCTAGTCAGACATTTTATTTCTATTTAATTTTCCTTCCTTTCTTGTCTTATACCCGCTCTTTCTGCCCAGTTATGATTCCTTCTTCACATACTGGCACCAAAAAGCCAAAATTCAGATGAAGGGAGTCTCGTGTTTCTGCTGCATGTTGCCAAATAGTTCATGCTCCTATACCTGGTGCCTCCCTTTGGTCCTGGCTTTTATTTTTCTGATGTTTCTTTATTATTGGAAGAAAAGAAAGAGGTATCACAGTAGGAAAAGATGGGGGCTGGGAGAGCAGAGAAACAAAATAAGGATTCATTTCATGCTGTTAGCATGTCATTATAAGGCTTCTGATTTTCTCATCTTTGGCATATCCTTACCCCCCATATGCAACTCAGCAACAGGCCTTGGGTTTTTTATTTAACTTTTTAAAAAAATTATACAATTTTTAAAGGTTACTTTCCATTGACAGTTATTATAAAATATTGGCTATGTTCCCCGTGTTGTACAATACATCCTTGAGCCTATCTTACACTCAGTAGTTTATATCTCCCACTCCCCCACCCCTTTGTTGCTCCTCCTTCCTTCCCTCTCCCCACTGGTAACCACTAGTTTGTTCTCTATATCTGTGAGTCTGCTTCTTTTTTGTTATATTCTCTAGTTCGTTGTACTTTTTAGATTCCACATATAAGTGATATAATACAGTATTTGTCTTTCTCTGTCTGACTTATTTCAATTAGTGTAATGCCCTCCAAGTCTATCCATGTGGCTGCAAATGGTAGTATTCCATTGTGTGTGTGTTTGTGTGTGTGTATATATATGTTTATACCACATCTTCTTTATCCACTCACCTGTTGATGGACACTTAGGTTGCTTCCATCTCTTGGCAATTGTAAATAATGCTGCTATGAACATTGGGGTGCATGTATCTCTTCGAATTAGTGTTTTTTTCCCAAATACATACCCAGGAGTGGAATTGCTGGGTCATATGGCAGTTCTATCAATATTTTTAGTTTTTTGAGGATCTCCATACTGTTTCCACAGTGGCTACACCAATTTGCATTCTCAACAATGTACAAGGGTTCCATTTTCTGCACATCCCTGCCAACATTTGTTATTTGTGTTCTTTTTGATGATAACGATTCTGACAGCTGTGAGGTGATATCTCATTGTGGTTTTGACTTGCATTTCCCTGATGATTAGCAAAGTTGAGCATCTTTTCATGTGCCAGTTGGCCACCTGCATTTCCTCTTTGGAAAAATGTCTATTCAGTTCTTCTGCCCATTTTTTTAGTCAAGTTGTTGTTGTTTTGGTTTTTTTTTTTTGATGTTGAGTTGTATGAGCTGTTTATATATGTTGGATATTAACTTCTTATCGGTAATATCATTTGCAAATATTTTCTCCCATTCAGTGAGTTGTCTCTTCATTTTGTTGATGATTTCCTTTGCTGTACAAAAGCTTTTAAGTTTAATTAACTTAATTTGTTTATTTTTGCTTTTATTTCCTTTACTGTAGGAGAGAGAAACACAAAAATATTGCTGAGATTTATGTCAAAGAGCATTCTACCTATGTTTTCCTCTAGGATTTTTATAGTATCTGGTCTTACATTTAGGTCTTTAATCCATTTTGAGTTTATTTTTGTATATGGTGTTAGAGAATGTTCTAATTTTATTATTTTACATGTAGCTGTCCGGTTTTCCCAGCATCACTTGTTGAAGAGGCCTTCTTGATTTTACCTCTGCAGTGTCTCTCTAGTGCATCTCTTTCCATTTCAACCATCTTCACCATTATTCAATTTTTCCACATTACCTCCTGTCAACTTGTACCCACTCTTGCCCATCCAGTGTATGCCCCACATTGTAGACAAAATGACCAAAAAGGATCTTTAAGGCTCATGCTAAACCCTGTAGGAAATAATAATAACAATCATCCTCACCATTGTTAAAATTTGTTGGGTACTTTTTATGTGCCAGACATTTTTTTTTTTTTAATTTTTGGTAAAGTGAGCCCTTAAATATAAGAAATAATCCATTTTTTTGCCATGCCCTGGGAGGTAAGTCAGTCTTATGACTTGTTCCTACTACTTTCTGCATCTTTGTGGGAAAAACACATGCACACACACACACACACACACACAAACACACATTAGTGTATCCTAGGTGTTATACTTAGTTTAAGATGAACCATGATTTGGGACTATATTTTCTTGGCTCCTGAAAAAAATGGTTTTCTGAGTTGAATTATAAAGTCTGTTTGTTAAAATTTTATGTTAGAACCTATAACTTGGAAAAACCCTGCACTGTGTCTCTCCTATGTTTATTTTTTTTTTTTTTTTTCATTTTTCTAAGTGCCTAGAACACAACACTCCACCTCCTATAATTAATCTCAGGTTGGCTTGCATTTTTTTTTTTTGAGGTAAAATTTTTTTTCTTTTTACCTTTTTGCCCCCCCACACTCATTTTTAATTTAGCTAAACACACACCTTTCTACCTCTTATACACATTTCAAAAAGTATAATGTTAGGTTATAAAAGAAAACTATCATCCATCAACTATATTAGATGTCTTTCACAGTTTTATATCTGTAATCATAAAATCTACAAGGAAGTAATACTTTTTCTACAATCCTTCCTTCTAACACATTTAACATCTTAGAAACTTTCCTGAAAATATACCCGTTGTTTTTTGGATTGCTTCTTTGATTTCATACCAAACTTATGTTTATCACATGATTGCTCACCCAATTATACAACAAAATAAAAAGCATCATCAAATAGTTGAATAGGAATATAGGAAAATGTAGTTTGGTTCATCAAATGATGCAGAAAAAAATCGGATTGCAAGTAAGATATTAGTTGTACTAGAATCTGTAACCCCATACTTTAAGAAAACAGAGATATAAAGAGAATAGAAGCGTATAGGCACAGTAAGATCACTAAGTTAAAAGAAAATACTACAGCAACATAATATAAAATATTTATGCCTAAATATTCAATGTGACATATTCTAAGTTATGTGAGGGAAAGACCACACCTTGTTCAAACTGGTATTGATAATCACCTTGCATAACCCAGTGCTCATATTATTTCCCACATTATGTTAAATAAATATTTATCAGATAATGAATAGGAACCGTTCTAAGTTTATCTTCCCTAAACAAAAAAGAAAACAATAAGAAGATGTCTTTGTATGTGTAATATGTATATATGTATATAAAATTTCTCCAAACTTTCTTTCTGAACTACTTTTGTCTAATGAATTCTTTCACTAATTTTTTTTTAATATCAATTACTTAAACTATATGGTCTTAATATAATTTTTAAAAATCTCTATATACCTAGCCAAATCCTTCAAAGTCTCCTAAATTATTTTCTTACATTGCCAGAGATATTTAGAGATGCCGTTTCTCGGTTAACTTGAAGCATATGCTTTGTGAAAATAGGCTCAGTCATCTTTACTTTTTCTCTTCTATT